>NC_135575.1:65607500-66232500 GCF_965152235.1 Eretmochelys imbricata | reverse complement strand
ATAAGCTTTCGTGAGCTACTGCTCACTTCATTGGATGCATACTGTGGAAAGTATAGAAGATCTTTTTATACACACAAAGCATGGGTGTAAATGGGTGTTTACCACTACAAAAGGTTTTCTCTCCCTCCACCCCACTCTCCTGCTGGTAATAGCTTATCTAAAGTGATCACTCTCCTTACAATGTATATGATAATCCAGTGGGATAATTCCCAATTTCTTGGAATTCATTTGCAAATTGGATACAATTAACTTAGGCTTGAATAGAGACTGGGACTGGCTAAGTCATTATGCAAGGTAACCTATTTCCCCTTAAAGAAAAGGAGTACTTGTGGCACCTTAGAGACTAACCAATTTATTTGAGCATGAGCTTCCATGAGCTACAGCTCACTTCCTCGGATGCATACCGTGGAAACTGCAGCAGACTTTATATACACACAGAGAATATGAAACAATTCCACGGTATGCATCCGATGAAGTGAGCTGTAGCTCACGAAAGCTCATGCTCAAATAAATTGGTTAGTCTCTAAGGTGCCACAAGTACTCCTTTTCTTTTTGCGAATTTCAGAGTAACACGGCTGTTACTCTGAAACCTATTTCCCCTTGTTTTTTCCTACCCCACCCCCAAGACGTTCTTGTTAAAGCCTGGATTTGTGCTGGAAATGGCCCACCTTGATTATCATACACATTGTAAGGAGAGTGATCACTTTAGATAAGCTATTACCAGCAGGAGAATGGGGTGGGAGGAGAGAAAACCTTTTGTAGTGGTAAACACCCATTTACACCCATGCTTTGTGTGTATAAAAAGATCTTCTATACTTTCCACAGTATGCATCCAATGAAGTGAGCAGTAGCTCACGAAAGCTTATGCTCAAATAAATTGGTTAGTCTCTAAGGTGCCACAAGTACTCCTTTTCATCTTCATTAGGGGGCTTGCAACAGTTTAGTACTGATTTAAATCAATTTAATTAAATCAGTGCAACTTTTCTAAAACAGACAAGCCCTAATTTACAAATGATAAATATCTTCTTAGTACCAGTACTCCTCTGATAAATCTTGTATAAGCATGAATTCTCTCTCTAATTTATATAGTGATCCTTTTAATCTGTATAAAATGATTCTGTTTTCTATTCTGTTCTTCAGTACAAATCTATTTACAATTTATGAACTAACTATGGTGTGAAAAAATAAAATAACTTAATATTTGAAAAATATCCTTTAATATAAAAGCTGCTGTTACTTAAAGGTTCCCCCACTGGTGTGTCTGTTCTCTGAAGATCAAAACAGACATAAAATCAATTGAAGTATGTCATGACTGACTGTGCATGTCTATTATGTATTAACTGTTACACATCATTATTAACCTTTGTTCATAACGTTTTTAAAAAATCACTGGATTTTAAAAAATGGACATGGCCAAATTCTGCTGTCATTTTCACCAGTGTAAATCTGGAATTACTTCAGTGTGATCATTCTGGATTTACACGTGTGTGAGTGACAGCAGACTGTGGTACGACTTGCATATGTGAAAAGATTACATAGGAGTCTGATATTCTGATCTTTCGTCCGGTGTTTGCCACTAAGTATCTCTCAACTTCCAAAGGTTTATTTTTTGCTCCATAAGCATATACGTAATTTCCAACTCAAATGACAAATGTAGGTTCTAAGGCTGGATAGTTTCATGTAATCTCAAATCTCTGATTTTAATTTATATTATGATGGGGAAAATTATTGTCTGGGACAGATGTGACACAACTAACAGAACTGTAAAAATAATTATTCTTATTTTTGGTTGAACATACAAAAATGGCAAGCTTGTGTGTGATGTGATGAAGCAGAAACAAAAATCATACAAATATCTCTGTCCCATATGGAAAATTGAGTAGTGTTTAATAAAAAATAATAACCTTTGCATAGATGTTTTCAAACATCCCAATCAGGTTTATATACCCATTATAGAAATCTACAGGACAGTTTAGAGAATTTATGGAAATTACATAATTCTCTGTTAAATTGTATAGGCTTTTTCTACTAACATTATTACATTTCTATATAATTATATTGGTTTAATCCTATTCAGTTTTACAGGACCTTTTCATAAGAGATGTAATATGCAGTAAGTCTTATTAAAGAGAAAAGGCCTATGAAGGGTGCTGAGCACCTGCTCAGAGTTGGTAAGCTAGGTCAACATTTTTACAAGTGTCTTTGTAATACACTTGGGAGAGATTTTCAGTGGGACTAGGGTACATTACTCCTTCAGACTCCTTTGAACATTCCAGTCTATGTCTGCCATCAAATATCTGATTTGATGATCTAAAGATAGCACTAAGAACTGCCACATGGGGGACCTAAATTTAGGACCTGAGCATGGTCCCTCATTCACAGGACTGTAAAGTCCAGGAGCATTCTAGTAGTAATACAGGTAATCATAGAGGAATCACCTTGCATCACTTTCTCTCTCTTCCCTCTGCTTCCTCTAGGGAGTCATTTTAAATTTAACCTGAGTGCTTGTGTTTGTTTCAGTGGCCTGGAAACAAGTGGCTATGACACCATATTTTCTAGAGAAGAGAGTACACACTGCAAACAATCACAGCCTAGCTGCCAAAAAACAATGTTGCTGAATTACAAGGAAATTTGGCCAGCAACCATATTTCTAAACACTGAGAAGGTTGCTGTCCTCAGTACAGTTCCGGCCACCCAATTAAATATAATGACCCTGTTTATGAAAAAGGTATCATTTACATAGTTAAGTTGTGTTCTTTCTACAGTTCTCTTATAGAGCCCAATAAGTGGAGCGCTAGCCAGATGAGTAACAGTAGTCATTATTTTCTTAATTCAATGTTCCATTCATAATGGAAAAGTCCAGTTTACCCAACTACCAGTTGGTTTGTACCTACAGGTTAGGCACAGTATGGACAGATTCTTGCATAAAAATAAAATGTTTTTAGAAAATGCTTATTTTTAATAAATAAATAATAATATTTTATATGTGTATCTATTAAAATACCATCCTGAAGGGTTCTCAAGTGATTTACCTATATATATACATATACACGTGTGTGTGTGTATATACATACACATATACATCCACACAGAAGTCACTTCAGCAACCATTTCTGAGCTGGAACACAACAACTACGTAACAGTGCAAAGCAACATTCTCCGACAGTTTTAGACCTTAAATTCTAGAATTAAAGTTCAAGGAGAATGCAGGTAGATGTTTACAAGAACTTGTAAACTGAAAGAAGACAAGATGCTGGGTGTAACATTCCCACTGTTGTGAAAAGTGGCACGAGAGCTTTCCACAAGACAGGTGATCAGAGCCTTGGTTTTACATCTCACCTGGAAAAGGGCACCTCCAGTGCTCCCTATCACTGTGCTGGGTACTTATTCAGTACCGTCTTTGAAGAATGTTTCATCATGAATAACAAACAGTACTTCTTGAAGCCTCTGGACTTTCCCCATAAGTCTCCCAGTTCACATAAGACATGATCCTGTGCTCATTAAGTCAATAGTAGTCTTTCCATTGACTTCCATGGGCTTTGGTCCAGGCCCATAGGCAACAATATTTTGTGAGAAATGAGGTGATAACAACCAGGGTGGCATGGTTGCAGACTTTATATTGGTCTAAGCATTCACATTTTGATTTAAAATGGTAGAGTATTAATCAAATATGTACTAACAGTAATGACCTTTCTAGTTGTTTTTAACCACAATATGTATCTTTGGGTATTACTAAGCCAGGATGAAAGTTACAAAGCATGCAACATTCATAAAACAGAAAAGGCAGAGAAATATGCATTCATGTGATTTTAGAGCCTGTAACTACACTAAAGGGTGCTGATAAAGAGCACTATGTATAGAAGGGACAAGCCAACGGGTTTTGAAATGGAACTGTGGAAAATGCCACATAACATTTGCACTGAAACTCACAAGTATCATTTTAGGGCCTCAGCTTCAGCATTGCTAACTTCAGTAGGAAGCAGGAATGCTAAATATCTTTCTAGATCATGCCCTCAGTAATGAAAATTGTATGTACTGAAAAAAGATAGGATTTAAACTATTTTACAGTAGAGATGGGCCAAGAATGTTTTGTTTTGATTCAGATAAGGATAGTTCAGGTTCAAAGCTGAAGCAGGCTAAGTTTCACGCTCGTATTAAAAAATGTTGAATGTTTGTGATCTGTTCTTACAAAGTTTTTATCTTATGATGGAGGAAAATCTCATGAGACCAGCCATTCTGATTAAACTTCTTCCATATTTAGCTGCATATGAACTGGATATAGAAGCTAGAGCCTTTCCAGTTTTGGACCTAACCCAGACTCAAAACAACTGAGGTAACTTCACATGCAGGGATTTGAATCAAAGTACCACTGAAATTTGGTGGAAGCAGGTATTTGGATTTCAGACTCATTACTATATTAAAGCCACGGTGAACAAACCATTTAGATTATCCAGGAAAACTATTGGTGTATTATGGTTAAATGTGGATGACAGATATCAAGAGATCACAGAGAAAAAATTTAGGGGAATTCAAATCACACAGCAACATAAAACTTTACCATGCTAGGAGCTGTTCCAGAACTACAGCTCTTGCTATACCAGGTAACTTCATTTTCCAAATTACAATCAACAAGAATGGAAGGTTAGATATGGGATGGTAACTTGCTGCATCTGCTGTTTGCAATGGGGTTATTTTTTACATAAATCAGGAAAGATGAGCTATTATAATGGCTTTTAGAAAGTCTACACTTAATCAAGTAAGAATGAGAATAATGAGAGTAATCACAAGAATCAACAAATCAAGGTATTCAGAAGTGTTTTTGTAAACTTAGGAAGCTGATTGAGACAGTACTGGATTGGTAAGTGTTATTGTTGTCAAGAACAGTTTGGATTCCTGGGGTAGGTAGGTTCATTTATCATTAGAAAAAAGACAACACAGATCCAAGAGACAGTGTGTAAATAGTTCTTATTCCCCTTGAACAAAGAAGGTAAGATAATAAAGCAGAAAACTCCACACAGCTCTATATTTGTGATCTCTGGCCAAAACTGTTTCTCAAACTCTTTTCAAATTATTTTGGTTTTGTGATAATCCCATCTCCAACATACTAAATGCCTTTGTCCCAAATCCATCACTCAAAATCAAAATTCTTTATTAGGATATATATATATATACATAGAGAGAGAGAGAGAGAGTGTTATATAAGTAAGTTATATGTTGTTAAAGAATAAAGGGAACAAAAGACTTCATGTCTTTATCAGAGGTAAATACAATACAATAAGCATCTCCCCACAACCGGGCTTTACATGTGTCAAGGTTCCTCCCCCACTCTGAACTCTAGGGTACAGATGTGGGGACCTGCATGAAAAACCTCCTAAGCTTATCTTTACCAGCTTAGGTCAAAACTTCTCCAAGGTACAAAATATTCCACCCTTTGTCCTTGGATTGGCCGCTACCACCACCAAACTAATACTGGTTACTGGGAAGAGCTGTTTGGACACGTCTTTCCCCCCAAAATACTTCCCAAAACCTTGCACCCCACTTCCTGGACAAGGTTTGGTAAAAAGCCTCACCAGTTTGCCTAGGTGACTACAGACCCAAACCCTTGGATCTGAGAACAATGAAAAAGCATTCAGTTTTCTTACAAGAAGACTTTTAATAAAAAATAGAAGTAAATAGAAATAAAGAAATCCCTTCTGTAAAATCAGGATGGTAGATACCTTACCGAGTAATTATATTCAAAACATAGAGAACCCCTCTAGGCAAAACCTTAAGTTACAAAAAAGATACACAGACAGAAATAGTTATTCTATTCAGCACAGTTCTTTTCTCAGCCATTTAAAGAAATCATAATCTAACCTACCTAGCTAGCTTACTTACTAAAAGTTCTAAGACTCCATTCCTGGTCTATTCCCTGCAGAAAACCAGCATTAGACAGACACACAGACCCTTTGTTTCTCTCCCTCCTCCCAGCTTTTGAAAGTATCTTGTCTCCTCATTGGTCATTTTGGTCAGGTGCCAGCGAGGTTACCTTTAGCTTCTTAACCCTTTACAGGTGAGAGGAGCTTTCCCCTGGCCAGGAGGGATTTCAAAGGGGTTTACCCTTCCCTTTATATTTATGACAACATGCGCTCAAGGTTTAATCCCCTTGTTCATTTCGGATTCATTGGCAGATTGCTCCACAGCATGATGGCGGTCTCTCTCTTTTCTCTTCAGGTTAAATGCCAAGAATCGTGGAGGCCCTTGGTCTAACAGAGGGATCCATTTCCAACTTCAAAGAAAGTGCACGTGGATGTATGGTCCCACGTTTTAATAGACCAGATTTAAAATCATGACATTTCTATGCACAGAAAAGCTGTCCCTGGCCCAGGATCAAATTCTGTTAATCCTGGGACTCAGGCACATATAATTTTGGGGAGCAATTGCACATTTTGTGGTAGGTAGAGAAAACATTTATCTAGCAGGCTGTTATTAAGAAAATGGTGGCTGTTTGAAGCAACTCAGGGGTGTGGGATTTTAGAAAATGATTCAGGAGCCTGATTAGTGGATAGAGGGCAGGTGAGGCGGTCAAAGATTCATCAGACATTTATTTATGACATGACCTTGCAATTTGTCATAAGGTTCTGCCATGTATTACACAGCTATCACTTAAACACACATACACTCCCATTAAGCTGATGAAACACACATTGATTCTATAAGAAACTAAGTGACAAATACTAAAGAAAGTAGGACCAGAAGCACTGTTGTTCTGGTCTAGCATTAGTAATTCTAATTTCATGAGATTCATCCTTAAGTAGACTGACTGCACCAGTGGTGTTTGGGTATCTTCCTTGAAATGCAGTTGAATAGTTAAATATTGATCCTACATTCTACAGTCCTCTCCTATATCTTGAGTAGTGTATTAATAATTGTGGTATTATATAGCAGTTGCTCTTTTGTACTGATTTAGTGTGTATGAAATACTGTAAATCTGTTTTAAGTATAATGTCTAGAACGAAACTGTGCTGGGAAGAGAACGGACAGTATTTGTTGTCATGTTGTCACTATCTTTTATCTTAGTTTCATCCAATATTCATACTGCACTGATATTCAAGTGAAATCCTGTTCTAATACTTTAATTCACATAGCAGCACATGATTTTTTAAATTGCACAGCAGCTAACCATCAACAATTCATACACATCAATTAGCTAAATAACAGAACATATTCAATAAATTCTGTTCGGAACCTCCATTCCGAAATCTCAGTTACAGAAGCTGCAGGGCCAAGCCTTGTAGTCAGAAAACAGAAAAAGTTTTTTTTTTTTTTCTCCTGAAAATGGTCGTCTTTTCTGGAAAAGCTGACTGAAGAACCGGAATGTAGGACAATTTATCAAACTTGTTGCGCTGCCTGCCAACTTGAGTTTTAATTAAACTCATGCACAGCAGGGTGCTGGAATTATTACCACTTGCACACACTTCCTGTGTTTGTTACTAGTTTCACCGGCAGCTCCAAATAAAATACAACATGTAGGTCAAACTGTTCAGCATCACCCTTAGCCTTTTAAAAAGGAACTAAAAGCTTCTGGAAACAGCTGGCAATGGGCAAAATAGTCTTGACCATAAAATATCTTTGGAATGCTCTGAGCTACTGTGTTTTAACATTAGAAAAACGTAACATAAACACTATTAGAGTTAAATCATCAGGATCTTGCAGCAATAGGGGCATTGAGCTAAATTAATCCCTGGTATTACTACTCTGCCTTTAAAGGAGTTTTTACACTAGGGATGAATATGGTCGTATGAATACAGATATGTCAAGCAATTACTTCCAGTGTATGAAACCCAATGAATATTTTACGATTTATGAAAAAATTATAAAAATACACTTAAAAGAAAACACTTTCAAGTTCTAATGCAGAGTGCATGAATATTTACAAAACATTGCAATTTTTTTGCAGGGTTATTATCTGGATCCTATTTGTTTACATTTTTTTTTTAAGTAGAGTTCATCCCCATTATTATGGAATGTTTCAGCAGAATGAAAGTTAGTCTCCACACCAGCCATCTGGGAGCCCTCAACATTCTCTGAGCTGGACAAGCACACACTGTAATGAACCTAAGGCCATCTAGGACCAGCAAGGCAACTCAAAGCCATTTATTGCTGACCCCAAGCGTTCAAAAATCGTGACAAACTAGGTTACTATACTTCCAGGTTTCCCTAGACATGACCTCCTTTTTGTTCAGTTGCCAACCCTCCAGGATTGGCCTGGAGTCTCCAGGAATTAATCTGTAATTATATGATGAAATCTCCAGGAATACAGTCAACCAATATTGGCAACCCTACCTGTGCAATATTCAGCTGGAGGCAGCATTATTTATCTTTATTTGGATGACTAATATCTCATCATATATTATTTTAAAAAATTAATTTGTGTCATTCCCCCATAAGAGGGGATATGAAAGTAACTGGAAGAGGCTCATAATGTTCCAGTGTAGTGGAGGAGAGCTTTTGTGTAGAGCTGGCTGGGGACTGATGGTTCTTTTCACAAGGAATTTTGATATTTTTGAAGCTTGCGCTTGTTCCACATTTCAAACAAGAAAAATAATATTTTTGAAAGTTGTTGAGAAACAAAATTTTGATTAAATGTCTGTCTTTAAACTGAAAATGTCAGGTTTTCAATTCATCACTCTCTGTAGAATTGATCAGGGAGTCCACCCTGAACTACAGAAAACATTCCATCAAAAAAAATATATATTTCAGTTTCAATGGAATGATATTTTTTGACTGAAAAAGTTTACTTGAAAATGTTTCTATTTGTATGCTTTTCTTCTTCCTCTCCAAAGAGAGATGGCCTTCTGTTAGTTTTCTTTTAGCATTCCAGCGACATAGCAAACAAGCATGTCACATAAGAAAAAACCTGTAAAATGTTTATAGTCAGAGCCATTTACAACATCTTTCAAGCTTCTGTTCACACCCTTCAGAAAGGGTAAGAAATCTGAGACAGAGCCCATAAACAAAATCATAATCCCTGAAACATCAAAGAGGTATATTCCAGTTCAATACAATATCTCAATATACTTTTATAACCTAAACAGAGATTATGTAAGTGTTAATTTTCATCTGATTCACCTATAAATTCTTCATATACAGCCCTGTATTAAATCTTCAGTTTTAAAACACTCATTTTATTTATACAAGATTTTTAAAGTACATGTTATTGGGGGAGGTGGGAGTGTGTGGCTCAGCAGATTAATAAGGGGGATATAGAAATTTTCACCTCTGTCATTGTGACACTGGCAGACCAGCCAACCTATGTATGACCCATAACAACTTTTAACATGAGGCATTACAATTGTATCAGGACAATTCATTTGTATATGAATTTCAAAGAGATGTACTAGACCAGCAATCACTAACCCATAGAATCATAGAATCATAGAATATCAGGGTTGGAAGGGACCCCTGAAGGTCATCTAGTCCAACCCCCTGCTCGAAGCAGGACCAATTCCCAGTTAAATCATCCCAGCCAGGGCTTTGTCAAGCCTGACCTTAAAAACTTCCAAGGAAGGAGATTCCACCACCTCCCTAGGCAACGCATTCCAGTGTTTCACCACCCTCTTAGTGAAAAAGTTTTTCCTAATATCCAATCTAAACCTCCCCCACTGCAACTTGAGACCATTACTCCTCGTTCTGTCATCTGCTACCATTGAGAACAGTCTAGAGCCATCCTCTTTGGAACCCCCTTTCAGGTAGTTGAAAGCAGCTATCAAATCCCCCCTCATTCTTCTCTTCTGCAGGCTAAACAATCCCAGCTCCCTCAGCCTCTCCTCATAAGTCATGTGTTCTAGACCCCTAATCATTTTTGTTGCCCTTCGCTGGACTCTCTCCAATTTATCCACATCCTTCTTGTAGTGTGGGGCCCAAAACTGGACACAGTACTCCAGATGAGGCCTCACCAATGTCGAATAGAGGGGGACGATCACGTCCCTCGATCTGCTCGCTATGCCCCTACTTATACATCCCAAAATGCCATTGGCCTTCTTGGCAACAAGGGCACACTGCTGACTCATATCCAGCTTCTCGTCCACTGTCACCCCAGGTCCTTTTCCGCAGAACTGCTGCCTAGCCATTCGGTCCCTAGTCTGTAGCGGTGCATTGGATTCTTCCGTCCTAAGTGCAGGACCCTGCACTTATCCTTATTGAACCTCATCAGATTTCTTTTGGCCCAATCCTCCAATTTGTCTAGGTCCTTCTGCATTCTATCCCTCCCCTCCAGCGTATCTACCACACCTCCCAGTTTAGTATCGTCCGCAAATTTGCTGAGAGTGCAATCCACACCATCCTCCAGATCATTTATGAAGATATTGAACAAAACCGGCCCCAGGACCGACCCCTGGGGCACTCCACTTGACACCGGCTGCCAACTAGACATGGAGCCATTGATCATTACCCGTTGAGCCCGACAATCTAGCCAGCTTTCTACCCACCTTATAGTGCATTCATCCAGCCCATACTTCCTTAACTTGCTGACAAGAATACTGTGGGAGACCGTGTCAAAAGCTTTGCTAAAGTCAAGAAACAATACATCCACTGCTTTCCCTTCATCCACAGAACCAGTAATCTCATGATAAAAGGCGATTAGATTAGTCAGGCATGACCTTCCCTTGGTGAATCCATGCTGACTGTTCCTGATCACTTTCCTCTCATGCAAGTACTTCAGGATTGATTCTTTGAGGACCTGCTCCATGATTTTTCCAGGGACTGAGGTGAGGCTGACTGGCCTGTAGTTCCCAGGATCCTCCTTCTTCCCTTTTTTAAAGATTGGCACTACATTAGCCTTTTTCCAGTCATCCGGGACTTCCCCGGTTCGCCACGAGTTTTCAAAGATAATGAAACATTATCAGTACATACATTTGCAGTAATAGAAATCAAGGGCAGACGGTAAATGTGTTGGTCTGTGTACTTGTATCTTGTTAAAGATTTCACAATGTAACCAAATTAGCTTGTAGATGCTAATTCACTTTTATGTCTTAATTGACTATATATTATGTGCGCGACTGGGTTTAGTCCACCCTAAGATCAAAGATGTGAGACATTGCATGAAATTAACAATATTTTATATATATATATATATATTATCTTCAGCTTGTCTATGTTATAATGTATGACCAGCAATTGCCTTATGTTAATCAATGTAACTGTATTACCTGTGTATGCATAGTAAATAGAACATTAACTTCAAGGTGATGGGACAGTGCGCACTCAACAAAGAAGAATCCTCAGTCACATGGTTTGCTCAAAGCACTTGAAAAAACCTGCTTTAGCTATAAAGAGAAACCCCAGGCCTGATCCTTTCATCTCTAGTCTGCTGAACTTTAAATAGGGAAAGTTTAAGCCATGGGACTGAGATCTTCTAAGTAGTTATTTGGCATACACTGGAGAATACATGGAAAGACTCCAACAGACTTTACATCTAATCTGCCTTTGGATTCTGACCTGTTGGGATAATTCCAAAGAGACTTTTGCAAGCCAGTACATATAATATCACTGCTGTGTTCCTGATCTATAAACACTGAAAATCATTTGTATGTATATGATTCCTTAACCATTCAATACCTCTCTTTTTTTCTTAATAAAACTTTAGTTAGTTTATGAATGATTGGCGGACAGCATGATATTTGTGTAAGATCTGAAATATATATTGACTTGATGGTAAATGTCTGATCCTTCGGGACTGGTAGAACTTTAAGTATGGCGAAAAGGGTTTTCAGTAACCTCTCACTATATTAGACCAGTGTGTCTGGATGGGAGCCAAGGGCTGGAATACTGAAAGGGGACGGTGTTTGGCTTCGTTAACCAATGTGGAGCTACAGAAGCTCTTTTGACACTGAGTTGGTGAATCTAATTATAGAATGACCTACTAGTTTTTGAGGATTGTCTGCTCTGTTTCTTACAGCCTGCTCTGAGGGTGGCGTTCTCAGCCTGGCCCATCCCAGGCACCCGGTCACAGTCATCAATTCAAATCTGTCTCAGGGAATAGTATGACAACCCTTTCCATCTCCCATCCCTGAGAAATGCGTGCTTCCTGAAGCTTTCATGCTTTTTACAGGTCCTCTGATTCATCTACCTCTAAGGTTTGTGAATGCATGAATGCAGACAGCTATTCAGGGTCTCTGAAGACAATCCTCTCTGCAGCCTGCCCAACTATTACCTATATATCTTGGTAACTTACATGCTGCTACTTTGGCTTACCAGAACCATGCTGAAATATTAAACAATTAAAAGATTAATCTTTTCTCTTTGACAATGAATGTTCTTTGTCAACTGCAAGCTCTAACATGTTCTTTTCCCTCCATAATTAAAGATTTTTGCAAGAATGTGTCTCCAGAGCTGTCCCTAGGGTACGGCCCATTGGGGCAACTGCCCTGGGCCCCGTGCTTTGGGGGACCCTGCTCTTTGTGAGGAGACAGGCGGGGAGGTGAGGCGAGAGGCAGGGCAGGCGGGTGGGGAGGAGCCCCCTACCAACCTCCCCCTCCCTCCCAGCGCCTACCGCTGATCAGCTGTTTTGTCTGGAGGTACAGGTGGGGAGGAGTGAGGGCACAGCACGCTTTTGGGAGTGGGAAGGGGCAGAACTGGGCGGGGAAGAGGCAGGGTGGGGGTGCGAAAAGGCAGGGCGAGGCCTTGGGGAAGGGGTGGAGTGGGGGGCAGAGCCTGGGCAGAGCTAGGGGGAGCACCGGCAGATAGAAACTCAGCACTTATGTCCCGGGCCCCTCACCCCCTAGGGATGGTCCTGTATGTCCCAGCTGGTCCCTGATTTGTTTTGATGAAATAGGAGAACAGATTTTCTACAGAAGTAGACATACCCCATGTTCCTTTGTTCTGACCCATCAGGAAATGTTGCTGCTTCTTTAATTGTTTTAAAGTGAATTTAATGTTCATGAAAGGTGCCAAGTTGATAACTCTGGATTTCTTTATCTACTCACAGAACACGTATTGCACAGGTGACTGCAGTGCAAGTTGCCCTACACTTCATCATCAATATGCATTAGCTCTGAAAGTTCATCTCTGAGTGTCTCACCTCTAAGAGTGAAAGAAAAGTTCACACTCGCTTAGCATTTAATCTTTGGCCTCTCTGCTGAGAGTGCCTATAGGACACAAATTATTCTCGAGTCAATTTGACAGTGAAATCTTTTTTTCAAGACCACCTGTCTTGTCTACAGTGCAGGGAACACCTTGTATCACTATTCATATTGTTCTTCTTGTTAAAGATCTTTTTTGCTATGCTGGTTCTCATAACTGAGTTCTTCAGAGCATATATTAATTCAAACAATATTTCTATTTTCAGCCTTTTGGAAATAACTTTTTATTTATTTGTTTCAATTTTGAGTGAATTTCATCCTCCTGTATGTAAGAAACAAATAGCACTGCGTTATGGGGTTCTCACTCCCTGCAGGAGGCACCTTGTCTTGGCTGCTCTGAGGATTAGCTTTCTTCCAGGTCCGATGCCGCCAACTGCGGTTTCTCCACCCATTGTTCTCTCTCACTCTGTAGCCCTTCTTTCATTCCAGGAATCGTAGAATCATAGAAGATTAGGGTTAGAAAAGACCCCAGGAGGTAGCCCAACCCCCTGCTCAAAGCAGGACCAACGCCAGTTAAATCATCCGGGCCTTAAAAACCTCTAAGGATGGAGATTCCACCACCTCCCTAGGTAACCCATTCCAGTGCTTCACCAACCTCCGAGTGAAATAGTTTTTCCTAATGTCCAACCTAGACCTCTCCCACTGCAACTTGGAACCATTGCTCCTTGTTCTGTCATCTGCTACTACTTAGAACAGCCTAACTCCAACCTCTTTGGAAACCCCCCTTCAGATAGTTGAAGGCTGCTATCAAATCCCCCCCCACTCTTCTTTTCTGCAGACTAAATAAGCCCGGTTCCCTCAGCCTCTCCTCATAAGTCATGTGCGCCAGCCCCTAATCATTTCCATTGCCCTCCACTGGACTCTCTCCAATTTGTCCACATCCTTTCTGTAGTGGGGGCCCAAAACTGCATGCAATACTCCAGATGTGGCCTCACCAGTGCCGAATAGAGGGGAATAATCACTTCCCTCAATCTGCTGGCAATGCTCCTACTATATACTGTTAGCCTTCTTGGCAACAAGGGCACACTGTTGACTCATTTCCAGCTTCTCATCCACTGTAATCCCAGGTCCTTTTCTGCAGAACTGCCACTCAGCCAGTCGCTCCGCAGCCTGTAGCACTACATGGGATTCTTCTGTCCTAAGTGCAGGACTCTGCACTTGTCTTTGTTGAACCTCATCAGATTTCTTTTGGCCCAATCCTCCAATTTGTCTAGGTCACTCTGGACCCTAACCCAACCTTCCAGCATATCTACCTCTCCCCCCAGTTTAGTGTCATCCGCAAACTTGCTGAGGGTGCAATCCATCCCATCATCCATATCATTAAGGAAGATATTGAACAAAACCGATCCCAGGACTGAACCCTGGGGTGCTCCGCTTGATACCGGGTGCCAACTAGACATCAAGCCATTGATCACTACCCGTTGAGCCTGACAGTCTAGCCAGCTTTCTATCTACCTTATAATCCATTCACCCAATCCATACTTCTTTATCTTGCTGGCAAGAATACTGTGGGAGACCATATCAAAAATTTGCTAAAGTCAAGGTATAATATCACGTCCACTGCTTTCCTCATATCCACAGAGCCAGTTATCCCATCATAGAAGGCAATCAGATTGGTCAGGCATGACTTGCCCTTGATGAATCCATGTTGACTGTTCCTGATCACTTTCCTTTCCTTCAAGTGCTCCAAAATGGATTCCTTGAGGACCTGCTCCGTGATTTTTCCAGTGACTGAGGTGAGGCTGTAGTTCCCCAGGTTCTCTTTCTTCCCTTTTTTAAAGATGGGCACTATATTTGCCTTTTTCCAATCGTCCGAGACCTCCCCCAATCGCCATGAGTTTTCAAAGATAAAGGCCAATGGCTCTGCAGTCACATCAGCCAACTCCCTCAGCACCCTTGGATGCATTGCTTCCGGCCCCATGGACTCGTGCATGCCAGCTTTTCTAAATAGTTCTTAACCTGTTCTTTCACCACTGAGAGCTGCTCACCTCCTCTCCATACTGTGCTGCCCAGCGCAGCAGTCTGGGAGCTGACCTTGTCTGTGACGACAGAGGCAAAAAAAGCATTGAGTACTTCAGCTTTTTCCACATCATCTGTTACTAGGTTGCCTCCCCCATTCAGTAAGGGTCCGACACTTTCCCTGACCTTCTTCTTGTTGCTAACATACCCATAGAAACCCTTCTTGTTACCCTTCACATCCCCTTGCTAGCTGCAACTCCAGGCAGCCTTCCTGATTACACCCCTGCATACTCAAGCAATATTTTTATACTCCTCCCTAGTTATCTGTCCAATTTTCCACTTCTTGTAAGCTTCCTTTTTGTGTTTAAGCTCATCAAAGATTTCTCTGTTAAACCAAGCTGGTCGCCAGCCATATTGGCTATTCTTTCTGAACATCAGAATGGTTTGTTCCTGTATCCTCAGTAAGGCTTCTTTAAAATACAGCCAACTCTCCTGGACTCCTTGCCCCCTCATATTAGCCTCCCATGGGATCCTGCCCATTAGTTCTGTGAGGGAGTCAAAGACTCAGCCTTCCAGACAGGTCACTATGTGGTTTCCCCTTTCGGGCTATAGAGTCTCACTAGACCCAATGTTCAGGAAATGCCACTCTGTCAGTGGCTAGTAGGTGAACCCAGGCCCACCCACTACTCCGAGTTCTAGCCCAGGGAACCTATAACATGTGGCCAAAGTCTGTTCAGTGCTGCTCATTTTTTACAATTTTTTTTTTAGAAGCCACCTCACCAGTGGCTTCAAGCCACTATTTCCTAGGCTGCTTCCTGCCCACCGGCTCTCTTCTCCACCCTTCCATTTTCAGGGTAGGCCCTTACCTCAGGGCCAGGCTCCTACTCCTCCTACTGTGGGTTCCTTCCTTCTCTCTCTAATACACCAGAGAGTGGCTGCAGACTTCTTCACTGCAGTCCTTTCCATTACCAGCTTTCTGACTTTATATTAGCTCAGCCTACACTTGCTCAGGTGAGCTTCATCCTCCAATCAGGGGTTGTTCCTCCAGCCTAATCCCCTCATATGGGGTCTATCACACTAATTGGCCTTTTCTCAGCTTTCTTAACCCTTTCAGGGCTGGTGTGGGGTGAATGCCCCATCACACACTGTCTTAAGCCAGGTACAATACAAACACATCCTATGCAAGATTCTCTCACACAAGTCTACTAAAACATCTGTAGAAGAGTGGACTCATCACTAGAGCACCTTCTTGTGGCTGAGCATGGTGTAACAGGCTCCTTCCTCTCTAAAACCTGCTGCTAATGGTCACTCCAGCCCTCTCTGTCTGGAAGTCTCTCTCATTGTGACTCAGCCCTCGGTCTAGGTCACATTTTCATTCCACACTCTCCAGGATAACAGAAAGTTTGACAAACAGTCCAGTGTCCTCACAAAGGTTTTCAGCCCTGACTCTGGGCCCATGATGTTCACACTCTTCTCTTAGGGCTCCCTGTCATCCTTGTCCCCTTCTCTGGTCTCATACTACCTCATCAGTAGCTGGTAAGAAAACTAGGTCCATGCTCTACACTGGGTTCCAGTTTAAGGACTAGAGAGTCAAGGTCTGTTCTGTCAGACTCCTCGCTGCTTCCTCCTGGGACTTCTTACCATAGCCTCTCTTTTAGGCCTTCTCCCCACAACTTCTCTAGGTTCACCCTTCTCTCAGGGCTAGGCCTGTTGGAGCTGTCCCCTGGAAGTCCCCCCTCAACAAAATCCCAAACTAAATGTACAAATATAACCCCCGTTATACCCTCCCTCAGGCTTGAACTTTCATCCCTCTCAGTTGAGCACTTCCAGGGCTCTGAAATCCAGATTAGCAGGTTTTACCACTAGAGCCTGCTTTCTCCACCCCAGTGGCTGCTCTCTCTCTCTCCTAGCCTCTTGCCAGGCTATTCGATTTACAAGAGGATCCCAGGCCCAACTTTCCCTCTAAGCTTTCTCCTTGACACTCCCATCCCAGAAAGTGACTGCAGAGCTCTTCACTCTCCCTGCAGCCCCTTTGTGTGCCAAACTTCCTCTGTTTAAACTTACCACTCAGTTCCTTTCTCAGATGGGACTCATCTTTAATTAAGCCTGGCCTACTCTCCAATTTCAGCCAGATAGCGTTGCCTGGTGGTGGCCCATACTAACGCTTTCAGAGCCTGTGTGGGGTAAACACCTCACCACAACACCCTACACCTGACCCCAAGCATCCTTATTATTCTAATCCTGGAGTCTCACTTAAGCAGAAGGTTTCCATCATATCAAATGCTGCAAAGCTGTGTGGACTATGGTGAGATCAAATTTATTTTCAATTGTGAATAGGATTTCAGTACAGATGTCCAGAGTCTGAAGGCACACTATCCACTGTACTGACTAGCTCCCATTTTTTAAACCAGTGATTTGTGATCACATACACTAAAACATCAAAGTTGTTAGTGAACCGCATGTATGCACATTTGGGGAGAAAACACACTACCTTGATTTCCAAAATACAAACCTCTCCCCTTCCCCCCGCCCCCAAAATACTCATTGGGATTGGATAGATGAGTTAATTTTTGTCATAGATTCACAGACTTTAAGGACAGAAATCATCTAGTTTGACCTCACCTAATTACCTCTGTATTGAGCCCAATAACTTGTGTTTGACTAAAGAATATCTTCTAGAAAGACAAGACATAAAAGAATGGAGAATCCACCACTTCTCTTGGTAGTCTAGTCCTTGCAGCAAGGTCAAGAATATTTGTTAAATGAAAACTTTCTTTTTTTAAAAATGCTCTATTTGCATACTCCAATTCACGTTTTATTCACATTAACATTCTGCAAAGTGACATTAACTAGGCAAAAAAATTCACCTCTTCAATGAGTCAAACCATTGCCAGAGTACTTCACTACAGAAGTCAGCCCTACTGATAACTAAGTGGTGGGTGCACCTAAAAAGGTTCAGTGGTTTTGTTTGGTTAATGCTGACTAAAAGGTTACAGAAATTATCTGAAATTTTTGGGTCTGTAAAACTGGATGGTATTTTTGTGAGTTTTTCAGGACTTTGCCTGTCCAAGTTCCACCAGGAAATATCACAGGGACAACTTTTTCCGTGGTAGAGAGAGTGTTTCAGACTACCATGAAGAAGTCGAAGTGAAGGCCAAAAAAAAAAAAAAAAAAAAAAAAGAAAGGAGGGGGAAGAATTGGGGAAAAAAACGGCATCTGAATTTTCTTAAGCTTCAGCAAGGAGTCTAGTTTGAGTTTCAAGTCAAAGATCTGAATCAATTGCTTTCTCACTTTATTTTTTAATCAACATTATTCACTTATTACTAATGATATTCACAAGTGCCTAGGTACAGCATGTATAATCCCCTTATACGGCAATGAGGCCAGGCAGCATGAAATGATATTTAAGGCAAGAAACACTGAACCTCTCCCAAAGCATTCAAAATATACTGAAGGAACCATTCTATACCATCACTGGGGAGGAGAAATGGTTTAATAGGTTTTTTCTCCTTTAATTTCTGCCCAAGCTACTTAGTTACCTTGTGGCCCAGCCAGAGCTCCATGGCTTGACTAGGCTCTATGCCTAAGGAGCACAAGCAGAATTCCGATGAGGGTAGCCTCTCTCAGCAGCAGCTTCACAGAACTGCCAACTACCCTCAAAGGGGAATCTGTGGCCCAGATTATAGTCATAGAATATCAGGGTTGGAAGGGACCTCAGGAGGTCATCTCGTCCAACCCCCTGCTCAAAGCAGGACCAATCCCCAACTAAATCATCCCAGCCAACGCTTTGTCAAGCCTGACCTTAAAAATTTATAAGGAAGGAGATTCCACCACCTCCCTAGGGAACGCATTCCAGTGTTTCACCACCCTCCTAGTGAAAATTATTTTCCTGATATCCAACCTAAATCTCCCCCACTGCAACTTGAGACCATTACTCCTTGTTCTGTCATCTGGTACCACTCAGAACAGTCTAGATCCATGCTCTTTGGAACCCCCTTTCAGGTAGTTGAAAGCAGCTATCAAATCCCCCCTCATTCTTCTCTTTCGCAGACTAAACAATCCCAGTTCCCTCAGCCTCTCCTCATAAGTCATGTGTTCCAGTCCCCTAATCATTTTTGTTGCCCTCCGCTGGATGTTTACAAGAAGGATGCGGAAAAATTGGAAGTGTGGGGCCCAAAACTGGACACAGTACTCCAGATGAGGCCTCACCGATGCCCAATCTCATTTACCCCAGTTTTACCGTGATATAACTCCATTGACTTTACTAGAGTTCATCCTGGTTTATGTCAGTGTGATCAAGATCAATATTAGACCCTGTGACTTTGCCCCCACTGCCATGCACAGCAGTGGGAGATGCAGGAGAGTGACATTTGGGGAGGTTGACATTCATGCATGGGGGAGTGGATGCTCCCTGGCTGATTGAGTGAAAGTTAGGCAGACAGTGATGGAGCCAAATGACCTTGCCTAGAAGCATCATTTCTGGCTGTTAGGGACAGGACATAAAGGAATACGCACCCAAGAAAATCAGTTCGGGGCAAAGCAACCCAGCTGATAACCCAGTTGAGTGTCTTATAATGAACTGAGTGATCTCCAGCTACCTCAGGCTTCCTAAGTACCTGTAGTCTGTTCCATATCCTATAACCCCAGGGTCCTCCTGAGGAAGAAAGTGAAGATTATGCAGAAGGGCAGAGGGAAGAAGGACAAATTTACGTGAATTACCGCAATGCTTTTGCACTCTGAATCCAGATCACACTATATCCAAGTGGACACTGTTTGTTCCTGGTAAGCCTGACTGAATAATCTCAGGATGTGAATAAGGCAGGCTGTCCCACAGTTTCTATATGCATTACCAAAGGACCTTCCAGGCCTTCCTCTACAATTATATACATTGACCTACAAATTCTGAGTAACTGTATTTGAGAAAAGAAGAGTGGATCTTATGAACCCTTCAGTTCTGTAGTCTTTTTAAAGAACTATATCATGTGCTGTGAAAACGAAGTAAAATTATGCTTTTCGGTCCATAAGTATTGTGACAGTGCCCCCCATAAGGCTTTATGGAAATATGCTTATGAACGTATATATGACATAACTGGAATATGTTGTATGGTACATATGCCATGTAACATATCTCTGTAAAGGTTATGATCTGCTGAATACATTCCTCCCATTTGTATGCATGTATCATTTTTGTATTTGAAGTTATGAATATTGGCTGTATACTTGCTTGATTTTTAAGTAAGCTTTGTAAGGCATTTGGTCAGCTTCTTTAGAAAGGAATTTGCAAAGTTAAGTGCCCAATCTAGAAGCACTCAAGGAACAATGGGTCTTGAAATGCTCCAATCCACATAAGAAGTCTACTTGAGGACGTTCAAGGTAGCATGTGAACCATGGCTGCTACCTGTAGTTCTGAGTCATGCATGGACATGTGACTTGCCCATGTGACTCCAAAACTCCATCTTGGAGCTGGACTTTGCATAGGAGAGAGGAGGGGGTCTCCAGCCACAAGAGAAAGTCTATTTAAGCCCTTGGGAGACCCCTCCACTTGGTCTACAGCTGGCTAAAGAGAGAGCCTCTCTACCCCCAAGGATATCTGAAACAAACTGGAACCAAGGACAGTAACTACAGGAGGTGTGAGCGATTGCTGGACCAGACTAGAAGGAGACTAGTCTGTAAAAAGAAGCTTACTGGATGAGGATTTTATCTGTATTCAGTTTTATTACTGTACTAGACAGACTTGTGTATTTTATTGTATTTTGCTTGGTAATTCACTTTGTTCTGTCTGTTACTGCTTGGAACCACTTAAATCCCACTTTCTGTATTTAATAAAATCACTTTTTACTTATTAATTAACCCAGAGTATGTATTAATACGGGGGGTGGGGGTGGGGAAAACAGCTGTGCATCTCTCTCTGTCAGTGTTATAGAGGGCGAACAATTTATGAGTTTACCCTGTATAAGCTTTATATAGGGTAAAACAGATTTATTTGGGGTTTGGACCCCATTGGGAGTTGGGCATCTGTGTGTTAAAGGCAGGAACACTTCCTAAGTTGGTTTCAGTTAAGTCTGCAGCTTTGGGGCATGTGGTTCAGACCCTGGGTCTGTGCTGGAGCGGACTGGCATGTCTGGTTCAGCAAGACAGGGTGCTGGAGTCCCAAACTGGCAGGGAAAGCAGGGGCAGAAGTAGTCTTGGCACATCAGGTGGCAGTCCCAAGGGGGTTTCTGTGATCCAACCCGTCACAAGTGTAATGTAAATTCAGGAAGTGAATATGTCCACTCTTTGTCAGCATGGCTTTCTTGCTTGCAATGTACTGTGTGAGAGTGTGAGTGTGTTCTTTCTTCTGGATGTTCTACACTATGGACTTATAGTATAGACTAAACTGAATTTAAGGTACTTGATCTTTATTATAAATCTTGTGGTGTTATCATAGCTATTCCATAATTATCTTTGCTTTTTGTATCAAAAGTTCAAATCAGAAGATAAAACTGGAAAATACATCAAGATAGACAAACAAAGACTTGCTTCTCTTCCTAGCAAATGAGTGATGAGTTGGCTGTATTTATCTTAAGCAAACATCTATGTTGTTCTGCTCTACAGTATATTTAATTTTTCTACAGTTCCATTAACTTTGACTATTTATTTAGCCTCAACAGTATTTAAGTTTCACTTAAAAGAGGCCCTCAGGATATATGTACTAGAAATGAATTAAAAAAAAGTCTTTATTAGCTTACCACAGTTGTCTTCATCAGCCTGGTTCCCACAGTCATCCACACCATTACAGTGAAGAAGTTGAGGCAAACACTTTGTTATATTGCCACAAGGGAAATATCCAAGAGGGCATATGACTTCATGTCTAAAATCCTGATTTTCCAAAGTACGATGGATAACTAATAAAAAAAACAAAACAAAGAATATGCTTTCTTCACACATATGCTTTCTCCTTAGCTGAATTACGCATTTGTATTTTAATGTGAACCTCCAAATTAGTACACATATTAGTTTGTTTTGTGTGTAATTGTAATACTCTACCACCAATGTTAACGGAGGAGGAAATATTCATGTGTCACAAGGTAATTAAAATTACAGAGAAATTTCTTCCCCCCAACAGCCTAGGGCATACTGAAAACACTAGAAAGAGTACAAGCAAAAAGTGTCCTAGAGCCCCTATCTAAAAGGATAGTCTCATGTTGTGCTGGACATTAATTTGTTGTAGCAATACACCAGATGAGCTGTGTAGATATGGAAAGCATTAATTTGTGCTGGAACTTCTGCCCCAATAGAAATAAATTAAAGATGCAAGTCAGACTTGGGTTTTATCTAATTTATACCAGGTAAAAAGTGATTATTATAGACAAATGATCAGAGAGCAAAAATATCAAAAGAACAGGACAATGACAAGGCTTGGCTAAATGATAAGTAAGAGGTGATATAAATATAGTATTTGAAAGCCGTAAACTGTTTAGTTCCCTTTGGATTGTAGGCCCCCAGCCTTGACATATCAGCTGTGTTGTCTGGCTGTAGAACCTTCCCAATTAATGGCCCAGTCATTAATCCTTTACCTCTCTTCAAGTTGTTTATCCAGAGATGGCTTATCTCTGACCATTATTTTAGTGGCTGATTGCTCTTCCTAGCAGACCCTTGTGAGTTAATTCCATGTAATTAGACAGAACGATATCAAGCAGATAAACTGAGGTACAAATAATATTAATAAAAAACAATACAGATCTTCCCCATGTTATCCACAGATAGCAAAAGTAAAATCAGGAAAAGACAAACTATGAAAGTGTTCCAGGCAAACCAATAACATCACTAAGAAAACTCATCCAGAAGGTTGAGGAACATAGAAATTCTACATAATGTTAAGAAACATTAAACATCACTAATAGTGTGTCCTGTATATAAACAGTAGTGCTAAATTGATTCACTTTTCATAAGTTAGCTGAATACTTGTGGTAGAAGGAGTTTTAGTTAATGGAAAGTGAGAGTGTGCTCTGGTATTTTGTTCTGTAAGGACCACATACAAGGGAAACTTCAGCCGTAGCTACAAAGATAAGGGAGAGTCTCCCAGGGAAAATAAGGTGCAAAAGATCCATCTCTTAACTTTACATATATATTTCAAACATATAGCCTGGTGCTTCAAACTGGCAGGGTCCTCTAGCATAGGAGTTGATCCTGTGCCCACTGAAGTCAACGGTAAAACTCCCATTGATTTCAACGTGGCACACAGAGCCAGATTTTCAAAGGTATCGAGGCACCTAAAGATGCAGATAGGCACTGTTAGAGGCTAGCTGGCCCTTTAAGAGGAGTTAGGCTCAGTCTCACCTGCAACAGGTCAATCACCCTCCCAGCTGGTCCTAACTGATTAGGGATCAGAGGGTCTGGTCTGTTATTGGGTCCATCTGGGGAGAGATTGTAGGGTTATTATAAAAAGTTTGGGCAAGCTCAGCCACAGGGCGGGTGACAGAATGGTGGCTGCTTGCTCTGTGAGGTCCAGACAGGTTGGGAGTGAAGCAAGGGCAGATCTCTAGAGCAGAAGTGGAAGTGCCTGGTGGAAAGCAGCAGGTAGAAGACTAGTATGTCTTGTGTTTCATCTGGGACTTTGATTAGTCTGGGAGAGAAATGAACCCTGGAGGAACAGAAGATCTTTGGGTTTCTGCTACTGTGGGACTCTGGGAGGGGGAAAAAGCTTCAGAGTCAGCACTCTGGTAAGAGTGGGAGAGGCCCAAGAGTTTGAATGGAAGGTGCAAGAGGGTCTTGTTAACATTTTACTTTAGGCTGCTGAGGAAGGTTGTATTTAATTTGGGGACTGAGTAGCATGAAAGGGGTGTGAATTGTGAGAGTGACTCACATAGAGGCCTGAACCATATAAATCCATGAGAGAGATGGAAAGCCCTTCTGAGGGGAAACTGCGGCAAGGATGTGTCAGGCCCACCTCATGCCATGGGCATGATGGTCTGAAGGCAGCAACCCTGGTACAGACACCTAATGGAATTTTCAAAAGCACCTAATGTCAGCTCCACCACCACCCTCCCATCTGGAAATCCATACAGAATCAGATGCTAGTATACATTTAAAAATGTGTAATCAGTGAAATAAATGCTGCTGATTTGAGTGTAATGCTAAAATGTTTGTTTGTAATATATGCACGTGTACTATGCAAATTTTAATCACCGACAACTCTTATTTTGAAATGAATTTCATTAAATGTCAAATGCATTTGTCCTAGTTTGTCATTTGTCAAATGCATTTGTCCAGGCTACCAACTGGATGGGACTCCGCTTCAATGCCAGGAAGTGTGCATCCTTGCATAACGATGGTAGTAGAAGGGATTCGGTCCAGGCGATGTCTTTTCAGATCGAGGATGAATCTATGATCTTCCTGGAGGACGGGCAAGCGTACCAACATCTTGGCACACGCACAGGTTTCCACATCCAGCAGACACCTAAGGATACCATCGTTGAGATCCTATGAGATGTGGCCAGGATCAACTCCTCCCTAGTGGCACCATGGCAGAAGATCAATGCCTTGAACACCTTCCTGATCCCCCATATCTCATTCATCCTGAGGGGATCTGCTGTGGCAAAGGTACCTCTGAACAAGGCAGACAACACCATTAGGCAGCTGGTGAAGACATGGATGTTTCTTCCCCAGAGAGCCATCAATGAACTGGTGTACATCTCACACAGGCAGGGCGGTGCCAATGCCCTTGTATGGGTGATCTGTGTGATGTTGCGGTGATCATTCACACCTTTCGCCTTCTGACGTGCCTGGACACCATGGTGAGGAACATCCCAGAAAGTGCTATGTGGGATGTCATCAAAAAGCAAATTGCCAGGACTCCCTCCAACCAAAATGTCACCACCTACCTGAGTGGTTTGCTGGAAGGTGAATTTGGAAGAGACGGGAGAGATATTGCTTCGCTCTGGACTCATGCCCGCAATGCTACGCAATGACTGGAGAAGCGTATTGGCTGCCGCTGGACGTGGTGCGACGAACGCCAGGAACTGGGAGTCCTGGTGCCACAGGTGAAGAACACAGACCACACAATCCTTACTCTGAGAGCTAGAACCATTCTGGAGAGGACCCTGAAGTATGCCATCTGCTGCCAGTATGTGGAAAACCTGAAGCGGAAGCCAGACCAGGGCAAGGTGCTCAAGGTGGCGTGCAAGTGGGATGCCAGCAACCCCTTCCACCCCAAAGGCAGCTTCACCCAACTTGCTGACTGGAGGTTCGTCCACAGGGTCTGACTCAACTGCATTCCGCTGAACAGAGCCATCCGCCATGGGAATCAGGACAAGCGATGTAGGAAGTGTGGCTACGCCAATGAGATGCTACCCCATGTCCTGTGTAGCTGCAAGCCCCATTCCAGAGCTGGCAGCTGCAACACACCATCCAAGATTGCCTGGTCAGAGGCATCCCACCACCCGTAGGGAAGGTTGCCATGAACTCCATTATCCCCAGAACCGACAGTCAGCTGCGACCGGACATGATCATTACCAATGAGGACTGGGAAAAGATCATCATGGTGGACGTCACAGTGCCCTTTGGGAACAGGACCCCAGCCTTCCACGATGCCTGAGCTCGAAAGGTGGAGAAATACACTCCTCTGGCCGACACCTTTAGAGCAAGGGTTACCAGGTTCAGACATACATGCTGATCGTCAGAAGCCTTGGGTGCATGGGACCCCAGTAACAAGTGAGTGTTGTAGGAATGCGGAATTGGTCATCGCTACGCTTGGCTGATGCGGCAACTCATGGTGTCGAATGCCATCAGGTGGTCAAGGGACATCTATGTAGAACGCAACACCGGGGACATCGGCAATACTAGGAGAGATGAGCTGGAGTGCCGATGAAAAGTGCAGTAAGGAAAGTAACAAAGACTTCCCTGATAGATTGCATTTCCTAAATGGACATCCTACCCTAATTCTTGATTACTGAGGGACAATCTCCACTCTGATATATTTTGCTTTCCACAACCACCTCTCTGTACAACTCATCATGAGATATGTATCTGAGTATTTGGATTCTCATATCTAAACTGTATTCTTAAATTCTGACATTTATTCATCTAATTTGGGTTATAGCTGATTATGTATCATAGGACTTTTAAAAACAAACTCTGTATTTGTGGATAATCTAAGCACTATACCCAGATATACAGACACTCTTTTCTCAACCTATGTATCGCATGATTTTTTTAACATTAGCTTTAATAAATTTTTTTAATTTGCAGGTTTTAATCCCTTACAACTGTTATTTTGAAAATGAATTTCATGAAATGTCAAATGCATTTGTCCTAGTTGAGGATTAAGCCCGTAGCAAAATTATAATTTTTTTTAATTTAAATTTTAAAATTTAAAATGTTTAAAAAAAGCTTTTTTTTAAAAAAAGTAAACATTTAGTAAAAACAAGGAGCATAAATTTCAGCTCAGAATTTTTTTCTGAAAATTCTTAGTTCCTGTAAACATATAATGAAACTGTCACATCAACCATAACTACAGCAGTAAGACTATAATTTTCAAACGGTCTTTAACATAGATGCCTACACTATTATATATTACTTTAGATCAAATTTAATACATATGAATAATATATTTTAAAAGTCAAATTGTCAGAAAGGATGGTGGAAGCTGGAAAGTTCCCACCTTCCTATAACCAGAGTATATATATACACATTGACGTAGTCTAAACCTATTCCTTTCCTTGGACTTGGCTTTATGGGTAAATCAAATTGCAACAAAGCACAGCCCAAAGCCTAAATATTCCCCCAAGTCTGGCTGTTTGTAGAATATTCATGCAAGACCTCTTCTGTGCCATTCACTTGTTTCTCCTCCTTTACCAGAAAGAAGCTCCAACCACCTTGCTACAATCAACCTCTTTTTTGAGAGTGCACATTGCAGTTGCTGTCCGTGCATTTAATTTTCAATTTATACTTTCAAAACAAACCATCCAATTCTCTTATTTCATGACAAGGATATTTAATCCAATGAAGAATATTGTTTAATTATGAAACACTGGTGCCTTGCAGCATTTGAAATACTCTGCATAATCTTCACTAGCTCTGTTGCATTGCTTGCTCAGATAGTACTGCCGCTTCTGAAATACGTGATCATTTTGCTGGGCTAGTTACATAACACAAGGAGCAAATTTTGTATTCACCTTTTCCTGGATATCATGCATTTACTTCTTTGTGGCATTTCATTCCTGTTCTCAGTCTCATCCTAGATTAGGAGTAAAATTTTAAAAAGCACCTATGTGATTTAGGAACCCAAGCCCCATTTTCAAAAGCAACTTAGATGCCTAGGAGCATAGGTCTTATTAAACGTCACTTAAGATAATTCTGAAAATTTCCCCCTAAATCGTTTTACTTTAAACATGGTCTTAAAAAGCCAAGACTACACTCACAACTACTTCAAAATTAGAATATCAGAGCAATATTGTCGTCTCACTTCTACACCACAGATCTGAGAATCCAATGTTCTGCTCTTCTTGTATGCACAGAACTGTCATTACTGCACATATAGAGAAAGTCTATTGGAGCTGATCTTCACTATGTGGCTCTGATGGGATAATTTCACCTTAATGTATAACTGTCAAACTTACTTAAATGTTCAAAGAGCAGCCTGAGTTAAGTCCCTGTTTCCTAGATATGTTCAGATAATCTTATATTTTGTTTCTTGTTGTCCCCATTAATGTTTTATTCAGAGGATAAATTCACTGTTCATTAACCTTCTCCGGTGCTCTGGGCTCAGATTCAGAATGCTGTACTTCAGCCTTGCTCCAAATTGCCCTCACCAACCCCCGTATTGCTACAGAATTCAGCACACAAACAGTATGTCAGGTACTATATGTGCAGTACCTGAGTGTTTAAAGCCACAACCAGCAAAAAATGTAAGCAGCTAGCCAACTGGAGTTTGTCCAGATGGAGTAAATTGCAGGATCCGGAGCCTGAGTGACTGGTGAGCTATCAAACACTTTTCCTGAACATGTTCATTTGGTTGAAAACCTAAATTTCAGCCAAAACCAGTTTTAAGAGAATATTTTCAACTAACCCCAATTCAGTCCTTTCTTTCTCAAACCTTGGGCCACATGGCCCATAGGTTAATATGTCATTGCTGTAGGTCCAGATGAATTGCAATGGAATTTTAGAAATGTGAATATAGGACGATATGAAAGTGTACCTGGAAAAGCCAGAAGAAGCTAAGTTTTACATTTGGCAAACTTTGGAGAAAAAGACAAATACACCTCTACCCCGATATAAAGCGACCTGATATAACACGAATTTGGATATAACGTGGTAAAGCGGCGCTGCGTGCTCCGGTGGATCAAAGCAAGTTCGATATAACGCAGTTTCACCTATAAGGCGGTAAGATTTTTTGGCTCCTGTCAAGGTTCCTTCCCCACTCTGAACGCTAAGGTACGGATGTGGGGACCTGCATGAAAACCTCCTAAACTTACTTTTACTAGCTTAGGTTAAAACTTCCCCAAGGTACACACTATTTTACCCTTTGCCCTTGGACTTTCGCTGCCACCACCAAATGTCTAACACCGGTATTATTATTATTATTAGGAAAGAGCCCGTTTGGAAATGTCTTTCCCCCCAAAATCCCCCCTTCCCTTTACACCCCTTTTCCTGGGGAAGGTTTGATAAAAATCCTCACCAATTTGCATATGTGACCACAGACCCAAACCCTTGGATCTTAAGAACAATGAAAAAAGCATTCAGTTTCTTAAAAGAAGAAAAAGTAAAAAAGAATCACCTCTGTAAAATCAGGATGGTAAATACCTTACAGGGTAATTAGATTCAAAACATAGAGAATCCCTCTGGGCAAAACCTTAAGTTACAAAAAGACACAAAAACAGGAATATCCATTCTATTCAGCACAGCTTATTTTCACAAACAGAATCTAACGCATACCTAGCTAGATTAATTACTAAGTTCTAAGACTCCATTCCTGTTCTGTCCCCGGCAAAAGCATCACACAGACAGACCCAGACCCTTTGTTTCTCCCCCCCTCCAGCTTTGAAAGTATCTTTTCTCCTCATTGGTCATTGTGGTCAGATGCCAGCGAGGTTATCCTAGCTTCTTAACCCTTTAAGGTGAAAGGGTTTTTCCTCTGGCCAGGAGGGATTTTAAAGGTGTTTACCCTTCCCTTTATATTTATGACAGCTCCCAAGGACAGCATTATATCGCGGTAGAGGTGTACCTTGAATGGAGGCAGCTCTTTGAAATTCCATTTAACATTTGATGTTTGAGATTTGGGAGCTCTACAAAAGCACCATGCCTGCTGTTTTGACAATCTTACATTAAATATTGTACTTCGGTTAATATAGTGTCTGGAACACAAAAATAATCATGTTTTGCTGTACATATATATCCATTATTGTTTCCCCTTTTTGACCTGAGCAGCTCCTCATTTAGGAGGAAAAATTAGTGATAGGTTTTTTTTTTGGGGGTGCAATCTTTTTTGTTTATTTATAAAGATTGTAAAAAATCCTGTGTCTCTGACCACAGAAGGAATCAAATAGTAGGAAACAGCTTCTTTTGCTCAAGCACCAAGAACACTCTTTTCAGTCTGCATCCTTGACCCAAATTCCTCTCCCTCTTCTGAGGCCAAACACTCTGCTTGCAGCTGCTTTTTCAGCTGTCTGTGTTTCTCTCTGTGTTCTGCCTTCTCTCACACACATATACCTCATAAAAATACTCTGCAAAAACTCCTTGGTTGGTTTCCATACTCCTTTTGTCCTAGGTGCAGGCTTAGCCTTACAGTTACATTAACTGAAGGGTAGATTCACACCTATCAATCTCAATGAGGTTTTAACTCACCCCATAAGAGTTTCATCCAGCTCATAAGAGTATATTATGGCGGTGTCAATTTCAAGTTCCATAGGTAAGGCTGAGTTGAATTTTGCATTATGTATGAAAAATATAGTATAGTCTCCCCAGAATTACAGCACTTGCCTCTTTGACTATAGAAATAATTTGTACAGAATTTGCAAATAAATCTATTAATTAGTATAGAAATTAACATTAAACAAAAATATTAATCCTGAAACTACTGGTAATTAGTGGATTTACTTCTTGTGACTCTTTGGGAATCTGTCTACATGAATTTATGAATTCCAGTTGGATTTTATGAACTCTGTATGTTTATAGACTTACTGGTGTCTTTCACTGGATCCTTGCATCACCACTGGGCGTCTGTCCCTGAATAGAGCAGCGACACAAGGTGGGTAAGGTAATATCTTTTATTGTTGGTGAGAGAGACTCTTATCCACTGGGTTGGAAGCTGAAGCCCATAGAGGATTAGAGAATGGAAAAACCCTGGGAATAGGCCAGAAGTGAGAAATGTGTTAGAATCTGCTGTTAAAATGGAGACTCTCTTGAGAAAGTGGGAAGAAAGCAGAACAGAATCAGAAGGCAAGACTGGTCAGGAGGAAAAGGGGTGCAGAAAAATACTGGACTCCTTGGAAGACACTAAGACTCTAAGGATGCTAAAGATTGGTAAGAAAACTGAGTCAGGATTTTGCATGCAGGTGTTTATTGTTCTATCGCTCTTTATCTCTCTTATGTACTGTCTGTCTATGGATAAAGTTTAGAAATACAGTAGAAACTCAGAGTTACGAGCCCCTCAGGAATGAAGGTTTTTCGGAACTCTGAAATGTTTGTAACTCTGAACAAAATGTTATGGTTGTTCTTTCAGAAAGTTTACAACTGAACACTGACTTAATACAGCTTTGAAACTTTACTACACAGAAGAAAAATGCTTTTAACCATCTTAATTTAAATGAAACAAGCACAGAAACAGTGCCCTTACCTTGCCAAATTTTTTTTTTTTAAAAAAAGTTTCCCTTTATTTTTTTAGTAGTTTACATTTAACACGATACTGAACTGTATTTGGGGTGGGGTTTTTTTTTGGTTTTTGTTTTATTTGTCTCTGCTGCTGCTTGATTATGTACTTCTGGATCCAAATGAGGTGCGTGGTTGACAGGTCAGTTCGTAATTCTGAGGTTCTACTGTATCTTTGCAAAGTCTCTGTGTTACTTGCTTTAACGATCACAAAGTCCCCAGAGGGTGAAATGGTAATCAAGAGTACCCACACAGATAAAGGTCAGGAGTGGAGGAGTGTGAGCTACTGAGGAGACTGGGGAGGTTAGCACTTGTCTTGAGGTTTAATGCAGCACCGCTCCACATCCAAAGAAGAGATATGAGCACTGGTGTCTGTATTCTGGGATTGTGCCTGAAAGACCAGACACAGAGCTAGCATTGGGATGTTGTCCAGACTCAATAAACTTAGAAGGATGTGGGATCCAAGGTTTGGGCCTAATAGAGCACTGGTGATCATCCTTTGGGGCAAGCTCAGCTGTAACATTTGTAAATTCTACAAAAATTCATTCTATAACTGAGTAACAGAGACTCTTCAAACAGGAAATTCAAAGTCCAGGTTAAACTTCAAAGAAATCCAAACATGTAACAGTGAAAGCACCAAAACGATGTTAACTCTGTCCTGTAAAGACACCAGAGGAAAAAGAAAAAAAGTGAATGTATCTTTAGAAAATTAATTTAATCTTATCTGAGAGTATTAACATTAAAATGCTTTAATCACAACCTTATGGTGATTGCATTGCATGGTATTACTACAGGGCAGAGTTGTTTGGCTGCCCTAAATATGCATTTCCATACATTAGCATATTTGGATTTCTTTTAAGTTTTAATTTTAACTCCGAATTTTCTGGCATTACATATGTACTTGGTTTTGGAATAACTACAATATTCCTGTAATATATTTACCCTAAAGTACTCTGAACTTTCAATTTTAATTCAGTTTGTCTGGGAATGAGTAGATATCCTTTAAATGTATTATTCATTCAGGCAGATTTAGCTGGTCTTATCACTGCCCTGTCTTAATTTACCTAATCTTGCAATTCTGCACAAGAGGGTGCATGATTCTATTAAATTAACTGCTCTAGTTCACTTCATTATAGCTATCAAAGGACTGTTCTATATTGTTGTTAAACCAAGAACAAGGGAAACATATTTAATTTTAGTCATTTTTATTGTGAATTAATTAGTTATTTTTGTAATCTCATATTTATATCAATCTTCAAAAGGTAGCTCTCTTGTTTTATAGGTTGTCTCTCATTCACAGCCCATCCAGGATAGAACAGCTCACCTTTGCTTCTTAGTCCTATGGCCCAAAGTTGAACTGTTAAATCCCAGGAAACCCTATAATGTAAAAGGAGTACCATCAGGGAACCATATAAATTAACTTTAACAATCTGATCAATATGGCTTTGATTAATATTTTCAAATAGTTGAGATTCATAATGTGTAAAGTTGGGCCAAGAGTGTATATGTCACATATATTTGGCAGAAATGGCCAAATTTTCAAAGGTGTCCTCAAATTTATCCACAAGTTTTGTGGATAAGACAGATGTGCGTCTAAAGCCTGCATGTGCACTCACAAATCAGGTAGACAGAAAGTTAAAAGAGAAGAAGGAAGAAGAAGAAAAAAAAGGACTATAATAACGAGGGACACATAAGTACCTAGATACGTAAGAAGAAAGGAGTGAAAAAATGTAGACAAGGAAAATTTATTCAAGGCCTTAGCTGTGAGGACAAGATGTCTGAACTTGATGTGGAAGGTAAATATATACCAGAGCAAGACTTGGTTTTCTCTAGCACTTTTCATCCACGTATTTTGTTAGTAAAATGGTACAGAGCAATAAGATAGTGTAAATGCTACATAGATTGCCCTCTTAAGTCACATGCAGTTTAGCTCTGTGATCACCCCGCATGGATAAAACTATTTCTTCACAATGTCCACAGTGGATTTTGGAGCTTATATTTTCTATACATCTGGCATCAAGTAAATGGAAAATAGGTGAATTGTTATTTATACATAGGACATCCCAGACATGAACAAACATCTTGCCTGCAATGTACATCCCATCTCACATGAGAAAAGACTAATGTACTCAACTAAATATTCATGGCCCTGCACAACTGTACTCTTGCCTACATCTTTGTTCTCTTGCCTCTTACTCTGTCTTTTGCTGCCTATGCAAACATGATTAAAACAGGGCTTCCCTCAGCCAAAGTGGAGTTACAATGCCTGGATTGCTTCAGCCAAATACCAGAGATAAAGAGGGAACCTCAGTTGGTTCTCTTCTTAGCTTCATCCTTTTTCCTTCAGATTCTTCCTCTCTGACTCACACTTCCAGATTCAGTTCCCAAATCTATATAATATTCCCCGCTAATTGTTCATTATGGATAAATGAATTAATTCTAAACAGCTGGCCTACCCGTGCTCCTTTGACATCCTTGTCAGGACAGGCAATCCTGGTGCTTCTTCTAGCTCAGTGGTTCTCAATCTGTTTATCATTATGGGCTACATATGTGGCCCACATAACACATACTACCTGTATGGCCCTGAGGATGTCACATGGGCCGCAGCTGTGTGCTGATTGGGACACAGGTTAAGAACCATTGCTCTAGCTGGATGGAGGGAGACAGCTAACCCTTTTCCTGCTGAACTCTGGATGATGGGGCAAATTTAGCACAGGGACAGAGAGGAGGCAGCTTGTGCTTTTCTTATTCAGAGACAGCTAGTTGCTTGGTTTGCCTCGTGCAATGGATGCAAAATCCCTGGGGTGCAAGCCTGTTTTTGCCACACCTTCCCATGCTCCTATTTGTATTACTCCCATTTAAAGAGGAGAAAATGGAATGAGAGAATGCATATGGGCAAGCCATGTGAAGAGTGTACCTGAGAGAACTAACATATGTTTAGCTGTTGAACTAAAGATGCAACTCTTTCACTACGTTTGCAAGACATTACTTGGGCTTTATTCTGCTTACAGCCTAGTGCTCCATGTCAAAGTATGCTTAGGAGATGTTTCGTGTTTGGTTTCGCTATGTCCATCTTCTCTCTCTCATACACTAGAGGAGTGGTAAATTCACATGGCTTTTTGTCATTTCTCTAAAGCAAATTAATATGAATTCAAACATAGGCTACAAAAACAGCACAAGCTGACTAAATGCCAAGAGTCCTGAGCAGTGAAATTAATCCAAACAGTGTGATTCACTGCTTGGTATTCAATACCACATCAGCTTCAAGCACATTATTATACTCATATAAAGGAACAACAAAGTAGTAGGGAAAAGGTTTTTAATTCTTATATTTTTAACAAATAAAGCTCAACCTCATTGAACTAAATGAATGAATTCAAAATGAACCTCAAATCCTGTTGGCATTAGGCTGAAAGCCAGCAGATCATGTTCTTTCTTCCAAAGTAGCGGTCTAGCTTTTGAAAGTGGCAGCCCTTTTGAAAGTGCAGAGGCTTGAGAAAACCCAGCTGCTAGTTCCATAAAGGGGCCTTTCTGAAAAACATGAACTGATGAGTGAGGAGAGAAGCAGGGTGGTGGTACTGGAAAAGCCATTACAGCTTTTTCAACACTGTAAGTACAAGTGGCAATAGCTGTTGAACATACAAAGGATTCAAATGAATGTTGTGACCTTGCAACAGCCTGCAATACTTTGCTGATGACAGGCTTGTCAGTGATCGACTGGGAAATTTTTGAGGTGAGAGGCCATTATTTATGACAATGCTGAAAACAGTCTCTCCCAGTTCCTAAGATTAACAACAAGACCTGAGCAAATAGTGCAACAAATTATTCACAAATCATTCAAATTTCAAAACAAATTCATGGTGTCATAGTTGATGCCTGATGAAGAGTTGGAAGCATGAGAATCTGTGTATCCAAGAGCAGAAGACAGAAATGCCAGGAGCTGGAGAATCACCAGGGGTCAGCAAGAGTCTGCTGAGAGAGGAAACTGAGGCAGGGTCAGGGTCCAATGAAGGCTCAGATAAAACCCTGTCACAGTTACTTTTATGTCTAATCAGAACAGCTCAGCTTTCCAATTACAAACATCCAATACCCAAAGCAATACTCAAAATGAAGAGTTTGTGGGCAGTTCACAGAAGAGTCAAAACAAGAGTCAAACAAGAGAAAAAAACAATAACTGAACAATTTTAACCAATAAACATGGACAGCATGATCTGTTCAGACAACATGGGAACAGAAAAAAAAAGTTAAATTTTTTTTGGTGTGAATAGTTCACACAGCTCTAGTACCAGGTTTATGTAGTTGAGAGCAGCTGGTGATTTGGATAGTGAATAGCTCTGGTCTGCTGTTTAAACTGAAACATAGTAATTCAGGCCAGGCAGCATAGGTCCTGCTTAGGTTTTAGATTTGTTCCAGACAAGACACTAGCTGTGAATTACTTAAGCCATAATTCACATCTTGTATATGTTTGATTGCTTAATTACATAGTTACATTATCATTTACAGGTAATGAAGTTCTTTAAGTGTTCTTTGCAAACTGAACATATGACATGAAACTGAAATAAAAAAGCACAAGTTGGATTTATTTTGATAGCTGCACTGTGGCACATTTAAAAAAATATGTCTTATGTGTTGATTGGACATAATCAACAAGATGGCCCTTATTCTAAATTCATCCATTTTACAGTAGTTTAACTATTGACTTCAGGGGAGTTATTCCTGATTTACAACAATATAAGTGGGTTCAGAATCAAGCCCAATAAGTGCATTTATCTGAAGTTATCATATGTATACAGCTTTATGTACTGAAATAAGCACAACTCTGTATTTTTTTTATTGAATGGAACTCCAAATATAGGCACCCAAATGTGTAAGTGATGCCATATTATACAATTTATTATTAGTAATAAGTTATAAAAATATTGGACATTGTTAAACAAAAACCTAAGCAACAGACTTGCTTAAAGTTAAATATGCAACACCAGTAACTTCCCATCTGCAAAGTCTCCACAATTGAACTATTAAGCCTTTGAATTCCTCAAACGAACGAAAAACTATGTTCACTGTATTAAAAATGTGCCAGGATGCTAACCTTTGCATTCAGAAGAGGTGCCTCTCAAGCCTTGGCATAGAGCTTGTATTTAATAAACGTTGTCTTCCCAACAATGTACTAATTTGTTTAAATAGAATGTCACTCTGTTAAGCTATTAAAATTATTTTTAAACCAAAATGTTCTTGGCCAATATTCATTTTAACTTCATCAATTCCTGAGGGAAAATAATTTCTGTAATTTTTTTTAGTACCTGACTTTCTACTCTACTAGTTAAACGCTTTGCTGTTGCTTTACACAAATGTTTCCCAGAGGTAGCAATACAACTTTAAGATGTGCAGTAAGACATGTATTTTAGCAACGTTTGCTTGATTTTTGCTTTCTTCTGACACTATGTAATCGGGGTGTGACAAGCCGGGTGAAAATTTTCAAGGCTTTGTTGACAGATATTTGTTTTCTTGACTAGATGGAAATTTTCTCCACAATTAAAAACATTTTTGGGTTTTCACTGAATTTTTAAAAAACTATTTAATAACCTGAAAATTTTAATTTTTATGTAAATGAAAAAGATCATTTCCATTGACAATTTTTCTGCCAGGAGCAGGGGCAGTCCTTTTCCAATAAAGTTGAGGTGGGGGTTAGATTCACAAAAGGTTTACCCCTTTTACACGGAAAGGTCCATGTAAATAACTGCTTCTTAGAGCAGCTAGTCATGGAACCCATAAGAGGAGAGGTAATTCTTGATTTAGTCCTAAGTGGAGCACAGGATCTGGTCCAAGAGGTGAATATAGCTGGACTGTTTGGTAATAGTGACCATAATATAATTAAATTTAACATCCCTGTGGTGGGGAAAACACTACAACAGCCCAGCACTGTAGCATTTAATTTCAGAAAGGGGAACTACACAAAAATGAGGAGGTTAGTTAAACAGAAATTAAAAAGGTACGGTGCCACAGTGAAAGCCCTGCAAACTCATGGAAACTTTTTAAAGACATCATAATAGAGGCTCAAATGTATACCCCAAATTAAAAAACGTAGTAAGAGAACCAAAAACGTGCTACCATGGCTAAACAACACAGTAAAAGAAGCAGTGAGAAGCAAAATGGCATCCTTTAAAAAGTTAAATCCTAGTGAGGAAAATTGAACAGAGCATAAACCCTGGCAAACGAAATGTAAAAATATAATTAGGAAAACCAAAAAAAGAATTTGAAGAATAGCTAGCCAAAGATTCAAAAAGTAATAGCAATTTTTTTTTAAGTACATCAGAAGCAGGAAGCCTGCTAAACAACCAGTGTGGCCACTGGATGATCAAGGTGCTAAAGGAGAACTCAAGGACAATAAGGCCATTGAGGAGAAACTAAATGAATTCTTTGCATCGGTCTTCACGGCTGAGGATGTGAAGGAGACTCCCAAACCTGAGCCATTCTTTTTAGGTGGCAAGCCGGAGGAACTGTCAGATTGGGGCATCATTAGAGGAGGTTTTGGGACAAACTACACAGTAATAAGTCACCAGGACCAGATGGTATTCACCCAAGAGTTCTGAAGGAACTTAGATGTGAAATTGCACGACTACTAACTGTAGTCTGTAACCTATCGTTCAAATCAGCTTCTGTATGAAATGACTGGAGGACAGCTAATGTGACACCAATTTTTAAAAAGGGCTCCAGAGGTAATCCCGGCAATTACATGCTGGTTAGCCTGACTTCAGTACCAGGCAAACTGGTTGAAACTATAGTAAAGAACAAAATTGTCACACATAGATGAACATAATTTGTTGGGGAAGAGTCAACATGGTTTTTGTAAAGGGAAATCATGCCTTACCAATCTACTAAAATTCTTTGAGAGGGTCAACAAGCATATGGACAAGAGGGATCCAGTGGATATAGTGTACTTAGATTTTCAGAAAGCCTTTGACAAGATCCCTCAGCAAAGACTCTTAAGCAAAGCTGTCATGGGATAAGAGGGAAGGTCCTCTCATGGATTGGTAACTGGTTAAACGATAGGAAACAAAGGGTAGGAATAAATAGTCAGTTTTCAGAAGGGAGAGAGGTAAATAGTGGTGTCCACAGGGGTCTGTACTGGGACCAGTTCTATTCAATATATTCATAAATGATCTGGAAAAAAGGGTAAACATGAGGTGGCAAAATTTGTAGATGATACAAAATTGCTCAAGATAGTGAAGTTACAGGCAGACTGCAAAGAGCTACAAAAGGATTTCAAAAACTGGATGACTGGGCAACAAAATGGCATATGAAATTCAATGTTGATAAATGCAAAGTAATGCACATTGGAAAACATAATCCCAATTATACATATAAAATGATGGGGTCTAAATTAACTGTTACCACTCAAGAAAGGGATCTTGGAGTCATGGATAGTTCTCTGAAAACATCCACTCAATGTACAGCAGCAGTCAAAAAAGTAACCACAATGTTGGGAATCATTAAGAAAGAGATAGATAAGAAGACAGAAAATATCATATTGACTCTATATTAATCGATGGTACATCCACATCTTGAATACTGAGTGCAGATGTGGTCGCCCCATCTCAAAAAAGATAATTTGGAATTGGAAAATGTTCAGCAAAGGGCAACAAAAATGATTAGGAGATTAATAAGCCTGGGACTTTTCAACTTGGAAAAGAGATGACTAAGGGGGGATATGATAGAGGTCTATAAAATCATGACTGGTGTGGAAAAAGTAAATAAGGAAGTGCTATTTACTACTTCTCATAACACAAGAACTAGGGGTCACCAAATGAATTTAATAGGCAGCAGGTTTAAAACAAACAAAAGGAAGTATTTCTTCACACAATGCTCAGTCAGTCTGTGGAACTCCTTGCCAGAGGATGTTGTAAAGGCCAATGAGGTTCACATATATAGCCAAATATAGTGCTCTTTCTTGTACAAGAGGACAGGAAATACTTCACAGGTCACTCTTATGGTGTGCCTCTTCCAAAAGTCCCTCCCCATTCTACCTCATGGGGTGTCTACACTGCAATCAAAGGTGTGATTGTAGCTCATGTAGGCACACCCATACTAGTGTTAATCTAGCTAGCATGGCTAAAAACAGAAGTGAAGATGTAGCAGGATGGACTGCAGCATTGGCTAGCAAGGTGAATATTTGCCGGTGAGAGTCTGTGTTGCCATGTTTTTTTACGGCTATCTTTAGTCACAGTAGCCAGGGTATATATTTCTGTCGCTGATGAAAGCCCTAAAGATTACAAACTGGAAGAGTGCCTGAAGAGATCATGGGGGCACTGACTTCTCTCTTAGAGTATGTCTACGCTGCAGTTGAAGGTGTGATTGCAACTCAAGTGAAGTAGATCCATGCTAGCATTAATCTAGCTAGCACGGCTAAAGATAGCAGTGAAGACATGGGTGCACAGGCCCCAGCACAGGTTGTACAAGCCTGTCCAGAACCCCAGATACATAGTTGTGTTGCTAACCCATACCACAGTCCATGCTGCTGGGTCTTCACTTGTTTTTTAGCCCTGCCAACTAGAGCTATGCCTACTTGAGCTACAATTGCACCTTTAATTGCAGTGTAGACATGCACTAAGAGAGGAGTCAGTGCACCAATACTCTCTTCAGGCACTCTTCCTCCATTCTTCAGGAAACAGAAACCATGTAACTTAGCGGCCAATCACCCAGCTTGAATAGTGAACTCTGAAGATCAAGTTTCAGAGTAACAGCCGTGTTAGTCTGTATTCGCAAAAAGAAAAGGAGTACTTATGGCACCTTAGAGACTAACCAATTTATTTGAATTTATTTGAGCATAAGCTTTCGTGAGCTACAGCTCACTTCATCGGATGAAGTGAGCTGTAGCTCACGAAAACTTATGCTCAAACAAATTGGTTAGTCTCTAAGGTGCCACAAATACTCCTTTTCTTTCTGAAGATCTATAATTTGAAGCCAAGTATCAGGGGGTAGCCGTGTAGTCTGTATCCACATAAACAACAAGGAGTCCAGTGGCACCTTAAAGACTAACAGATTTATTTGGGCATGAGCTTTCGTGGGTAAAAAATACCTACTTCTTCAGATGCATGGAGTGAAAAAAAGATGCATCTGAAGAAGTGGTGTTTTTTACCACGAAAGCTTATGCCCAAATAAATAGGATAGTCTTTAAGGTACCACCAGACTCCTAATAATTTGAAGGAGAACTTGTTATGAACATTCATAAATAAAATGTGCAGATAAGGATCAACTGTTCTTCTTCCTCTCATGTCCTTGTCACAAATTAGATATTTTTCCAGCAATGGTTGTTGATCAAGTGTTGATCAACTATAAATAAGGCTAAGATTTTGTCATGGTTATTTTTAGTAAAAGTCATGGACAGGTCACGGGCAGTAAACAAAAATTCATGGAAGCTGTCACCTGTCTGACTTTTGCTGCTGCGGCTCCATGGTTTCCCCTGCCACCATGGTGGCTGGGACCTGTGGGGTTTCCCCCTCTGCCTGCGGCAGCTGGGAGCTTCAGGGTGACCATATTTCCTAAAGAGAAAACGGGACACCCCCAGCCACTTGCCCAAGGTGTTTCCTCCCCCCCACCCCACCCCACCCCACCCAAGCTGTTGCCTGTTGCTGGAACCCTGTGGAGGGCCCCCTCAGGAGTCTGTCACTTGTCATCGCTGCTGTCGCCTGTCCCTGGAACCCTACCAGGGCCCCGCTGGCTGCCAGCTCCAGAGTTCCGCAGCCCCTGGGGCTGAAGCAGAGAATGTCATGGAGGTCTCTGGAAGTCACGGATTTTCCGTGCCATAAACATAGCCTTAACTATAAATAATTAAACAAATTCATGCTTATGAGTAAGGTTAAGATTTTGTCACTGTTATTTTCAGTAAAAGTCACGGACAGGTCACAGGAAATAAACAAAACTTCATGGAAGCCTGTGACCTGTCCGTGACTTTTACTAAAAATAATGGGGTGAGGGGGGCTGACTGAAGCCAAAGTGTGGGGGAAGAGAGCCTACCCCCGCTGTGTGGGAGGGTGTCCAGCATGCTCCAGGGCCCCTGCCACAGCTCCAGTGGCTCAGAGCTCCGAGGTCCCCCCATTGCCTGATGGTTCCAGGTTCCCCTGCCGCATAGGGGCTGAAGTGGAAAATGTCATAGAGGTTTCTGAAAGACACAAAATCCATGTGGACAAAAAAGGGCTAAAGAATAAGAATAAATTTTCGTATATGGGAGTGGATCTGTCTATTTGTTCATAGCAATGACAGCTGGTGGTGAATGTCCTTTAGTTCAATCTTTCACATATGTCTACATATACGCTCTTGATCTCCTCTAGAGCATTCTGCTTCTTTCCACTGAACAAGAGAAGGCAACAATCTTTTCAAGGTGTCACGGGCTTGTTCCTTTACTAAACCAACAAGAAGATCCAGCACTCTTTGGTTAAAACAACTATTCAAAGAAACAGAAAACATAATTTGAAAGGAAAGTAACACCCTGCATGATCTTTGATGAAGGACAGGATAGAGTCAACCCTATATATTTCCAAATAAACTGTCCAAGGATATTTACTTTTATAAACTTTAATTTATGGCTGTTTTAGCAGTGAAAGTGTGCTGGATCTTTTTGTTCTACTAGTGGTTTAATAAATGGCCCTGCTAACATTGGAACTTCATTTATTAACTTTAATGACTATATCTATGGAGTTGCAATTAGAGTACTCTCTTCCTGCTTTTTGCCTTTAAAAATGCACTAAGTAATTCAGGTGAAAATAAATTCTGGAACCCAGAATAGGAAAAAAGAAAGTAATTTTTGAGTGTTGTTCATTTATGGGGCTTGATCCACCCCTGCTCCAATGGGGCAGCTACATCAGCAGCGACATTAACTCAGGGCAGGGTAGGTGGTTGTAACAGGTTGCACCAGGGAAGCTGTTTTAATGATCCGAGGAACTCTACACCACCATAATCCTTGGGGATGCATTAAATCTTCATATCTGTAAGATATTTTGTCCCTGCACGACTGGCTTCTCCTACATTCTGGGCTGTTCTTTGACTTTAGGCCCTTCTCAACATCCATACGAGCACTGTGAATTATGCTTAGAATTTCTGATCTCACATTGTGCAGTATTATGACAAGGTGGCCTTTGTTCAGAATCCCATCATATGTAACAATTTCACCTCTATAGTACCATTATGTTTTATTATTTGGTGGTGCCTGGGCTTTTTCTGTTGGCCATCTCTCTAGTATTATACTCTCTCCATCCGTAGCACTGAGTAATCCTGTACTCATTTGAATGTCAAGTTTTGTTTCAGTAATGGGTGGTACTTGAATCAGACATACTTCAAACTTCTTTTCCTGCAGCTCTTTGCTTTCACTATTTATAAATATTCTTGAGCATATTCATTAGAAGCTCCAACATAAAATTCACCTTTGTTCATTTTTTTCCAGTGTCACAAACCTATCTGTTGTAGAGCCTTGTTTTGCAAATTGATCAAATGGCTCAAAAACAACTCTTTCTGCATCAGAGCATATAGTCCTCCACCAGAGCATATGTCCATGAGCATATGTATTTTGATTTGGTATTTCTTTGCAATTTGTACTGAAAGTGAATGGTTGCTTTTATTGAATGCTGCTGCTGTACCTCCTGTGTGGGAAACCTTTGCATTGTGTTCAATTGCCTTCACGTATATTGCAGATAAATATGGTGTTTGCCCCAAGTTTACTTTTGTGTTCCGCGTTAGAAGGCATTTTTAATCAGATGCACTTCCTTTTTGTCACTGCTCACTAATACTTCAATTTGGGGAGGACAATTTTCACCAGCCCAGCAAATGTCAACAGTTGTGTGCAAAATGAAGTCTCTCTCTCACACAATAACATTACTTTGACAGTCAACTCTACTACAGATAATTTGGTCTCTAATTAACCCATCTGTATGCTGGATCCATACCACCAGAGGATTCTCCTTGGTCCATGCCAGACACATCAGTTCTTTGGCCAGAAACTGCAAGCAATGCAGTTCAAAGTGGACACATGGCACATCATCAGAGATCTGATGCCTATCTTTTAATTTGGCAAAGCCCCAATATGTAGTACAATGGTCCTGCTTCCTAAAGGGAAATTTTGCCACTGACTTTCATAGAAGTAGGATTTGGCTCAATGTATAACAAAAACTCAGAATAAAGGATACAGATGAAAGAATAATGCAAAGCAGCTTAAAATAATGTTGGATAATTTCTTTTGCTTTAGAACATGCTCTATTATCTCTGCCTTATGAAACAGAATTTCTAATGAAATGTTTCATATAAAGAGTCTTGAAGTTTAAATCTCCTTAGTCTGATAGATATGCTTGCTTTGATCTGATTAGCTCTTGGAAATCCCCAAGGCTCCGGGCTGCTGGCCCCGTGCTGCCCGGGGTCCCTATAGAGAGCTCTGTCCACCATTAGGGAATTTTCCCTCTCTGAGAATCCCCTGTAACATTTCATGAACCCCAGTTTGGGAACCACTGGGATAGAAAGTGCATGGAAAGAACCAGGGTTACAAAAACAGTAAAAGATAAGTCATCTTTTCCTTCTTGTCACACCTTTCGAGCTACTATAGTGCCTTTCTTTTTTTTTCCGATAGTTGATATACTAGTAGTTTGAGACTGTAAATAGTCAAAGACTGTCAAGAGGGAGTGGAGGTTTGTAATGGAAATCTAACAAAAAAAAAGTCTTAAGGAAGGATTTAAAGGAGGAGAGTGAGGTAGCACAGTGAATAGAATTGTGTATGCCGTTATCTGTCTGGTGGATAACAATTTGGACAGGTCAGCCAACAGTGATTTTAGCAGGACCAATGCTTCTTCGGGCTTTTTTTTTTTTTTTTTTTTTTAGAAACACTGGAGGATCTGGGACTGGAAAGAACAACCCCCAAACAAACTCCTGAATACCTGCAAAAAGAAAAGGAGTACTTGTGGCACCTTAGAGACTAACCAATTTATTTGAGCATAAGCTTTCGTGAGTTACAGCTCACTTCATCGATGCATACCGTGGAAAATACAGAAGATGTTTTTATACACACAGACCATGAAATACCTGCACTTACTCTTACTATCTGGTGGTCCAGACAGTGACTAAACAGACTCTAAATGAACAAAGTAAAATTAAGAAAATACTGAAAGTTAAAATAAGTTTGGGAGAAATTTAATATACAGAGTAATTCATGCGCAAAACAGAGGCTGCAACGGGGTGTGTGTGTGTGTGTGTGTTTGTTTGTGGGGGCAGGGGGAGAAAGTATATTAAAATTGTAGACACTTAGAGGGGAAAAACATTACAGAGGACCAAAACAATATAAGTGGATTAATAAACATAGATGGGCCATATGATCTTCCTTGTAACCAAAATGATGTTACTATGGTACACATTAAAAAGACAAGGTGGGTGAGGTAATATCTTTTAATGGACCAACTTTGAAGCTTGTCTCTCACCAACAGAAGTTGGTCCAATCAGAGATATTACCTCACCCACCTTGTCTCTCTAATATCCTGGGACCAACATGGCTATAACAACTCTTCATAGGTTACCTACTGTGAGTCAATAAACGCCTCAAGTTAATTGACATTATAGTCAGGCTTGACAGAATTCTATTTTTTATATAATTTTGATGGATAATATTGATTTTTTTTTTAGATTTTTTTTTATTTAAATTTTCAGTTACAGGAAATTAAGGGGGTAGGTCAGAAATTTTTAATGACAGCAGACAATCAGATTCAAAAAGTTAAAGCTTTATAACTGTTAAAACACCAGTTGTTAACATCACATGTCAAAATATACAAAGTAAATATCCTTACATCAAACTCTAAGTTCTTAAGCAGCAGTTTACTTTCTTTGCCTATTTGTAAATTTCCGGTATTACTGATGGAAATATTCTTTAGTGGGTTTGTATGTGTATTGTGAAATCAACATTTGGCAATTTCAATCTAACCCTTCCAAGGCTAATTATACTACTGTAAGACTTGTAATCATATAAACTGTCCTGATTTGCACTTGTACAGCTGTACATTTTAATGTATTGCAATATCAATTAGAAAATGTTCACTTTAGAAGTAAATATATTTTAACTGATAGTAGAAATAATTTAAACAATAATTTGCATAGACATGTCTTGTGTATATTTTTTTTAATTTCTTCTTTGTTGTTTTGAGCTTAAAACAATAATGTGGAACAATAATTAGAGGTCTATTTTATTTTTTAATTTTTAAACTAAACTTATTGAGTGACTGACCATATAAGAAGATTTTATTAAATCAGACTTTGCTCATAGACTAGTCAAGATCACATTATATACAATTATGGTCTGTATCCCTCCAGGAATGATATCACACGAGATCAATACTGAATTTCTTGCATACCTAAAGTTCAGATATTATGATGATATAATCTGTAAGGGCCTGAGGAGACATGGCGTTGTCCAGTGAAAACAGGTGTTTGACTTAGGAGACCTGGATTCTACTCCTAGCTGTACCACTGAACTACTGGACGGCCTTGGGCAAGTCACTTCACCTCCGTGTGCCTCTTTCTGGGCAGGTGGGGCTCGTCAGCCATGGAAGATAGTCCACCTAGAAGAATGAAAACTCTGATCTCAAACCAAGATCAATAGGCCTGACTAGCTGGTTTGCAAAAGTTGTGTCAATCACAGGTGCTATATGGGTGTTCACTAGTGACACTGGCTAATGGGACAAGGTGAATGCCAAGCAAGCAAGCAGTCTGTAAGGGCTTGATCCAAAGCAAGCTGCAGGCAACAGGAGTTTTTCCACTGACATCAATGGCCTTTAGATCCCCAGGCTATATAACCCCAGGAATGACATCACAAAAGGTCTATATTGCAATTCATTTCTTACATACCCTAAACTCCCACTGAAGTCAATGGGAACTTAGCATATTGAACTTAGTATCTTACCCCTAAGTGGAAGTATCTTCGTATCTTACCCCTTACCCTTAGTATCTTACCCCTATCTACAGAAAGGATTGATTTAAATGGAACAGCATGAGGAGTAAAACACAGCTAAATATAAGTGAAGGTGGCAGAATCTAACCTTACGTGATTATGACATTTTAGTACGTCAAGCATTTTGCTAAATCATTTTGTTTACAAAATATTTAAATTTAGTTTCAGTGACTATAGAATTCAATAGTAGTTCAAATTTTATATAACAAATATGTATTTATTAAGGAATGGAGAAACTAAGAAGAAAATCTAATATCTTGATCAATAAATAGAAAAACATATTCAAATAGTACAGTACACATTCTTACTACCAGTTTTACAGTGTTTTCTTATGGCAAGGAGAGAACAATGGCAAGTTAATTCAGAGGGCTCACAAACCCTTTGGATTTATAAAATAGTCTAATGTCCCTAATAAACTTTTTCTATTTCCAATTACTTCTAAAGACATGAATAAGGTCACATAAAAATTGTAATTCTATGGGGGCAGCTTTGCCCAAGTGGGTGGGTGTGCAGCAGTTTAAAATAGAATATACAAATAAAATGAAAAAACAGCCATTAAAAACAAAGTGTGACACAGAGATCACAGAAGGTCAGCTGAAAAACCATCATAAAATTATTAGCATTTCAAGGAAACACTGAAATTAAAATCCATTTTGATCTTTTCATGGAAGGCTGTTGACAATGTTGAATATGATGAGTGAGAATTATGGATGTCTAAACAGAGATTTGCCTTTGAACATTTTTATTATTGTTTGAGTGCTAACACAGTATAGTACATTAAGCTAAGAAACTAACGATATCTAAAATATGGATTACATTGGACTTTTGAAATTAACCTTTATGTTACAGGAGTCTCCATTAAGTATTTACAGCAAGTAAAGACATACCGCTGGAGACATTCATTACAAACCTAAACCCCTTCCTTCAATACTTAAACACTGTCACTTATTTTTGAATTTCATTCTGTCTAATTCCTGTTAATATAAACCATCAAAAGAATAAGTGCAAAAACATTTGATACAATTCTAGCCCTGTTTGCAGCTAGCTAGACTGATAGTAAATTACGGTATATTATAATGCCAGAAATCCATCAAAGAACATGAGCTGTCACAAAGGATTGTTCAACTAAAGTGCAGAATCATATGCATATTTATTTTAAAAATCTGCTATTGTAGTTTATCACATATTTTTATATTATTTAGTATTTTGCAAAACAGATGTTAGGTGTACTTACAATTTGTTCCAAAAATCAAGAATATGTGGAACCAGCAGGCAGATGTCATTTCTCTCTCACACAGCAATAGAGTTAGTAAAAGTGAGCGTATATTGTCTCCTAAATAGCACGCAAACCACAGTGATTGCTGTATGTTCTATTTCTGACTGCCACCTTCAGCAGAATACAAAGCAAGCTTCCTTCCCTTTCTTTGCTCCCTCACTTACTCTCCTTGCAGTCTCTCTCCCTCACTCTCCCCCAAGCAGTGATAGGGGAAAAAGTTTCAGAGAACATACAGTCTCTTCTTGTTTACACTAAGGATCTTGTTTCTGTGTCCTGTGATAGACTAAGGCTGGTGTGGGTGCATTTACAGATATTTCCCTGATTAAAGCCATTACACAGAATAATCAGCACTCTAGATAATTATCAATGGAACTAGGGACTTTTTAATATTGTTATTGGGAAAGTATTAAAGGAAAATGAGCTCATTTAAATTAATCCCTTCTAAATTAAACATTTGTTACAGCTTGGATAAAAGATTAGAGGTTTTTCTGGTAAGGGGATCTCCTATTAGGAAGTCAATGATTAGTTAAAGTATAGTAATATAAACAGAATTTATTTCCTGTAACACCACATAATTTACTAAAAAGAAGAGTTTATATTAACAACAATAATTAAGTACTGCTTTTGTATCTTTACCAATGCTAAACTAAAAATTACCTGCAAGGGTGAAGAAAACAGTCCCCTTCAAACATTTTTTACAGAGGAATTAACATTGCCACAGCTCCTAGAATGTATTTTCCTGCTATAGTAATTGCTTTCTCCTTATTTCACTTCTCTTGTGTTACTGCCCATAACAACATCCATTACAAGAGTCCCAAAACCCTTTAGCCTCTCTCATCAATCTTGAAGCACTAACTCTTATCAGTAGACTTAGTTTATTGTTTCAGTAGTGCTATTCACTCTAAACACCATATTGTTCCTTCATCTTGTATACCTGCCTATTCTAAGGAAAAAAAGGTGTGGTTCTAAAATGTGATAGCAAACACCTTTAGGCAGGGCAAGTTTTATTTTAACATCTGTTAGCTGGTTGAGGAGAACTGGAGGGGAGAGTCCCAGGTTCATCTCTCTTTCCCCGCCACCCCCCAAGCCCAGAAAACTGAATCAAAAAGATTTTAATATTTTCCAGTTTAAAAAGGTTCAGAGCTGACACACCTCAGGGAACCCTGGAATATAACTGGTAACTTGCCAGCTGTTGCACTGCCAAGATACTAGAAAGGAAAAGCAATTGTGAGAAGTTATGTTTGTGTGTGAATGTGAATTTAGAGCACTTGAAAAGTACTGACCATGTTGCAGAGTGAAGTCCACGTTACTGCTGTGGCAATTGCATTAATAAAATGCATATTATTAATTCTTGGTCCCTGCATACCCAATATGAAACTCCCAATAGGAGGAGTTAACACAGAGAAGGTCTTGTCCACAGAATCGCATAAGGGCCAGCTGCAGCAACCAGACTATCATTAGGTGGACTGGATGGGTTACACAGTCTTGTCTGGCTGGGGACTAGCAGAAGAGTTGGTCCCCGTGCAAACTGAGTATAGTTACACTCGCATCAAAGAGCTTCACAAAAGGCAGGTTAATACTCAGGCTATGTGTTCCAGGGTTACTGACGTTGGGTTGAAGGGCTTCCAGGGTGGGAGGATAGGTGGAAGGATACTAGAACAGTCAGTGAGCTGAGAACGTGAGACATACACCACATGTTGTTGTTCTGGCCACCTCTCTCCAAGGTATACAGGATTTGTGTATATTTTGGAAGTAAATAAATTAAAACTAGAAAATACACTGAGTTGTTCACCTATTTCTTGACTCTCAGGAAACTGACCCACTACAAAGACCCCAAAATCTTCTGCCTTTCAGCAGAAGAGCAATATTATTTATTCACAAAACAAGAACAACCCAGATATTTTCAGCATAGGTTTCCCACACTACCCTGTATCGGAATCTTTCCCTGAGGAGACCACCTCTTTGATCTAAAGAGTACTTTTGTCTAATGCCTACTTAACCCTTAGCCACTTTTCTGAGGACTGCTAGGCAGGTGCCAATTAACATTCATTTTGATGGGGACACCTGTTCCCTGGGAACAACACTGAGACAAAAAAATAATTTTAGCTAGGCCACCAAAAAGGTATAACAGTAACAAATGTTGACCTATACCTAAAGCTTTATATCACATTCCCAATCCCAAGAAACACCCAGTCTCTTTTAGAAATTATGTTTAAGCAAACAAGCTATAGTGACATTGAAAAATATAGACATTGTGAACTTCAGAGAATAAAAGGGAGGGTTTGCATGCTCATGGTGCATGCAAACCCACAACAGTTCTATCCCAATTTTATCTTATAAGAAATAATGGAGATTTACTAACACAGTATCAGAAGGTAGCTGGCTCTCTGAAGGAGTCAGGGGACTCACCTACCTCTGACAGGCTCTACAAGAGACTAAGGCAGCTCAGGTTCATCTGAAGGTAGTTAACTCACCCAGTAACTGGGAGGCAGTTAATTAGGCAGGGAAGCACCTGGGCAAGATAAAAGATTAAGGACCTAACTTAGAGGGGAGATGCGTCAGCAGAAAGGGGTAGGGGAGAGACTGTAGAGAGGATTTTTCTAGCAGAATGATGAGAAGCCAAGGCTCCAAAAGGGGAGCAGAGGTATAGAAGACTAGGAAAAACTACTGAGGAAGAGAAATAGAAGGTAGCTCAGGGAGCAATGAGGGACTGAGGACTGGTGCAGGCTGTCACAAACATGGGCCCTGAGCTAGACCCCAGAGAGAGTGGGCTGGGTGGTCCTGGGTTGCCCTACCTACTCCAACCAAAGATTTTGGGGAAGGTCTAAACCCAGGAGATCTAGGGCTGTCCAACCCCCTAATAATCATGAAACTTCTGACTTCCCCCTTACTCTAAAGGGAAGAGAGCCTATTGAAGACCTGGCTAGAGGAAGGGGTCACAACAGGAACTGAATGAATGCAGAATTGAGTGTGGTAGCATAAAGGGAATGGAATCAGGTGATATCGCTTCCCAACTGACTGCAAAGGAGTCTACCAGATAAAGACCCCACCTCACACACAACCATTGGCTAATCAGCACAATAAAAAGCATTTGATAAATCATGCCATGGTATGAGCCAATGCATCAGTTCACTTAATGTTATTTAGCATTTAATGATGCACACTGCTCCATATTGTGATAATATGAACATGATTTTTAAAGTACCACTTTTTCTTGAAATCACTTTTGCCCTGAGTTTGGAATAACAGTTCCAGATGTTGAAGGGGAAAGATGGGGCTGGGGAAAGGGGATCATTATAATAGTGTTTTCAAGTTGTTTTTGTGAGAAAATAATAGGCTGGTTATGTGTCAACTTTCTATTGAAAGCAGGCAATAATGGGCACACCACACTGAAATGAAATTTTGTTCAAATCAATTTCAGGCAGATACTCAAATGTGTTGAAGGTTATGAGGGTCAAAATCTTAATTTTCCACTTGTAGCTATAGCAACCTTTATATTTCACAAGTGAAGCTTAAATGTTGTAAAGGATAAGATGGTGATTATAAAGTAAGCCTGTGCATCACCTACATCAGTGGTGTGCAAACTGTTGGGCATGTCTCCCTAGGGGGCACAGAGGAACACTGGGAGGGGGGATGAGCAGTGATATGAGGTGGTTTGTGCCAGCCCCCATGGGAGGTGGGGAGAGAGCGCCACCAACTCACCTCAGTGGGCCACCCAGTGTGTGGGTCAGTGTGCTGTGCTGATTTCCACTCCCAGCAGCCTCCATGCCCAGTGCTTGCTCCGCCCCCAGAGACTGTCCCATGTGCCTTCCCTCATCCTGAAAACCCGAGCGGGGAGGAGCAAATTGGCCCTGCCCTAACAGTGCAGCCTGGCTGTAAGGTAGAAGCAGCGTGCTGCTAAGGAAGCCTTGGCGGTGCAGTAATGGGGAGCAGGGGAATGGATAGATTCCATTAATGGTCAGGCAGGGCACAACTGGCAAAGTTTGCACATCACTAAAGTCCTTAAGCAGACACCAAAAGAGGTAAATATGTTAATCTCGTTTCACTGGATTAAAAAAACCCCTCACTTGAGCTTTCACAATTCAAAAACAAACGACTCAGACTTATAAATGATCACCACTGCTGGTCTAGTAGCAGAGGTTGGTTGAAAACATCCATAACGACCCTGCTTCCCTCACTAAAACTCATTGAGACAGATCCTCTGCTAGTCTAATCTTACATTGGAGCCGGAGCTGGTGACAATGTACAAGACTAGAGACTCTGTCCCACTACATATATCCAAACATATGTAGTGGTTGTGATATTATTGCAAGGAGCTTTCTAATGGTGCTGTTATAGATAGTGTTAGAAATTTTCTTTATCTGAATGTACAGAAGTTTGACCTTGAATGAAATGCGAACTGTTATGATGCATTTTTAAAAAAGAGGCTGAGCACAGCACCAGCAAAGTCTGTTGTCTTTCCTTGAATGTGTCTTTGATTGGGTCTCTATTTAGCTGCAGCTGCTGCCTAGAGCTATATTCATGCAAGCAAACAAAATATTACAAGGGTAAGCAACAGAAAAATATCCACCAGTGAATTAAGGCCATAGTTACCATGTCAGCTGAGGATGAGGGACTCCATCTCTTTCTGCACCTTTCTCCATGGCCTCACCTGCATCTCTCTCAAACTGCCTTCTAGGTCCCACTCCCTACATTCACAGCATGCCCCTCCCCTTGAAACCTTTAAGAAAGTGCCTTGGTTTTCACCTTTTCCCAGGCCTGAGGGGAGGCAGCAGGATGGGGTTGTCTAGAGCTCCCTTTCTAAGGCTTTGGGAGAGGGACCAACTGCCATGGTGCAGGGGAGGGGGTGCTCTTGGGGCTGTAGGGGTAGAGAGGAGAGGAGAGGAGAGGAGAGGGAGAATGGAGAGCCAGTTCCATTTTGTTATGTGTGTGTGACGGTGGGTGAGGGGGGAATGGGGGGGTGAGGGGAAAAGAACCAGAAAGAGCCAAGCAGCTCAGGGCTCACTCCTTGCCCCTTATTTCATGCACCAGTTTTGAGGGGGAGGTGGGTGCAATAGACTGGAAAAGGAAGCAGAGCTGTCTCTTAGTGGTTGGGCTTTGTGACACTCCCACCCACTTCCTCCTGTGGAAAAAACACATTTGCCCAAAATTGCTCTCCATTTCTGAGAGGTGCCAAGCTGGGGTGGTCTGCTAACCACATGCAGCAGTTTGGGTAGCGATCTTTCCCTAGCTGGGGAGTGGGGAAAGGCAGCTAATCGGATGGCAGTTTTCCCCCCACAGACCCATAGGAAGGGGTGAAAACATGTAGTTATATTGTAGATCAGCAAGACTTACGCATATGTGTATTCCAGCTGTTGTATGTTTAATAGATTCATAGCGTCTAAGGCGAGAAGGGACCACTGTGATCGTCTGGTCTGATTTCAGGCCATAGAGTTTCCCCAGAATAATTACTTTTGAAAGTGTGTAATCTGGTAAGTACATCTTGTAGATCAACATTAAGGCTGTTAACACAATGTGTAAGGTGAATTTCTTCATGTCAGTATTGTCATTAACCAAGTATATGAACTTATGGATACTCTTTCCAATCTTTTTAATGTTTATAGTTATTGTCCATAAAACTATAGTTATGTATTTTACTTAAGGATTCTATTAATTACTGCAGCAACCTTCATTCTAACTTAACATTGGGGAATCTATTAGGTGTTCTAAGTGACATCCCGCTTTTTCAATATCATTATTTATTCATTATTTTATTGGGATTTCCTTGTCTTTTGACACAACCCTGAGGTCAAAGTGTTTTCTGGGGGATGCAAAATTTTCTGAAGAAGCTAAGCTTTTTTGAAAGATGTTTATAGAATTTTGTGAAGAAAACCTTGCTAACTAGGTGCAGTAATTTGAGTAATTGAATATATACCATTGGATGATGTGCAGTTCATGAAGTGTTCATTAAGTATCACTGTCGGTGAATTAAAGTACACACATTGCCATTATGTACATTAAAAAAGCACAAATAACAAACCACATTATATGTTAAAACATTTTTGGAGTTATTGGCTAAAGAAATGCGAAGAATTCTGGAGACAACCTGGGTGGTTTTAAGGATGAGGCCTCTGAATTGGGGATCATGGGGCCCACTATCAAGTAGGAGAGAAATGTTTGTGTTAGTGCCATGATTCTTTGTCACTAGTTACATACCAGCCTCTTTATGGTACTGTAGTGATCAACACCCTTTGTATAAGGTGGTGTCTTATGATCTCATTACTGTGAGACCGTAGGTAAGGTTGTATCAGAATTTTTTGTTTCAGAGGGTCTATCACTTAAGTATCTCACCTTTTTTCCTGAACCCTTTTTTTGTAAACCTGCATGGGGAATTTGAACCAAAGTTCAGCCCACTAATTAATGTGTGTGACAAATAACCTCCAGTCTGTACTTTGTCATGTTGGGCTTTCTTAGGAAACGTGGGAAAAACTGGAACACTGGTAAAGCCTGACTCTTTTCCACACAGTGTAGATTTGCTGACCCCTCCTGCATTGTACCATCAGAGAAAACCAGCCACTTCATCACTCCAGTCAGTTCCTTTGAATGCTTGCGGAGAGTCACTATTCACAGACTCATAGAAGATTGGGGTTAGAAGAGACTTCAGGAGGTCATCTAGTCCAACCCCCTGCTCAAAGCAGGACCAATCCCCAGCTAAATCATCCCAGCCAGGGCTTTGTCAAGCTGGGCCTTAAAAACCTCTAAGCATGGAGATACCACCACCGCCCTAGGTTACGCATTGCAGTGCTTCACCACCCTCCTAGTGAAATAGTTTTTTCCTAATATCCAATCTAGTCCTCCCCTACTGCAACTTGAGACCATTGCTCCTTGTTCTGTCATCTGCCACCATTGAGAACAGCCTAGCTCCATCCTCTTTGGAACCCCCCTTCAAGTAGCTAAAGGCACTGTTGCCCCGGCTGTCACAACAATGGTTGCCTTTGATAACTGGTAGTCTGTTCCTCAGACTGCTGGAACATAATTACTCAGAAGAGTCTAAGAAGGAACTGGAATGGAAGCAGGCTGGGTTTGCATAAGCCCCGGTGGTCCTCCTTTGGGTTTGTACTGGGGGTAAGTTACACTGATTCTTTTGAAAGGGTAATTGTTTATAACTTCCCTCCAAAAGGGTTAGATTAAAATAAGATACAAAATTCCAGCTCCTTTTCATGCTCCTCTTAATATACTGCTTACAAACTGTGGGCTATGACTTCTGTGAATATTTAGCTTCTTAAAAAAGCAGGGAATTGTAGCTATGAGTCCCTACTAAGTTTTCTGTTACATTGTTAAAAAAATTATAATTTAGAAGTTGTAGTAAAACTGATGTTGCATTAGAAAAGTTTTGTCTGAATGCAGTTTACTTTCAATATATTGGTCAACATGTCACTGAGTGGTGAAATATGGAGCTTCACAAAGATAACAATGGCAAAGTGTACTCTGAAGACAATACATCTGTAAGCACTTGATTTAAATAGCACGTATATAAAAGATTTTCTTTCTATTAAACTAAGGAAATTCACAAACACAAAACTTTATTTGATGTTAAGGATGCTCTTTTTAATAAACTAAACCATACTAAGTTAAGGATTAAAAAGTTGCAAAGTCAAACACTCTCAAATTAGAAAATGCCAGAATATTGCCCCTGTAACATTGTAATTGCCCTGACATTGCCCCTGTAAACTTAATTCAGTTTCTTTGTGCACATGCAGTCATTAATTATGTGATCACATTCTGTATTTTCCACAGGACCTCTGCCTCATTCAGTACCTAGGATGGATCAGGGGATGAATCAGGGTTGTGTAGTGATGGAGTCTGTCTATAGGACCGCTGGCTCATTTGCTGCAGAAATTAGAATGTTTATACCGATTGTGGTTCTGGGAGACTGCAGGCTTGGAATGTGTTGTGAATGAGGCAGGGGATTGTGGAAGAGAAAGGCTGGTCTCATAGTTAGGGCAATCAAATGCTTCCCTAGAGACTTGAATTCTGTTCATACCTTGGCAACTGAGTTCTTATGTGAGGCTGGGCAAATCACACCAAACTATTCACAGCTGGTCGCTTCTGCAATAATTAAAGGCTGTATGATAAGGTTCTGTAGGTAGCATTCATTCTGGCATTTTCTAACTTGACCGCTTCACTTTGCAACTTTTTAATGCTTAATTTTGTAATTCCTATTTTTTATAGTTTAGTTTATTGATGAGAGCAATCTTAACAAATGGTAAAAAAAAGTGTTTTTGCTTGTGAATTTGATTAGGTGTATTATCCCCCTTAAGCCCTGTGGAAAATCAAAACTTGGTTGGGGATCCTCATGAGGTTACCTCCTCTAAGACCCTTCTGTGATGCTTTGGGGTTTCACCCAGACCAGTAAGTGCTTGTGATCACTCCCTGACCTTTAGCCTTGGGTATTTCTATACTGTGCTGCATTGGCTTACAGCCCTAACCCTAGCAGCATGCTCACGGCATAATGATTTCACCCTGGCTTCTACCAGCCTGGTTACTCCTTGCGGGGTGACAACAACAGCCCCTCCAGTCCGGACTCTCCCCAAAATCATCTCCCCTGCAGCATACAGTCCCTCCCACTGGACTCTCATAGATGTTACCTAGTTTGCTGTGTCTAAAGAGATAGAACACACATCAGCCTGCTAGCTTGGCTGACGACTAACACTTCAGTTTAATAAACAGCACTAAGATGGTTTTGTAATAAACAAGAATGTTTATTAACAAAGAACATACGTTTAAATGATTACAAGTAAGAGTGAAAGAGATAAGAAAGGCTACAAATAAAACAAACAAAACACACTTTCTAGTGGCTAAAACTTAACTGTAGCAAATTACAATCTTTGACTAAGCAATTTCATTATTTATGTCAAGTTATCAGCACCCCTAGTCCTCCAGGCTAGGGGACCCAACTTTCATAGGCTTGAAGGGCACTGTACTCTATTGTCCCCTCAGTGATGCATGACAAAATATCTTTTTGCCACCACTTATTCTTTCAAAAGTTAATTGACCTAGTTTCAAGAGGTAGGAAAGCTTCCTGGGAGTGCATCCCGCATTGAGATTAAGTGGTCATCTTCCCCCACTTGCTTGCCAGATGGCTTTGTTTACCTTGCATGTAAGTGTGTTTTTCATTGTCTTAGGTCACACCTTGCTTAATTGACACTGGAGACACAGTCAACCTGTGAGAGAACATTCCATTGTCTAGGACAGGCTATGCCTAGGGACTGTCTGCCAAACATATTTCCAGCACACATCTATAATTCTTTACACAATGCCCAAACATACCAAAAATGTAATATTATTATTGACCAGTGTTTTTCCAGTTTGCAGATGACACCTTACACGACACCTTTTAGGTAGATCATAACAACAGTGAGTTGGGGCAAAGAGGAATGTGTCAGTTATACCTGATGTGAGTTATGATATGGTGTGCCTTCTGCCAGTTGGTACTGAGGAGCTTCCTGGGTCAAACCCTGGGTACTTACTTAGGAGAGTGTCTAGGGCACAGCAAGAGTCAGATTATGCCCTTGGATATTTGGGCAGCTCCAAGTTATTCCAGCTGGAGTGGCTGTGTTGCACATAGAATCATAGAAATGCAGACCTGGAAGAGACACCGAGAGGTCATCTAGTCCATCCTTAACAGGAGTTTGTCTAACATTAAAAACTTCCAGTGATGGGGATTCCACAACATCCCTTGCTAACCTATTCCAGTGCATTCTAGCCTGATAGTTAAAAAGGTTTTTTTTGGTAATATCTAACCTAAATTTCCCTTGCTGCAGAATACTTTTACAATTATAAAATGTCTACCTTCAGTGGACATGGAGAACAGTTGGTCACGGTCCTCTTTATAATAGCTGTTAACATAGTTGAAGATTGTTTTCAAGTCCCTTGTCTTTTCTCAAGACTAAACATACCCAGTTTTTAACTCTTCCTCATTTCTCAGGATTTCTAAAGCTTTTATCACTTTTTCAGCTTTCCTTTGGTCTCTGTCCAATTTGTCCGCACCTTAAAATGTGGCACCCAGAACTGGACACAGTACTCCCACTGAGTCCTTACCAGCAATGTGTAGCGTGGAAAAATTACCTCCTTTGTCTTATACACAACACCACTGTAAATAAATCCCAGAATATTTTCCTTTTTTGCAACCGCATCACATTGTTGGCTCATGTTCAATTTATTTCCCACTATAACCCCCCCCATCCTTTTTAGCAGTACTGCGTAACCAGCTTTCCCCATTTTGTATTTATACATTTGATTTTTTTCCTTCCTAAGTATAGTACTTAGCAGTTATCTTTATTGAATTTTGTCTTGTTGACTTTAGACCAATTCTCCACGATAAGGTCATTTTGAATTCTAATGTTGTCCTACAAAGTGCTTACAACTCATTCCTGCTTGGTATCAACAGCAAATTTTATAAGCATATTCTCCACTGCATTATGCAAGTCATGAATGAAAATACTGAATAGTACTGGACCCAGGGCAGACCCTGTGGGATCCTACTAGATACACCCTCCCAGTTTGACAATGAACCATTAATAGCTACTCTTTGTATACAGTTTTTCCAACCAGTTTTGCCCTCACCATATAGTAACTTCATCTATATTACATTTCCCTAGTTTGTTTACGAAAATGTCATGGGGAATAGCTCAAGTTGTAAGGATAAAATCAGCCTTACTAAAATCAAGATACATCACATCTACTGCTTTCCCCCATTCCCAGGCTAGTAATCTTGTCAGTGAAGGAAGTTAGGCTGGCTTGGCACGATTTGCGTTTAACAAATCCAATATGGTTATTATTTATTATCTGGGATCCTCTAAGTGTTTACAAATTGATTGACTGATAATTTGTTCCACTATCTTTCTAGGTATTAAAGTTAGGCTGACTGATCTATAATTCCCTGGGTTCTCTGTGTTCCCCTCTTTAAGGATAGGTACTACATTTGCCTTTCTCCAGTCCTTTGGGACCTCATCTGTCATCCATGAGTTCTTGAAGGTAGTCACTAGTGGTTCCGAGGTTGTTTAAGCTAGTTCCTTAAGTACACAAGGGTGTATGTTGTCACATCCTGGTGACCTGAATACATCTAATTTACAATAATATTTTTAACCAGTTCTTTCCAAATTTGTTTTGTGTTCCTTCTCACTGGCTGTTAATATTAATTGTGGTAAGCATCTGGTCACAAGTTAACTTTTTGTGAAGACTAAAGCAAAATAAGCATTAAACACATCCCTCTTCCCATAACAAGCTCTCCTTCCCTGCTTAGTATTTGACCTATACTTTCCTTCATCTCTCTTGCTCCTAATGTACTTATAGAACCATATCTTATTGCCTCTTGTGTCCCCCATTAGGTGTAACTCACGTTGTGCCTTAGCCTTTCTGATTTTATCCTTACAGCTTGAACTATTCTTTTTTTACTCATCCTTAACAATTTGTTCATGTTTCCACTTTTTGTACATGTGCATTCATGAGCAGGATTTAGTCTCAAGTACCAGCCAGTTACATAACATACCTATTTTACTACTGTTTTGCAAGCCAGAGTGCAGACTTCAAGATATTTTTGTGTGTGCAGAGATTTGTACACTTTTCTGTAAAGAGTTGTGCTTGCACTCTACTGGTTAATGTTGTCGTTGGTTTTATTCTTCCTATGTTAGCTCCAGCACAGTTAACCAACTCAATTTCCAGATCTGGACTAGTGTCAGCAGCGATGCTGCAACCAAGGAAGCAAACGATAAAAACATTATCTCCACGCTCAGCAGAAGATAATCTGTTTGCACAGTGGAAAAGAAGAATGTTTTACAATCTACCTACAAAAGACAAATACCTCCTCACTAGGCCTCACTAACAAGGAAGAAGGTGGGTTGTAGGTTGCAGCCCAAAGCACCCCAGTACTTCCAAACCTCAGTGAGAGTCATTAGCAAGCATATACTTAACTGGGGTTTGAGGGAAGGAACAGAACAGCAGTGGGAGCCTCCAAAGGAGAAGGGTAGGATTAAAAATAAGACAGAGGAAAAAATGAGAATAAAAGCAGAAAACAAAACAAAATGTGCAGGGGGAAAATGGGCATGAGAAGGGAAAAGAATAGAGGGCTTGGAGATGAGGTGCACTTAATTGCCAATGTATCATATGAGAAGACTCCAGCAGACAAAGGGAACCTCTGGACTAAAGGAAGACACTTGAGAAATACAATCAGTATGTGCCTTTGATATGCATTATTATTTCCAGTGGTAAATGAAGCAACGTTGTGGAGTCATGTAATGTACTATATGCAATGAATTACCCTTCAGGGTAATAGATATTTCAAAATCCAGTTGCCTAGATGTAACATCTTAAGATCCATTTCTAATTTTCCAGTTCTAAAACTGTCCACATAGAACAGAACAGCATGAGCAGAAGGGAAAGGGTGCCATCCAATTTAACAGACCGGAGGTCTTTAGTCGTAACCGCAAGCGGTCAGTAAAATACCATTCTTTCTTTCTCAGTAAACATCTAGAAGCTGAATTCACTAAAACATTGTGTTCATTGGCACTTGGCTTACAACTCAGATTCTTTGTTGTACATAGACAAGACATTCAGTTGGCACAATTACCAATGAGAATGCTGCATTTACTCCTATCCAGAATTAGTTTAGGCAGAGCATTAAAATAAGGGTTGCTAAACACAGACAATAAAGATGTCAGCCATGTTATGTTGATGGTCCTCAGTGAGAAAATTTAGTTTAGCAGACACTTTTGTTATGTGTTTGTCTTCCTTTGTCTATGCCAACTTGTGCATTTTAGTAAATGTTTCTATGAGCCCACTGAGCCAACAAAAAGTATTGACTAACCGTAAAGTTCTGTACCACTGTGCATGACGAATAAGGGTAGGACTACATTATCAAAACTTTGCATGGCATATGCATGTTTGTTTTCAGGTTTGATTTTGATCTGTACCCCAAAATCTGGAGACTTATATGAACTCTCTAAAACTCTTTTGTTTGGAAAATAGAATGGTAATCTCACAGAATCAGTGTTTCTAGTGAGATTTCTGGTCCTTCCATGCGCTAATGAATAAAACATTCAAACATTTCCATAATTCCAAAAAAAGGGGCAGTTAAATTTTGGGTGCAAGTTTGGAGAGGTTATTAGTTTATGCAGACTGGTTCACTTACCGCTGTCAAAACTGGGTAAACAAATATAATTTATGTGTGTATTCAGAAGATCACATGAAATTGGGCCCTGGGTATTCCATGGCAATAGAATTTGACTTGGAATCACCCCTTCCTGTAGAATTGTGCTCCAAAATTCACAGAAAAATTAAGGATGAATCAAGTAGTTAGTAATATCATGAGACTGATTCTGATCCATGCTGGTTTTACATAGGTGTAACTTCAGTGAGTTTACTCTTTATTTACACTGGTGTAAATGAGATCAGGCCCAAGATAGCTGAATATATTAAAGCTCTGATACACTTCCAAGGGTTTAGATCAGAGGAGGGCAAACTATGGCCTGCGGGCCACATCTGGCCCGCAGGACTGTCCTGCCCGGCCCTTGAGCTCCGGGCCTGGGTTACGGGGTGGGGTCCTGGGGAGGCGATTAGGGGCAGGGGTCCCAAAAGGGGGCAGTCAGGGGACAAGCAGCAGGGGGGTTGGATGGGTCGAGAGTTCTGAGGGGGGAAGTCAAGAGGCGGGAAGTGGGAGGGGGAAGATGGGGGCGGAGGCCAGGCTGTTTGGGGAGGCACAGTCTTCCCTACCCAGGTGTAGTGTATTAAATTGCTCCCCATAGGAATGTGCTACTTATGGAGCATCAGGACTGACAGCCGTAAATAGTACACCTTAAGTAGCACATTCCTGCTGGGACCCCACCCCCTGATCCCTATCCACACCCCCACCCCCTGAAAGGCCTCCCGGGACTCCCACGTCTATCCAACCATCCCCTTCTCCCTGTCCCCTGATTGCCCCCCAGGTCTCCCTACCCCTTATCCCACCCCCTTGCTCCCCGCACCCTTACCATGAGCGGACTGTGGGAGGGGGGGGTTGGATAAGGGGCAGGGAGGTTATTGGTTTATGCCGCTCAGAGCACCAGGACTGGCCGCTACTCAGAGCGCCAGGCTGCTCAGAGCACCAGGACTGGCAGCCATAAGTAGTACACTGTAAGTAGAACATTCCTAGGGGAACAGTATCATACACTACACCGGCTTGCCATTCAGTTTCGGAACCCCGATGTGGCCCTCAGGCCAAAAAGTTTGCCCACCCCTTGTTTAGATCCCACAGGATCTAATGTATACCTTTAGTTTATACACAGTGTACAGAGCAAATGCTGCTGACTGTACTGCATCTCTCTGAGAGGAAATGGAATATCTAATGTACAGGAGCTATTATTCTCTGTAATATTCATATTATGTAAAACCTTCTTTAGCGTCAATAAATAGTAACTAATGAATGTAATTTTAAGGACAAATACTTGGCGTGGGCATATTTGATGGATAATCATAGAATTGTAGGACTGAAAGGGATCTTCTAGTCCAGTCCCCTGCACTTAAGGCAGGACTAAATATTATCTAGACCATCCCTGACAGTTGTTTGTCTAACCTGCTCTTAAAAATTGTCACTGATGGAGATTCCACAACCTCCCTAGGCAATTATTCCAGTGCTTAACCACACTGACAGGAAGTTTTTTCTAATGTCCAACCTAAATTGCCCTTGGTTCAATTTCAGCACATTGTTTCTTGTCCTATCCTCAGAGGTTAAAGATAACTATTTTTCTTTCATGTATTTGTGACGTTCCCCTGGTGTTATCTGGACTGGTGATCTGCTAGGTCACTCCAATCCATGACTCTGGGAGCCAGCTTTCCCTCCTCTGCTGTGAGAACCCCCACGCCTGGGCTGTTCAAGCACAGCCTCTGCATGTAAGCTGCTCCTTAGATTGTGCAGTCGAATGACAATAGCTAATATCTCCAGTCCCAGACACGACCCTAGGAACCTCTATCTTGCAGTGTCCAGTTATGCCTGCTGGACTCTGCAAGCTTATACGAGTTCGTCAATTTAACAAAGAAATTGATATGTACCAGGCTTGTTATCCCAAGTGGAGTCTCTGATGCACATCAAACCAAATGCACTGCTTCAGGTAGAATAAACAAGCAGATTTATCAACTACAAAGATAGATTTTAAGTGACAGGCAAAGTCAGAGTGGTTACCAAAATAAAATAATACATAAGGACGCAGTCTAAACTCTCAACCCAATTAGACTGGGCAACATCTAGATTAAGCAGTTTCTCACCCCATTGGATACTGCAGTCCTTCATATAAAGGTTTGGCCCAGGTTTAAGGAACAATCTCCTCTGTTGGAGTCTTGTCTTCTCAGTGTCTTAGTTGCTTGCAGCGAAGGTGGGGGCAGGAGAAGGGCCCACTCTGTCTGTTCTATATCCTCAGTCCATGTGCTTGGGGAGCACAACTCCAGGCATGTCTGGGGGGCATTGCTGAGTCTCTCCGAGCAAGGTTGAGCAATTCCCCTGGTGTGGCCTCATGCAGGTGAGTCATTGCATTTTAGCTCCCTTGCTGGACAATGGCAGTTGATGGGTTGTTTGACACCCCACCCGGGTGTTGGTTACTTTCCTTGCTGTTGCCTTTAGGGAGCTAATATCTGGCTGATTTCCCAACTTACAGCGTGTTTTAGTGACCACCATACAACACAATTCTCATAACTTCATATGCATTAATGATACACATATATGGATAGAGAAATGACTTTCAGCAGATCATAACCTTTCCATTGATACTTTACAAGGCATGCTTTATATGTAAGATCACGATTATATGAAAATGAGGAATATGCGGGTTATAGTACGCTCCCCCAAGATATAGAATGTCACAGTACTTGAAAACTATTATCATGTCCCCTCTTCAGTTTTCTCTTCTCCAGACTAAACAAACCCAGTGTTTTCAATCTTCCCCCATAAGTCATGTTTTCTATATTTTTAATAATTTTTGTTGCTCTTCTCTGGACTTTCTCCAATTTGTCCACATCCTTACTGAAATGTGGCGCCCAGAACTGGACCCAATACTTCAGCTGAGGCCTAATCGTTGCGGAGTAGAGTGGAAGAATTATTTCTCGTGTCTTTCTTACAACACTCTTGCTAATACATCCCAGAATGATGTTTGCTTTTTTTGCAACAGTTTTATGTTGTTCACTCATATTTAGCTTGTGATCCACTCTGACCCCCAAATCCCATTCTGCAGTACTCCTTCCTAGGCAGTCATTTCCATTTTGATTGTGTGCAACTGATGGCTGCTTTTTAAGCGGAGTACTTTGCACTTGTCCTTATTGAATTTCATCCTATTTACTTCAGACCATTTCTCCAGTTTGTCCAGATCATTTGGAATTTTAATACTATCCTCCAAAGGTTGGTATCGTCTGCAAACTTTATAGGTGTGCTCTCTTTGCCCTTATCTAAATCGTTGATGAAGATATTGAACAGAACCGGACCCAGAACTGATCCCTGTGGGACCTCACTTGAAATTCCCTTCCAGCTTGACTGTGAACCACTGATAACTACTCTCTGGGAATGGTTTTCCAAGCAGTTATGCACCCACCTTATAATAGCTCCACCTAGGTTGTATTTCCCTAGTTTGCTTATGAGACGGTCATGTGAGACAGTATCAAAAGCCTTACTAAAATCAAGATATACCACATCTACCACTTCCCCCACTATCCACAAGGCTTGTTACCCTGTCAAAAAAAGCTATTAGGTTGGTTTGACACGATTTGTTCTTGACAAATCCATGCTGTTACTTATCACCTTATTATTATACACGTGTCTGCAAATCAATTGCTTATTTATTTGCTCCATTATCTTTCTGGGTAGTGAAGTTAAGATGACTGGTCTATAATTCTCCAAGTGGTCCTTTCCCCCCTTTTTTATAGATTGGCACTATATTTGCCCTTTTCCAGTCCTCTAGAATGTCTCCTGTCTTCCATGATTTTAGAAGATAATCATTAATGGCTCAGATATCTCCTCAGTCAGCTCCTTGAGTATTCTAGGATGTATTTCATCAGACCCTGGTGCCCTCTAACTGGTCTAAGTACGGTAATTTTTAACTTGTTCTTTCCCTGTTTTAGCCTCTGATCCTACCTCATTTCACTGGCATTAGTTAGATATCTAATTTCTACTTAACATTTTGGTGAAAACTGAAAGAAAAAAGTCATTTAGCACTTCTACCATTTCCACATTTTCTGTTGAGGTAGCTGTTCTCTTTTCATGAGATGCAGGAACATAGATCCTCTCTGTGAAGGACAGTGTGCAGGGCTGGATTCTCCAGATGGAGACGTGTATTTTTTTAATCTTTTTACTGTATATATCCCTACTCTGGAGCGACATCTTGTCTAAGGTTGCCCTGGCGGCTCAGTCAGTACTGCTGACTAGGCCATTAAAAGTATAGTTGGCAGTGCAGCTCCCCGGAAGTGGCAACATGTCCCTCGAACCATAGCCAATGGGAGCTGGATGGGTGGCGCTCATGGGCGGAGGCAGCGCAAATCATAGAGAGCTGCAGGACATGTCGCCACTTCCGGGGAGCTGAACTGCCGACTAGACTTTTAATGGCCTGTTCAGCGGTACTGACTGAGCCGCCAGGGTCCCATTTTGACCAGGTGTTCTGGTCAAAAACTGGACATCTAACAACCTCAGACAAGATGTCACTCCAGAGTCGGGGCATACACAGTAAAAAGATTAAAAACAATACATGTCTCCACCTGGAGGATGAAGCTGAGGGACACGTCACCACTTCCTGGGAGCCGCCTGAGGTAAGTGCCGCCCAGAGCCTGCACCCCTGAACTCCTCCCATGCTCCAAACCCCTGCCCCAGTCCTGAGCCCCCTTTGACATCCAAACTCCATCCTGGAGCCCACACCCTGAACCTCCTGCCCCAGCTTGGAACCCCCTCTCGCACTCCAAATCCCTTGACCCTAGCCCAGAGCCCCCTCCTGCAGCCCAAACCCATCATCTCCAACCCCACCCCAGAGCCCACACCCCCAGCCAAAACCCTCACCCCCCCAACCCCAATCCTTTGCCCCAGCCCTGAGCCCGCTCCCACACCCTGAACCCCTCATTTCTGGCCCCACCCCTGAGCCCACACCCTCAGCCCAGAGCCCTCATCCCCTCTCACACCCCAACCCCCGCCCCTGCCTGGAGCCCCCTCCTGCAGCCTGAGCCTCTTTACACATAATGTTGCTCCATGTATTTTACCATATTACTGATCAACAAGTTCTTCTTCAAGTGATGGTACCTATTGTATTCCACTGATAGGTTATTCGTATGTGCCATGAGTCCAGAGCTGGAGCTTTTGAAAGTAGCATGCACCCTTGTTCAGCCTGGATATTGGCCTGAGCAATCTTGTTGTACCTTTTCCATCTAGGTTAAAGAGACTTCTACTATCAGAAGTCTTCTCCACATGTAGGTAATTTTAGACATTGATCAAGTTACTTTTTCTTAACCTTCTCTTTGTTATGCTAACTACCTTTATACTTTGCCGTGTAGGCGTCAATCAAAAATATCAACCCAAATTTAGAAGGAAATAATGTATTTCTTTAAAGTTATGGACTCTTAAAATTAAGAGTTTTGCACATGTAGCTTAGAACTTTTCTATCTGGATTTTGCAAGTACCTTTTGAAGACTAACCTGTTAAGGCTGCATTAGAGGATTTCATTAAACAGCATTTCATCAATAGGTGAAGGACACAAATACTACAAGATGAATGTCTCAATTATAAGATCTTACACATAATACTGGTAAAGCCAGTAAAGGTTGTCACCTCCGCATGCTACACAGGTCAGTGTGCTGTAAGCAGACTGTTGGTGTCAGAGCTCTAAACCAAAGCTGCACTGCACACAGGCACCTATGAGACAGCCCCTTACTCATCTGGGTTGAACCCCAGATCAGCACAGAGATACTACTTCATTCACCATGGATATCTCATTGACATTAATGAGAATTTGATACATGAAGTGCCCTTGTATTTCAAAATGATGAGTCACTGTATTCCTCAGATGATCTTACCACAAGGGAACAGTGCACTTTTTAGCATGGGCTGAACATTTTGTGTCCTTCCTCAACGAAAGGCCAGCCCTAATCAGCGTGCAGTTAACAGGAAGTTGCTGGTTTCACAAGTTAATGAACAAAAAGGTTAGTACAATGCAGATAATAGCCTACAGAATATTGTTGCTTAATAGTTCACAACAGATAAAAGTGGATCAAGAGCTGAAAAAAAGAGAGGTGCACCTTCAGATGTGTATTTTATTTGGAGCCACTAAGTAAGGCTGATGTAGGAAACAGAACAAACACAATTGCATCACTACTGTTATTTCAAGCTTACTTTGAAACAGAACTTGCTATGACAAAAGCTTCATTTTACATAGGGGAAAGAAGCAAGTTCTGTCAGTCCCTGGTGATTAGAGCACTGAGAGACAGATTTTCTTCTTGTGCACCCTGGAACATTTTGGGTAGTGCTCAGACACCATGGTGATGTGATCCCTATGATGGAATACAGAAAGATAAGATGGAGCTCTTGCCATCTCCTGATAACAGTGCCTTCCAAACCCTTCCTGAAATATCTCTTGTATACTAAAGCCTGGAGACACAATACAATACCTACGAATTTAAGTTTATCTCTGCACAGAGAGTGGTCAGTTAATGAAGTAACATTCCAACAATATAAACTGTGCTAGGTTTAGACTACACTGCAGGTGTTCTGTTGAATTCTATTCAGCTTCTTATACAGATGTCATCACCATAGTATCTCAGCACCTTCCAGAAGTCCATTAAATGATATGAATAGCATCTCTCATATATAACACCCAGCATGTCCAAAATATAGGACAGAATAATCATCCTTGAGGACAGGGAAAGGAAGAGTTCAGAGGCAGCTCAGAATAAATATGCCCTGCAAATTTAAGTGGTGGATCTATGAAAACATTCAGGTTCATCTACTTATGAACAGCTGTTTCTTTATGGACACTGATATGGTCTACCTTGGTTAATTTTTTTTCCTCAACATGACTGGATCATTTACAAAATTACCTACAGGAATTAGAGATGGGATCAGATTGCATAGTCCCAGTCTGGATATGATCTTTCCCAAAGTTTAGATGGGGTGTGGGTGGGTGTTTGGTCCTGGGGTTTTGGTTTGGCTACAGAAATAGGAACCAGATGCAAAATGAGGATAGTTGACCAGCTCCTGACAGCAACCCTGTCTGCTAAAAACAAACTCCTTCCTTAGCAGTGATGGACAACATCAGCTCTCTTGATAGAAAAATTGTCCTGTGAATGAGATGGCAGCTCTGAACAGTCATTTATAAAGTACTGGACAGATCTGAACAATTTGCAAAAATGTAGTTTTTATATTTGCACCTTTACTTATATTGACCAGAATTGTTCCTAATGCCATGTAACAATATAATACAGCCAGACCTATCTGTATTAGTCTGAGCTAATTGGTTTGCCAAAATTATTTCTTCATCGAACAATATCCTGTGAAACTCTTCATTTTCTGATTCAAACGTATTTTAATGAGAGAAAGGTTTCTGACTGCAAGGAAGATGTGACTTCATCTCCAAAGTGAATCTGTATCTAATCACATCTGTCTGATTTTTGTCCTTTTCTTGGGAAAATCTACAGTCCAGTAGTTTGAAAAATAATAAATAATTTTCAGCATTGTACACAGGTTGTTAAACAATGTCTTGCTTAAATCTCTGAACTTTAATGGATGTGTTTATTTTTAATTTAACCTTGTTTCTTAGTACTGTTTGTATTTTATACATTACTAGGATTCCTAACTAAACTCCAAGAACAAGAAGGAGTGAAGAGCTGGAGCAACAAATAGCTTAAGAATGGTCTTCCTAAAATATGCTGCTATAGAAGATAATACTAGATTCTGGATAAACTTCTCTAGATCATTCCATATAGGTAGTTTCTAGTTGCTAGTCATGGTGCACAACACACAACTCAAAAATGATGGATAACATAGTGGATATATGTATTATATCTCAAATGTAATATACCCTAGTTTTAGCAATCTATGTATAAAAATTAAATATGACATTGAAGTTTGCTGGTTATTTACAAGTGAATTTAGTTTGATCTAGTTACAGTGAAAGCTCTTAGAGGACCTCAGGCTGTTCCAAAGAAGAAATATATTATGCTGTTTCTAGTGTGTCCTGGATTAATCCTGAAACAGTGAAAATTATTCTGTGAAATGTAGTATGTTAGGTAAAATGGCTATTTAAAAATGCTCTGTATCTTTGGAAGGGCCTTTCAGCATATGAGTGGGTTGCTTTTACTTAGGCTAGAGTAAGTAAACAAAAGGCTGATATTAATTACAGCATGCAACTGAGAAAGTTGTTGTATAATGTAACAGTTAATATATTGCTAAAGGTTCCTTATCTTGGGTTTTTTATGCAACAGCATGGCCAGTGAATGTTGAGAAGATTCTGTTTACTAAGAGAGTCCTTCTTGTAACAGGGGTTCCTGTAACAGGGGTGTGGCTCGAACAAGAGGTTCTTATAACTGGGAGGGTAGTGTGAACTCTGGCTGTAGGCCTTTCAAGACATGTAGTTATTGAGTTTCCAGTTTACTGTGAATTTTTTTTAAAATTAAAGAATGTGGCTTTGCTGAGAAATTTTTTGCATTAAAGGAGGATGATGATGATGATGATTGATGAATTGATTATTTCCTTAGCCTACATAAGTTAACTGCAAGAGAGGGTTGAATGAAGATTAATTTTGTTGTTTATGAAACAAAAACATTTTTGTTTATGGGTAACCTCTTCCTGTAAAGAGGGTAGAGTTAAACAAGTAAGGACTCAGTCCTCCAGTCAGACCTGGTAGCATAGATTGCTGGGTTGCATACAGATAGATAATAACGCAAAATCCTAAAACAGAAAGATAGTTACATTTGCCCGGGACACTGACTTAGAAATCATGGACTCTGCTTCAAGAGTGGTATCTTCAGCCAACCATAATTTCCAAAAAAAAAAAGTGTCATCACAAGCGTGACTGTGTTGACTTTCTCTAGATATACTGGGAAAGTTACCACTGAGTGATATTGGCCACCACATCTATGTTTATCTCAGGTCACTATTTCATTCATCACTTTTTCAGGCCTGGTACACTGATAGCCTAATAGCTAAATCCTCAGTGTTTCTGGCAAAGATCTGACATAAACCTTATAACTTCCTTTCATGTCTGGTGTTCCGGCACTGCAACAATAATGACATTAAAAACAGTTAGTGAAATTCTAGTATAATTTCCCTTTAAAGCCTCATAATAGAAATTATTCCAAGGAAACAATAAGAGATCTCCTTGCTTTTATGGTCTTTGCTATTGTGGCATTGTCTTATGCAGCCAAAAGATGGCCAATTCTTTATCATAATGTTCAGGGGATATGAGAAAGGTACTCTGTTCCTCACCAAGTAATGACATTATTTCACTTTTAAAAAGCAGGCTCTGTAGAGGAGGATGTTACAGGAAAAACATGCAGGTTCCATTTCTTACTCCTACCTCTTCTGCAGTCCCTTCACATTTAATCCGTCCCTTCTTTCTCTCCAATGATCCTGTATAATTCTCCACTGGTTTAAAGTCAGTTGAGGGTGAGATTACATTTCAAATACTGAGATTCATATTCTGCTGCCTATGAATCCAGCTGAGGAGTATAATAGTGGTAACTTCAATTGGAGTACGACTACTCAGTTCTCTTTGAAGAGGAAAAAAGTATTAAAATTGCTGGGAAGATTTTAACATTGGATTTATTTTAAAAGTTATCTTTTTTGATGTATCGCACATTTAATGGGGCATGACAGCATATTTATTTACCTTATAAACACAAAATAGCATCTTTATGAGTGCTTTACTGCAAAGAAAATCACTGCCAATATGGCTTAAGAGAATATTTTATATTATTTGAAAGACAATAACTGTTACACTATAAAACCCTCAGTATATCGCATGGCATCCTCCCCATGGATCTGCAAGCCATTTTACAGATGTTCGCCACTTAATCTTCACATCACAAGTTCCATTACAAAGATATGTTGCTCAGAATGTTTTTGGCAGGAGAGACAAATTCCAAGGTAGAGATAATCTTTATGATTTAGAGTTAAGAATCATAGAATCATAGAATATCAGGGTTGGAAGGGACCCCTGAAGGTCATCTAGTCCAACCCCCTGCTCGAAGCAGGACCAATTCCCAGTTAAATCATCCCAGCCAGGGCTTTCTCAAGCCTGACCTTAAAAACTTCCAAGGAAGGAGATTCCACCACCTCCCTAGGCAACGCATTCCAGTGTTTCACCACCCTCTTAGTGAAAAAGTTTTTCCTAATATCCAATCTAAACCTCCCCCACTGCAACTTGAGACCATTACTCCTCGTTCTGTCATCTGCTACCATTGAGAACAGTCTAGAGCCATCCTCTTTGGAACCCCCTTTCAGGTAGTTGAAAGCAGCTATCAAATCCCCCCTCATTCTTCTCTTCTGCAGGCTAAACAATCCCAGCTCCCTCAGCCTCTCCTCATAAGTCATGTGTTCTAGACCCCTAATCATTTTTGTTGCCCTTCGCTGGACTCTCTCCAATTTATCCACATCCTTCTTGTAGTGTGGGGCCCAAAACTGGACACAGTACTCCAGATGAGGCCTCACCAATGTCGAATAGAGGGGGACGATCACGTCCCTCGATCTGCTCGCTATGCCCCTACTTATACATCCCAAAATGCCATTGGCCTTCTTGGCAACAAGGGCACACTGCTGACTCATATCCAGCTTCTCGTCCACTGTCACCCCTAGGTCCTTTTCCGCAGAACTGCTGCCTAGCCATTTGGCCCCTAGTCTGTAGCGGTGCATTGGATTCTTCCGTCCTAAGTGCAGGACCCTGCACTTATCCTTATTGAACCTCATCAGGTTTCTTTTGGCCCAATCCTCCAATTTGTCTAGGTCCTTCTGTATCCTATCCCTCCCCTGCAGCGTATCTACCACTCCTCCCAGTTTAGTATCATCCGCAAATTTGCTGAGAGTGCAATCCACACCATCCTCCAGATCATTTATGAAGATATTGAACAAAACCGGCCCCAGGACCGACCCCTGGGGCACTCCACTTGACACCGGCTGCCAACTAGACATGGAGCCATTGATCACTACCTGTTGAGCCTGACAATCTAGCCAACTTTCTACCCACCTTATAGTGCATTCATCCAGCCCATACTTCTTTAACTTGCTGACAAGAATACTGTGGGAGACCGTGTCAAAAGCTTTGCTAAAGTCAAGAAACAATACATCCACTGCTTTCCCTTCATCCACAGAACCAGTAATCTCATCATAAAAGGCGATTAGATTAGTCAGGCATGACCTTCCCTTGGTGAATCCATGCTGGCTGTTCCTGATCACTTTCCTCTCATGCAAGTGCTTCAGGATTGATTCTTTGAGGACCTGCTCCATGATTTTTCCAGGGACTGAGGTGAGACTGACTGGCCTGTAGTTCCCAGGATCCTCCTTCTTCCCTTTTTTAAAGATGGGCACTACATTAGCCTTTTTCCAGTCATCCGGGACTTCCCCCGTTCGCCACGAGTTTTCAAAGATAACGGCCAATGGCTCTGCAATCACAGCCGCCAATTCCTTCAGCACTCTCAGATGCAACTTGTCCAGCCCCATGGACTTGTGCACGTCCAGCTTTTCTAAATAGTCCCTAACCACCTCTATCTCCACAGAGGGCTGGCCATCTCTTCCCCATTTTGTGATGCCCAGCGCAGCAGTCTGGGAGCTGACCTTGTTAGTGAAGACAGAGGCAAAAAAAGCATTGAGTACATTAGCTTTTTCCACATCCTCTGTCACTAGGTTGCCTCCCTCATTCAGTAAGGGGCCCACACTTTCCTTGGCTTTCTTCTTGTTGCCAACATACCTGAAGAAACCCTTCTTGTTACTCTTGACATCTCTTGCTAGCTGCAGCTCCAGGTGAGATTTGGCCCTCCTGATATCATTCCTACATGCCCGAGCAATATTTTTATACTCTTCCCTGGTCATATGTCCAAGCTTCCACTTCTTGTAAGCTTCTTTTTTATGTTTAAGATCCGCTAGGATTTCACCATTAAGCCAAGCTGGTCGCCTGCCATATTTACTATTCTTTCGACTCATCGGGCTGGTTTGTCCCTGTAACCTCAACAGGGATTCCTTGAAATACAGCCAGCTCTCCTGGACTCCTTTCCCCTTCATGTTAGTCCCCCAGGGGATCCTGGCCATCCGTTCCCTGAGGGAGTCGAAGTCTGCTTTCCTGAAGTCCAGGGTCCGTATCCTGCTGCTTACCTTTCTTCCCTGCGTCAGGATCCTGAACTCAACCAACTCATGGTCACTGCCTCCCAGATTCCCATCCACTTTTGCTTCCCCCACTAATTCTACCCGGTTTGTGAGCAGCAGGTCAAGAAAAGCACCCCCCCCTAGTTGGCTCCTCTAGCACTTGCGCCAGGAAATTGTCCCCTACGCTTTCCAAAAACTTCCTGGATTGTCTATGCACTGCTGTATTGCTCTCCCAGCAGATATCAGGAAAATTAAAGTCACCCATGAGAATCAGGGCATGCGATCTAGTAGCTTCCGTAGCTTGAGTAGTACTCCCATTCTGCTGTTAGGCTAGTCTACTATATAGTATTACTATAGTCAGGACAATAAGATCAATGAGTAGAAAGAGTGGCACTGGACAGGCTTTTTTTTTTTTACTCAGAGGTCTACATGGATGTATCTCTCTCTTTCTTCAATTAAGAGAATTGCACTTTAAGCAGTAGCAAAATGAGTTTGATGGACAAATGAAATAATTGTGTCAGAGCACAAAGAAAATGAAAAAAAAAAGGGGAATGGAGAAATGCCAAAAATAACTCATAAGGGGAAAAGAGTTGACTCATTTTAGAAAGTTAAGCTATTATAAAAAAAGATTGTGTGCCAAGGTTTATCTGTCTAAGTTTGCTACCTAAGTAATAGGGAAAATGAATAATATAGGCAATGCTGATACACAAAAAGGGGCAGGGAGGAAAGAGCTATGTAACCACCTTTCCTTTCTGTACAATCCCATCTCCCCTTGCAGTTAGGGCCCTTCTGTTTCTGTACATGCTGTGTTGGAAGAAGAGAGTTTATGGACCTGAGTCAACCAATCAATTGCTACTGCTTTTGTTCAGTGATAATGCATATGCTTAAAATGTAAAGCCTCTTCCCAATTTTCTGTATGTTTTAAATTTAAAAATCCTCTGAGAATTGGGTTGCATCCATAATACATGACAAAAGAGTCAGAGTTGACTGTCAAACACAATAGCCAGCTTCTGGTAATTAGTCCATACAAATGCATTAAAATGAGAACCTATGAACCAGAAAGACTGAGCTTATGATAGCTGCATACATTATAAGACAAAGACCATAAAGGCCAAATTCTGCTCTTATTACATTGACTTCAGTAGGAGATGCACCTATGTGCATGAGAACTGAATTCCATCATATGAAACTAAGGATATGAAGTTTTGTATTCAGAATAAGAAACCCAAGTGCACAGAGTAATCATCACTTCTTTGGAACACGCAATAATGAAAGACAGATGGGAAAATCCTGTACCATGCTAAGTCCTGTTTGACTTAGACCCACGTGACTGTGTTGGCCCTAAAATCTGCTAAACTTTGCCTTTGATAACTAGATTGTGTTATCATGTCCCAAGTACTCAATAAAAATACTACCTCAGGATTACAGGAAATACTGTATTATTATTTGTTTGATCACTAAGGCAGCTGAGAAATTCCTAAATGGGACAACAGTATATAGGTAGTCAACAAGTAATGTATAGGATACCCCAATATTTCCATGAAAACAGAATGAAGACAAGGAAATGGTGTTCTTTTTTCCCTTCCCCAACATCCTATTCATGATCTTCATGGAATAGTTTGTACAGAGGATGAGGGATAATCCAGACATCTGCAGAATCACCACTGGAAGTGGTGAATAGATATATAATTCCTTATGCTAATGATGGCTTAACCAGTTGTCCTTCCAAATGCAATCAGGGAAATAAATTCAGATTTGGTGTCAAAGTACCTTAAAATAAATCTGAGACATTTCCTTTTAAAGTAGGAGTGAACAAGATATTCAGACCAAATTTAAATTTTGCTGGGCATATTGATGTGTATTGTACAAGGAATGAATGATACCATCAGAGATAGCATGTTGATTAATGTAGGTTATGTGACCTTAAAAAACTTAGATAAAAATGGGTTTAAATTTGCTGGAAGAATCTATTCTCTCACTCCTTTGCCCCCTGATAATGGTACAATTAAAAAGTCAGTATTTACCAACATAGTTACCTCCTTATCTGAGATACCACAGTTTTACCCCTCTACTTCAAACTGGACACAGCTTTGGTAATTACATTTGTCAACAGATATCTTGTTGACTTACTGAAATGGTGACCACTGTATGTCCTAAATTGGTAAATCCTATGGGATGAAAATGAAAATTTTCTATTCATTCTTCTAACAGATAATATAGTTTCCTTATGTACAATAAGAAAACGCTAAATCACTAGTGACAATGGGCTAACTTGTAGTGGAGGCTGCAAACAGGTAGGGAAAATAAGGTGCCTTGCTCCTTGTGTTTGACTTGCCTGGATCATGGCTCTGGGTACGAGAGGAATGCAGTGCAAGTGCTGCATGACCAAATCTCCACAAAAACAGTGGGTGGATGATGAGCGGCAGAACCGTGACTTTACCCCTCTACAAACTGGCTCTGTTTTTAGCCCTGCCACAGACTTCTTGTGTGACTTTTGGCAAGTTGCTTAGTTTCTGTGTGCCTCCATTTTCCTCATCTGTAGAATGGGGTAGTACTTCCCCAGCTCATAGCAGTTTTGTAACAATAAATTCATTGATAGTTTTGCATCGGTCACATATAAGAACAGCCATATTGGGTTAGACCAATGGTCCATCTAACTCAGTATCCTGTCTTCCAACAGTGGCCAGTGCCAGATGCTTCAGTGGGAATGAATAGAACAGAGCATTTCTTGAGTGATTCATCCCATGTTGTCCAGTCCCAGCTTCTGCAGTCAGAGGTTTAGGGACACATGGAGCATAGGGTTTCATCCCAGACCATCTTGGCTAATAGCCATTGATGGACCTATCTTCCAGGCACTTATCTAATTCTTTTTTGAACCCAGTTATACTTTTGGCCTTCACAAAATCCACAGGCAATGAGTTCTGCAGTGTAAGCGGGTTTGGCCATCCCTCCGTATCCACCTCTGAGGGAGGCCACGCCTCCTCACTGTCTGGTCTGTTAGAGTACGCTCAAAACAAAGAAAGGGGGAAATAGTGGGACTAGATGGGCCCTGTCTTCAAGCAGGGAGGGGCTGCAAACAGTCTGTGGCCGGTGGTTAAGACAGAGCAGTACTAAGTTATAAGTCCAGCCTTTGAGCAGGAAGGGGCAGTAAACAGTCAGGGCTCTGGCCTGCAGTCAGGCAGAGCTGTATCAGTTTATGTGCCCAGCCTTTAAATAGGGCAGGGCAGCAAACAGTCATGGCTCTGGCCTGCAATCAGGCAGAGCTATAGCAAGTATAAGCCCAACCCTCAAGTAGGGCAAGGCATCAAACAGTCAGGGCTCTGGCCTGCAGTCAGGTAGGGGGAGAGCCCCCCAGACACAGTCTATGCGCTCCAGCAGGGGTGACTGAGCATGAGCCTCCTGGCCTAAGGAGGGAGAGTACTGCCACCCCAAGAGTAGGGTGGCAGAGGTAGGGGAATGCAGGCCCGCCTGCCTCCACGGCATCCCAGCCCAGGGCCCTAACTGTGGCAGAGTGGTCTGCCATTTGGTCAGCAGGGAATCCACCCTCCACCCACTGACTCTATTTCCAGCAGCACCACAGCCCGATGGTAGTCTGGTTCCCCATGGCTGCTTACTATTCTCCCCCTTGGGGGTACCTGCATTCAGGGGTCATCCTCAGTCTTCTCATGATATACTGCCAGGGGTAGCAGTAGCAGCTCCTCAGCATCGGTAGCAGCAGGGCTCTCTGGAAGCTTGGGCTGGTCCTTGGAGCAGCAGTGGTTCTCCTTGGAGTTCCACTCCAACAGCAGGGAAGGAGTATTTGCCTCCCTCAGCAGATTCCTCTCTACTGAAGTGCTGGGTCAGCCTTTTATACCGCCTCTTCCTTTCCTGCCCCTCTGCTTCCAGTGTGCAGAACGTGGCCCTCCTGGATCCACCCACCAGCCGGCTTGTGGTGTTCCCTCCGTGTCCTCCTCTGAGGGAGGCCATGCCTCCTCACTTCATGCAAGTTGACTATGCATTGTGTAAAGAAGTACTTCCTTACGTTTGGTAATACCTCTTAATTTCATTGAATGACCCCTGGCTCTTGTGTTATGTGAAGGGGTAAAGAATATTTCCTTTTTCACTTTCTCCACACCAGTCATGATTGTATAGACCTCTATTATATCCTCCCTTAGTCACCTCTTTTCTAAGCTGAACAGTCCCTGTCTTTTTAATTTCTCCTCATATGGAAGCTGTTCCATACCCCTGATCATTTTTGTTGCCCTTCTCTGCACCTTTCCCAATTCTAATACATCTTTTTTGAGATGGGGTGACCAGAACTTCATGTATTCCAGGTGTGGGTACCGTGAATATATATAGTGGCACTATGATATCTTCTGCCTGATTATCTATCCCTTTCCTAATGGTTCCTAACATTCTGTGGTTAGTGATTAGTGTTATAGGAAACCGATACCAAAATAAAATACATTTTAAATCTTTTAAGTGTTGCAATTAAAAATGAAAGGTACGTAAAAGTATAATAGATGAAGGCCATTGATTCATATAACTTTTTTTTTTGGAGATACTTTTATAAATTGTTTTCTCCTGTAAATATAAAAATTTTACAGTTCCCACAATGCTCTGATGAACTGAGAATCTTTTCAATGCATCACTGAATGGAAAGGAGAAAAATAGAAAGTAATACAAATAATAGGATCATTCTTTTCAGTCAGATTCGCACTCCTTCCTGAGATGCATTTTTTTTCTCTTAACCTTTCCAATAAAATATTCATGGATGTTCAGTCCCCCAAAAGATGTACGAAGATTTTTTTGTAATTAATAAGAAGTTTGGCCAGGAACAGTAAAGCTCCTTCCTCTCATTCATCCAAGAAATCCTGTTTAATGTCTCTGAGTTCTTGTCTCTGACTGAATCAAGGGACTGAAATCAGCAAAGATAAAAACTCTCCACTTCACATTTCCCTCTTAACTGCTGGCCACCTGCTCGCAGTCGCTGGCATTCATGAAAGCGTCAATTAATGTTCCTCCTAAATCTTTTCTCCTGTTCTTTTTTCTCCTCATGAGAATCTGACAGCATTTCTCAGTATATATTAGCATATCTTCTATAATAACTAATTTTAGGATCCAATTTAAACTGCCCTTTTAAAACACACCCTCCCCTGCCAGCTCCTACCTGGGATAGCTCCTGCCTCCTTCACAGATTTTTCCTTCTACACTGCTCCTTCCCTCTTTTCAGCTTGCACCAGATTCCTCTTTCGCCTTCACACTATTTCCATTCTTGGTGCAAGACCTTTTTTCTCTGCTTCCCTTGTCACCTGGAACAGCATTTCTGCATCTCCCCACTGCATGAACTCTATGGACCTAACTCTCATTTACATTAAGTCCCCTTTAAACCACTTTGGCAATATAAAGGGGCCTGAAAGTTGGAGTAAATTACATTAACACCTTTTTAAAGCTTCTTTCCCTTTTACACTAAGTAATCAGGCCCTATATATTTTCAACTGTTAGCTGAAAACATTTCTCTATTCTCCTTTGTCTTTACCTCCTTAAATGACAATGTGGGCCCAGAGGCTATATTCTGGACCAGTTTTTCCCATAAATCTGTTTAAGGCAGCAGTTCAGTTCTTGGGACCTGGCCATAACTCAGAAATAGTCAGTACATAGCCATATGCCATACCAGCACCTCTCTGAAGCTGATGTCTTCTCCAGAATCTCAGCTTTATTTAAAAAAAAAACTGAACCAAACCTGCGCCAAAACAAAAGAACACAACCAAATAACCCTCCCCTCACCCCAACCATCAAATCTCCAGTTATGGTTGTGAAGAAAATCTCAAATCTGAACTGAGCATAACCAATGAAAGGATGTCTGTGTGAGTCTGCAGAGTGCGGAATAAGACTCTAAAGCCTTGTCTACTAGACAAGTTACTACACAGCAAGCCAGGGTGTGAATCAACAGCACACCAGCTTGCCTCACAGTAACTTTTCTCATGTGGACATTGCTACAGTGCAGTGAATGTCCTGGAGGATGGCTTGATGTACTATGCTTTCAAGTAGTTAGTGTATTACTACTTGAAAGCTTAATGCCTCAAACCTCACTCCAGGATATTCACTGTGCTGTGATGTTACTATTTGGGAAACTGGTGAACTGTAGAGTCACATCCTGGCTGTCAGGGCAGTATCTTGCTGTGTAGACAAGCACTGAGATGTGTGAACTGCTCCATTAATCTCAGTGACTGGGATTAACTCATGTGCCCTGTGATGATCATTTAAATGTTTACCATTGCTAACTATTTCATTCCTCATAAAAGAAAGGAGAGAGAAGATCACAGATCTGCACAATTTGCTATGAGTGTCTCATTTTGGTGTACATGTAGGTAGTGAGCCCAAGGAGCCTCACAGAGCCCATGGGCATGTCTTGCCAAGGGGGACCTTAAGTAGCTCAGTGCAGCCCAGAGAGCAAGCCCAATCATGTTTTGAACAATCTATTATGAGCAGCTTCTCACTGCTGTAATTCACATGTGTCAAGGTTCCTTCCCCACTCTGAACTCTAGGGTACAGATGTGGGGACCTGCATGAAAACCTCCCAAGCTTACTTTTACCAGCTTAGGTTAAAACTTCCCCAAGGTACAAACTAATTTTACCCTTTGCCCTTGGACTTCCACTGCCACCACCAAACTTTATCTGGGTTCCTGAAAAAACGTAGTTTGGAAACATCTTTCCCCCCAAAATCCTCCCAACCCTTGCACCCCACTTCCTGGGGAAGGTTTAGTAAAAATCCTCACCAATTTGCATGGGTGACCACAGACCCAAACCTTTGGATCTTAGAACAATGAAAAAGCATTCAGTTTCGTTACAAGAAGACTTTTAATAGAAGTAAAAAAAGAATCACCTCTGTAAAATCAGGATGGTGAATACCTTACAGGGTAATTAGATTCAAAACATAGAGAATCCCTCTAGGCAAAACCTTAAGTTACAAAAAAGACGCACAGAGAGGAATATTCATTCTATTCAGCACAGCTATTTTCTCAGCCATTTAAAGAAATCATAAGCTAACACATACTTAGCTAGATTACCTACTAAGTTCTAAGATTCCATTCCTGTTCTGTCCCCAGCAAAAGCATCCTACAGACAGACACAGACCCTTTGTTTTTCTCCCTCCTCCCAGCTTTTGAAAGTATCTTGTCTCCTCATTGGTCATTTTGGTCAGGTGCCAGCGAGGTTACCTTTAGCTTCTTAACCCTTTACAAGTGAGAGGATTTTTCCTCTGGCCAGGAGGGATTTTAAAAGGGTTTACCCTTCCCTTTATAGTTATGACAACATGGATGGATGTTATTTTGTGTGTGGAGCTTGGAAGAATACTATTACTTTCTCCCCGGTCTTCTCCCTGGATGTGGCCTTTCTGTATCTCCACAGTACAGCCCCAGGCCAAAGAGATAAGGCTACATAGGACTCAAGATTCTCTGAACATTATGCCATTTTTGGGTACGTGTTCCACATGTATTGCTGTGACATTGGATACGTTGGGGCCTGTCAAGGTTCCTCCCCCACTCTGAACTCTAGGGTACAGATGTGGGGACCTGCATGAACAACCTCCTAAGCTTATCTTTACCAGCTTAGGTCAAAACTTCCCCCAAGGTACAAAATATTCCACCCGTTGTCCTTGGACTGGCCGCTACCACCACCAAACTAATACTGGTTACTGGGGAAGAGCTGTTTGGACGCGTCCTTCCCCCCAAAATACTTCCCAAAACCTTGCACCCCACTTCCTGGACAAGGTTTGGTAAAAAGCCTCACCAATTTGCCTAGGTGACTACAGACCCAGACCCTTGGATCTTAAGAACAATGAACAATCCTCCCAACACTTGCACCCCCCCTTTCCTGGGAAATGTTGGATAAAAAGCCTCACCAATTTGCATAGGTGACCACAGACCCAAACCCTTGGATCTGAGAACAATGAAAAAGCATTCAGTTTTTTACAAGAAGACTTTTAATAAAAAATAGAAGTAAATAGAAATAAAGAAATCCCCCCTGTAAAATCAGGATGGTAGATATCTTACAGGGTAATTAGATTCAAAAACATAGAGAACCCCTCTAGGCAAAACCTTAAGTTACAAAAAAGATACACGGACAGAAATAGTTATTCTATTCAGCACAATTCTTTTCTCAGCCATTTAAAGAAATCATAATCTAACACATACCTAGCTAGATTACTTACTAAAAGTTCTAAGACTCCATTCCTGGTCTATCCCTGGCCAAGACGACTACAGACAGACACAGACCCTTTGTTTCTCTCCCTCCTCCCAGCTTTTGAAAGTATCTTGTCTCCTCATTGGTCATTTTGGTCAGGTGCCAGCGAGGTTACCTTTCGCTTCTTAACCCTTTACAGGTGAGAGGAGCTTTCCCCTGGCCAGGAGGGATTTCAAAGGGGTTTACCCTTCCCTTTATGTTTATGACAGGGCCTTAGGCTCCGATTCAGCAAGGAACCTGGGACTACTTCCATGTGTATGGTTAGGCATGTGCCCAAATACCATGTTAAACTGGGGTGTTACTCAGTTCTTTTGCTAAAAGAGAAATCATGATTTCATTCCAGAAAACATCATTCTGGCTTGAGCTGGGCTCTTTGCCTCCTGTGCATACAACTCTAGACGTACACATTACACTATTTCTCTACATAGCTAAGTGCTATGCTATTAATTTGAATATATATTTGTTTAAGTCAGAATATTTTACATTTAAAAAAAGTGATAGACAATTTACTGACAGTATTTATTTTTAATTCAGCAGCTAGCCGTGAGCTAGGTTTCATGTCACACACTGCCAATACACAAGGTGGACTTTGAAGATAGCTGTTTAATTTTTTCTTCATTTTCCACTCCCCCCCCATTCAAAAGAGGGGGAAGTTTAGTATAAATAAACTGCAACTCAGCAGTTGAATTTTAATCATAACACAATTGCAATATAGAGTCACAATGAGAATATTACAATACATTGATTTTTTGGAATCTATGCTTTTTCAAATGTGACACATTTCCTTTAAAATGAGCTAATCTGGTCAAGTGAACAGAAAATCGATAAAATTCTCACTTACATTTTTAAAGTGTGATTACAAAACACCTTTATAAACAACTGTCTTGCTGTTTGATAGATCCCTAGAAGAATAAGCTAATTAGGGACCCAGCCCTATTAGATATTATTGGAGGTGTTGAGCTCCCTCAACTCTCACTGAACTTCTTCAGGGGAAGCTAAAGGTGCTAAGCACGTCACAGGATTGGGCCCTAGCTGAACTTGTCCTTCTGAAACCATTTACGATGTAACTGTTAACTATCCCTCCAAACAAACAGACCAGGAAGGCATAACTGGCTGTTCGCCAGTTTCTGATTTTGAAGGTCAATGGCCAATAAACTTCTAATGGGATGATGGCTCTGCAACAGCCAATAAGTCTTCCAACTAGACTGCTCCCTTCAACTTCTCTTTTTTCAAATGAGATGTTATAATCCTTTTAATGTGACCTTTCAGAGCCAAACTGAAAGACACAAGTTAATACGTAGTGAAGAAAATAGTTCAGACATGGAAGGCTTGTGAATGCTTCGATGCACAGGATATCTGGTGAGCAACATTTAATTAAATTGTTTATTATCACTCTATAGTTTAGTGAGTGATTTATTTGCCCTTTATTCAACTATTTCACTCCTACATAGAGCACACACAAAACAGTGAGTTCTTTTAACCTGTGTTCTTCCTGTCTGTGAGTATTAATAGAAATAAAATGCTTTGCCAGGCAACCTCCTTATTGCTTTCAACCCTCCCCTTATCCTCATCCCACACCCTTACTTCTTTTCAAGTCCACTGTCCTGTGTGCTGCTTCTCCCCATCTCTCCCTGATGTGGCTATTATCTACTGACTGCCCCATTTCACTCTCTCTCCCCACTTTTTTCCTCTCTCTTGACTTTAGCTGGCTTTTTTCTCCCCTCACCCTTTCCCTAGTCTCCTTTTTCCCCTCTGCCAATCCTCTTGCCAAAACAAAACTGACACTATTGCGCTCCTAACTCCACTCTCTCTCCTTCACTCTGGCATAGCCCCGAGGTCTCCCTTCTACTGTGTGGCTCTAGTTCCCCCACCTGTCACCTCAACTCTCTCTCCTCCTATCCTCCTTCACCCAACTCCTACATGCTGCTACTTCTTCACTCAACCCCTCACTCTCATTTAATCTTTAACTTCTCCGGTTCCACTCACCACCTAAAGGCATGTGTCTTGTTTTCTGTGACAACATGTCCCCTAAACACTGCTTGCTTCTTCTACCATTGTTGTAGTTTCCCTTTCATTTTCTCGCCAGAATCCTTCTCTAGGCTGGTTACTGCTGCCTCCTAGACTTTCTCTTCAACATGCGTCTTGATTTTTTTCCAGTTCTGCTCCCACATGTATCGCCCCTTAAAACTTGCCAAGGGCAATACCAATAACATACCCCTTCCTACTACTTCAAAGGGGTAACTTCTGTGCTTATTCTTACTGATTCCCCTGTTTTAATCTTATTTTACACTGAATGCTGTAAACTTCCTCTCTCCAATCTCCCTATTTTTCCACTGTTCTTCCCTCCAATCTGTCCAAAACACCACTGGAGTTTGTCATTTTCTTTTGCTGTTCAGAGCAAAACATCTTTTTTTTTTTTGTCCTCCTTTAATCCCTCTGCTAAATTCCTGTCTCGATGCAAAAAATTCAAGCTACTTATCCTCTTTTTCAAGGTCCTACATAATTTCCCTCCATCCCACATTTGTGTTTGGATTGTTCCTACTCTCCGTATTGCTCCTACCTAAAGCTGGATGAATAATGGATTTTTTGCTTCACTGGCAATTCTGGGGAAAAATCTTTTTGCTTTTGGATCAAATGAAACAAAATATTTCATTTTGATTTAAAGCCTTTTCTAATGTTCTCTACTGTTTAAAATAAAATTAAAGAAATGAAAAGTCATTTTGAATACAAATAATTGAAACTCTTTACAAAGAAATCTTCAAAATGGAATACGTCATATTTTTAGGGTTTTATTTACTGAAACAATTTAGCAAAATTGACACAAATTCACAAAATACTTTGGTGTCATCCAATCTGCATTTTTGCCCCCCAAAGTTTTTGTCAAGAACTTTTGTTCAGCTCTCTCCCAATTCTGTCTTCTTACTTCTCCCTCCATCTCATCTTATAGATTTTGAGCCTCTCTTTATGTTATCCTTGTGCTTTTAATAGTCCTCTACATTCTGCCAAGTTCTCTTTCCTTCTTCAAATCCCTCACCTTAAAATTTTCTTCCAAAATCATCTTCCTTCTGTCTCCTCACCAATAATCATTCCACACCCTGTCTTACTTGAACTGTTGTGATTTGTTTCTAGCTATCTTTATAAGCTGTTTGGGGCAGGAGTAGGAACGGGAGTTGAGGGAGCTCAACTGTTAAATGATAGTGTTGACCGAAATAGGAGCTGAAATTAAAAGCGACCCAGATCGTTTGGTCTCAGGTTCGTCTCCTACCTGTATCTATCACTGGGGGCTTGTAATCTTTACATAAAACTCAAACCAATAAAGGTACAACAGAATTTATTAAAGAGGGTGGCAAGAACTCCCAGGATAACTCAGATGGAACCAGGGAACCCAGAACAGGATCAGATGAGTGCTTCTTCAGGTAAGTTGCTAAAACCCGCCCACTACCTATCCTGCGTCGTCGTGCGTGTAGTGAGTGAATCCTATATAGGTGGATCAGGTGTGTGTAGGTAAGTATGACAAGTAACCCTTGTGGAGTGAATGGCCTACCCTCAGTTACTGAGTTTGTCTCAACCAGACACTACCACTCACATGAGCATCCCCGATCTGATTTGAACACTGCCTTATATAGACTTTTGGTCACTAGGCAGATTAGGTGATTGACAGCTACTGTCATTTCCCACCAAAACAGAAAAAGTGCCAAACTACAGGTAGGAGGGGACAAGAAGGGCTTACAAGATGGATGCCCAGTTGTCCTTTAGAGGAATTCAAGATGGCCTTATGATTTTATCTCTACAATAGCACTACCTGAATGATGACATTCAGTAATAACTGCCTCTTAAAACAATTTTGCTCTTTACAGAGTTCAGTGTCATCCATTTGGCTATTGATTAGCCAACAAGAAAATATCCATCTGTGGGAGTGGTTTTAGTTAATTACATTTTAGGGATAACGTGTTCTGTTCTGGTTCAGAATGCAGACAACATTCGTGTACTCTCTTATTTATTGTTTGTAAAGTGACTAGTCAATTTGTATATAGATAAGAGCTAAACATTACAATTTAACTTGATTTTAGGATGAGGAAGGTGATACATAAAGACAAAGAGTGTTTGGAACTTTCTAAACCTATTTTAGCTCAATGGATTGGAAGAAGGTAACAAGACCAAATATGAACTCATCCTTAAACTGCAGGCTTTGCACAGAGCATTTTAAATTATAGTTGCCATTTCCTCTCCCCCACTAAGGTCATATTTGAATCCACCAGCCTTGACCTCTCCCCGTTTAGAACTGTGTGAAGCTGCCAAGCTTCACACTGTATTTTAAAATTAAAATTTTATTTTCCTGGGTAAAATTCCCAGGAAAATATAATTTTAATCTGAAAATACAATGTGGAAATAGGCAGTTCCCCAGGAATGGAAGGCAGGGCAAATATTTTCATTTGCTTCAGCAGAAATATCAGAATTCTGTTCCTTAACAAAACTGTGAGTTGCTTAACATTTTCTTTGGGCTTACATTCATTATTTTCACAGTAAAAACAAATTTTATGAAAAAAAAATGACAAAAAAAAAACCCAAAACAAAAACCCCACAAACCTGTGTCCCTGAAACTGTCTTTCATTTTTGTCAGAAATGTGAGTCAGAAATGAACAATGTTTCCTGGCATTTATTGAACAATAAAAGCATCCAGGTGGATCTTGTTAATGCTAACTTGTATTGTTCAGAGATTCACCAATGAATAAGAGAAATCAGACCAAGAGTCATACAGGTTTCCAGGTTTCTTTTCAATCAGTTTTCCAGGACAGCTGCTTTTGATCATCATATGTAGCATTTCAGGGGTTACAAATGCCTTTGATCTGTGTGTGACTGCCTTTCTAACAGAAACACAGTAGAAGCTTGGGGCCAAATTCATATCTGGTGTAAGCAGCATCCGCTTATACCAGCTCAAAGTTGGCTAAAGTAGTGGGAGTCTGGAGTGTGTGCTATTGGAGGACTCTTAGCACTTAGTTACTGGATTATCTGCAAAAGATTTTACTTCTTTAAACTGGTAAAATATGATTTCTCCTCACTCCCCCCTTTGGTATTTTGCATAGTTCTAATATGTTTGGTTTTAAGCCTAGTCCCAGTGAAGTCAATGAAATGTTTGATATTGACTTCACAGTGACCAGGATTTGAGCTTTTGAAAGCCCAGGGGTGAAGAGAAGGATGGAGTTTTACTTTTGTCCCTTGCTCTTGTGGGATTAGAAATTAAACCTTTAATGTTAACTTTTGTCATTTAATTTTCCTTTTAATTTTTGTTTTGAGTTGCCCTTTTATAGCAGTATTTCAAAACAAAATGGAACTCAAAGTAACAAGACATGAAACTACAGACTAATGGCTGATTTGAACAGTATATCTTTGGCACAATATCTAGTAATAACGGCTTTTTTGTTTTGGTTATGTGACATCTTGACAGACTGTAGTAAGGAGCTGTTAAAAGGGGTAAAATGGTGAGACATATTAAATTGCATCCTAAGAAGGAGTTATTGCTCATGGAGAGAATCAATTGGCAATAGATAAATTTCGAATAATAAGATCTATTTTGTATTATTACTGAAGGGGCTAGTTCACAATAGTACAATAATTTAAAAAATAACAAGAGCTGGTTTTGAGTTACGGGAATTAATCTTTCATTTGAAATTGCAAAAATCTATTAATTATTGTTAGAGATTTCTATTCCTTTAAGTGTGGTTCTACTCTGAAAATTAACGGTGGGTACATACTCGGCATGGCTCAGCTGTGTCTCCACTACCAATGGCACCAGGGCTACACTACTGTTTATACTTGCACTAGCTCTCATGGAGCTACCAGTGTTGGAATACCAGCAGAGGAATTACAACCCTAGGTCATAGTGAAGATATAGCCTGTGATGCAGATGCATTTGTATGATTCCTGGCACATTGTAGATTTAGTACAACAAAGTATTGCAAGCAATTCAGAGACTCTACTGGGCAGGTTGAGGCCTTCTGTAAAACTCCAGAATGCATCTCAATCAAAATTGCATTAGAAATAATGACAGAATGGCTGCCTTCCTCAAATTTTTATAAGACAATGGACAACCCTCAAATATCACCTGAAACACATCACCAAATTCATCCATTTCATTCTTATCCATGACAATTTTCCATTCAACAACAAACATTTTGTCCAAACCATGAGAACAGCCATTATACTAGGATGGCTCCCCAATATGCCAACCTCTTCAAGGCCCACCTTGAAGAAGAATTTCTGGACAAATGCACCACAAAACTAGTGGTCTGCCTGAGATACATAGATGATATTTTCATCCTTTGGACAGACAGCTTGAACTCCCTCATAGATTTCCACCACAACTTCAACAACCGTCACTCATCCACTCAACTGTCTCTAGAACACTCCCACACTAGAGTCAATTTCCTGGACACTACGATCAGTGTCAACAATGGATACCTACAGACAACTATACACAAGAAACCCAGGGATCACCACACTTACCTTCACAGATCCAGTAACCATCCCAGACACATCAAGAAATCCACTATCTACAGTCAGGCACTCAGATACCAAAGAATATGTGCCAAGGAGAAAGTCCAGCATATACACTTAACACTGCCTTCCCCAAACAACGGCACTCCACCAGACAATTAGAATGTGTCATGGAATGGGCCAACCAAATACCCCAAAGGAACCTGCTTCAATACAAAAATAAATCCCTCTCTGACTGCACACCCTTAGTTGTCACCTCCCACTCCACACACCCTCTACCTCTCCAAGCTCATAATCAGAAGCAAGCTCTCCACAGACCAGGACACACTAACTCAAAGCGGCACCAGACTCTTCCAGAACAACATATGCAAAACCTGTATACATATCTCCACTGCTATGATGATCAACAACCCCACAATGCACCTTTCAAGATCCATGGGTCCTACACATGCCTAGCATATGTGGTGTACTCATCCAGTGCACTAAATGCTCCAATAACAACTATGTGGGTGAAACGAGACAACCACTATGCTCTTGAATGAACCCACACATTAAAATAAGACAAAAACATCATATCACACTTTTCACAAAGCTGACCTCTCAAAGGAAATCTGCACAACACTTCAAAAGACAAGCCTGGGAGCTTGAATTCATAACTTTGCTAGACACTAGCGATCATGGACCAAATAGAGACACTGGCTTTATGGCTTAATACAATAATCTATAACCCACTCACCCTTCTGCCCCTGCTTCCTGACCACTTGAATGGAGTGGTATTAACAAACCACTTCACCTTGAATGGTTCCTTGAAATATGTAACTACTTTTGCTGAACATTCTGTTCCACCTTGTATTTAGCTGTGACACTGTGAAGACAGGTCACACTCCTAAGTGATGCAGTTACACCAAGCTAACCCCTGGTGTAGACAGTGCTATGTCAATGGGAGGTCTTCTCCCACTGACATAACTACTGCCTCTCATGGATTAACTATGGGAAGCTCTTCCATTGGTGTAGTAGTGTCTTCACTGAAGTGTTACAGTGTAGATATTATGGTGCGGATGGGCCAAAGCAGCATTTTAAGTGTAGATCTGCCCTGAATGCATTTCTCAGACCTGAAGAAGAGCTCTGTGTAAGCTTGAAAGGTTGTCTGCCTCACCAACTGAAGTTGGTCCAATAGAGTTTATAACCTTTACCCACCTTGTCTCTCTAATATCCTGGGACCAACATGACTACAGCAACACTGTGTAGTAGAAAAAATGTGCATTTCAAGAATGGATTTTCATATTTAATAATTTAAATATAGCCATAATTTAGTGGATAGCATACCAAGACAATATTCCAACCAAGCTTTCCTATATGAATGTGCAGAAATCTACAAACATGTTACTACCTCTTTGCATATGTCTCGTATTGCTGTGTTTTATTAAAGATAAAGTTGGGTGGAAAGCAACCATTGTACACAATTATCTTTAGGAAGAATTGCTAGGAATGTAGTTTTAAAATTGCATTAGAAGTAGTCTGCGACTCACTTAAGATAAATAGATAGCGAAATTAAAGGCTATTAATAGACCACCCCCCCAACACTTTATGATAATAAGACAGGGCTGAGTTTAAATATCAACTTAGCAGTAGGCATCAGAAAGAATTTAAATTTATTTTACATTCTGAAGGCTATGTGGATGGGCTTTTACAATAGCTGCTTATCTCTTTTGTTTTACAGGTAATTCACTATAAAATAAAATTTAAAAATGTAATAAAATGAAATTACCCAGTTACAGCAGGATTACAAGATTATGGTAAAAAGTTAATATAATTAATAAGATAATAAAAAGGTGCCAGAACAGAAAACAGTCATGAGATTGCTTTAAAACACTTTGTTATGGGTTGTTTATATTGCCTTCTGATTTTTGAGCCTTTAGGTTATACTTGCTAAAAATTTTTCAAAAGAATGAAAACTGAAATTCTCATCCAATGATTCTTGATTTTATCAGCTGGGGCTTTCAGAAAAACACCAAATATTGCAAGGCATGATACAGTCATGAGAGCTGGTAACACTGTGTTTTCTCTGCTAGTATTTTGCAGATAAACTGTTGCTATGGAGCAGCTGGATAAAAAGCAAATCAGCCTTGCGGTCTAGAAAATGAGCTCAGGAATGGCAAAAGAGCCAGATCTCACAGAGAGCTCACAATGCCTGCAATCAAAGGAAGTTGTGAGTGCTCAGCCTTTGTTATGGTTTAGCTGATAGTTTTGAGAGTGTGCAGTGGAAATGGTATTATGGCTATTCTGTGGAAGGTGTGTTTGCTGAGGTTGTGTGCAATGGTGGTTGTGCAGTGGGTGAGCAACATGAGTGGGTGCAGAACATGGGTCCAAATAAGCCCCCTGTGTAGCAGAGTCCAGAGAGTGTGAGACATAGGTGCTCTGAAGAGATGTAGCCTATAGAATCCTCCTGTTCCTTTTATACCATACAGAGGGACTGTGTAAGGAATCACATTGATTTCTCCAATGACTGGGTCAGCGCAGCCTCCATGGAAGAACTTTGCAGCTGCTTTGTGCCCTGGAAAGGAGGATTCTTCTGTCCTGGGCCCACTACATATCTCACCAGAGCTACCTTTAGCTAATCATGTGCAGACAACTGGGGCTATGCTGAGGCTTTAGCTCCCCACAAGATTTTAGAGATTGCATTAGTAAATAGAGGAAGCATGGAGTTTGGAGCAGAAGATCATTTATTTCACTTTATTAGAAGTGCACAAATTTAGTTATGGTACAAAACTACTCACTGAAGCCGTATCCAAAAGTTTTAAAAATTATTTGTTTACTCTAGCACCCCCGCCCGCTCTTACCCAGGCTTGGAGAAGAATTTGTGCCATAGAGAGAGTGTGAGTAACAGAGGGAGTACAGAGCACGTGTATCTCTTTGAGGACAGAAGAAAAAACCCAAAGAGGATTGGAGACATGGACAAGTAGGAAAGCCCCAAGGGCTTTGGTCACTACAGATCAAAATGCACTGTGATGAATCTGTTGAGCAGGAGACTACAATTCCCACCATCTCTCTCTCCACGGCATGTCCCCATCCTCCTGGCCTGGTAGGGAACAGGCCTGAACCAAGAAGCAGCCAAGCTCTGTTTGAAAGTATCAGCTGCATGGCTAGCCAGGAGCTGCAGGGGAACTGGAGGCAGCAAAGATTCTCCAGGAACCCTATGCAGAAATCTATGTGGAGCAGGCTGTGACTACTGGAAATTACAGCTAGATGCAGGCCTGTGCAGGGCTTATGGGGAAGCAGCATCAGCTGAGCAAAGAGCCAGTGTAGAGGGGCCCCAATGAAAGAAACTAAGTAAGCCTGGCTTGGAAATACATAAGTGCCTATTTGCTTGGAACAGAGATTGAAGTAGAGAGGGCACCCCAGATACTAGGCCTAAGGAGAGTTGACTCTCAACTGGCCTGTCTTGGGGTCTAAACATTTACTTCATCGCTCATTTTGAACTGTAACTGTTTAAGCCTTTGTATCTAGGGCATTTGAAACCTTTACCTTTCCTATCAACTGTAGTAAAATAACTTTTCCCTTAGCCAAGTGTCTGAGTGGTTACTGGGATTTATCAGGGCTAACACCAACAAGGCCTAGCTGCTGAAGTACTTACAGTGCTTGCCTCCAAGTGGTGGCATATTGGGCATGTTACTGGCATCCTACGGTTTTGGTGTATTGAGCAGCCTCAACATGCAGCCTTTCTATTAGAAATGTTTAAAAAGGCACTGTAATAATTGCTATTGATTTAAAATAAAATAAAACATCTTGATCTCAAACAGCATCTGGATAAAGGGAAAACATTAATTATCCTTCCCTGTTCTTTGAAGTGATCAAAGTGGACAAAACACACCAGTCACCAATTGTTAATGATAAACACCAGTTATTCAGTGCAGAACACTTGTACCATGCAAGCTGAGAGCTGGGAGGACAAAGCACAAGGCAGTTAGGGATACTGTGGATCACGGAGAGGTTTACATTTCGGCATTTTTTGTTTTAAGAAATCTAGAACCAGATGGGGGCTGATCTTTTACAGGTGGGGAAGAAGAAGAGCAAAAGTAGGCTCCACCACTCTTATGAGGTCCATATAAAAGCCAGCCACAGTTTAGCCTCCCTGAGGGGGTGGGGGGGATGGAGATGAGCCTGGTTTTGTTCTTTGTGCCAGCCTAGGGAGTGTGATAGCAGAAATAGGCTACCTTCTTCTAGAGAACAGAGCAGCCTGTACATCCTGTGTGCACATAGAAGTTTGTGGAAGGATTGTAACTCATTGAAACTATAAACGGTGTGATTTCTGATTGAGGGAGTTTGTACAGAATTTGTCTAAAGACTGATGTCTCATAATGGAAAGGAATTTGGCCAAATAGAAAAATAATACAGATCATAAGTATGATCCTCAGATTGATCTTGGCACAATTAGATGAATGACTCTTCATAGACATTGCTCGTATGGCTGACAGAAATGGATGGGGCTTGTATAGTAAGGATTTCTGGATTATACATACCAGCGTTCATGTTATGCTGTAAGCATTGCCTTGTGATGCAAAGCACAGGTGGCATAAAAGGAGGGGATAGAGCATTCCCTGTAAAATGTGGGATTGCTTTGTAAGACTGCCAATTGAAGAAAAGTGGGAATCAAGAAGGACAACAAAACTGATTCAGAAACTTCCCATTTACACTATGGAGAAAGTGTGATCAGCTACATCAGTTCCAGCTAAGAGAGCCAGACCAATAATGGTGTTGATCTCACTTCCAAAAGGCTGAAATTGTGTTCTACATATGGGTAAAAAAGGAGTTTCAATCTGAAGGAAACTCAGAACTGGATTTGGATCACTTTTTTGGCCTAGAGTAGACAGAGTAAACTAAATCTAAACATCCCCTTCCAAAAAACTCTCACCATCATAGGATTTTGAAATGCACATGATTGAAATGAAGCAGTTTGTTAAAAAAGGCAAATCAATTACATTTCATAAAATAATCCAAATGTTATTTACTCCATGACTAGGCATCCTTCAGCATCTATGTCACTATACATTCTTCAGTAATAGGTACAAGACTAGATGCTGTTCAGTTCTAGACCGACAGGTGGAAATGAGGGTGCTGGATACTGTGCCCTACAAAGACCAAAAACAACTATCCAGAAAATCTGTATTTTTTAATTTATATTGGTATGAGTCTATGTGTACAACTTCACTGAATTGGAGTAGCCTGCTTTTCCTGTTACTTTAATAACTAGTTTGCCACCCTGTGAGGATAATGTAGGCCTGTACCCATGCATTTTTAATTCACCCATTGCTATACTCCAATTATTTGTCATTTTTATTATAGTTGTTGACAAGAACCACACCCTTCTGGTGATAATTTGTCATTGCTATGCAGCCAGGGATCAAACTGTACTCCTAAGAAACACCCCTCAGTGAACAATTCCCTCAGAAGATTTTCATCTTCTCAAGATGCAATGAATTGCTTCTGCATTGCTTAACTGATCAAGTAAAATGACATGTCAAAACATGTTAGACAGTTTGTGATTTGCTGCGAAAAACAAATATTTATATTTATTAATGTATGCCAAGAGATCATCATCATAGAACAGCCCAAAAGGACATGGCCTCCTTGCCAATTGAGCACCATCTGCATCGATCTCTGGTAAGGTAGTGAAGGTGGTTTAACTCTTTATTTACAGTTTATGTCTATTACAGGCAGTCTTGTTGCACAACTGAAGCTTTTGAAGCCTATGTGATTGCCAACCAAAAAGCAACTGTGATGTTAGCTGATTAAAATATGACCAAACAGATAATTGTTGCAACCACTGTTATATATTTGCAACAAATCTTGTACAAAATGTGGCATGTAAGATGTCTATGGAAAGGTTATGATTTGCTGGTTATGATTATGCTATCTGTATGCATGAATCATTTTTGTATTTGAAGTCATGAATATTGGCTCTCTACCTGGATTTCAAATGTTTGCTTTTGGGGTAACGCCCACAAGGTAGTTAGCCAGCACATCTTGGAGGGACTATTCTAATTAAGTGGCTCATCAAGAAACACTTAACTGACAGTGGACCATGGGAGACGCCCATCTACAATGAATGGACTGTCCTGCAAACATGCTGTTTGAGGTATAGGTAATGGCTTCTACTGTGTCCAAACCTTCATGCATGGACATGTGACTTGCCCATGTGACTCCAAACATTATCTTGTCATCTGTAATTTTCTACTAGCTGTGCTGAGGGCTTTGTTTGGAACAATGAGTTTCCCTCCACATGGCAGAAAATATAAAAGGTCCTGGAAACCCCTCCATTTTGTCTCTTTTGTGCTCCAGCCTCTGGACTATGAACTTATATCAATGGAAGCATTCTAACCAAGGAATTGAGGACCTTCCAACGATTTGGAAGCAGCCAGGGACTTGACTTGAGCCAGCAGTTTATTCCATCGCTGCTACAAGTCTGAACCAAGAACTTTGCATTTATTGTATGTATTTGATTCTTTTAACCAATTTTAAGTCTCACCATTCTTTCTTTTTTATGAATAAACCTTTAGATTATAGATACTAAAGGATTGGCATCAGCGTGATTTTTGGGTAAGCTCTAAGTTATGTATTGACCTGGCTGTGTGGCTGGTCCTTTGGGATCAGAAGAATGTTTTATTTGAAGAGATTGGTTTTAAAGAACCACTTATCTCTAAATCCAGTGTTTTTGGTGGTGATAGAAGAACTGGAATGTCTAAGGAAACTGCTTTTATGACTTCTGATTAGCCAGTGTGGTGAAATAGAAGTTTACTTTGGTTGTTGGTTTGATATCGTAATGGAAGAATAACCACCAGTTTTGGGCTGTTTACCCTGTTTCTCAGCCGTTTGTCCTGAATTTGGCAATCTCAGTTGTGACCCACAGAGGCACGTTTACAGCAACATTCCTCGGTAAAAACGTTTTGGAATTCATTGGTCCTCCATTATAATATGTTCATACTGAGAAAGCTGCTAAAATCAAACCAGTGCTGCTGGAGGTGGTTGCTGGGTTCAGCTTTGAACAGCCTCCTGACTGGTCTCATCCTGCAACTTCATATGAGGTAGCTGATTAAGATGATAAGAACGGAACACATCAGTCTGGTGTCCGTCAGCTTTTCTCAGTGCTAACAGTGCAGTCGACGCTATGGAGCTGGTATAACTGCGGTTCTCTAGATCTACAGCTTTGTAGCAAGAATGACGTCCCAACCTCCCCACAGAGACCGCTGAAGGGCCCAGAATGCAGCAGCAGCAGCTGTATGCGCAGCCACATCCTTTGAGCATGCTCCAGCACTGCCTGTGGTGCTGCAAACGTATTTGACAGATGCCAACTGCTGGATGTTCTGTAGTGACCGGTGAATACTGAGATGATTGCAGTCTGGAGCGGGAGGCTGTCTGATGGTAGTAACCAGATTAATAACCAGACAAATGCATGATGCTTCTTGCCTGACTAGATCAGCCATCAGCTGCAGCAGTTCACCATGCTGAGCCAATAAGACAATATCATCAACATATTCAAGATCTCAAAGCAGAAGAGTGTCCAGGTCAACACCACTGACAGCTGCCTCCACAAGCTTATCCATCAACCAATCAATACCGATACTGAACTGCTACGATGGCAGAATACAGTCTTGCTGCACTCCTGTGGAGATAGGAAAGCATGCCATGTGTGTGCCATTGACTCAAATGTAGCTTTCCGTTTCATTGGAGAGCTCTTCTGTCAAGGACATTATCTTCTCAGGGAGGCCAAGTTGCTTCATCAGATCCTTCACAGTTGCTAGATGCACTGAATCAAAGGCCTGATGGAAGTCTATTAAGACTGCGGTGCAGACCTTATTGAATTCTGGCATTTTCTCAAAGTATTCAAGTATGCCAAGTTTATCACTACATTTTTAGAAGTTAATTGTAAGGATCTTTTTAGCTAAAGTGTGAGAGGGACTGTACTTATGACATAATGACATATTGGTATTATAGGGACTATGCTAATAGCTGTGTAAGACATTGGCTTAATGCGAATTAACCCTTTAGCTGCTGAATTCAGCAACTATCAACAGCCAGCTACTTCACTACAGCCAAAGGAGCTACTTACTTTCTGCTGGGAGAAAGGTAGCTTGTGCAAATGAGGGTCCTACATAGCTCTTGTCCTTGCACTACTGATTCTAAGGACCTTTAAATGTCTCACATGTGACTGATAATAAGCTAGTCTCCAACTCTAGGCTTAAGGGATTCTGTGGTCTATTCTTTTTCCAGACTGTTTAAAAGAACAAGTACTTGAGAATGGAGCTGTGTCATCTACCCCTTTGATTATCAGAATGCTTTTAGGCGGGGAAGCCAAAGTAGTACAGTGGGAAAAGTGTCCTGTATATAGTAGTGGGTTTCCTGATTTTTTTTATGGGTCGGGAGGTAACTGAATCTTTGGGATATTTGGTCTCTTATCTTGCTTTTCTGATGAGTGAATTCTATCCATTGGTCTCTAACAAGGGGATCAATTTGCTAACTCCTAGACTGTGATCCTAAGAGGAAGGCAACAGCTTTGGAGCACTGATGTTGTAGATGATACATAAAATGGAGGTTCTGATCCCAATGCCTTTTGAAGTCAATAGCAAATAAGGAGTAAGTTTGGGCTGACATTTTTGTAAGAGTATCAGTATCTCAAACAACTTTCCGGTTAGGTAATTACATTCTGACCGTTATAGTTATCCCAGTAGCGTCAGTTGAAGAAGTTAATTTTCATTTCTCCTCCTAGTAAGTGCTGTTGGCACAGAATGGCTGTCAGGCTGCAGCCCAGAAATAGCTGCATTTTCAGACACCTATAGATATCCTGTAAAGCTCTTAGATACTGCCGTCCATGAAAAATACTGTATACATGTAAGGGAACAATAAATTGATGTACAGAGAGTTTAGGGACTGAGCCAAACCCCATTGAAGACATCAGGAATCTTTCTGTTTACCTTAATGGGATTTGGATTAGGCCCTAAACTAGTAGGTCAAAGAATTCTAAAACTGAATTATTATCTCTTCCTTGAAACTAACCTCTGTATGCTGCAAACATATTAAATGGTTTTGAAACAAAGCAGATGACAGAACTTTTTTTGTTTTAATATTCTTGGAAATCAGTGATGCCTGACTTGTTGAATACTGAGGTGGAAATCCATCATCTGACAGGAAAACATGTTGTCTGATTTAATTAATGTGTTAAGAGAATGTAATGAACTTGATGTTTGCATTAAAAATAAATTTTGACAATGTTAATTCCATTAGCAAATCACTTTCTGTCACAATAATTCATTACCGACAAAGGACATTAAATTGTCTAGACTGACTTCATCATTAACGGTTGTAGTTTATTGTGGGCAACAAAATGGCAGGTGAAATTCAATGTTGATAAATGCAAAGTAATGCACATTAAAAAACATAATCCCAACTATACATAAAAATGATGGGGTCTAAATTAGCCATTACCACTCAAGAAAGATCTTGGAGCCATTGTCGATAGTTCTCTGAAAACATCTGCTCAATGTGAAGGGGCAATCAAAAAAGCTAACAATGTTAGGAACCATTAGGAAGTGGATAGATAACAAGACAGAAAATATCATAATGCTTCTATATAAATCCCACATCTTGAATACTGGGTGCAGATCTGCATGCCCCATCTCAAAAAAGATATATTGGAATTGGAAAAGATGCAGAGAAGGGCAACTAAAATTATTAGAGTTATGGAACAGCTTTCTTATAAGGAGAGATTTAAAAAACTGGGACTTTTCAGCTTGGAAAAGAGACTAAGGTGTGAGATGACAGTGGTCAATAAAATCTTGACTGGTGTGGCAAAAGTGAATAAGGAAATGTTATTTACTCCTTCACATAACACAAGAACTAGGGGTCACCCAATGAAATTAATAGGCAGCAGGTTTAAAACAAACAAAAGGAAGTATTTCTTCACATAACACACAGCCAACCTGTGGAACTCTTTGCCAGGGGATGTTGTGAAGGCCAAAACTATAACAGTGTTCAAAAAAGAACTAGATAAGTTCAGGGAAGATAGGTCCATCAATGGCTATTAGCCAGGATTGGCAGGGATGCAACCCCATGCTCTGAGTGTACCTAGCCTCTGTTTGCCAGAAGCTGGGAGTGGGTGACAGGAGATGGATCATTTGATGATTGCCTGTTCTGTTCATTGTCTCTGAAGCATCTGCCACTGTCAGAAGACAGAATACTGAGCTAGATGGACCATTGGTCTGACTCAACATTGCCGTCCTCATGTGGTGTATGTATAACCCTCAAGAGGTTTAAACAGCTCTCAACTCTCAGCTGAGTAGCAGTCTTGCCAATTAATTAGCCAATGAGTGATTTTCTGATTAACTAATATGCCTCTCTTGCATCTTCTTGGTGTGTGTCAGTGTTTTGTTTGGCTGGAAAACAGTTTTTAATACATGGAAAATTTCAATATTTTTGATAAAATTTTGGAAAACAAAGAAAAAAGCATAAAATGTCATATAAAAATGGAACTATGAAAATAAGCACACTGTCATCTTGAACTAAAGATAAGATTACTGCTGTTGTTAGGCTCAGTCTTATTCTGGCAATAGTACTGTAAAACTGGCGTAGAATCAGTAGAACGTTATTTCCCGGCCAGGATTCCAATAGCATGGCTAATTCAATCCCAGCTATCCACTGAAAAGGGATAGGCACTCAAAGGAAACTGAAGAATTTTAGACTGTTTCTTAGATGGTCACCTTGTGCCTGATTCATGCTTGTGTTGAGGGTCCTTTACGTTTGCTCTGCTCGGGAAGAATCACTCTAAGAAAGTGGGCTTGTCCATCTGGCACAGTGTCAGCACTTTATGGTCCCCTTACAAAGACCCTAGTAATGGAGGCAGTAAGGGCAGCCCTTAAAGTGGCCCAATTTGAACTGGGGGCTGAAGTGGTTACTGGCCAGACCAGAAGAGGTGTCTCCCTTCCACTGCTTGAGCCAGTCAGCTCCAACGTAAGGCTGAATTGTCCCTTCAATCATTTAATGATAGGGACACAGTTTGTCTATTCAGATCAGAGATCTCACTAAAAGATTGTAGGGTTTCCTTTTCAGCTGGCAAATATAACAAAAAAATTCCTGTCAACATTTTTTCCCATCCTTCCAGGCTCACTAAACAACAAATACCAAGTGACTTCACAGCATGGAGCAGTGATTTAGATATAGTGATTCTGAGACATATCTGGGCAACAGTGTTGTCTACATTACATAAATCTTCACTTTGAAACATATATATCCAAAAGTAGTATTTCATTACCCACAGATTAAATTTCCTTCCTAAAATTTTGTCAGAAAGGTACAGCCAGGCATACCATCAAACTGCTTTAAATGCTTAAAGTCACAGATTTATTATGCTCTATAGCGGCCCATTTAATCGTAACTTCTGGATTCTGTTCCATAATATGTTTCATGACTTGACACTCCAAAGTCTTTATGTCATCTTTATGTTTGCTGGGCCTAATGTATCAATAAAGTTGGTAATAAATCGTTATTTTTATTAATAGCTAAGAAGCAGGTATAGAATTTGTGGATTTAAAGCATAAAAGCAACCTTAGAAAACTGGAAACAAGTGTTGATTAGTGAAGAAGATGATTTCCCGACAGGAAGCCTGCCTGGAGCAAGTGTACAAATGCACAAACCTCACGTCACCACCATATTGCTGAGATGACTGGAGCTGCCTACTGCGCCCATAAGGTGGGCAGGGGTGGTTGAGGAATGCCTGGGAAAAGAGTAGCTGGAGCTGCACTGGGGGCTGAGGACATGATAATACTCTAGCTATTTACATTAGACTTGTCAGAAGGCAAAGATTAGTGAAAGTTTGCTGTGTCTTCAGGGGATTGTTCTCCCATTGGGGCACCTTTTGGTGTGTTACTCACATAAACCTGACACAAACATGGGAGAATCTATCTAAGGTACTGTAGTATCTGAGTGTATCATAATGTTTAATATATACTTACAACACCTTCTTAAGGTAGGGAAGTACTAGTATCCCAATTTACAGTTGGGGAACTGAGGCAGAGAGAGACTTGTCTGAGGTCAGACAAGAAGTCAGTGCCAAAGCAGGGAATTGAACCTAGGTCTTCTGAGTACTAAGCCAGTGGTCTCACAGCTAGAGTAGCCTTCCTGTCCCTTTTAGATCCAATTGCATGATAGCAAGACATCAAGTTCAGTGGCTTTCTCTGGCATGGCAGTTATGGTCTAACTCTGGGATTAATGCACAAACATGTAGAGTATCTCTCTCTCTTTTAGATGAAGTGAATAAAAACAAAAGGAGTACTTGTGGCACCTTAGAGACTAACCAATTTATTTGAGCATAAGCTTTCGTGAGCTACAGCTCACTCACATCCGATGAAGTGAGCTGTAGCTCACGAAAGCTTATGCTCAAATAAATTGGTTAGTCTCTAAGGTGCCACAAGTACTCCTTTTCTTTTTGCGAATACAGACTAATACGGCTGTTACTCTGAAACCTGAATAAATACAATTTTAGAATGCCAAACATTTAAGAATAAAAATTTACTTTCAAAAGTTTGCAAGACTATAAGTAAAGTGAATATTCTTCAGTTTTAGGTCTCGTTTGAGCCATTAGGTTTCTCTCTCATTAAATTACAGTGCGTGGCTGTGCTGTCCGAGGAGGAGCACGGGGAAGGAAGTGTGACTCTGAATGCCATAGTAACAACTACATAGTCAGAGTTCCATAATACAGGAGTATAGAAAGTTTGGAAAGGCTAGTTTTTTTAAAATGCAAGAACAGTGATGCCCTAAAATATGCTGGATAGTTTTAGTGCAAAAGAATAGGTTAACGTGGTATTAGTCTCAAGATTTGCTCTTTAAAGTTTTAGTATAATTTCAATTTTAAGTGCCAATAGTTATGCTTTAGCTGCTAAAACAAAACTGGAATTAAAAGCTTTTGTTTAAAGAAGACAATCCTTTGGTTACTTGATATCTTTATAACTTTGTCACTTCAGTCTCTCTGTATCTGTTGTATATATCTTAATTATGTCTCATGTCCTTTCCCTGCTTCTGTAGGCAACGCTAATGGAACAATATTTTGTCTGTTTCACACTTATTGAAAAATGGAGAGCCATAGAAGAAGCAGAGGTAATCCCACCTACCCTTCTGTAGTGCATATTAAGGCTGCTACTCTCAATCCTGGTGTCACTTAGCAATCCAAAATCACCTAGTTGTCCTCCAGTTGAAAAATTGGGGAACGGTTGCTATTTAAAAAGTCAAAATTTACCCACAGTTTCCCCAGTTTTCTCAGTGGAACAACACATGGCAGACCTTGTTCCTTCCCTGGTCTGTCATCTCTTATGAGGACAGGGGATTTATTTACATCCTTGCCCCCTTTTCCAGCCTTAAAGAGCCAGCATGTCCTGTTACAATCAGTTATGTTTTTTTTTTTTTAAATCAGCACTCAAGGGGTTACCTGGGTACAAATGAGTGTAGAATTTGGCCCAAAGTGCACCTATTTTACAATAATTAATTTTAAAAAATAATGTATTCTACTTTACATGTGCAAGGAGCTCCACAAACACTGTCTACTTCTGTGGTCACCTCAAACATTTAAGAAAAACAAATGCGCATGCTAGGACTTTCTTACACTTTTTCAAAGGTCTATGCCCTACTGTAATTGGGCTGAATCCTTATTTCACACAAGCAGCAAGAAAGGAAATGAAACAAAGTCATCTCTGCAAATTTACACGTTTGGTGGCAGTTCTGACACGGTGGTTGTCAAATGAAAACACAAGTAGATAAATATATAGTAGTCATAGAGCTTTCCGGCTAACAAAGTCTGCAATGTGCTGAATGTTATCAAACCCTAGCAGTTGCTTGGTTGGCACATCAGAGGGCTAAGGGAAAGTTCTGAAATATTTGAGTCCAAGAGCTTGAATTTCCCACTTTACATTTGTGGCAAGCTGCAGTTTAGAGATTTTTGTTGTTGTTGCCCTGAAGATGAGAAAACAATAATCCAAAATTTAAAACGTAGTACCTTTCATCCAAAAAGATCCTAAAATGCCGTATAAACTGATATACAAGGATGTCTTCCTCCTCTCCTGAACAACATCCATCTTTGGGGTGGAATGCAACAGCTATTCAAAAGTGCACACAACAGTTTAAGACAGGAATTGAAGAATATTACTGCATCCAATTGAAACTGCAGGGGAAATTTAGAGAGGAAAATTGTAATCATCTGAGTTGAAATTTGGGCATGATATTAGGATTAAGACTATTGTGTAAAAAAAGTATTTTCTACAGTTTTTTAAAATCACTATTGTTTCTTTTAATTAAAAAAACAAAACAAAATAAACACAATTTTGGTGTTCTGGCTTTTAGTTTTTCAACAACTATCCCCCCCCACTATTGTGCACGTAAATGAGTGTTACTCATATTCTGGGTCAGGAGAATAGGATGTCAGATGTTCAAGGTCCAACACAGCTATTTTCCATTGCAGGTCATTTATGCTTTAAAACATATAAAAATAGACTAACGGTGTAAGATAAATACATTGGAAGATAAGTCCACTCCCATCCATCTATTTGCATATTTTATATGTATATCTATAAAAGTACAACTGTTGTGTAATCAAATACAATCAAAATCCCTAAAAGGCCAAAGGAGAGACTCTCTCAGAGCTAGTTCACTCTGCAGGGCTAGCAGGAACAGAAACTAGTAAAAAACCTTATGTTAATCAGTAAGGAAGGCAGAAACAACAATGAACATATGCAAACACACAAGGAACAGATCTGTAACAAGGGTCAATTTTGTAAAGTTACTTCTCAGAGTAGAATCACATTTTAAAGCTGACCCAGCTAACTTCACTGTGGATTTTTGGAATTAAGCATATCATACTTACAGGAGCACTACCAATGAACACTTTTCAGCTATTCTGATATTTCCAAATATTACTTATTGAAAAGAGGTACAATAATTAACCTAGACCCTAAAAAAAAAACAGAAAAAGAGGAAATAATATTTCAGTTCTATTTACATATTTATTTGCAATATTTTGAGATTCAAATGACAGGCCATATCATGGTGGGAGACAAAAGATGATTTGAAAATGTTGGTCAAATTCATCCCTGTTCTAACTCCACTGAACTAATTTCTTCTTAAAAATATGGAAAGAATGGATAAAAAGAAAATTAAGACACTATGGCCCCAATTCAGCAAAGCACTTCTAAAGTATCTGCCTATGTCCCTTGATTTCATACTTAAGTGCACTGCTGGAATGGGTCCTAAGCAATGAATAGGAATGCAGTCAGGAGTCATAATTTTGGCCTGGGAAGGAAGGAGACTCAGTATTCACCCCAGGTCTCTCTATTTTTTTATTTAATTGCAATTCAATCAATGGGTGATTCTCAGTAAGACACCTGTGCTAAATTCCCTTCTGCAGTCAGAAAGGTCTCAGACTCAGATTTGAATTCTGCCTCCAAAATGATTTGGTTTTGTCCCTATTCCTGAATAAATAAAAGAATATTTTGTGTTTGTAAATATTGAGGGACTTGTAATGCTGTTCAAATTATAATCTCATGTACCAATTTACATATATTTCCACAGCAGAAACAAATATATTTAGTTTTGTTTGGGGGTTTTCTGATGAAGAATACTCTGGTTTATTTCAATGAATGGCTTAGGATGTGGGAACATGTCTTTCTTTTTAAAATCCTGTAAATCAGAGTTCCCAAACATTTACATAGTGTGAATCACCTCCTGGTAATGAAGCTATTGTATAGACTGACTCCTTTCCCACCATTGCCACAATACCTGCCACTTTGCAGAGACCTCCAGAGTCAACAACATAGTTTCTCTTCTCAGGGCAACAACAACATAGTCCCACTACGTTTAACATGAGCTCCCTGCCATTCTCATAATGTCCCTCACCCACAGACAAATGACAAACCCTGGAAGAGGATTCAGTTTTCCACGTCCAGTAAAAATACATTCTCAATTTCTCCTCCACAGTCAGGATCAGTGAACAGGTGTTGGCAGCAAAGCATCACCCCAATTGACAAGGCCTCTGTCACAGAGTGACATTGGGCCTTTAAGAGGGAGCAGCACCGATGCGCCTATGCCTCATCCCAATTGGGCTAAAAGAAAAAGCACTGGGGTCTGAAGGAGGGGAAGCCTGGGTGAATTGGCCTGGAGAGTCAGTCAGAAAAGGGGTAAAGAGAGCAGATAGAAGGCTCTCACTGCCAGTTCCTTGGGAACAGTCAGACAGGGCAGAAGCAGGGAGCTCCTTGAGAGAGGCTGGTAGAGTGCCCTGGGAAGGGAGGCCTTGGGAACATGTTGGGGACAGGGTGGGGTGGAAAGTGACCAGAGCAGGGAGGAGTCCTGCTGGAAGGCTTGAAGAGGAAGGACAAAGAGGTAAAGGGGCAAAAAATCCCTGGAAGCTGTAGCCCAGGGTGTGCTGAGGAACTGTTTTGTTGTATTTTCCTATGTTTGAAGAAAATGAACTGCCTGGAAAAGAGACTTGGTGTGGCAGTAGGCCCTTCCTGAGCTGGGGAGGAGGTCAGCTTGTTACAGCCCCCTTGCTAAGATTTCAGATAGAGAGACCAAGAATTCACTGAGTACAGAGAATGAACTGCCATCTCACTTTGCAAGTGTTACTTTAGGGCAATATAAGTTTGCATTACTACAGGTGGTGCCATACCTGTCCTCTGGATAAAATTAATGAATACAAGTCTGAGAGTCAGGGTCCCAAGGGGAGAACAGGGGTGTTGAACCCTAAAGAACAAGCAGTTGAACCAACTGATTATATCCACTGTTATTGTGTTGTAAATATGTCTCATGAAGTCTCTTATGAAAGTTTGTAATGTTCTAAACTTAATGGTCATTATGGGATAAGTATACAGCCTGTGATTATGAATTTATGTTATAGGGTATATAGGAAAATGCTCATAATTTGTGGTGCAGTAGGTCTGGGAGAGGCTGTGTCCCCAGCCAGATGACACTAGTTCCAAGTAGCTAACCTTGTGCAAGCCAGGAAAAAACAAATTATAGGCCATTAGAGTTAGTGGGAAGACATCGATACATTCTGCTAGAATCCTGAATTCTGAATAATCGTGAGTCACCATGCTAGGAGAGAGGGGAAAAAGAAAAAATGAAAAAGCCCTTAACAAAGCTTGAAACTAAGGTCTTCATCCAGTCACTTGGTGAGTGCTGTCTGGGAAATGCTGCATCCTCCCACAGGCTAGGTGGTATGCTAAGAAATTGTTTAAAGGCTGTAGGTAACTTGTATTAGAAATGGGATTTTGTCTAGTATAGAAGTGTAAAGCCTGAAGTTGCATTTTTATGTTCATTTACTGTGAAACTTGTATATGTGGGCTCTTGCTTACTATTTCATCTTTGAATCTGTGGCTTTTCTGTGAAATAACCTTCTGTTTATTTTTACCCCAAGTGGGACTCTGTTGTGCAAACTGTGTGGAATGTGTGTGCCAGAGCAAGTTGTGTCTGGGGATTGGTTTGACACCTTCGGGGCTGACTAACCTGAGAGGAAAAGTTTGAGAGTCTGGTAGTTAAGATCTCAGGGAGGACTGGTTTGGGGAGACTCAGGACTGGAAAGGCTGTTGATGTCACCCTGCAAGGAGTAAGCAGGATGGTGGAAGCTAGGATGAGCCCCTGAGCTTGTGGGCAGGCTTTGGTGTCGGGGGTCTGAACTAAAGCTGCACAGCATAAAGGCACCCAAGGTTGCATGGCAGGTGGTGATGGAACCTTTTATTGGACTCTGGGTGATCCCCCAAAACATCACACGAAGACTTTAATTTCTAGGCCTGTCAATCTGGAACATTTTAGAGGCACTTAATTAAAAATAGTAATACATTACTAAATAGTATCAGTGTTTTCCCTGGAAGAAGAACATATTCTTTGGGAGGATGAATAATGTCTTATGAAAACAGCAGCCAAGAAGCTGCAGAATATCAAAACTTAAAATTGGTTCAATAACTTTAATATAAGGAACAGTTATACAAACGAGGGGGAAAATGCCTTCTAGTTAATGTAGATAATTTCCTTATGAGCTGGGATTGGCATCAGTTCTGTTATTATAGTATATACAATGTATGCATTTTTATCAGACTTTGTTCTAGTATATCTAATATTTGGGAGAAATAATTTAGTGTATCAGCAGGACATGTTGCCCTAGGATGTACAGTACTTCAAAAAATTAACCGAAATGGATCCAACTGTGAAAAGGATCAGGTCGTTTAAGCAATAAATCTAATTTCCATTGCAAAATGTACTATGTGTGAGAAAAAAGTCTGTTTAAATGGCTTCACTGTCAGCCATGTAATGGCTAATAGCCAAAAAAATATTTCCTTTCTGATATCTCAGTGCAGTCAAACTCCAGCAACACTAACTGGTCTGAAAAACCAGCTGAGTGGAAAGCAGATTATAGTATATATCATAACTATGGCCTCCATCGTTGATACTTAGTCTAAATAATATCTACCAGTAAAATGCGGTTTGACTAAAAAAGGACTTCTCCACTGATTAATAGTGGGTTATAAGCTGATAACAGGTGACCTTTTTTCTCCTGCCAAATTCTGCACCTCTGCAAATCAGCTTCTCTAAACTTCAAGTCAATTTTTGCAAGAATCTAAGTGCCAGTGCTGTGAAAATTGGAAGCAGCTCAAAACAAATTGGCAGAGAGAAAAAGGATTTTGAAAACAAAATGTTTATTTCCTCTCAAATCCCATCTCTTAACTCTTTCCTAATACCGATAACAAGCATATGATGGGAAGTTTAAATAATGACCCATTATTAATAAATTTAATTGGTTGCTACAGAAGATTATAATTTGAAAGAGCTGAAATCCATTTAATTTCACTGTCCAGTGTTATTCATTCTTTGTAAGAAAGGGAAAAGGATTCTGATATCTTACTGAAGTCTTATTTTAAACATTTAAATACATATTGGTTTTCTCTTTATTATTAAAAAGCTAAGCAGCTACCTCTTTCCTCAATACACTGAAAGGTGAAATTACATTTAATTCTAAAGCAATAGCTGGGATCAGATTGCTGTCACACTGTGATATATAAATTATTTTTGCATTTTTTTTCTCTATAGCTTTTGGGAGCAACTCATGCCCTGCAGCTGATGTGCCTGGAATGTGCTTAAACAGAATGGAAGCAAGGTTGGTTTCACTGTCCAGCCTGGGACAGATTCAGGAAGACAGCACAGGGCATGCAAACCCCATGTGTACTTTTAAGTGCAGTTTTGCAAATGTTCCCTGTATCCCAATGCACAGATGGCTTGGGGAGGGGCCAGAGAGGGGAATGGGAGTCATGACTGGTGGCTCTGTACCTGCTTGTTCCACTCGCCATTTCCACTGTGTGGAGGGGGGTAAGATGGGGTGAGAGGTAGGATGGCATAGCAACAACAGGGGCCACTATAGCCTTGAAGCTATGAAAGATTCTGTCCCCATGCAAAACTTACCCTCACGTTACCTGGCTACTCTGGCTTGATGTTCAGAATAGGATTTGGCCCTTGAAGGATGATGTACTTTCTTATTTCCCCCTTGCTCAGCATTCATTGGGTTTGCTATGAGGGCTGAAAGAATCTAGTACCCCTTTATATTATTTGGCCCAAGTAAAAGACTTCATGTTGATTTCATGCCAGAGAGAACTTTATTTTTTAACTTTTTTTCTACATACAGTAACTCCTCACTTAACGTTGTAGTTATGTTCCTGAAAAATGTGACTTTAAGCAAAACAATGTTAAGCGAATCCAATTTCCCCATAAGAATTAATGTAAATGGGGGGGTGGGGGAGGTTAGGTTCCAGGGAAATTTTTTTCAGCAAACAAAAGACTATTATATGTATTGTGGCAAGATGGCCGATTTTAGTTTGGTGGGTCCTGCGCTTTTCTTGGCGGGGAGCTAAGATGCCACCCTTTGCCCCTGCTCTTGGGTGCCAAGGGCCCCGCTATTGGCCCAGGAAGGTGGTAGAGGAGGGAAGCGGGGGAGGGGGTCTGGGTTTGCTCCTCGCTCAGAGTCCCAGCCCCTCTCAACCCCTGTGGGTTTCTTACCCTTGTCTTCCTTAGGTGGGGTTACCCTCGGTCCTTAGATGCTGGGGGGAAGGGAGTCTCCCAGTCCTGCTGGGCAAGGTCTCCCTTACTCCAATTCTCAGGTCTTCCAAATCTCTCAACGCACCTCCAAGCTCCAGTCCTTTCTCCTCCTCTGTCTGCCTGATGCAGGGGATTTTATTAGGTTCCTAACAGGGCCTTAATTGACTGCAGGTGCTCCTGCTGCCACCTTCCCTAGTCTACAGGGAATCACACCTTAATTAGTCTTGAGCTTATATATTTCCCCTCTAGCACTTTTCCCAGGCTCTTTTGTATCACACTCACAGTGTAAGTTTTAAACAAACAATTTAATATTGGCACACAGCGATGATGATTGTGAAGCTTGGTTGATGTGGTGAAGTCAGAGGGTGGGATAGTTCCCAGGGAATGCCTTACTGCTAAATGATGAACTAGCAATTGCCTGAGCCCTCAAGGGTTAACTCTTTGTTAATGTAGCCTCAGACTCCACAAGGCAGCACGAAGAGCGAGGGGAGACAGCACGGCAGAGAGAGACAGAGACACACACCGTCTGTGTGTGAGAGAGAGAGATGTACATTGCCTCTTTAAGTACGCTGACCCCACTCTTAAGTACACTGCCTTGTTAAGTAGATCAGCAAGCTCAGACCGCAGCTGCTGCCAGGAAGCTCCCTCCATCCTGAGCCCTGTTGTACTCTAGAGCCCCCCCTGCTCTATGGAAGATGGGGTAAGTGGGGTTCAGGAGCAGGGGGGAGGGGGACACCCTGACATTAGCCCTACTCTTCCCCACCTCCCCTCCACACAGCAAGCAGGAGGCTCCGAGAGCAGCTCCAAGGCAGAGGGCAGGAGCAGCACATGGCAGTGGGGGGAGGGACAGCTGAACTGCTGGCAATTGATGACCTGCTGGGTGGCTGCCGCACAGGGAACTTAGGGGAGCGGGGGGCTGCCGGTCCACCCTTGTTCCAAGCCCCCACCAGCTAGTTCCAACAGACTGCTCTTCCTGCAAGCCGTGGACAAAGCAGGCGGCTGCCAAACAACGTTATAAGGGAGCATTGCGCAACTTTAAACGAGCATGTTCCCTAGTTGATCAGCAACGTAACAACGTTAACCGGGACAACTTTAAGTGAGGAGTTACTGTACAGTGGCAGCATCCTTATGCAATAGGTTAAATTATTTCAACTAAGGGCTCTGCCTGAAAGTCTTTACACAGTCAAAACACCCATTGGCTTGAAAAGCCCTGAAATGTTTAGTTAATCACTTTTCCTTTTTCCTCAAAGCATTTGACATTTTAGCTTTTTATTTAGCTATTCTTCAGACCTTCAGCTTATCAGGAGCTACTAACCTTTAAGAGTTCTATATAGCAATCATTTTAACTTTTTCAGGAAAAAAGTAAACCCTGAGAAAAAAGTACTGCCCTATCATGTTACTGTTCAGTTACGTGTGAAAAGAGAAATATATGAAAACTTTCTAAAATTTCAAACATCAGTTAACCCCCCTGTCATAAATATAAAGGGAAGGGTAAACACCTTTAAATCCCTCCTGGCCAGAGGAAAACCCTTTCACCTGTAAAGGGTTAAGAAGCTAAGATAACCTCGCTGGCATCTGACCAAAAAGGAGACAAGATACTTTCAAAGCTGGAGGGGACGGAAACAAAGGCTTCTCTCTGTCTGTGTGATGCTTTTGCTGGGCCCAGAGCAGGAATGTAGGTCAGAACTCCTGTAAAGAGTTGGTAAGCAATCTAGTTAGATATGCGTTAGATTCTGTTTTGTTTAAATGGCTGATAAAATAAGTTGTGCTGAATGGAATGTATATTCCTGGTTTTGTGTCTTTTTGTAACTTAAGGTTTTGCCTAGAGGGAGTCTCTGTGTTTTGAATCTGATTACCCTGTAAGGTATTTACCATCCTGATTTTACAGAGGTGATTCTTTTATTTTTTCTTCAATTAAAATTCTTCTTTTAAGAACCTGATAGCTTTTTCATTGTTCTTAAGATCCAAAGGTTTGGGTCTGTGTTCACCTATGCAAATTGGTGAGGATTTTTAATCAAGCCTACCCCAGGAAAGGGGGTGTAGTGTTTGGGGCGATATTTTGAGGGGCAGGGAAAGAAGATGTTTCCAAGTGGGCACTTCCCCTGTTCTTTGTGTAACACTTTGGTGGTGGCAGCGTTTAACCTAAGCTGGTAAGAATAAGCTTAGGGGGTCTTTCATGCAGGTCCCGACATCTGTACCTTAGAGTTCAGAGTGGGGAGAGAACCTTGACCACCCCCCCCCCCCAGTTCATTCGTGTCTTCAAAATTGTAAAACTATGTATATCTGCACCATAAATCTGATACCAAACAGGTATTATCACATAACATTGACTGGTTGCAGCAACTCACTTTTGATCTATGAATAACGTGATTTCTGAAATACCTATTTCCTATTGATTGTTCCCTCGAATACCATTCTATAGGATATGTTCATCAGGATCTACACTGTTTCTTCCTCCAAACACAGTAGACAGATGATAGGAAGGCATAAAAATGGCTGATTCCGTTGCTTGTGGATCTCCACAATCTAGGAGAATCCTCAGGAACCAGTGTAGTCAGCTCTACATCACCCTCTCCTGGTCCTGGTCCAGGGGTGTGTTTTGGTTGTGCATGGCAGGGGAAGAGGGCATGGCCCAAATACATCTGAATTCTAGGAATCTCCAACTTTGAAATGGTCCCTAGGAGGCTGTTGGGCCCATTTCACGGGCATCATTTAAAGCAGCATTGAATTTTACTGGGGTCAGAGCAGTCCCCAGTCAGTCATGGGATCAGGAAAGGGAAAAGAAGTCTTACAGCTACTTTCCCTCCTGCTGAGCTAAAGTTCTGGCCCCATGGAATTCAATATTTTGTCCTATAAAAATGAAAATGACCTAATAAGGACAAAATTAATTAGAGCTAGGGCAAAAACAAGCTTCAAAGAGGTTTCCAAAGATACCAAGCCAGTTTGAGAGGATTTCCTCTTGTTAATGCTGTTCTTGTGGGAATAAATATATCTTCTGCAGCTACAGTCTGTGGCTCAGATTTTTTATTGACATTAACATAATCTGGGAACAAGAACTCCAGGGTTCTATAGCTTGTTATTTTTAATTTGGTTAACCAATAGTGAATTGAATGGTCATGAATGTAGAGAAAATGAAATTGCCATGACTAAAAAAAGTCATACAAGTTCTTGGAAATCACTTAGCATTCTGATGCCAAGATAGCCATTTTCTTTCCCTCCCATTAAAGCCCACATAGTGACAGCTGATTAACATGTTGTTTTTACCCTAGAAAACACATTCTGGAAATCTCAATCCGTAGTCCAAGTTACAAACTTGAGCAATGGTTCACTTCTCAGTTTGCATTTTAGAAATTGGTAACTTGGTCAGATGCTAAACTGGTGTAAATTGACCTACTGCTAGTGACAATGGAGCTATGCTGATTTACACCAGTAGAGGATGTGGCCTATTCTTTTATTTTCCAATTCTTTTTATTGCATGTAAATTCATGTTCAGGAGATTTTCTATTAGGTTTTATATTCAGTGATAAATGTAATTTACCTAGTAGAGTTGAGAGAATTATGGTTATGATTATGGATATCCAGCACTATAGAACCAGATTGGTGTCTAGCTCCTGCATCGCTAAGTAAGTGTGGGAGAGGATATCAAGAGCCTTTCCTACTCCTGCCTGACAGTTAAAGAGGCTGAGCACAATGGACTTTCTTGCTGTCAAGAATTGTTAAGTTACTCAGCGGAGCCAGTTGTATAGCTGGCATGAGTCTCTTTAAAAGGCTGGGCCCCTCACAGCAGTGGAGAATTTTCAGCATTTTGCAGGATCAAATGCACTATGCAACCTGTAAAGGGGAAGACTGCTCTTCTACAGACTTTGCAGAACCCCACTACACTAAGCTTGACTATTGCTGGTTGAGACAAAATGGGTGAGGCAATATGTTTTATTGGTCCTGAAGAAGAGCTCTGTGTTAGCTTGAAAGTTTGTCTCTCTCACCAACAGAAGTTGGCCCAATAAAATATATTACCTCACCCACCTTGTCTCTCAAATATCCAGGACCAACATAGCTACAACACCACTGCATAATTCTGGTTAACACAGGCCAGAGAAAAATATTTGCCTCCTTTCCCATGTGTTCAGTCATTTTGGGGGATATTTGGGATTGAAGCCAGGTCATTTTTGTTATTTAGCAATCTTCTCATGTGAATCTTTTTCCTACTGTTTTCTTCATGTCTTCTTCCAGGCCTGTAGTGGACTGCTAGCATGTGACACACACCTGAAAGTATAACTGGCTGGTTCTTCTTCGAGTGCTGGCCCCTATGTGTATTCCACATGGAGATTTTACTAGGCAGTACCTGTTTGCAGTAGGTTTCCTTATGGGGCGGCTCTACCAATTTTGCCGCTCTAAGCAGTTGCCGCCGAATTGCTGCCACGCCTGGAAGAGTTGCCGCCGAATTGCCGCCACGGGATACGGACTGCTGCCCCATTCTGAATGCCCCCCAAGCACCTGCTTGCAAAGCTGGTGCCTGGAGCCACCCCTGTTTCCTTATACCCTTGTTCAGGAGCACAAGAGGCAGTGTGGGTCAACACCCCCTCAGTTCCTTTTTACTGCCACATGGCCTGAATTGGAATCCAGTGTCCCCTTCAGCTTTTCAGAGAGCCTGCACAAATTGTTAGTAGTTATTCTTCTTAGCTTTAGTACAGTTATATTTTTAGTGTAGTTTGTTTCCCCAGACTGGTGACTCCCTTCCCATGGCCTAGGACTATTCCCAGGGCTTCAAAAACTGTGTATCCTGCTCTCAATGCTTCTCCATCAGTGATGCTGTCTGGGTGGTACACATTTCTGCTAAGTGCAGTATTTGTCACTCATTTCCACCAGAACTTATGAAGCCATGAGATTCGCCTTAGGAAACGTGATGGAGAAGGCTCTGAGGCCCCTCTCTGATTCGTGCCTGGAAGACTCCCCTGTACATCAGTCTCAACAAATGAGCAGCACCCACCGTGTATGTGCTTAAGAGTGGAGCCTTCAGCATCTAATCTCAAAGACTCTTCCTCCAGCACTTCCCCATGAGAGTCAGGGGTACTCTTATGGTCCAAGGAAAGAGCCTTGTCGAGGACAGTCCATGAGAGATGTGCTGCTTCCCTGAGTCTGCTGAGGTTGCGTGGGGCTTCACATGCAGACCCCAAAAACCTCTGGACTGGAGGGTAAAGTGTGTAGAAAGAAGGATCATCAATTCCGTCAATGATTCCAGCGCCAAAGTATAAGGCCCATCATCCGCTAGTTCCATCTATTAGTGCAGGTTCAGACTCCTTAGTACCATCTGCCCAAAGACTGCAGCACACCCGGGGATACACTGGTACAGTTGGTGCCAACTGTAGCGAAGCTAAGACTCACCAGCGCCGCGCCTCCTGCTGGTCGTCTTGGGAATTAGCTCTTCAGCCTCTGGAGCGCTCTCTGCTGGCTGATGTCTTGCCTGCCTCAGGCCCCATGTCCCTCCTGGACCCCAGTGCCCCTTACCCTGGGGTTCTGCCCCAGCAGTACCCCCACACCCTGGGTCTCCTCTCCCAGTGGAACCCCCAACACCCACGTTGCCTCAGTGGCGACTGCCGGTCATCATCTAGCCCCTGCTCACTGCGGCAAACTGCAGTCTGTAAAGCCCACTCATCGTTGGCAAGGGGGTTGGACCAGCTGCCTCTACCTAACCCCAGGCTGTACCTCTGCAACCCCAGTACCTGCTTTGGCCTTTAGCAAGGCCCACAGCCTGGGGAATTGCCGGGCTGGAGCTCCCCAACTCCTCTTGCCCTTCCCCAGCACTGCTCTACTCCCAGTACCCTGAGCTACTAGGCAACTAGGTCCTTCTTTCTCCACAGCTAGAGAAAGACTCTATGCCTTTTGGCACTGCAGTCCTTTTATAGGGCCCAGCCTGGCCCTGATTGGCTGCCTCTCAGCCTTTTCTGATTGGCTCTCAGCCCCAGCCCTCTCTAAGGGCTGGGTTTTAACCCTTGCTGAGCTGGAGCGGGGTGACTGCCCCGCTATACCAACAATCAGAACCCCTGGCAAAACAGCACATATAGAGACCTACATGGCACCCTATGACATCTTCCTCCTCTACCTGCAGTCCTCCCATCTTCTATGGCTGAATTCTCCTGACAGACGTTACTACACTCAAAAATATTACTTTGGTGTCCCAGGAACCATCTCACAACCGTCATGCAGGATAGGCTTCACCATTGCAGATTTGGATGAACCTGATGTGCTGGCTCTTCCTTCATCCCCCCAGAAAGAGCCAAGCCCTGACAGGCAATCCAGGACTTAAGGTCACTACCCTTATAGCTGTGACCTCCCCAGAGACTGATGTTACCCCATGTCATGGGGTCCCCCACAAATGGTTGGCCTCTCCTTCTGGCCTTACTGGGGGGGACCATGGGATCCCTATAGGAGATGCCCGGGACCCACCTGGGAGTCTTACCACTCTTCTCCTTCTCGCCAACAACTGGATCCACTGGTGAGGAGGAGCATATCAAACTGAAACCATAGGTACCAACCCTTTTGGCAAGAGTCTTCTCCTCTTCCCTGGATCAGGTAGTCTCTCCCCTTATTCTCTGTCCCCACCAGATGACCATAGGCAATACCAGGAGTTGTTCTGAAGAATGGCTAACAATCTCCAGATACCAAGACCCATACCACTGACTACTGAGCATTCTGCAGCCCCATGGCCTAACTTAGGTGGCCTGTAGCGGGGCAAGAACTCACCAGCACCCTCTGCTGGCTGTCCTGGGAATTAGCTCTTTCCCAGCATACGGAGCACCCTCTGCAGGCTGGTGTCTCGCCTGCCGCTGGCCCCCTGTCCCTCCCGGACCCTGGTGCTCTTTACCTCAGGGTTCTGCCCCAGCAGTACCCCCTTACTTTGGGTTTCCCCTCCCAGGGGAACCCCCAACCTTCTAAACCTACCTTGCCTCAGTGGCTACTGCCAGTCATCATCTAGCCCCCACTCACTGGGGCAGCCTGCAGTCTGTCATGGCCACTCATCATTGGCAAGGAGGTTGGACCAGCTGCCTCTGCCTAACCCTAGGCTACACTTCTGCAACCCCAGTACCTGTGTAGACCTTCTCCAAGGCCTGCAGCCTGGGGGCTTACCAGGCTGGAGCTCCCCAGCTCCCTTTGCCCTTCCCCAGCACTGCTCCACTTCAGGTACCTTGCTCCCAGGCAGCTAGCCCTTCTCACTCCAGGGCTAGAGTGAGACTCCTTCAGCTTCTGGCCCACAGCCCTCTTATCAGGGCCAGCTGAGCCCTAATTGAGCTGGCCACAGCTGTGGTCAGCTACTCAGGAGCTTTCACTCCTTTGCCCCAGCCACAGCCCTCTCCAGGGCTGCTTTTACTATTGGCTCCCCAGGGCAGCCCTCTCCCAGGGCTGTTTTAACCCTTCAGGGCCGGAACAGGGTGACCACCCCGCTACATGGCCCTTCTGGTTAATGAGGCAATATTGGAACCAGTGAGTTCAATCTGACACACCCCAACATTCTGCACTCCCACACCTAAAAGAGCCAAGAGATGCTATTTTGTCCCGGCAAATGTTTGTTCTTCCAGCCTGCCCCAAATATCCTGGTGGTACAGGCTTCTATGGAAAGGACTAGCACTCAGTACCTAAGGACCACCCCATCAGACAAGAGCTCCAAGAGACTGAACTCCTGGGGAGAAAGGTCATCTCCTCTGCAGGCTTGCAATTCCACACAGCCAATTATCATGCTCAGCTAGCTAAGTACGATTTCAACAACTAGTCTAGGCTGGTGGCCTTTCAGGATAAACTTTCCCCTGAAGACAGAGCCCTATTCCTCTCCCTTCTAGAGGAGGGCAAGTTGGAGGCAAAACCAGCCCTCCAGGCTACAGTGGATACAGCATCCAGAGGTTTGGCCACTTTTATTGTTATGAGAAGGGATTCTTGGTTGCAATACTCAGGCTTTCCTAGGAAAGTGCAGAATACTATGCAGTATCTTCCATTCAATGAATTGTACCTCTTTAATGAGAAAACTGATGACTCTCTTCATTAGTTAAAGGACTCAAGGTCAACCCTCCATTCCCTGGGGATCTACACACCAGCCCCAAGGAAGAAGTGCCAGAGTCAGACCTACAAACCAGGACTGCTTCCTCCTCCTCCTCATGCTTTCTACTACCAACATCCTGCCAAGCCTCCACCCAAATAACAGAAGTCTCAGAGGCCCCACTTTTTAGCCCCTCTATCACCATAACCATGACCCATTCCCAGCACCCTTCTAGGAGGCATGTTTGATGTTCTCCTAGCACCCTACTGGCCCAGACAGTTTTACTTCCTAGAGCTTCTGTCAATGTCAGCCCACCCTCCAGTCAAGATCCACTCCTTCCTAGAATTCCTGATGCAGACCAGGGGCAGAGTCAAACACCCCAGCCCAGGCTCGCTCCACCTCAATGCCTGGTTTTTGGATGAGTGTCGGAAGTAGAATGCTCCTGCTCATACCCCATCCAGAGTAGAAAAGATTCAACTTGCCCAGAGGAGAAAAGATTCAACTAGGACCTGCTATTTAGCTAAATGGAAGCTTGCACAGCACAATCAGTCTTACTCAGTCACAACAAACACCTGATCATTTCAGATTACCTCCTGTAATCAAGAAGTTTGGTCTCTTGATTAGCTCATTATGAGTCCACCTTGCAGCCATCAATGCCTTCTTCCCTACATTAGACAGTTTTTACCCATCCAATTATGACACAATTCATGAAGGGCCTCATCAAGGCCTTCCCACCAGTTATTAAACCTACACTGCTATGGAATCTTAACTTTCCGTTTTTGAAATTTATCAGACCTCTGTTTGAACCACAGTGACATGCTCTATGTCTTACCTAACCATGAAAGTAGCATTTCTAGTGGCCATCACTTGGGCCAGGAGGGTCAGCAACCTTGGAGCCCTCATGGCAAACCATCCCTATAAGGTCTTTCAGAAAGAGAAGGTACCCTTTGCCTCCAAATTAATAGGCAGCAGGTTTAAAACAAATAAAAGGAAGTATTTTTTCACATAACACACAGTCAAACCTGTGGAACTCTTTGACAGAGGATGTTGTGAAGGCCAAGACTATAACAGGATTAAAAAAATAACTAGATAAGTTCATGGAGGATAGATCTAACAATGGCTATTAACCAGGATGGGTAGGGATGGTGTCCCTAGTCTCTGTTTGCCAGAAGCTGGGAATGGGCGACAGAGGATGGATCACTTGATGATTACCTGTTCTGCTCATTCCCTCTGGGGCACCTGGCATTGGCCACTGTTGGAAGACAGTATACTGGGCTAGATGGACCTTTGGTCTGACCCAGTATGGCTGTTCTTATGTTCTCATCTTCCATTATAAATTTCTCCCAAAAGTTGTGTCTGAATTTCACACCAACCAGTGCATTCACTTGCCTGTTTTTTCGACACTCCCTCCCCCCACGCTTTTCCTGAAGAGAAGAGACTTCACTCCCTCGACATCTGGCATGCACGGGCTTTTTACCTGCAAAGAATCTACCTTTCAGAAAGTCACTGAGACTCTCTATCACAATAGCAGAGAGATCTCAAGGTCAAGCCATATCCTCTCAAAGAATTTCTAAGTGGGTTTCTGGCTGCATCAAGTGCTATAGGCTAGCTCATATTCTGCCTCCCAGTAGTGTAACAGCACACTGTATGAGAGCACAGGCCACTGCTGCAGCATCCCTGCAGGAAGTCCTGATGCACGACATATGCAGAGCAGCCACCTGGAGTTCCATACACATGTTTGCTAGACATTATGCACTACTCTGCTCCAGTGCTCCAGCTCCCACTGCTGCCTCTGCAAGCATCTTTGCTGCTGGCTTCCTTGCACCCACCTCTCGTCTGAGCACTGCTTGCCAATCACCTGTGTGTGGAATACACATAGGGACCAGCATTGAAGAAGAAATGGAGATTATTTTCTGTAACTGGAAGTTCTTCAAGATGTGTGGTCCCTATCTGTACTCCACTACCCACCGTCCATCCACTCTACTTCAGATCTGTTTAGATTCACAGTAAGAAGAGGAACCAAGAGGGTGCCAATCCACACTCCTCTTATACCCTCGCTTGGGAGCATGAGGAGATCAATTGTGTATGTGTGGGCCAATGGATACTGCTTGTTAAAATCTCCAGACTCAGGCGCATGGTAAGCATGCATACCCACCTGTGGAATTCAGATAGGGACCACACATCTCAAAGAACTTTCAGTCACAGTAAGTCACCTCCATATTTGCTTATGGTGCAGATAGAATGATCTCTAATCAAACTACAGTAAAGCTCCATTTGTTGGAGTTTTCTGGGCTGTGTCTCCCAGTTAGCTACCTTGGTGTCTATACCAAACTTGGAACATTATAATGCTGTGCCAACCATTAGAAACTCCAAGCTCTTGATTTCCTCTCTATATTTAAATCCATCTTGACAACACACTTCTTTCAGGAGGCTTTCAATAGCAGCTCACCAAATGTAGATAATTTATGTTTTCTTATTTTAAATTGTACCACCTGATGTATCTGCCTTGTGATTCAGCCCAGATCAGAGAGCACAGAGACACGTGGTTAAAAGAGAGAAATACTTTATTAGCAATAACCTGGAAATAACACCAAAGGTCAACATAACTTCCAGCTGTAGTGAAACCTACTACATTAATGTTTTAAATGCCTTCCAGCCCACAGAGTACATATGTGTAAACTGTGCTGTCTATAATTTACATTGGAAATGTATTGGTTTAGGGAAATTATACAGTGATAAGCAGTGTTCTATAAATAATAATCATGGCCCTGTGTATACTAAGATAAACAAGAATTACATTCTTTTGCAAGGAACATGATTTCTGAGGCACAGCAATGTTAAATTTTGCAGCACACTGGACATTCTGTAGTAGCTTCAGAAATATTAAAAATAGAGGATTTTTTTTGAATTACATATGAAAATAACTAAATCTACCTGTCAAGGTTCCCTCCCCACTCTGAACTCTAGGGTACAGATGTGGTGACCTGCATGAAAGACCCCCTAAGCTTATTCTTACCAGCTTAGGTTAAACGCTGCCACCACCAAAGTGTTACACAAAGAACAGGGGAAGTGCCCACTTGGAAATGTCTCCCCCCCAAAAATATCCCCCCAAGCACTACACCCCCTTTCCTGGGGAAGGCTTGATAAAAATCCTCACCAATTTGCATAGGTGAACACAGACCCAAACCCTTGGATCTTAAGAACAATGAACAAGCAATCAGGTTCTTAAAAGAAGAATTTTAATTAAAGAAAAAGTAAAAGAATCACCTCTGTAAAATCAGGATGGTAAATACCTTACAGAGTAATCAAATTCAAAACACAGAGACTCCCTCTTGGCAAAACCTTAAGTTACAAAAAGACACAAAAACAGGAATATATATTCCATTCAGCACAACTTATTTTATCAGCCATTTAAACAAAACAGAATCTAACGCATATCTAACTAGATTGCTTACTAACTCTTTACAGGAGCTGTGACCTGCATTCCTGCTCTGGTCCCGGCAAAAGCATCACACAGACAGAGAGAAGCCTTTGTTTCCACCCGCCTCCAGCTTTGAAAGTGTCTTGTCTCCTCATTGGTCATTTTGGTCAGGTGCCAGCAAGGTTATCTTAGCTTCTTAACCCTTTACAGATGAAAGGGTTTTTCCTCTGGCCAGGAGGGATTTAAAGGTGTTTACCCTTCCCTTTATATTTATGACACTATCAATTTACCTTTTGTTGGGTCATGGTTTGAAATTGCGGTCAGCTTCTTTTACATACTCTCCCAAACTTTCAGTTTGTCAGATTTTTTTATTGGCAGTGCACAACTGCATTATAGAAGTTGTCATGGGGGAACCTTGAGGCTTTTACTAGAGCTGTTTTGCAGAAGATTTTGATATTTCGAAATGTTGTTTCATTCTGATTAAATATGAAAATCCGAAACTGAGAAATTCTCCCCAAAAGGGAATAGAGCACATGGCTAGCTGCTCCAGAGTCAGAGATCCTGGAAGCCTGGGCTCCCCAGCTGCCTTCCAAGGAGCTGGGTAGGTGAGCTGTCATAAAACCAATCAGATCCCGGCAAAACATACTGATTTTTGTCAGAATTTGCCTATTGCCCGAAAGCATTGTTTCATTGGAACTTTTACGACCAGCTCTAGTTTTGACACCTGGATAGGGGACAGCTGGGACTTTTGGTACTTGTGGAAGTTGGATGGTGTTTGGGGTTTTGAGAGTTTTACCAATGGAGCGGAAATATATCCTCTCGCTCCTTCCCTGTAGGACAGCATTCAAGATGACTTAACATTTTTGAGAAGCTTGAACTCTTACTTTCCCCAGCTGCTCCCTGCCCTAATATCAGCCACTGCTTTCAACAGTAATGGAAAAGCATATTAACTAGATGCTTCTGCTAAAAGGATCAACTGTGAAATAATTAACAGTATTGACATTTATACCATCATTCATTTTTATAATCTTAGTGTAGTTTTTAACCAATATTTTTTAGCTTTGTTACATAGTTCTGTTTTAAGGGCCCTTTTTAGTCTCCAGGATTCATCCAATATGTCTTAGCTGAGCGTAACATAGACAACAAAACAGTACTATTCCTAATACACTATAACATTTGTTTCCTATCAATAACTTAAGCACTGCATAGCTGATTGAAAGGGTGGTATAGCTCCTCTCACGTCTGAAGTTCAAATTGAATATGGGTCAGACTGCACAGTTCAATACACAGCCGCTAGTGACTATTGTTGTAGGAGAGACTCACCATTAATCTACACAGTAAATAACATCACACAGACTTTGGCATGTCTCCATAGCTGTGCCTTAATGGCAGGCTCAACTCCAGCAGTTCCCCATCTGTTTGAAGATTGCTTTTTTAAAAATGATGTGCCAGCTTTGGTGCCCAAGGATCTGACACAGAAAGGTAATAGGAAATTATTGATTTCAGGGCCCTTATTTTCACTATAAATGGGTCTGAGCCACAACATTAAGCTATTAGTTTGGGTCTGATTGTTGAACCACTCGTACATCTGCTTGATGAGTCTATGAACCTTTGATGTAATTAATTTTATATTCTTTTAATGATATTTTAATGATATTATAAAGAATTTTATATTCTTTTAATGTAAGGATATTTTAACTCTGATTATCATTCCATTAGACATGCTGAGTTGCCTGCCTGTGAGCTTTGTGTGGGTAAAATTCTTATTTTGCTTTAATGTGAGCTTTGCCCGGGCTAATGTAACCCGCTGGCCTGGATATCTTAGGCTTCCTTCTCTGTCAAATTATAGATGGTAGCTGGTCTGAATATCCCTTCAAACATTCAAGATTTCTAGTAGTCGACATCCTTAAAGGAGAAACTAAATTATGTCAGAGTTTCCTCACTTTGAGTGATCTAGCTAGGCCCTGGAGGGGGAGATACAGTGCAACCGATTGTTGCCAACATTTTCTCCTCTATGCTGATCAACTAGTAATATACATATACTGCTGAGACACAGGTTTCATGGACAAGGTTGGATGAGATATGAGCATGATGCTGTGCTCAGGCTAATACCTTGGATTAAGAAATGGGAGTTTAAATCAATGTACTTTTTATAGGGCTTTTATTTAAGCATCATCTACACAAAAATATTATGGATTTTAAAACATAAAATCCAGAAAAATAATTTGGGCTGGAAGATGTAAGAAATGAATGTCACGTGCAGCAATAATCTAACACTCTGGTAAATGTGAGACTTTTGTCTCATTGGTCTTATCTTGAAACCAAACACTTCACAGAAAGAGCAGAGAATATCAAAGTATTTGGTACCACTCTGAATCTGCATAATGTGTTTTTATTCTTCTGTGGTTTGCATTTGTGCTGTGTGCCTTGGCCTTTTATGTACTGCTTTACTGATATTTTCAGAGAAGTATGACAAAAAGTGAGACAGCTATTCTCTTGAAAAGATGCTTTTTAAAATGGACATTGTCTTGCAATGGCACTCAAAGTTCACTTTTTTTTGAAGATGTTAATCAGGAGGGGGCTGTGAATAGTAGACGTAGATCAGCACCAGGATTACATATGGGCCCAAGCTGCACAGTTTACATTGGATTAGGACTTTCCAAAGTATGGGAAGAATATACAGATCTTAACCAAAGAGCTTCCAGCCTCGTGTGCTGTTTTTGTTTTTGTGCCAGTGATAACCAGGGAGCTGGGAGCCTAAGGTTAGCCTTGAGATGCTTGTTTATCTCTTTTGACCTGTGTGGCTAGTCAAATATTTGAGGTTTATTAGGTTGTTGCAGTTACAAGAAGAAATTGGTGATAGTCATGTATTTTCATGATGCAGTTTTATTTATAAAGAACATACAAAATCCTGTGTCTCTCAACATAGATGGACGCAAATAACAAGAAACAGCTTCTTTTGCTCAAAACACCAAGAATACTCTTTTTATCTTGCATCCATTACCAATGCTTAATTTGTAATGAAAGAGGTGCCAGGGCTCAAATAATTAGGTGCCAGGGCTTAAGCAATTTTTTTTACTTTCATAACTGACGGGGCAAGCCTAGAGATGCTGGGGCTATGAACTGCCAAGCCCAAAGTTGCCAGGGCTTAGCTCTGGCAAGTCCTGGCACAAATTAAGCACTGCCCATTACCCAGAAACCTCTCCCCAGTTTTCTTTCAGGATCATGTGCTGTGTTTTCAGCTGCTTCTTAGTCCATGTCTACACTTACTGGTAGATAGGCACTGCTGCGATCAATGCAGCAGTGTCGATCAGACCCGCTAAGTCGATGGCAGAGCACTCTCCCATTGACTCTAGTACTCCAGCTCCCCAAGAAGAGTAAGGTAAGTGGTGGGAGAATGTCTCCCGTCAACACAGTGCGGTGTAGACACTGCAGTAAGTCAACCTAAGCGACATTGATTTTAGTTAAGTTATTCACATAGCTGGAGGAGAGTAACTTAGGTCAATATACTGGGGTAGTGTAGACCAGCCCTTAGACTACTTATATGGCTCTCTGGTTCTGTGTTCTGCCTTCTCTCACACACCTAAACAATATGCAGCAAAGCCCCACCACCCAAGCAGTCCAAAACGCTTGGGTAGGATCACGTAGCCCTTTTTTCTTAGATGGAGCTTGTGATTAACTTATTCTGACAATTATGTTAATTGAAAGGTGCATTCACACCCAAGCTCAATGAGACTTGTGCAGGCAACAGTACTTCTTAGTAGAATGCTTGCAAAAGCCATGGGGCCTGATTTTTCTCTAACTTGCACTGGTAAAAGTCAGGAATAACTTTACCCAAATCAACGAATTACACAGATGTTCAGCCATTGTAAATGAGATGAGAATTAGACCCATAACTCTTTCAAAATCTGGTTCAATTTGAGCATTGGAATCATTCTTATTTTATCCAAACATAGTCACCCATCCCTATCAGGCACTTGAACTCTGGCTCTTATTCAGAATAAAGATTTATTTTTATTGAATCAAAATAGGCCCAATTGTTTTCCTACTTAAGTCAATGGTAGTTTTGCTATTGGCTCCAATAAGTGCAAGATCTGCCCAAAACTCTAGTAGGCCTTCTGGAGTGCCTATAATAAATTTAGAGGGCATAATCAAAATTTTAAAAAATCAGAAAATCTTCTGGGTTGTTTCTGAAAGCTGTGTTTCAATAACAAGCCTCAGCATGAGGTTGCAGGACTCGAAAAGATCTCAGTGACTTTTCTGCTCCATTCTCACCTGGACAAAGAGTCAGATACTCTTTCAAACAACCTTGGAAGATTTGTCATCTGGATTGTGTTCTTATAAAATTGGAGTTGTTTCTCTCATTTGTACTTTTAGTTGGAGTAACTGGACTCACTAGAGGCTAAGGATTAGCAATACCTTATTTAATTATGATGATACGCCCTGTGTGACAGGGTGCTATCAGCATCACCCTGATCACTGACATTGCTGCAGCCTGGAGAAGGCTGCAGGTGCAGCTGAGGGCAAATATACACTTTCTGTTGGGGGGATTGTGAGCACCTGGGTGACAATCATTGGGCTAACAAGGTAATTGGGGAGAATATAAGAAGCGTAAACAGGAAGCAGAGGAGTAGATCAAGAAGGAGCTTAGAAAGTAGTTTGGGCTGGGGTGTTAGGGTTGCTGGTATGCCTACCTTTGTTGTAAGCCTGTATTGCACAGTATTGAGATAAATATACAAGATAAACAGCCCAGTGTATGTTTGTGACTGTGAAACCATCTGAACAGGACAGGCAATTAGGTTTTCTGGTTAGCAATGGTGGTGCCCTGTGATATCCTGAAATATAGTCCTGATATATAGGACTCTCATATGAAAACCTGAATAATGGTACCTCTATATCCTGTTACCAAATGCCAATTTGAACACAACTGATTTGGCTTTTCCACTTCCTTCTTGTACAGTGAGTTTATGGAGAAAGATCATATTGGATATTTTGCCTATAGGGAAGATCCCTAATGGCAGAATGTCGTGCAGAGGGAGTAGAGTTTTTTCAGGACCCAATCATATTCTTGTAAACTTAGTCAAACTCTGTGTGAAAATCACATTGGGTCCTGGGCCTTGTATAATGACTGTGGTTAGTTGAAAGACATTGAACATCTCTAAAAGACAAAATGTTTCATCATTGCTTTCAGCATAGGATCACTTAGATTTACATTAATATTTAGCATTTTATTATGATTTTAGAAAGAATATGAGACATGAAATGTAAAGGCATTTAGTGTCTTTATGGTGAGAGTCATGAAGATTTTTTCCCCTCTAAAATTTGTATGAAGTGCTTCACAAATAAACAATAAAAAACAAAAATAACTGTCTGATTCCATACGTCAGTACTTTTACAAAATTTAGACTTTAAGGAAGGTTGAGTCCTGAATGAATCTTTATGGCTGAATTATGATCTCCTTGAAGAAAACCCAGAGTTTAGCAAAATTTCCAGTTAACTTGCAATATAGGATTTCCCCCCCTCAATAATTCACAACAGACGGCCTTTGTAAAATAGCATTTGGTTGGAAAGGTGACTCAGATTTTATGTCCCAGGGAGGTGGGCAATTGATCAGTACACTTTAGGCTCAGTACCTGAGTTCCTAGGCTTTCATCCAACCTATGGATGCTTTGAATTCTTCTGTACAGCATCTTGCTGGGTAACAGACAGAACAGAATGCACCTCCATTATATGTAAATGAGGTAAATTTGTTTATTCATTTAATAGAAGGCGAGGAGAAGGAATAGGATTTAGAAAAGAGAACAGTGAACTAATTATTTGAATGAGATCTCACTGGTGTTGAAGAATAGAGCTACATGCTAAAATCAAACAGTGGAAGAAAAGGTTTATGCATTCTTTATGAACTATTTATGAGGGAGCTGTTGCCAACGTTTTAATACTGCTTGGAAACACTGAAAGCCCCTCTCCCCAACTGTCATATTTAAGAGTCTTGTTTTTCATTCAGTTTTCAATGACACTTGTTTAATACTTACAGATCAAAGATATGGATGTGAACAGGTCATCTCCTCTGTAACATATGTGAACATGTAGATTCATTACATGCTGAATCATAAGACTTGGCTTTTGAAGGAGAACTTTGTTTATGCTGGGAATCCAACTCCTTTTCTTTAGTAGTATCTCGAAAACCAAGCCCTCCTCACGGCCTGCCTACAGGCCAGACTCTTGCAGCACCAGCAGATCTGCTGAACACTCCAGCACCCTCAAGAGCTCACTTCTTCTGCCCCGACCCTATTCTTAAAGGGGAAGTTCCCATTTCTCTTATTATAGAATTTATATCACTATTAACAAAAAATAAAACAAAGCAAAAAGAAAAGTATTCAAAATTGTTACTAACTATAAACAATATGAATGAAACAATATGAGTATTTCTAAAACATCTGTTTCAGGGACTTCACACATAACTTTTAATGCGCATGCATAATTTTCATTTTTTACTTTGATTTCATGTAGAGCTCCCCGTTTGACTTGTTACCTTTCAGGTCAGTGCTATTGTGCAGAGCAGGCTAAGTGGCTTCCCTGATTAAATAAAGCCATTTGAAGTTCCATAAATCCTCCATGATTGTACAACAGGAAATCTTTCCCCAGCAACTAGAGCAAATAAATCAAAATCCACTAGTACTCTTTGTCTCATCTTATACTTATAGTGTAAGCTCTTCAGGGCAGGGACCATCTCTTCACTATTAATGAAAATCTGACCCTCCCTGAAGTCAGTGGAAAAACTTCCATTGACTTTGAAGGCCAGAATTTCACCCTATATGAGTGCGTGGTGCCAAGCATAATCCCTGAGAGGGTCAGAAGCAGACCATATTTGCATAGGCACACCTACTTTTTCCTAGGGATCAGCAGACCAACCTGATCTGCCAAAGTGATCAATTTTGGTTGTTTTGAGTTAACATTCACTTTAGTTGTAGGTGCAGGGATAATGAAATGTCATTATCCTTATTGTATGAATAAAGGGCAGCAGCACTGTACTTAATATGCCCTAATTGAGGGGGAGCACCCTGAATTTTAACCTCATTCACAAGTGGGGTGGAGCAGGGAAAATCTGAGGGAAAGTCAGATGGGCTGGGAGTGTTTCTGTCTGATGGTATGGACTTGTTTAAAAGTATCCTAGAAGCCATTTGACCATCCCCCTCCAGTGGTTGAAGACAGATCTGACTGGGCTCAGTTGATAGTCCTGGTTCTTCCTCAGTGATAACTAGGGCTGAAATCACTTATGAACTGATCTAAGGGGACTGAGCCTTTGACCTGATATGGAAACAGCGAAAAGACCACACAAAAGAAGCAGCTGCAGAGAGGTTCTGCCCTAGCCAGTTAAATCATTAAAGAGCTGAAATCCATAGGTAGTGGAACCTCACAATATGGCATTGCAGCTAAACAATGAGCAATGGTAGTGACAGTGGCAGAGACAGTGGTGAGCAAAGGCGCGTGCATCCCAGCCCCTTCCAGTTAGGAGTACAACTTGCACAATAGTAAAGAATGGCCTTCTTCCAAGAATTAGTGGAATACTGTAGACCTGATCCTCCACTGGCTCGAGTGCCAAGTGGCTGTAAAATGTTACCAAATTAGATTGATAGCATTTTATGGGATTATAGGAATTACTGTACTTGATCATATCAGTAGTCCATCTAAGCCAGTATCTCTTGTCTCCCACTCAGTGGCCAACAACAGTTGCATTAGAGGTGCAAGAAATCCTCTCATTGGCAGTTATGGAATAATCTGCTCTCAGGAAAAATTTCTTCCTAGCCTGCAACAGCTGAAGGCGGCTTATGCATGAGGCTTTTTATACCTCCCCATAATTTAATGTTTTTGAAATGGTAACTGTGGATGTTCTTATCTGCAAAAATGCACCAGTTTTGAAAATCCTTTTAGGACCTCATACCTACTTTACCCAGGTATAAATGACTACACTAAGTGTACAGCAATGGAGAACGAAGCCATAGTGACTAAAAGTCCTGTGAAACTAATTACATAGTAGTACATCTGTTTCTGTCCCAAGGAATTCTATACCATACCTCTTTGGTGAAATTGTTGTGAAGGTGTGAAATAACTTCTCTTGCAGAATGTTACAGATGCAACAAGTGTATATCTATGTGCCCATCACAAACTCAGTCCCCTTCCTAGAACTATGTCTTGGTAAATACTTGGTTCTCACTAACTTTTCATACTTAAAGGTAGTCCTTTCATAGCAACTTTTCCCCAGCATGCCTGTCTGGTAATGAAACTTTAAATTTGGCAAAATCAAACAGCTTCATAGAATATCAGGGTTGGAAGGGACCACAGGGGGTCATCTAGTCCAACCCCCTGCTCAAAGCAGGACCAATCCCCAATTTTTGCCCAAGATCCCTAAAGGGCCCCCTCAAGGATTGAACTCACAACCTTCATTTAAGCAGCCCAATGCTCAAGCCCTGAGCTATCACTCCCCCGAGTCCTAGGGTATCCATTTTGCATGGCATTCTTGCTGACTGCCTTTTCTCTTTCTAGCTGGTAAGTAAGAACTTAAGTTTTCTGCTAGTTTCCCATTTTTATTGCTAAGGAAGTTACCCAGTGTTAAACGTAATGAGCTCTGCTACTTAAAGCATTTTCCTTTTGGGTCCCAAAAGGTCTGCGTTCTTCTAAAGTGATTGTAAAACGTCTATTGTTGGATTCTATATTTATTTTCACCCTAACTTTCATATCAAAATCATTCAGTTTATTAATGCACATGTATGGAAATACCCATTGGCTCCAAGTGGATTCTTAGTATTATTTTTATGTTTAAAAATTTCAGTCATCCAGTTAGGGAATAGAAACAATCTAATGCAGGGGTTCTCAAACTGGGGGTTGGGACCCCTCACACGGGGGGGTCGTGAGCTGTCAACCTCCACCCCAAATCCCGCTTTGCCTCCAGCATTTATAATGGTGTTAAATATATAAAAAAGTGGTTTTAATTTATAAGGGGGTGTCGCACTCAGAGGCTTGCTATTTGAAAGGGGTCACCAGTAAAAAAGTTTGAGAGCCACTGATCTAATGGAACTCACGTGTCCAATCATGCATTATAAATAATGAATAGCAATCAGTTGAACAGCTTGTGAGCAGCCCAGAGGCTGACATTTGACAAAGACGTGTGAAAAATAACTACATTTACAGAAATGAGGATCATTTGTGAATAAATGGTGCCCAGAGAAGAAAAGTTAAAGTTTGTCAGATAACTTATTCACAACAAATATTTAATCAACTCTATATGTGCAGAAGAATTTAGCTCACCCATTTACAGTTGTATTAGCTCTACAGTTAACAGTAGCCCTGTCAGTAAAGTAAACAAATTCATCTCAAAGATAGAAAGGAAGCAGACATATCAAGAAGCTGCCAATTTTACAGTTTCATGGCTGCTGCCAGAATGGGCATGTTTTCCCGCAGCAGTTTTGCACATTTACAATAGAATGCTCATTAAAGTGGGACTTTCATAGAATAGGAAACTTGAAAGGAGAGATCATTAATACACGAAAAAATGGATTTGGCTATTTTCCTCTGCTTCCTTTTTAATTTTTGAAAATGTCTTCAGGCTTTTCTGAATCTCAGCCCAACATCACAGTCTGCTTGATACTCCAGTGGTCATAATTCTGTGTTTGACATCAGTTTGTTGCCATGGAAAAATTGTGATACTACCTGAATAGCAGAAACTGGACTGAGAAGAAATACATCTTTATATAAAGGACAATATGAACTTTTAAAATCACATTTTCTGTACGAATATTTTTATTTATTGTAGCTATAGGTATCACCACAGATTGCTATAACTGTACTTAGTCAGAGGCGAAGGAAAGGGGATAAATCTGTTTATTTCTTTGTGAATTTAACATCACTTTTTGTACAGTCAGTCACTAATTCCCCTGAGTAGTAAGTCAGTTTCTTCCTTGCTGAAAGACCATTATAAATATCTATAAGGAGCAAAAAACCTTTGTACATTTTTTTCAAAGGAATTTTTGAAAATCAGGATATGCTATTTAAAGGTTGCTCTGACCAAAACCAGATTATTTTTAAATCTGGTCAGCTAAAAAGAAAAATCAAACTGACAGTGTCTATTTAAACCAACAAGATTTATCAGTTAGTAAACACTATAGAAAGATTATAAGGGAAAACAAAAGAATGTAGTGTATTTTTAGTATGATATATTTGATTTCTACTAATATAAAGGCCCCTATTCACAGGAAGTGAATTAAATGAAAGGACATATTGTAAATGGAACAAGAACATAAACTGCATGTACCTTGCTAAAGTGTCATTGAACACAGATGCTCTTGAGATCTATCATAGTTCTCTGTAATGTTTCATTTTTACAATGAAAAGTTTTGTTTGTGAACTTAGTGTTTGTGAAGGTTCTAGATTAATAACATAAGACGGGAAAGATACACCATGGACAATGACAGTATAGACCTTCTGCATATTGCCCTGTCCAAGTGCCTCAACCCTCTTCTGGAATGTTCGTTCATAGACGTGAGATAATAGTGCATTTGCTGTGCCAGTTTGGTCCCTGGTTTTCTCTGCTGGGATGCTCAACAGAAGAGGAAATTTGTGCTAAATAATGGTAGCTGTTATGCTGAGACTTGTCTGCTGGAATTGAACTGAGACCACTAACTCATTTCATATAGGACACCCAAGCGTCTGTGGTAATGACTTTCAATCACTACCATTCTAATTTGTATTCATACCAGTCATCTAGAGGCTCTGTATCACATACCCCTCAGCCATCTATTTTTAATCCACATTTTATTAAAAAGTATATGCCACAAATCTTATACATTATTCATTTTACTGAAAAGTGATGGCTAATGTGAACTTAGCTGCCTTTTGCAACACAGGGTATGAATCCCTCATAGGTCAACTCCCAAAGTATTACAATTCTTAGCAACTTGATGTCAGGCTGAAATGCAATCAGAATAAGAAAATAGATATTCATTTAAAGATAAATTGACTTTTCTGGAATAATCAGAAAGTGACTAAAGAGTTTGCAACATCATCCCTAGAATAGGGATAAAAAAATGTTTTAAACAAGTTTCAAAAGCGAAATGGGGAAAAGAGAAACAAATTTGCCTGGTCAATAGGGATCTCTGCAAAACACTGATATGCTGTTTCTCTTACATTTATAATCTGTTGTAGAAAGTTACCAGAAAACTACTGTAAATAAGAATTCTATAGACTAAAATTCTTTTCTGGTGGTAATTTACTTGGGGATAGAGTTTCACAGTGAGGTCCAAAACTGTATTTTGAGAGTAATGCCATTGACCCATTTGGGTTCATCCACCTTTCCAGAGTCCCTTTTGGCAGGAAAATGGGGTGCCACTATGGTTTTGTCTTACAGAATAATGTTAAAAATTAGCTGGATAACCAAAACTATGAATGATGAGGTGATGAGAAGGATGATTTTTAAAAGAGCCCCCATATTGGAGCCCCTAGGTAAAAGAATAACATTTTTCTGCAGACATGGTGCTCACTGATCACAGAATGACTTCCATCATTCATGCTATTGGGCAAGATAGCAGGCAAACCAAGAAGAGGAAGAAGGAGAGTCAACTACCTTAGAAACATCGCCAGATTGACCTGTTTAGACACCTGAGTGTTGACCTCAATACTCCAATAGGAGTGCATAAAGTTAAGCATGTACATACATTTTTGGAAGATTGGTGCAGAAATGTTGGAATTCATATGCAGGAATGAGGGGGTCCACTTTAAGCGAATCTGGCCTCCTATATTGATACAAGCTGGACTCTGCGGAATTACTGATATTTAGCCCAAGTGAGTCTTGGCATCATTCCAACATTGACAAGACTGCACCATATGCTTTCTGAGTGTAAACCAGTGTAGCTCCACTGAACCCAGTTTATACCAGCCACGGATCTAGCTCACTATATTCAGTTAAGCTGATACTGTAGCCCTAATACATGCAAAGTCCAATGAATGCCGATATAGTAGAGATATGGAATTTGACCAAGATCACCTTGTACCATGGTTTGGTAATATTTTACTCTATAGGACCACGTTCCATGTCACTGAAGTGTACTATTAATATATTTGACAAAATATATATTAATTACCATTTCCTACAGATTACTGGGGAATGACACTGTCAAAGAGTTCAAAGACTAATTGCCATGCACTGTGTCAGGCAGTTTTAGATATTAGAATAAGGTTACTGTATGTTACAAAAATTACCAGATAGTTATCACTAATTAGTAGCAAAGTTATTTTAGAATGAATGGGTATAGTAAGAGTTACTTACCTAACAGATCAGATGTGAGGTTTGTTTAATTTATTTCTTGATCTGCTGATGAAAGATGCTCTAAAAGTGTAAAGTGCTTCTCCTGTTATTATTTATTATTATGATTTTTATTTTATTATTTTCCTATTAGGCCTTGATTTTCAGTTCAATTGACTATAATAATGATAAGACACTCCTGAAAGTAAAGGTGGCAATTTCAGTTTAAACCAAAAAGCCCCATTCTGAAACCCTGGGATCTCCAGAGGCAGCTGAAAAGCCTTGGACATAGGCTTGCTGCCCTATGCAGCAGACTGAAGCTATTTCCTGACCCACCAACTCCTGTGGAGAGTAAAGGAACCATTTCCAGTCTCATTACCAATGATGAGAAATGGGGAAGGCTGCTCAGTTGATGACCCCCTGTAGTTCAATATTAGAACAGCTTCTTGGACATCTGACCACACTACTGGTAGCTGAAGAGAGGTAAATAAGATGGGGGGGAAACCCCACTACCACAACCCTCCCAAAAAGAAATGATTAAACTTTTTTTGGCTTAGGCTTACTGCCTGCAGTTTTTTTTTTAAGCTGTTTTTATTTCAAATATAAAGACTAGAAAATGTGTTTAAAAATAAAGCCTGATATTTAAAACAACAACAACAACAAAAAACAAGCCCTAATTATTAGTGCTTGACAGGTCTGTTGTGCAGATTGCTACAAGTATCAGGGTGGTCAGGAGGTGTAATTCATTCAGACTATAAGCACTGTGTCTGAGCATGCTATATTAATGTGTCGGAGGGGAGGCAGGGGAAGTTGGATGACAGCAGTCGGAGGCCCTTAGAAAAGGTGTCTTTGCCAGCAATTGCTACTTACTGTGAACAAGACTTGACTATAATGGAGATGTGGACTGAGGCAAAAGTCTCAGTGTATTTAGAAATTCCCTTGATGTAGGAGTTACCACTCAAACAAACAAAAAAGTATATAATTCTCAAGCTTCTATTTTTTTTACAACTTTTTCCCCCATAACTATCATCAGGAATTCTATGCAAAGGTGCATTACTTGCTGAGCCCCATCAGTCATGGAGAGGGAGGAATTTCACAGATCTGGTTTTTGCAAGGTTGTAAATTAAAAGGATTGTACTGTGGCTTAAGGCTAAGAATTGTACTCTGCCATGCAACAGAGTACAATTCTGTGTGTGTAGGGAAGAGATATCCTCAGAGCAGTAAATACTGTATTTAATAAGTCTAGCATTCCTCCACTGCCCTTTTAAACTGTACATGCAGCAAGTGATATTTCATTCTTGGATCTTTTAAAACACTACAAAATAAAACAAAAATGAACAAAAACCAAAACTTAACAAAACTCAAGAAGGTTGAGAAGGAATCTGTGGAAATACTTGTCAGGTGTTGAGAACCTGCATCTGCTGCAGGCAATTAGAGATATTGTAGAACTGGTCATAGAGCTTTTGTGTCAAATGTATTTCTCCCACTCAGCATACTTCTACAGGAATCGAATTTCTATAAAGAATGGGATACAGGGAAACCAAATGCCATATTTGGAGGCTCAAGCCACTAATTAGGCATGCAATTGCCTGTTTTACTTGCCTATTAGCACATCCCAACACAGAATATTGGCCTTTTAATAATGTGTCTGTTTGAAAATGGAGTGGAGCCTTGTATGTTCTCAGAATGTTAAGACAACTCTTGGAGAAATGTCCCTACCATTTGGTGAAAACAAATCTCCAGTGGATGAATTAAAATAAAATAAAAGTATATCTAAAAAGTATTGCAAATGTTTGCATTACTCAAGATTTAAAAATAAAAGACCTAGGATCCTACATACTATAGCTTTCCAGGGATTTAACAAAGTAAGGGAGGAAAGAAGAATTGGAAGCCACGGTAAGAACTCAGGCAGAAAGGAAGCACACCATAACAATGCAGTATTGCACTGGACTGATTTCAGAACAAGGACTTCTTGTTCTTAGGTGAAAGTTATTTTGACATATTCTTTCTGCCAGGTGACTGAATGGTAAGTTTAATGCATCATTTAACACAGTGCAGCCATAGCAGGGATTTGAGGATCTTACTCTCTACTGTGGAATTTTCACAGATGGCCACTTGGACTTAGAACAAATCCAAATGTTAGTTATTGTTTGTTTGGGGTTGGGGCGAGAACCACTTGTTGCTATGCAGTGGAGATGTCAGAATAAAAAGGGGATAAACATTTTGAAGCACAAAGGATAATGAATGAATGAATTCTTGCTTTTTGCCCATCCCATAAAAAGTTGGACAGAAACCACTCTTTATCAGATGCATCTCCATAAATTTGACCATATGGAAAACTATGATTGATGGCAGAGGAGGAAGGGGAGGGTGATGCTGAGTGTTATGTAAAAATTCAGTTGGAAAAGTGTGAAGAGGTGGACTGGTATTGTTAAGAGGGAAGGAGCAGAGAGCTCAGTCACATAGTTTTCTTTTCCCACTCAGCCCAAATGATCTGGTAGTACAGGAAAGCACATCCTGATAAAAACAACTACTTAAATGTTTGAGACTTACTGGTGTCTGGAGACAAAATGTTTGCAGCAAGAGGTTTAGTGTTGCTTCTGTTCTAGAAAGGATGATAACACTTCTGTTGTACATCGAACAAATCAGGGTGTGTGTGTGTGTGTGTGTTTTACAGCACTGGCGGATTGGGCCCTGTATTGTGTACAGAGTGTATGTATATATCATATTGTGATGGGGTATTCACTCCACACTAGCTTTGGAGGGGTTTAATATAGGAAAGAGAAGCCAATTAGCCATAGGCTGCACCTGAAGGGGAGCTAGGGCGCAATGAGGCTTATCTGGGGATGAAGCTAACCAGGGCAGAAACAGGCAGGACTTCAATAAAGCTAGGGAGCTGGCAACAGGGAAGGGAGGCCAGGCCTGCAGTCATTGTCCCTGATACAAGGAGGTGGGGCATGTAGGATCCTGAAATAAGACTGTAGAAAGCAGTCCAGGGAAGGGGACTAGTAAGGGTTGGGAGAGTAAAGACCTGAGTTGCTGGGTTGAGGGTCCATGGAGTGGAACTAGGGTTGCCAAGTGCCTGGTTTTTGACTGGAAAGTCTGATCAAAAGGGGACCTTATAGTGTCCGGTCAGCTCTACTGACCAGGCACCCAAAGTCTGTAGGTGGATGGGTGGGGGAGGCAGGAAGGCGCTGAGTCATCACCCCTGCCAGCCCCTACTCAGCTGCGGCCACCTCCTACCTGCATCGGGTGGCTGCAGCTCCCAGCCCCAGCAAAAGAGGCAAGTCCCTCCTGACCCAGGGTAGAAGGTGGGAGTGGAAAAGCAGCGAGTGACAGGGGAACAGGAGAAGGAGAGCGGATCAGTTTACCAAACTGCAGTAAAATGGTTACAACACAGACTGAGGAAACATTTAAAAACCCATCAGCAGGACAGCTTATGGATGGCTGAGACTTGTCTTAATCCTTTTCTAAATGGCTGCTTCTGAGAGATGTACCCAGCTGCAGATTCCCAGGCCAGTGTCAGTTTCTGCCGCAGTTCACAGAAATACTGCATTTCTGATTTAAAGCTTAAGAACTGAAGAGCTAACATTTTGCAGGTTTTTTCCCAAGTGGCTTGCATTTTTTGCCAGTCTGCTTCAGCAAGTGAGCAAGGCAAAATAACCATGAGCTGAATAATCTTAGTTCATAGGGCTGGCAAGGGCAATCTGGGTCATCTTCTTTTCATGTACTGTGCTTACTTAACCTTGATTTGAGGGTCTCTGAGGAATGCATTGGAACCACGACCACTTCATAAGGCAATCTGTCCCACGCATTAATCTACCATCAGAAAGTTTTCCATTATATATGTGTACTGTGGTAGTCCCTAAGAGCACCAGCCATGGACCAGGACCCGATTGTGATAGGCATGGCACAAACCCCAGTTTACCTTTTTGAAATTCTCACTAGCTAATCCCCATCCCTTTCCCATATCCCTTCTACTCCTGCCTATTCCCCTCTCAAATCTTCCTCTTGTCTACTCCTTTTTCTACAGACACACAAACAGCCTTCAGCCCATTGAGAGTTACTTGGCCCAAGTGGAAGCAGGAAATCTTAGGCAACCCTATTATCCCATCTGAGTATAATGACTTTTCCCTCTCCCTTATTTCTCCTTAGCACTGTTTCTCTTAACCCTGCCACCTCTCTTCCTCTCCTTGCTTTTACCCTAGCTTTGTCTCTCTTAGTCTTTTCTGTCCTTCCACCTGGAGTCCTGTTAGAGTTTGGACCTATTCATCATTTAAAATAAACAGTTATAATATCATTTCTTTCTTCACAATATCCTTTTCACTTGGAATAGCACCTGTAATGACTCTCCAAAGCTGATACATTTCAGTAAAGGGTTTCTTGTTGGCAGAATGAAATAAAAATTCAACTCTAGGAGGTGGAATTCAGAATATAAATAGTACTGGTTCATAAAAACTAAGGAACTTTTGCAACTATTACGGTAATAACAGATTCTTTTTTAAGAGAGATTATGGGAAGAAATTGAGTGTGTCTGTATTAAGGAGATGAAAATGAGTCCTGAAGAGATGAGATTTATTTGTTAAAATAGCTCTCTATTTGCTGGACAAACATACAAGCAAAATATTTGAGGCGACGTTAGGGATGCGTCATGTTTCTCAAGCCCCTGCTTCCCAGTTCCCCTGCTTCTCCTTACCTTTTAGCCCTCTATCCAGGTGCCTGAGCTAACCTGTTCTACTGTTCCTAAACAGCTGTACCCTCCTTTCTCTCTCCTCTATATCTATTGTGCCAGGAATGCAAAATGATTCCACAGAAGTGTAGGCAAGAATTTTTGTGTCATGAATTTCAATGGCCACCATTAATGGGAACAGTCTCTGTGACTGTGTGGTCATCCCACCAATCTTTCATTCATAACTCTCATTATCCAGTGACAATCTTCCAAATTTGCAGGCTCTCCTCGAATTCTTGTTTGCATTTCCTAGGTGAGGGATGCTGCCTGAGCATGCATTTTTGATTCCGAAAGAATCAGACCACAAGATTAAAATGAGTCTCTCCTTTCTAGAAAGGCAGATTTTTGAGGGGCATCTGAATTGTAATTAAATTAATGCATAGTAATTACAGACCAGATTTTCAGATGTACTTAGCACTCTCAGTTAGGGCCAGATTTTCAAGAAAGCCCAGCTTCCCTTTAGGCACCTAAATGAAGTAGTCAGTGTTTTAAAAAATGCTGAGAAGCCAGTAACTCCTGGGTGTGAGCACTTTTGAAAACTTTGGCCACTTATTTAGGTGCCAAGAACCTGATGTGTTAAGATAGTGGACTGATCCATATTGTATTGCCTCGTCTTCAGACTCTGCCAATAACTTTAATGTATTTCTTCATTCTGGAACAAAGTATCCTTCTTAGAGAATATATATAATATTCCTGAAAGTGTATCTATTAGTACTGATGTATATTTTTCCTTTGAATTACACATATCCTTTGTGGTTCTCTTTCATTATAAATTCAAGAGAGACGATGAAAGCCACAGTCTGAATCTGCATCATTCTCATGCCATCAAATGTTGCTTAGGGCATGAATATACAGCATTATACTCCTCTTCAGTTTCCTCTGTGTTCCACTTGTATTTGGATGCATTTAAGTAACAATTTACTTTTTTGTTTTATCTATTCTTGTACTTTTTTCCATAGTTCATAGTATTGTGATGAAGTCTTTACTCTTTTCAGGCCAGATTGCCCCCTCTTATACATAAACCTGTGGGAAGAGGCCTTGTAGGTGGGGGATATGTCTTTCAACCTCAGCATGGTTCCTCTTCACTAGCTCTGAGGTCCACTGTTCCTCCTCTGGTTCCTGGACAGTGCTGGTCCAATGGAGTTGTACTACTAAGGCTTCCAATGGCAACTTCCACCCCTTTAAGGAATGTTTCCCAGTATGGAAGGGACATTACTTTAAAAAAAAGCGACTTTAGGTCTACAAGAATGAGTGCAATCAGCACACTTTTCTTTCTCACCATCTTTCTTGGGCTATATGGTCGGTATTTTATAGGATCTGTAACATGTACACAGGGAGAAGTCAGGGTAGGGTGAGGGGAACAAGCATACTTCCACAGCTATTTCCTTTGCGTGTCTGATCAGAACCTTAGAGATTTCCAACTACTTCTGTATCATCTTGTGAAGTGCTGAAAACAATGATCCTGCACCCCACTGCCACTATGGAGTATATCTGTCCCTCAGGCTGTGGTTCTGCTGCCTGTCACTTTCTAGACAGACCTGAGTTTCTACGACAAGTCTCAGTAATTTAGCTCATGCCTGTTGATCAAGAGTTTGGTCTGTTTTCATTGTTCAGTAAAAGTAATGTAACCAGATGAGCACTTTTAAATGGAAGTTTACATTTCTTCTTTCCAAAGCTACTCTAATTTATTGTGTTTTCTGTTGTGTGGCTTACTCAGTCTTGCTTCCCTGCTTCTTTCCACTGAACGTTGCCAGCTAGTTTCTCACAGTAGACTCCTGTTCTTATGTCACTTGCATACTGATCTAATAACTCAATTGATTTCAGTGGGAGTCTGTCTGAGTAAGGACCAAATTCTGCCCTCCGTTACACTGAAGTCATTGGAGTTACTCTGGACTTACCTTGGTATAAATGAAGGCAGAGTTTGACCCTGAAGGAATACTGCAGAATGTTGTTCTACAGTGGGGGGAGCTGAGCTATCTGTCGACTATCTGTGCTAGGTCATTCCTCAACCTTTCCCCCACCATTTTGTTCTTTGAAATTTCATTTTTGCCAATCTTGAGAAAATAGCATGTGTACACACAAAGTCACTGCCCTACTTGCTATGGTGCTACTAATAAATACAGATTTAAAATATTAAGCATTTGAGTTAAACAACCTGATCTGACCACGAGTGAAAAGGTGGGTGAAGTAACATCTTTTTGGACCAACTTCTGTTGGTGAAAGAGACAAGCGTTTGAGCTACAGAGCGCTCTTCTTCCGGTGTGGGACCAACATGGCTACCACAACATTGTTGACCATAGAGCCTATTTCTGTCTGTTACTTGCTTACTGCATATTATATGTTGGTAGGCCAAAATGGCTTCAGTCATCCAAGCAGAATAACAACTCTCCAACACATGCATTGACCATGGAACTGTACAGTTATTAGGAAATGTAAGTTGCAAAAGAAGCAGTAACCTCAGCACAGTTGCTGTGTAGTAATGCTCTGCCTGTGCAATAGGGATGGGTGAAATGGTTTAGTTAAAATAAAGATTTGGTCTACAGCTGGTTTCTACAACTGAACATTTTTGTGGTTTAGGAAAGTTCCATACAAAAACTGCACCTCTCCTCTGCCCACAGACAACTTATCTCTCAGAGAGAGAGAGCGAGAGAGCGAGAAGATGTCCTAATATTGCCCCTAGAAAAATCTTCCCACTGTCTTTCTGTTCCCTAACCTTCTCTTCCTCCTTCTAGTATCAGATTTTTTTTTTATTTTTATTTTTTTCAGGATCAAGTTTGGTAGTTTGCTATCTCTTGCAGTATCGGAAGCTCTCCTTTAGGAATGATCAGGAAGTCCATTCCCCCATTCCTGCTTTGGTAATCTATGCTTTTAGGGCAGCTGGCTGAGTGATCAGCTCTTCATTGACTCCCTAAGTGTCACATTCTTAGCCTGCTCCCCCACACTCATGCAATAGAAACCAGGAACGTGTCTAGTGGCTCCCATTGAGCTCTTCTTTTTTTTTCACTCTGGAATTTGTCTCAGAAGTACTGAAAGACTCACTCATCTCACTGGAATATAGTATTTTTATTTTTAAAATGTTTTAGGGGCATCCTGTCATCATACTTACACCTAATCTGAGCTCCAAGTCTTATGAAGTGTGTCTACTATCAGTCTCAAATTGTGGATGCCATGGTAAGCTTCATAGTGCTTATATTTCTGTTCTTCAGACAAAGAAATCTGGGTGCCCCTCTGGAGCCATTCAGTTGGTGTAAGGCTCATGGCTCTATGTACAACTCTCTTCCCCTAAGCCTCCCTTCTCCAAATTCATGTCTAGTGCAGTTGATACTTTGGCCTGGCCTACACGTGGGGGGGATCTATCTAAGTTACGTAACTTCAGCTACTCATCGCGGTGTCTTCACTGCAGTGAGTTGACTGCTGACACTCTCCTGTGGACTCTGTCTTTACCTCTCACTCCCGTGGAGTCGATGGGAGAGCATTCGGGGGTCGATTTATCATGTCTAAACTAGACGCAATAAATCATCCCCCGCTGGATCGATTGCTGCCCACCGATCAGGTGGATAGTATAGACAAGCCCTTATAGTAGCAAAGGGAAAATATTAATGAGCTAGATCCTCATTAATTTGTCCTTTGTCATAGTGGAGTTACAGGCAGTTTGCCTTGTACATCTAAACTGTTTATGACAGTGGTGGGCAACCTGCGGCCCACGTGGGCAGCCCATCAGGGTAATCCGCTGGTGGGCCACGAGACAGTTTGTTTACATTGGCTGTGGTTTGCTGTTCCCTGCCAATGGGAGCTGTGGGAAGCGGCTGCCAGCACGTCCCTGCGGACAGTGCTGCTTCCCGCAACTCCCATTGGTCGGGAATGGTGAACTGCGGCCACAGGGAGCTGCGGGCGGCCATGTCTGCGGGCAGTCAATGTAAACAAACTGTCTCGTGGCCTGCCAGTGGATTACCCTGATGGGCTGCAGGTTGCCCACCACTGGTTTATGATGTGTTATTCAAAGGCCGCCAATTATGATGTGTGCATCTGGCAATTAGGAACTTGTCTGAGACTAACCATTTTATATTTAAGCCCCTGAACAGCTGTTCTGATCTAGACTTTGTCACGGTGTAGACAAACCCACAAGGCATCACATCTCAGAGCCAGGGCCAGCTGATTCAGGCTGCAGGTGAAAATAGCAGTATATGTTTGGGCTCAGGCTGGAGCCTGGAGGTCTATACTGCAATTGTATAGCTCTGCGAACTTCCATCAGCTGATCTGGGCCTGCTGATGGTCTCTTATTGCAGAGTAGCCATACCCTTTGTCACTAACTGACTTGGATTGTGTTTGAAAACTAGTGACTCTGAGGTGAAAGGCTCTGCAGCCCCTGAATCTTCTGTACAATTTGGAAAATTATGAACCCAACTGAATTTCAAACAATCTTTCAGGAAATGGCCAAAAACAGAACTGATCTTCCAATGTAACAGCTGGTTTCATTCTGTTTGAATAAGGTTCTGCAGGCAAGGTCATCTACTTGCCTGCAAAGAAATACTCTGCTTATAAATATTATTTTACTTTTCTTATCTTTTATTGATTTCTGCTGCTTTGTCATTACTAATTCATAAATAAAAGCAAAAAGCCTCAATGAAGACTAATGTTAAAATATCTTGACCCTAATATAAAACTATGGTCTACACAAGAATCACCACTATTCACAGAGAAGGAAACAAAACAAGATTTGTGGCTGAAGAGACTTCTGCCAGCTGGTTCTGCTTTTCAATATGGTATTTTATTTCACAATAATTACAAAAAGAAAACAAATCAATGTTATTGGGAGTTTTGCATGAATAAGGACTGGGACTACTCAGATGCTAAATGTTAGGTACCGGCTTAAGTACCTGGCTGAATAAGGGCTTGAGAGCCTGATCCTGCATTTTGTCTGTTTCCAAAACTTCCACTTGCATTAATGAGAGTGTTTGTGTTAGGAATGCACAATCTGCCCTTGAGTGAAGACTACGTAGGATTTGACCCTAAAAAAGTACAAAAAGTAGACATATGTATACTGGAGGTAGATTTGTCTTGAAGTTACAAACCCAGACTTATTTGGAACTGGCAGCTCAAAAGAGGATTAAATCTGGAAAACCGCTTTTAAATATCTGATATTTTTCTTTTTGAAAGGTATGTCAAAACCCAGGGTACAAATAGTATGGGTGGCTCTTGATAACATGTACAATGTTATAATGGTTAGCGACTTTGCATTCAACAAAAGACTCTTCCACAATGACATAATTGAAGGGATTTGAAGAATACAAATGGTTAATGATTAAATCTCAGCATATAAATAGTTCTGGAAGAGTATTAACATTTGCTCTGGTTGAACTTGGACAGCAAAGCGAACAATTTTCTTGGATCAGATGTAGCAATGAGAAAAATGCTAGGAGTCAGACTTTTCTTTATCTTTCACATAGCTTTTTATAAAAACCAACTGCAGATTTTGGAGTCCCTCAGCTAACTTCAAAATAGAAAAACAAATTTAAGTGCAAAACTGTCAAATATAATAAAAATAAATAATTAAGTGTGAAACAGGAAACCATCCTCTTGCTAACTTGCAGATGTGGGATCAGACTCTGCACTTTGAAGACTGGTCAGGATGTACTGCTGTGAGCAAGACAAATCCTATTAATAATACTAATTTGTAACCTTTCTTTTCCTCTGAGCTATGACCACTGTCAGGATACTTAAGTGGTAGCAAGTGGTCAGTTATGACATTGGTCATACAGAACCGGAGTGACCATGCAACAGGATGTATGCAAATGGACCCTTATACTTTCCACTGTTCCACTGCTGGCCTGGAAAAATAATAATTAACTCAATGAAAACACTGTCATAATGAAGGGGATCAGATCACTGGACTCTGTGAAAGCTGTAATAATACTTCTCTCCCCATCCCTGTTTATATTTTATTGGTATATTACTTTGCACATATACAATATCGCTGTTCATCTTGGGGCAGATCATCGACTGGTGTACATTGTTGTTGCTCCATTGATTTCAATGGCGCTATGACAATTCACACCAGCTTAGGATCTTTTCCCTCCCTCCAATCCCCTACATCTCAAAGTACTTTAGTCACTTAAGTATTGTACCCACTTCAGATGGTGAAGTTGAACCACAGAGAGGTTACGGCTCAGTACTCCAAGTTATTTTCTGATTCAAATGTCAATTATTGGGTGCTCAGTTTGGTACTGAAAAACTGATGCATCCAAAATTAATGAATATTTTTAAAGATGTGGGCCTGAGTCTCATTCAAAGTCAAGCAGTTCAACCAGCGGCAGAGAGCTATTGAACCCAGGCTTCACATCACTTGTAACCACAATGCTTTCCAGTAATTTATTGGCATGGTGTGATATAAAAGCTGGTTTAAAAAATAGACAGAGGGTTTTTTTTTTGCAGGAAAACTAGTTTTCTTGACCAAAATGAAAATTTGAGGTTTTGTTTTTTTTCCAATAAAACCTAATTATTTTTAGTATAGTTTGTTTTTATGAAGTGAACATTTTTGCCAACAACAACAAAAAATCTTTGATTTTGGTATTTCATTGAAAAACTGATTTATTTTCTGTAAGCAATTTTGGAAAATTTGCAATTTTCAATGATCCATAGTGATAACTTATGCATTCAACATTTTTCTCATAGCATGTGTTGTTTTCTACTTCTGCACTAAAAATAAGTGTAATACAAAACAATCTCTGACTTCTTGGTTTCTCCTTGTATTTGCATGAAATTTGCCCTTTTTGTCATTACTTTCCAAGGTTTTTGCATAACTATTACCATAAGATTATTATTCTATTTATGGATATTCCACGCATACCCACTTTGCCACAAGGTACTCCAGGTTGCTTTTTTCCACGGTGTCACTTATCTCTGCTTGCTAATGTTGAATAGTTGTTGTTTTGTCAATCACTATTGTCTGATATGGTAATCCCACTTCCAGGTGTAGTGCTTTTACTGTACTATTGGACCTATTGTCATGAAAAAATATAGATGGGCCTTAACCACACTTCAGATTAGAGTAGAACTTCCTTAGAATTCAGGTGGGCCTGTGTCAAAAGCCTTACTAAAATCAAGATATCCCATCTACTGCCCCCACCCCCCCATCCACCAGGCCAATAACCTTGTCAAAGAAGGAAATTAGTTTGGTCTGGCATAACATATATCTGAAAGACCTCAACAGTACGCAGGATAATATATAAAAACATTAATTTCAAATGTGAAACCAAGGCAAAGCCCCAGTAAAAATAATAGAGCTGATTGAGAGCTTCCTCTTTAAAAGAGAAGAGCCTTTCAAAGTCAAAAGCCCACGAGAGAGGAAAAGATTTAGAAGAGAAAAGAAAATTGAAAGCATTTTGCTGAATTCCATAAGAGTAATTCTTCTTTTGCTTTACAAAATGCTTCAGCTATCTGAATTACAGCACTAGAAGGAGTGGATGAAAGTCCTTGTCATTCCAAAGCATATATTCTTGTAGTAAATTATGTATCTGGCCTCTGACCCTACAATAGTTCATCTTTTCCCAACTACCTCTCACTGCTGTTGCATTATTTCCTATATCAGACATTATACTGCATATTCCCTATATATATTTTCCATTTTTGTTAGAGCTTTCATTAGGTAGTTCTGTCTGATTCAAAATGCCACCTTTTATCACAATAGATGATATTGTAAACATCCCCAATTAAATCTGTAGCAAAAACCAAAACAAAACCCAGTTAATATTACTTTACTAGTTCTATGTTAAAGTAATTTAGAAGGATATGAATATATTTTAATATTTATGCACCCACATAGTGCTTCCATGAAAACATGCAAATTGATTGTACTTAGTGGTTAACTTAATTGAAGAGGGTGGAAATTTAAATTCTTTGCCAAGAGAAAAGATTTACGCTCTGTAACACTAACATAATACTTATTATATGCCTGCTGCCAGGAGACGGAAATAGGTGAGGTGAAAGTCAGAACTTTGTGTTTATAAAGTACAACTCCCATCAGAAATGCCAGCTACTCATTTGTTAAGAATGTTTCTGTTCTATTTATAAAAAAAAATCTTCTGAAGTGAATATTTTTACTTATGAAGCACTTGTAATTTATATGAATTTGAAAATTCATGCTCTGTAAGGAATGAAGTCATTGTGAGAGTTATTGAAGTGGAATCCTGTAGTACAGTAATCTGGGATATTTTAATGTGAAAAAAACTTCATAAGCTGAAAGAAATCAGTTGTACATGTACTATTTTTGGAATGCAACTTCTGAATGTGAAAGAATGAGGTTTTATAAGATCCAAGTTTTGCACTTACACATATTTATGTTGATGCAGAGACAAAATGTAATTATAGCTCATGTTTTGAATGGTGTTTCGATGTGTTTGCCACTTTTGTTTTTGTTGAAAGTAGTCTATGGGTCAGTGAGGTGAATGAAGTAATCTGAAGGATTTACGGTGTACATCTTAAATTTTAAATTGATACTACTTGCTTAGCGCAATTAGTGTTGCTTCTATAATCCAGTCACTTAATAGCTCAGAAGTATCATACACTACAAACCTAGGGTAGTGGTGGCTGGTGAACCTCATCTGTTGGCCTGACATGGCATCCTGGGAGGTATTCTGCCTGCCAGGGGCCCATATCTGAGATGCTACAGAGGGATTGTCAAGGATCATCTGGCCCTCTGACTACTACTCCATGCTACTCATCCATGTGGGCACTAATGATACTGTGAGGTATGACTGTGATCAGATCAGAAGTGATTACAGGGCTTTAGGAGTAACAGTGAAGGAGTTGGGGGTACAGGTGGTGTTCTCTTCCATCCTTCCAGTGAAGGAAAGGGGCACTACGATAGCGTTTTCACTGAGTTCATTATGTCTGTGGAACAGTGGAGAGAATAAGCGTTCATTTGCTGGCATTGTGTTGCATGGTCACTCCGGTTCTGTGTGACCAATGTCATAACTGACCAATTTCTACCACTTAAGAATCCCGACAGTGGTCATAGCTGGGAGAAAAAAAAAAGGTTGCAAATAAGTATCATTACAGACCAGTCAGCTTAACTTCAGTGCCCAGAAAGATAATGGAGCAAATAATGAATCAATTTGCAAACACCTAGAACATAAAGTGGTAAGTAACAGTCAGCATGGATTTGTCAAGAACAAATCATGTCAAACCAGCCCAATAGCTTTCTTTGACAAGCTAACAAGCCTTGTGGATGGGAGAAGGGGAAGTGGTAGATGTGGTATATCTTGACTTTAGCAAGACTTTTGATACTGTTTCACATGACCGTCTCATAAACAAACTAGGGAAATACAACCTAGATCAGAAGTGGGCAAACTACGGCCCGCGGGCCACATCCGGACTACAGGACCATCCTGCCCAGCCCTTGAGCTCCTGGCCAGGGAGGCTAGCCCCTGGCCCCTCCCCTCCTGTCCCCCTTCCCTGCAGCCATGAGTGCTGCTGCCCGCTCATGCAGGGCAGTGTGGCCGCATGTCTGGCTCTGGCCAGGCAGCGTGGTAGCCAGACATGCTGCTCTGAGCGGCATGGTAAGGGGGCTGGGGTTGGGGGGTTGGGTAAGGGGCAGGGGGCAGTTGGATGGGGCAGAGGTTTGGGGGGGTGGTCAGGGGACGGGGAACTGGGGGTGGTTGGGTGGGGTGGAGGTTCTGGGGGGGGCAGTCAGAGGATGGGGAGCAGGGGGGGTTGGATAGGGGGTGGGGTCCCAGGGGGCTATTAGGGGGTCGGGGTGTGGATAGGAGTCAGGGCAGTCAGGGGACAGGAAGCAGAGAGGGTTGGATAGGGGGTGGGATCCGGGGGGGGGGTTGTTAGAGGCAGGGGAGGTCCAGGAGGGGGTGGTCAGGGGACAAGGAGCAGGGGGGGTGGAGGCCAGGCTGTTTGGGGAGGCACAGCCTTCCCTACCCAGCCCTCCATACAGTTTTGCAACCCGATATGGCCCTCTGGCCAAAAAGTTTGCCCACCCCTGACCTAGATGGAGCTACTGTAAAGTGGGTGCATAACTGGTTGGAAAACTGTTCCAAGTGAGTAATCATCAGTGTTTCACAGTCAGGCTGGAAGGGCATATTAATTGAGGTCTCATAGGGATCATTTCTGGGTGTGGTTCTGTTCAGTATCTTCATCAATGATTTAGATAATGGCATAGAAAGTATGTGTATAAAGTTTGCAGATGATATCAAGCCGGGAGGAGTTGCAAGTGCTTTGGAGGATAGGATTAAAATTCAAAATGATCTGGACAAACTAGAGAAATGATCTGAAGTAAATAGGATGAAATTCAATAAGGACAAATGCACAGTACTCCATTTAGTAAGGAACAGTCAATCAGTTGCACACATACAAAATGGGAAATGACTTCCTAGGAAGGGATCTGGGGGGCATAGTAGATCACAAGCTAAATATGAGTCAATAGCGTAACACTGTTGCAAAAAAAGCAAACATCATTCTGGGATATATTAGCAGGAGTGTTGTCAGCCTATGAGAAGTAATTCTTCTGCTCCATACTGATTAGGCCTCAACTGGAGTATTGTGTCCAGTTCTGGGCATCACATTTCAGGAAAGATGTGGACAAACTGGAGAAAGTCCAGAGAAGAGCAACAAAAATGATTAAAGGTCTAGAAAACATGACCTATGAGGGAAGACTGAAAAAATTGGGTTTGTTTAGTCTGGAGAAGAGAAGACTGAGAGGGGACAGAACAGTTTTCAAGTAAATAAAAGGTAGCCCAGGAAAAAATATGGGCTTTTTAGCAGGTGCAGAAAGTTAAAAAAATCCCGCCTTTGACAGACCAAGGGGGTGACTGAGTTTCACATCCAAAGGCCCTTCATCACGAATGCCCTGGACATCTCCATTGCAAGAAGATTGAGTAATGCCATCAGGATAGTTTACATTTCATACCCAGGCCTAAAACCTACTGACTGGGAGAAGGGTATAGAAATCCAAGGACTCAGATACTTCTAGAATTGCCCCTCCACAATCTTTTCAGCAAGTTTCTGTCCCCTCTAAAACACAGATTGGACATTGGTTAATATGAGGTGCAATATCAAGGTTCATTTACAAGACCGTAGCATCCTTAGAATAAGAAACCCCGTTCTCCCATTCCTTCAGGAAGCTATTCATAATATTGACCAACAACAAATCCTGTACTTCCCTACAGGCCTTCAACATTTGGAAAGGATGTGGATTCAATTTATAGCTTGTAGCTCGGAGCACTTCCGGCATCCCATTACATCAGTGAGTAACACTAGCTGAAACTGAAATAGAGAAGATTTATTTAGCATGTGTGTCCTGGAGATAATTGTCTTGTCACCATGGAAAAACAGGAAAACAGACAGGTCAGGTCAGCTCTCAGTGATTTTGAATCTGTAAAAAACCATGATTCATCATGGCAACAAACTTGAGTTGGTAACTGACAGACAGAAATCCAGATTAACCAGACTGCCCCCAAGCCAGAATACTGTCACTGTATGAGACTTTGCAGATACTACTGATGTGGCCAAAAAATCTGCCTTTTCATCCTGTACAGCCATGACATAACTTATAACATTCTTTGTCACCATTTGTCGGATACTTCATGAGACTTCTGCCAATGGAGCTCAGGTCATTGATCTTCCTGCTTTACTCACCTCAGGTCTTCTGTATAAACAATGATGATGTATGAGAGGGAAGTGAGGTGAGAGGACATTTCAGGGCTATTGTACATTAATTGTGATTATTCATATTACTAAGAGCAGTCAAATGCTGTGGCAGATCACAGGCTCGGTTGCCTGCTGCGGGTGGACTATCGGAAGGGATTTATTTTCCCCAGTAAGAAAGTTGTGCTTTACTCTCTCACCTACAGAGACAGTGGATAGTTGACGGCAACAGAGTAGTTGCTTCCTCTTCATCCTCCAGTCCATCTCATGCACCATGTCCAGAATACAACCATCTATGGTTATGTTTACACTCCAAGATGGGGTGAAATTCCCAGGGTGAGGAGGCATACCTACATACCTCTGATGAAAAGAGTGTGTTGAAAATACAGCATAGCCATGGCAGTGCAAGTAGCAGGAGGGCTAGCATAGTGGATGGCTAGCCCTCTTCTTCTGCTTGCACCACTGTGGCTACGCAGCCGCTCAGTTTTTAAACACACTAGCTCTATCTGAGCTAACACAATATATCTGCTTTAGGTTGGCATTACATCCCCAGCTCCAAATGTAGACATACCCCAAGTGAGTTGGAAAAAAACAAAACACGCTAAGACAGTCTTAGGGTTGTCATGGCAGCCGTGAGACTTTAAGCAGAAAAATTGTGTGTGTACGTTGACATCCCCAGCACTTCCACAGTGAAGAGCCTTCTCACCCCAATTTGGGTTTTGGTAGTGTAGTGTCGGTATTTGTATCCCAGATTAGACTCATGTAGCGGTGCAAAGGAAATTCCGTGAGAGTAAGGATTTAGCCCCAACTGTCCATATGGCAAAACATACAACCACAATTGGCACTAATAGATATTGTACTGGCAAGCAGAGCAGAATGGGCCCTAGAGCCTGAACTACCTTCTTATTTTCAGAGGTGAGCACTCGAGGTCAACAAGGAGACAAATTGGCAGGATGGTCTGGGGAAACTTTTACTACTACTGCTTGTGCTGAACCTGTTCTGTATGTATAAATCACAACAGGTACAACCCAGCACCTTTTACAACCACTAAATTCAGACAAAAAGAAGCACTGGGAATTGTGCTAAGTGTTTTGGAGTAGTCCTAAAAGAATGTGATCTACAGTTTGTACAAAAAAAAAAAAAGCCTACTCCAAAAGGCTTAGCACAATTCCCAATGCTTCTTTTAGCACAAGTTCTAACTCTATAAATCATCATCATCATCATAAAAAAACCCTGGAATTACATACATATAATCCAGAAGGCGCACTCATAGTTTTAAACTGATTTCCAGACATTTATTTATTACTAGCCTATATAAAACAGTTACATCACCGTTATTTAAATGAAAGCCATCTTTGGGATGAAATAGAGCTATTTTAAGAGTGTACAGAAAGACTACACAACCATTTAGGAGAGGAAGTGAAGAATGCTATATCCATTTGACATAAAATCTGCAGGAAAGCAGAATGTAATCCACAATATTGGAATTTGGCCAGGAACAAAACCAAGACTTGTACAAATAATGCCTTGGGCTTGTTCATATCATAAGTAGTTAGGACCTTGGTTTTGCATATCAAAGATGGCTTGAAAGATTCAATGGAACAGTTTCACAGATTAGAGAGCACTAATTCTTGGCTAATTCAGCCTAATCTCGACACTGAAATAACACACTCCAAAAATGACACAATGTTCCAATGTCCACTGATTTAATTTTAAATGCTTACAATGTATTTCTAGGCAGTGATTTTCAAACCAACAAACAAAATGAGGTATAAATGGAAAAATAGGTCATCTCAGGTTTGCCTTGGTTCCATGCATATAATTATAGATGTTGCTTATATTCAAATGCTTGTTTTATCAAAATGAATCCAACAAGGGATTAAAATAATGAACCATTTTGAATACACTGCATAAAAAGATCTTCAATCTCTGCTGTGCATCACTACTATCCAGTGCCATCCAAGTTCTTCTCACATTGTCCTCTTCTGCTGAGCTTATTGCTCTTTCACAAACGTCATTCAGCCAGCCTACTATCTTTCCAGTATTGGCCAGCCATAGTCATCATTTGAATTCATAAGATGCGGATCTGAAACATTGATCCTCCTCCAAATCCTGAAAGCTAACTCATTTATCTGATGTTTTCCAGGTCAATACTGCAGCTTGATTTGGAGAGGTTCATCTTTACTTCACTTCTCTTCACGCTACAACAATGAAATGATATGGGTTATTTATGGCACAGGTGAACGCCTTGAAACTGTCAATTGTCCCCCCCAAAATTCGTAACGGTTGAAAGCTGAGTAGGCCTGTAAGAGGTTTTGAATGTCAAAGTAAATAAGAGCACTCATCACTTGTAGGTCACATAATAAAGCATCTTTTAAAATTGATATGCTTTTACATATAGCCCAAAGTACTACAATCGTTGTTCCTTTGGCTTTTCCCTTGTATTAATGTTAAGGAGTACAGGATGTCAGCAAGCAGGGATCTTGTTCTTCACTCCACGCTGATTCATGCAAGGTCACTGGTTACAGTTACTGCCATCTGTGATTTGTTCAAAAATGAGACCCCCAACTCTGCATGTATAATTGGGACCTGGCTGAATGACACTGCAGGCTTACTGTTGGAACAGTTGTCTTTGGTCAGGTTTTGATTCAGCATGAGGCAAGGGGAGATCAGGAAGGCAGTGTGCCAACAGATTGCAAATATACAAGGTCACTTAGCCCACGGCTAGATCTGATTGTGTCCACCTTGTTTGGAAGTCCCTGGGCAAGATTGAGGCTATGTCTACATGAGATAGCTTACAGTTATCTACACAGCTGCACCTGTGTAGTGCTGCAAGTACAGATGCCATAAGCTGATGGGCGAGAGCTTTCCCATCAACTTAATTACTCCAGCCCCAGCTGGCGGCAGTAGCTATGTAAATGGGAGAAGCTCTCCCACCCACATTGTGCTGTCCACATGGGTGATTATGTGGCTGTAACTTAAGTCGCTTGGAGAGTGGCTTATTGACACCCAAGGGACATGAGTTCTACCAACTTAAGTTGTAGTGTGTACATAGCTTGAGATAAGTCTACCATTGGTGTACAAATCATTCCATTGAACTACTAGAGCCCTAGATGGAATCACCCCAAACACTCCCACTTGATCTCATATGTAATATTGCTCTCCTCTTGAGGGAGTTCAAATTATGATCCAGTGGCCTTCCAGAGTCACAGGCAAATAAATCCTCAGGGGCCCTCCTAAGTTGCGGACATCTCATATTTTGTATTTTTAGACTCTAACCTGCCTGACACAGAGACCATGACAAGCACACTGTTGGCACTTAAAGAATGATAAAAATAATGGAAGTTTTTCTGAAGCGGTTTTCCACTACATTATTTTTTGAGGTAACAAACTTTTGCAGTTCTGTACAACTAGGCTTATACTGTAATTATTTTTCAGTATTGTATTTAACATGGCAATACAGCAAAACCCTCTGGCAGAGTGCAAAAAATAGTTAGTTAAAACATTTAAACACTTCCCACAATCAATCAGTTTTACATTCTGTAAACAAACGAACTGGAAAGATACTCATGTGATCGATTTTCTGTAAAGGCTGTAAGAGCACAATGAACCCCAAAGGAGTCTTCCGCTGCAGCAAAATTCATGTAGTTACCAAATGACAGATTTCTAAGAAGATGCCCTTTATTAATCAATTGTAAGAAATGGACAATCAGGAAATCTGTTTGTTCCTTTAAAGTGCCTATTGTGGAAGAGGTGTAATAACTGCTTTTAAAATTGTAAAAATAAACGATTTTTTCTACAAACTTAATCCCTCGCACTTTTGCTGCATTCTAAATATCAATAAAGTACAGTGAAGAAAAAATAATCCATTTTAACAAGTGACTTCATTTCAGCTTTACATACCAACACCGAATGCCAGAAACCAAAACAAAAAGCTAACAAACTAGTAACTTTCCTCTGGAGCAGGGGTGGCCAACCTGAGCCTGAGAAGGAGCCAGAACTTACCAATGTACATTGCCAAAAAGCCCCAGTAATACGTCAGCAGCCCCCCCCATAAGCTCCCCCCCCCCACTCCCAGGGCCTCCTGCCCACTGGCAGCCCTGCCAATCAGCACCTCCCGATCAGCTGTTTAGTGTCATGCAGAAGGCTCGGAGTGGGAGGAGCGAGGGCATAACAGGCTCAGGTGAGGGGTACAGTGGGGGCAGGGCCTGTGGCAGAGTCAGGGGTTGAGCAGTGGGTACCACCTGGCACATTGGAAAGTTGGCACCTGTAGCTCCAGCCCTGGCATCAGTGCCTATACAAGGAGCCACATATTAACTTCTGAAGAGCCACAGGTTGGTCACCCCTGCTCTGGAGTGTTCATATTTCTTAAACCACAAGTCACTGCCAATTAATATTAGGAATCGGAGTCCTTGCTACATGTCATAAATATAAAGGGAAGGGTAATCACCTTTAAAATCCCTCCTGACCAGAGGAAAAATCCTTTCACCTGTAAAGGGTTAAGAAGCTAAAGGTAACCTCGCTGGCACCTGACCAAAATGACCAATGAGCAGACAAGATACTTTCAAAAGCTGGGAGAAGGGAGAAAAACAAAGGGTCTGTGTCTTTCTGTATGATGCTTTTGCCGGGGACAGAACAGGAATGGAGTCTTAGAACTTAGTAAGTAATCTAGCTAGGTATGTGTTAGATCATGATTTCTTTAAATGGCTGAGAAAATAGCTGTGCTGAATAGAATGAATATTCCTGTCTGTGTGTCTTTTTTGTAACTTAAGGTTTTGCCTAGAGGGATTCTCTATGTTTTGAATCTAATTACCCTGTAAGGTATTCACCATCCTGATTTTACAGAGGTGATTCTTTTTACTGTTTCTTCTATTAAAATGTTTCTTTTCAAGAACTGAATGTTTTTTTCATTGTTCTAAGATCCAAGGGTTGGGTCTGTGGTCTCCTATGCAAATTGGTGAGGATTTTTACCAAACCTTCCCCAGGAAGTGGGGTGCAAGGGTTGGGAGGATTTTTTGGGGGAAAGACGTTTCCAAACTACGCTTTCCTAATAAAAATAAACCCAGATAAATGTTTGGTGGTGGCAGTGGAAGTCCAAGGGCAAAGGGTAAAATAGTTTGTACCTTGGGGAAGTTTTAACCTAAGCTGGTAAAAGTAAGCTTAGGAGGTTTTCATGCAGGTCCCCACATCTGTACCCTAGAGTTCAGAGTGGGGAAGGAACCTTGACACTACACAAAAAGAAAATGCAGAGTTAAGTTTGAAACTCCTTTCTTAGTTAATTCACCAATTTTTCTGTAGATAAGCAGTAGATATTGTGGCACATGTGAGCTAGGTTTTGTATAAGCCTGGCAGGTAAAGGGTAGAACACTCATAGTACTGTGGGAGCCTGCTTCAGTGATTTGCAGGGTGAACAGGGTTTTTTTTTTAAAAAATGAGTCTAGTTACCTAGAAGCCGGAACAATTGAATTGCAACTTAATCTTACAAGGTTTGTCTTGCATTCAAGCCAGTAGAAGAGGAGGGTTGTCAACACCTTGCAGAATTGACACCATAGTATTTAGAGACAAGATCTGGATGAATACTGTTAAGAATAACCTCCAAAAGTTTGTGTATCTAAAACTAGTGAATACTATTACATCAAATTCCCACGCACCTAATAGTCACTGTTCAGGAACATTTAGATAGATGCTTAAACCTGAAAATACTTCATTCTGAACCACCAGCAAGAACTGATAATACCACTGATGCTTCATTTTCCATAATCTGAGCACCAATGGGATAAAGAATAATGGCAGACATTAGATTACTTCATATCTTCCATGGGTGTAGTGATGAAGTTCAACAACTGAACTCCTCTTTCCCTGATAAATGATGAGCACTACAGATTTTATAAAAAAATTATTCATCTTCCATAACATGCCTTGTAATGACAGGTTTCAGAGTAACAGCCGTGTTAGTCTGTATTCGCAAAAAGAAAAGGAGTACTTGTGGCACCTTAGAGACTAACCCATTTATTTGAGCCTTGTAATGTTTTGTTTGCCATGAAGCTGTACAATGATGATGAAGGGTTTATATTGTTGTTTTCCAAATGTTTTCTCATCAGACAGGGCTTTGTCTTTCTCCCAGCTTGTTTTAATAGCAGTTGTACTTCATTTCAGTTAATAGTTTTTTAGATTCAGGAACTCAATTTAATTATTTCATCTTAAATATACCAGAAAATTAGCACTCTAATTTGACAAAGATTCCTTTTCTTAAAGATTAGCAATGAAACAAAATTACCTGGGAAGAGAGAGCTGTGCAGAATAACTACTTCATGTGTATTTTCTGGAAAGAAATTATCTCTGGGATGTTCTGCCTGCTGTGATACAGCAGAAGGCAGTAGGAGAGTGTGTTTTTTTTTTGAAGCATAAAAAGGTGTTTTTATTTGCATAACACACTTACAAAACAAAAAAACAGTGTATGCAATGTGTAACACAGCAACCAATCACAATTGTTTACTCATTAGCTTCAGGGGAGGGAAGTGTTCAAGCTTGTCTGGGCCCAGGGCGGGGGCTTCCTCGACTCTCGCGGTCTTCCACCCTTCCGAGTTACCTGGTGGCCCAGAGCGAGGGGGCTTCATTGACTCTCAAGGTCTGCCACTCCCTCGAGTTACCTGGCGCCACGCCCAGTGTCACCAACAATTCCCTCCTTTGAAAGCACCCAAGAAGAGGGGAAGGCTGTGGGGTGGACAATCCGGGGGGGGGGGGCATGTGCACCAATGTGTGAAAGGACCCCTCTAAGGTGGTGGTGTCCACAGCAGCAATGGCTGGGGCTGGGGTCCCTTACTCTCTCCCCCAATCAAAGGGTCAAACAAAGGGAACCGGACGGGGACACCGAGCAGAGAACCTCAGACAGCGCCTACCGCTCCTCAAAAGCATCAAGGGAGTCGGTGGACGTCGCCCAGAGGAGCTCCGCCCGGATACGTGAACGGATCGAGGATCGGAAAACGGCCCCACAGTCACAGGAAACTCCATTGGCCAACCTCCTCTCTCTGGTTTTATAGATGGCCGTTTTAGCCAGGGCCAGGAGGAGGTTAACTAGGAGATCCCGCGACTTTGTGAGGCCACGGATGGGGAGTGCATAAATAAAAAGGTAAGGAGAAAAATGCAACCAAAAACGTAATAGAAGATTTGTGAGGAGCCGGAACAGGGGCTTCAGCCTGGCGCACTCCAAATATACGTGTGCCAGGGTTTCCCTCACACCGCAAAAGGGACAAGTACCTGGGATGGGGGTGAACCGCACCAAGTACGTGCCTGTGCCCACAGCTCCGTGAAGGAGCCGCCAACTGATGTCCCCGACAGGCCTCGGAACCAAGGTGGAATATAAGCTGGCCCACCAGGGCTGCTCACCCTCCAAAGGTGGTGGAAGGTCTCGCCACTTTGTGTCGGGGCGGGACACTAGGGTGAGGGCATGAAGGGTGTTGAGCATGAGCGTGTATAGATGTTTCCTTGGCGTGGTTTGGAAGCATATGCAGCCGGCTTGCAATAAAGGGGTGAGGGGGTCGATTGGGTCTACGGGGCAGGGGTCCAATTAAAAGGTCCGGCGGGCCTGGGGTAGAGGGTGGGCGGGGCGTGCCCTCGAGCAGGACCTGGTCGAGGTAAGCTCGAGCAGCGGGCGGCAAAGCGGCCTTCACCTCCTGAAGTACGTGCTGGGGTATGAGGTCTGGAGAGCCCCATGCGCTGAGCGAGCGTCAGGGGATCCAACCAGTCTCCCCGGTCGTAGTCCAGGAGGTCTCTGACTCTTGTGACTTCTGCCAGGATCAAGCTCTGGTGCACCGAATGGGACTCCGCCACCTGCACACGGAGCTGGGGGTTGTGTAGCAGGGGCTCCACGAGGAGATCTGCCCCCTCGGTGGCTGCCACAGACCTGGTCATTAAAAACAGTTTCCAAGTCTGGAGGAGGTCCTGGTAGAAGACTGGCAGCCCGGAGAGGTCTCGCGGAAGATCTCCTGGATGGAGATAAAAGAGCTGTCAGTCATATCGGAGCCCTCAGATGCGGCGAAGGATGGCGTGCGCCAATATGCTCCACGCCGAACTGCCTGCACCATAGAGGAGCCTCTGTAGGGCCTGGAGGCGGAAGACACTGACCTGAGTGTGCAGGCACTTCAGGCCCTGTCCTCCTTCCTTCAGGGGTAGATGAAGAACCCCTACAGTGGCCCAGTGTATTCCTGACCAAAAGAACCCTAGAATCGATGTCCGGAGGTTGGTCAGGAAACCCGGGGCCGGGACCATGGTGTTGAGTCGGTACCAGAGCATGGACAGGACTAGTTGATTAAGCACCAGTGCTCTCCCTCGGAGGGACAGACATCGGAGTAGTCCCGTCCATTTCTGGAGCCACTCTATCACCCCGCCCTCTAAATTTTCCTAGTTCTTTGGCGGATGCGTGGCAGAAATGTAAACGCCTAGGAAGAGCGGCGGACCCACGCTCCACTGGATGGTCTGAAGCATGGGTGGGAGGGAGCTCGCCTGCTGCCAGTCTCCTACCGCCAAGCCAGAGCTCTTGACCCAGTTGACCCAGGCAGAGGAGGCTGCCGAATAGATGGCCTGGCAAGTCTCCACCTGCGCCAAGTCACCCGGGTCCTTGACCACGAGGAGCACGTCATCGGCGTACGCCAACAGGACCAATCGCCGCTCCGGCTCCCGCAGCACCAACCCTGTCAACCTCCTGCGGAGGAGACAGAGGAAGGGCTCGATCGCCAGAGCGTACAGCTGGCCCGAGAGGGGGCATGCCTGCCGTACTCCTCACCCGAAGCTGACCGGCTCGGTCAGGGTCCAGTTGAGCTTAACCAGACACTCTGCGGAAGCGTACAGCACCCGGAGAAAACCCACAAACTGGGGTTCGAAGCCAAACGCCTGCAGAGTGCTCAGGAGGTACCCATGGCCCACCCTATCGAACGCCTTCTCCTGATCTAGGGACAAGAGGGCGAACGACAGACTGACCCTACACCTGAGTTCCAAAAGGTCCCGAACCAGAAATAGGTTATCAAAGATACTGCGGTCCAGGATGGTGTAGGTCTGGCCTGGGTGGATCACATCCGCCAGCACAGACCCTAGCCGCAGCGAGATTGCTTTCGCTATGATTTTGTAGTCCGTGCTGAGGAGCGAGACGGGATGCCAATTTCGTAAATCATGGAGGTCCCCCTTCTTCGGCAATAAGGCGAGCACAGCTCACCTGCACGAAAGAGGGAGGACCCCGCTCTGCAGAGACTCGGCCCAGACGGTGACTAGGTCTGGGCAGAGGACATCCCAAAACACACGGTAGAACTCCACGGTCAGCCCGTCCATGCCTGGAGACTTATTAGTGGGCATACAATGGAGGGCTTCCGAGAACTCGGCCAGAGTGAGAGACAACTCTAGCCAGTCTCGGTCGCTCGCGCTGACCGTGGGGAGCTCCTCCCAGAGTACTCTGCAAGCGCCAGGGTCAGTCGGATCCGGGGAGAAAAGACTTGCGTAGAAGGCTCGGGCCCTCCCGCACATCTCCACCAGTTCCATGAGGAGGGTGCCGTCTTCTGCCAGGAGGCAGGTGATGTGTTTCTTGGCCCCCCTCATTTTCTCCAAGGCATAGAAGAAGCGGGAACCGTGATCCATCTCCCGAAGGAGGCGGATGCGGGATCGAACAAAGGCACCCCGGGCTCGATGGTCCTCAAGGGCCCAGAGCTCCTCCTGCTTCTCCCGGCACGCTCCGCAGAGGAGCAGATCCTCGGGGCTGGCGGCCAGACGCCTCTCCAGCTCTAAGACCTCCCGTTCCAACTGCTCTATCTCCGCATTTCTCCGTCGGCTGGTGCCCCGGGTGTAGTCGAGGCAGAAAAGCCGGGCGCGCACCTTCCCCAGGTCCCACCATCGCCGTGCCGAGGGAAAGGCACGCCGCTGCCCTCGCCAGGCCAGCCAGAATTCCCGGAAGGACGTCACGAAGCCCTCATCCTCCAACAGGCTGTTGTTAAAATGCCAATAGGCCGGCCCCGGCCTCTCCGCACAGAGGGAGGCTGTCATGGTGGCTAGGTGATGGTCAGAAAATGGGGCCAGCCGAATGCTGGAGGAGTGGGCTTGTGAGAGATGGAAGTGTGATAAATAAATGCAGTCCAACCGGGAGTGGCTCAACCGATGGGCCTCCACCCGGACAAAGGTGAATGTGGAAGTGTCATCCGGGTGGTGGTCACGCCAGATGTCCACTAGGGAGTGGTGTTCGACTATCTCCCGGAGGGTGTTCTTGGCGGCCAGGCTCTGCTCGGTCCCTGAGTGGTCCCACTCCTCGACGGTGGTATTAAAATCCCCTCCCAGGACCAGGCACTCCTGAAAATCTAAGGCACCGAGGAAGGCGGATGCCCGTTGATAGAATTGCAGCCGCTCTGGGCCTGATGTCGGGGCATAAACGTTAATGAGGTTAACCACGAGCCCCTCCATACGGACCCGGAGATGCAGCAGGCGACCCGGCACGGTCTCGGCGACCCCTAGCACCTTTGGCCTTAAGTCAGGGCAGAACAGGGTCACCACTCCAGCCTGTCAAACTGTGGCATGGTTAAAGTAGACCCTGTCCCCCCACTCCAGCTGCCAACTGTCTTCGGTGGTCTGATCCATATGGGTCTCTTGCAGGAAAACCACAGAGTACCCTCCCTTCCGAAGGAAGGAGAGCACCTGGGACCTGCAGAGAGCCATCCTACAACCCCGGGTGTTCAACATTGTGATGGTGAGAGGTGTCATGGGGATCCTCACTGGCAGGGACGCTCGCATCTCCCAGCAGGCTGCGCAACAGTCCTTGACCCATCCCGTTGGTGAGTAATTGTTCACGGAAGACGTGGAGCCGCCAGTAGGCCGCAGCATCCCGCTTCCCCGTCCCTTTACCTTCCCCCATGAGGGCCCTTGTGGCCCGGAAGATTTGAGAAAAGTCCCCCCATCGCTGGAGAGCAAGCTGTATCTTGTTGCGGGAGCCACGGACATCTTCTAAAAACTTCTGCAGCGCTCCTCGCAGCTCATTGGGGGGGTGGGGTTACGGTTTCCCGATTGTTCCACGGCGGGGCCCTTGGTGCAGCTCCATGGCCTACTAAAATGGGCAAGCAGGGTGCGGATCCCTGACGGGGTGCCTGATGGGCTGGAGCATCTAGGCCCACCCCAAACCCTGGGGCAATAGGGGGCGGTGGAGGGAAAATAACAGCCCATAATGAGTCAGGTAGGAGAACACAAAGGCTGCTCCCTAGGGGTCATCAGTTGGAAAAGGGGAAGGAGACAGCCCCGGAGGCGGCGATAACATTGCAGGAGGTAAATTGGATAGGGGTAGGGGCGGGGGCAGGGGCAGAGGCGAGGTTCTGGGTTTCAGGAGGCAAGCAGCTGGATGGTGGCACCTCCCGATCAGGCTCGAGGGTTAAGGGGGTGGGGAGGGAGCTCTCAGTGACACCGGGCGCGGGCTCTATGGTGGATTTAGCAGCCACAGCATTAGGAGGTGCATTATCTTCTGTAGGACCCCCGCCCAGGAAGGAAGTCGATTGCTCCGCACCAACGGGGCGTGCCCCTGGCGACTCGTGTCCCAGCCACGTGGCGCCGGCTGTCACCTGAGCAGGCTCAGTGGTCGTCAGCGGGGTGCCATCAGCGGCCGGGTCGATGGAGGAGTCCAGGGGCTCCTTGGAGGTGGGAGCAGAAGCAGCAGTTACGGGGAGGGAGCATGGGGAAAAGAGGGGTGGAGTGAGGTCGCCCAGATCGAGGTTTGCTGGCAAAAGGTCGTCCTCCCCCTGGGCGACTGGGGTCAAATCTAGGGCCTCGATCGCCTCAAACGTAGAGGAGAGGACACTTTATGCCGTCCCGGGGTTCTCCCTGCCGACACCCGCCACGACGGTTGCCTCGGGGTTCACGGGGGGCTTCAGGTAGTGTCAGGACAGAAGAGGCTTCCTCAAGGGTCTCCTGTGGAGGGGAGGGTCTCCCGTGGAGGGGAGACACTACCCTCCGGTTCTGCCACATCTTTCCCAGCTGACACCGGTGGATGGGATGTACTCGTGGGCAAAGCGCAGGGCTTGGCATCCATGCACCCCCTTCCTGGTGTTCTGGGGGGCCTCTGCTTTGGGTGGATAAGGCGGAGCTCGAGCCTTCCACTTGTCTTGCTTCCCCTGGACTAGGGCCTGGCCCTCCATGGCATCATCTGGGGGCTGGTTAGCAGGGGTTGTGTCAGGGGGTAGAGGTGATGGCTCAGGGACTTGGGGGGGAAACAGTGGAGCAGCATAAGGGAGGGAGGATTCTCCCTCGGGGAGGCTCTCTCCCATGCCTGATAGTATCTCTGCCACACCCTCCTCCATAAACCCCGCCAGATTATCAGCAGCGAGGGCGGGGTTCTCCTGCTCATCTGGGCATTGTAGGGGAGGTGCCCCTTGGGCCTGAGCGGGAGTGGTGATGGTCTGAAGAGGAAGGGGGGCGGGTTCAGGTACCGGGCAGCCAAGGGCATCGGCAATGACGGGGCTGATGTCCTGCTGGGTCTCGGGGATCCCAGGTGCCCCTCCTTGCCGGGCTAAGGGGCAGTCCCTCCGGACATGCCCCGACGCCCGGCAGAGGTAGCACTGGGCTTCCCCCGTGGAGAAGTACACCCGATAACGGGCCCCCTGGTGGGGGACTAGGAAGGATCCCTCGAGCGCCTCTCCGTCATGCGCCGCTGACGTCAGTAGAAGCTGCACTTGCCGGCGGAAGGAAAAGTTGTGACGGAGGGTGGAGTCCTTGCAGCCCAACGGGAGAGGGCTGATAACAGAAACAGGTTTCCCCAGGGTGGAAAGGGCGGGTAACAGGGCAGCATTGGGGAGAAAAGGAGGGACAGAGGTCAGGACCAGGCGGACGCCCAGGTCCTCTAGTGGCTCTGGGGGGACAAACCCCCCCCCCACTGCCAGGCCCCTCTCCACTGCTTCCTGGGCGGCAGCCTCCGATGCTAAGAAGAAGACGAGCTTCCCGTACATTTTGGAGGCTGCCACAATGGCTGAGGGCCCCACCACCCTTGCCAGCGCCCGCATGTAGGTCTCCACATGGGGCGAGGCAGGCATCAGGAGGCATTGGACACCGTGCTTCCTTGTCATGGTGGGAAAGGGGCCCCGGCCGCTATTGATGATGGCGGAGGCGGTGGCGGGAGAGATGATGAGGCAGCAGGCGGGGGGCTGCCGCCGCCCGGGAATACATCCTGGGGGCTGAGTAAGGGACACCCGCAGAGCTGGTGGAGGGGGCAGTGGGGAAGGATGCCATGGTCGGTGGTGGGGCCTCAGCAGTCGGGGTGGTCACTGCCCTGGAGGGCCTGGTCGTTTTAGCAGGGCCCTTCCCCTTCTTCTTGCCCTGGCCTTTCCTGCCGACTGGGGGGGCTTCCCTAGAGTCTGGGGAGGTGATGGGCATGGCAGCGGTGGAGGTCACCCTGGTGCCCTCCATTGCCGATGCCCCAGCGGGGTGGTAGCAGGTGGTTAACAGGAGTTGGGGTCAGGTAAAAAGGGACAAGCTGTGGGGTGGACAATTGGGGGGGGGCACATGAACCACCGTACGCTTGTCCAGAGAGTCCTGTTTGGTTGGCTGGTGCTTCTGGCCCACACAGTGGAATCAGGTCAAGCAACTGAGTCCAGAGGCAGATGTTAAACAGCCAGCAAAGACGGTGGAGGGGGGCAGTGGTGAAGATAGTAGTGTGGGGGTTGGGAGGACACAGATGGATCGGGGGGGCAGGTCCGTGCCATACCCCGTGTCCCTATAATCACAGTCAAGACACAATCAAGGCCTCTCCCCACACAAGAACATAGTTTGAAAGTTACTCAGTCTTAAGGCCCCCTCCATGGTGATTTGTAGATTCCTCAGGCGGTGTTCCTCCGGTAGACGGCTTTTTCCTTTTCTTTTCCAGGCTTTCTTTGCAGCTGTAGCATTCCAGGGATGCCGGAACAGAAGATAAGAGTCTCTCTCGGCCGGATACAGGTCCACAAACAAACAGCAAGCGGCTGGGTCCGGGGGCTGGGTCCCTCCACTCCCCACCTCCGAGAGAGCGGGCCAGCAGCCCCCCCCCCTCAGGGGGCCTCAGCTTAGCTGGAGAGGCAGCAGCGTCCGAGGGTGGGCGGGGGGGCTGACAGCAGCTGGCAGCCGACCAGCACCCAAGCAACAGCAGAAAAAAAAAGGATGGGGGGGAGAAAGGGGGAGAGCATCTGGCCCAGTCAGGGGGGAAGCTGAAAGCAGGGGCAAAAAGCAAGGAAAGCCCAGGCCAGAGGGCAGCAGGAGAGTGTCAGAAAGGAACCTTCTTCCCTGTAGAGAGAAGAATGTTTGCTATAAATAATTAAAGCACCTGAAGCCAATGAAAGCACTTGAAGCCAGTCACATGATAAAAACTTCCTGCTTCAATCAGACAAGAGGAGGAGTTGAAGCAGAATGGATTGGTGTTAGAGCAGAGAGCAGTTTGAAGAAGTACTGTGGTGGGCTAAGAAGACTAAGCCTCTAGGTAAAGGGACACCTGGTTTGTGCAGAGGGAGGGCAGGAAGCTCCACAAGCTGAAGGGCAGGAGAGGGAAGTAGCCCAGGGGAAGGAACTGTTAGTTCTAGTGGTTTACCACTATCCCTAGGGTCCCTGGGCTGGGACCAAGAGTAGAGGGTGGGCTTGGGTCCCTCTCTAGTGGGGCAGTTAATACCTCAGTTCAGGGGCAAGAAATGGTGCCCTGAACAACTGCTGCCTCCCCCCTGTCCCAAGAAGAGAACATATGAGACCCATCATAGTAGTGCTGGCAATTTGCCCCACTGCTTTGGATAAAGTTCTTGAAGAGAACCATATCATACAGAGCAATCAATGAATATTTTGAGAAACCATCTCTCTCTTATAACAACAAAATAAAGTGAGCTGATTTGGTTTCTAATAAGATGATTTATCACCTGGAAAATTAATTTGTTTTTAATCCTAGCGAAAGGGGACGAATTCTTGAAGAAAATTCAAAATTTATATGTGCTGTGGCTCTGTCCAGCTATAGTTTTTTGCTTTCTTATAACTCAGAAACAGCTTTAATTTTTTTCATGCAGTTAGTATCAATGTGAACTAGAAACCTTTGTATTAAAAAAACCCCCACACAATTGAAGAACGGTCACCCTACTAAAGTTTTTAAAAATCACTTGCTGCCTGTATGATGCTATTTTCTGTTTCCTTAACTATTTTATTTAGATCCAGATTGTGGGCTGGGTTGCACACTTGTGCAATTGCTAAATGAGGACTAAATACTCTTCCTGTGTTCTTCCTCAGCCTCCCCAGACCTGGGGGGCCTGAACACGCAGGGTTAGTCAGGTAATGTCGTGGTGGGTTGCAAGATAGAGGGAAGTGGGCAGAGTCTTGTGCAAGCCAGCTCAGCTCAACTTGTGCAGGTAGGGAGGGCAGTAATTTTGCTACTGGTTTAGCCAACACTATGGGTTGGCTCTGGGTTTGGGTGGATTAGTGAAACTGTGGTTTAAAAAGTGTGATGACTTTAAATAGGTAAAGTTTCTAATGATTTTTTTTTTAACATTAGTTTAGGAAGTTTAGAGCAGCTTATCTATTTAGTCATGATGGCACTATTTCTAATTCACTAGCATTTTCTTTTAAAACCCTTCCAGTCATCAAGATAAGTCACATTTTCACTGTACTATCAGAACCTTTATTGTAGCTAATTGGCACATCATAAGAATTAACTCAAGGAAATAATTAGTTTATAGGACCTCACTGGAAATGCTAAATCTCTCTGCAAGGAAAATCTTCCTCAGTTTCCCCTCAGTCCTTACAGGCAATACCCAATGGAGTTCATGGGGCAGGTTCAAGACCTCTAGATTCCCAGAGGAGAAATGTGGTTGTAGTCTGCATTCCGTTCTAGTAAGGCCAGCTATATTAGCTAGTACAGGGGACAGGACAATAGCTTCATCACCTCTTTTCTTTCCCTTACCCATGTCTTTTGAGGAGATTAGTACAGCTGTCTGTCCTACTTTAAATCCATTCTTGTGCTCTCAAAGCAGTCCTTGTGTGCCTTGCTGCCCACTCCCCCTCACCACTTGTGCATCTTTGCCGTATTGGACACAGTAATAATTAGGCCAGATCCAAACAACATGACGCTTTCAAATGGACAGCAGTGTTTTGGAGTAACATAAACAAGTGCTTCCTCCTATTTTAGCAAATTGTTTTCAGTACAGAGGCAAAAATAACAACCACCTATATTTGCAGCAGAAAACGTTCTGAGTGCAGTAGTAGCCTAGATACATTCTGGCAACATGGGGTGGGGGGGGGAGTTTCCTTTATCTTGACACCTTTTGTCAGGAAAATGTCCTGTATTTAACAAAACAAAATCTAGAAACATGTGGGCAATTAAATTAGTTGAACTTCCTTCCTTACAGGCCAGAATATTTACATATGGACTACCAAAACAAAGATTTCTCTTGTTAAATACAAAAATGAAGACTGAAGCAGGCTTAAAACACGAGTATATTTAGACTGTGTCACACTCACACAAACTAATGAAGCTAAATACGTTTATGTGAAATCTCCCATTTTACCTTGCTTTGTACATAAACGTCTGAAAAAATAAGGTGCAAAAAACTATTTTTCACTAAAGTAGTATTTAGTACACAAGCAAAATGCAGGATCATGATGCAGTCAACAAATATTTGACAAGACATAAAAAACTATTAGATGCATATCATTTTATTGCCATGTACAATGCTTACCTGAAATAAAGTGTTACTGACAGTTTAGAAGCAATCAACATTTGTAAAACTTTGATCAGTAATATGGACAAGTTTTGTTTTGGCTTTTTCTGTTTTAGATTGCTGCCTCAATAAAGCTATACTATACATTAATTGAGCATTAGCTAATATCTTGCTGCATCATCTTGACATCCACCCACACAGGGTCAGGGAGAAAGGTGCTTTTGGAGGCAGGCAGCCCTGGCCTCTTTTGCATATCCCAGTGGAATAGGGAAAGAACAATCTCTTTGCTCATCTAAGCACAAGGATTGCAACTGTACTTTGTCCTTTTACAGGCAGTGCAAGAGATCGGCCGTGCAAAAAGGCTCATTGGACAGCTCTTTCTCCTCCATCCTCAACTCTGCACTCAGAGAAGGCCCAGGTGGAATCTGGATCTGAAAGAACACTCAGGCTAGGATTTTCAAAGGAACCTAAGGGAGGTAGCCCAACTCCTCTGAATTTCAAAGAGGTGATAAGTGCCAAACTCCCTTAGGCTCCTTTGAAAATCTGAGCTTTTAACATCAGTATAAAGAATTATGGTTTATGCAAATATAAGAGCTATCACTGTTACCACGATCATTTGTCAAATGTAGGTAGTGTGCAGTTTCTGTTCCATTCCAACTTGGTTGCAATGATACTCTTTCCAAAAAATAGTTTGAAACAAGAATGATATTGAAATATTGTTGCATGTTTTTACTACTTTGACTGCTGACTGTTTACAAATGATGTGAGCCCCTGCAAGGCACTGCAACATTCACTCTCTGAGGGTATGTCTACACTATGAAATTAGGTCGAATTTATAGAAGTTGGTTTTTTATAAATCGTTTTTATGTAGTTGATTGTGTGTGTCCCCACACAAAATGCTCTAAGTGCATTAACTCGGCGGAGTGCTTTCACAGTACCGAGGCTAGCGTCAACTTCCAGAGTGTTGCACTGTGGGTAGCTATCCCACAGTTCCCACAGTCTCTGCTTGCCATTGGAATTCTGGGTTGAGATCCCAATGCCTGATGGGGCAAAAAACATTGCCATGGGTGGTTCTGGGTACATGTCATCAGGCCCTCCCTCCCTCCCTCTGTGAAAGCAATGGCAGACAATCGTTTTGTGCCTTTTTTCCTGAGTTACCTGTGCAGACGCCATACCACGGCAAGCATGGAGCCTGCTCAGCTCACTGTCACCATATGTCTCCTGGGTGCTGGCAGACGTGGTACTGCATTGCTACACAGCAGCAGCAACCCATTGCCTTGTGGCAGCAGATAGTGTAATAGGCCTGAAAACCATCCTCATCATGTCCAAGGTGCTCCTGGCCGCCTCTGTAAGGTCGGTCATGGGCGCAGGGACTAAATTAGGAGAGACTCGACCAAGTCATTCTCTTTAGTCCTGCAGGCAGTCCTATTGTACTATCTTATGGTGAGCGGGCAGGAGGTGAGGATGGCTAGAAGTCCTACTGCACCGTCTGCTGCCAGCCAAAGATGTAAAAGATAGATGGAATGGATCAAAACAAGAAATAGACCAGACTTGTTTTGTATTCATTTGCCGCCCCACCCCCCCCGGCCCCATGAAATCAATGGCCAACAATCATTTTGGTGAGGTCTGTCGGGGCGCCTTGAGAACTTTAATGGAGATTCAATCCCGCCTGAAATACCAGAGGGAGGGATAGCTTAGTGGGTTGAGCATTGGCCTGCTAAACCCAGGGTTTTGAGTTCAATACTTGAGGAGGTCATTCTGTGTAACAGTTGTTTTTGTTTCTCCTTCATGTAAAGCCACCCCCTTTGTTGATTTTAATTCCCTGTAAGCCATGTCGTCAATTGCCCCTCCCTCCGTCAGAGCAACGGCAGACAATCGTTCCGTGCCTTTTTTCTGTGCAGACGCCATACCATGGCAAGCATGGAGCCCGCTCAGATCACTTTGGCAATTAGGAGCACATTAAACATCACGCGCATTATCCAGCAGTATATGCAGCACCAGAATCTGGCAAAGCAAAACCAGGCAAGTAGGTGATGTCAGCACGGTGACGAGAGTGATGAGGATTTGGACACAGACTTCTCTCAAACCACGGGCCCTGGCAATGCGGGCATCATGGTGCTAATGGGGCAGGTTCATGCGGTGGAATGCCGATTCTGGGCCCGGGAAACAAGCACAGAGTGGTGGGACTGCATAGTGTTGCAGGTCTGGGACGATTCCCAGTGGCTGCAAAACTTTCGCATACATAAGGACACTTTCATGGAACTTTATGACTTGCTTTCCCCTTCCCCGAAGTGCATGAATACCAAGATGAGAGCAGCCCTCACAGTTGAGAAGTGAGTGGCAATAGCCCTGTGGAAGCTTGCAACGCCAGACAGCTACCGGTCAGTCGGGAATCAATTTGGAGTGGGCAAATCTACTGTGGGGGCTGCTGTGATGCAAGTAGTCAATGCAATCAAAGATCTGCTGATATCAAGGGTAGTGACCCTGGGAAACGTGCAGGTCATAGTGGATGGCTTTGCTGCAATGGGATTCCCTAACTGTGGTGGGGCCATAGACGGAACCCATATCCCTATCTTGGCACCGGAGCACCAAGCCGCCGAGTACATAAACCACAAGGGGCACTTTTCAATAGTGCTGCAAGCACTGGTGGATCACAAGGGACGTTTCACCAACATCAACGTGGGATGGCCGGGAAAGGTACATGATGCTCGCATCTTCAGGAACTCTGGTCTGTTGCAAAAGCTGCAGGAAGGGACTTTATTCCCAGACCAGAAAATAACTGTTGGGGATGTTGAAATGCCTATAGTTATCCTTGGGGACCCAGCCTACCCCTTAATGCCCTGGCTCATGAAGCCGTACACAGGCAGCCTGGACAGTAGTCAGGAGCTGTTCAACTATAGGCTGAGCAAGTGCAGAATAGTGGTAGAATGTGCATTTGGACGTTTAAAAGTGTGCTAGCGCAGTTTACTGACTCGGTTAGACCTCAGCAAAACCAATATTCCCACTGTTATTACTGCTTGCTGTGTGCTCCACAATATCTGTGAGAGTAAGGGGGAGATGTTTATGGAGGGGTGGGAGGTTGAGGCAAATCTCCTGGCCGCTGGTTATGCGCAGCCAGACACCAGGGCAGTTAGAAGAGCACAGGAGGGCGTGGTGCGCATCAGAGAAGCTTTGAAAACCAGTTTCATGACTGGCCAGGCTATGGTGTGAAAGTTCTGTTCGTTTCTCCTTGATGAAACCCCCCCGCCCCTTGGTTCACTCTACTTCCCTATAAGCTCACCACCCTCCCCTCCTCCCCTTGATCACTGCTTGCAGAGGCAATAAAGTCATTGTTGCTTCACATTCATGCATTCTTTATTTATTCATCACACAAATAGGGGGATAACTGCCAAGGTAGCCCGGGAGGGGTGGTGGAGGAGAGAAGCACCAGGAGGGGTGGTGGAGGAGGGAAGGAAAAGGCTACACAGCACTTTAAAAGTTTAAAACTTATTGAATGCCAGCCTTCTGTTGCTTGGGCAATCCTCTGGAGTGGAGTGGCTGGGTGGCCGGAGGCCCGCACACTGCGTTCTTGTTTGTCTGGGTGAGGAGGCTATGGAACTTGGGGAGGAGGGCGGTTGGTTACACAGGGTCTGTAGCGGCGGTCTGTGCTCCTGCTGCCTTTCCTGCAGCTCAACCATACGCTGGAGCATATTGGTTTGATCCTCCAGCAGCCTCAGCATTGAATCCTGCCTCCTCTCATCACGCTGCCGCCACCTTTCAGCTTCAGCCCTCTCTTCAGCCCACCACTTACTCTCTTCAGCCCGCCACCTCTCCTCCTGGTCATTTTGTGCTTTCCTGGACTCTGACATTGTCTGCCTCCTTGCATTTGTCTGTGCTTTGTCAGTGTGGGAGGACAGCATGAGCTCAGAGCACATTTCAGCGCGAGTGCTTTTTTTTCGCCTTCTAATCTTCGCGAGCCTCTGGGAAGGAGAAGGTCCTGTGATCCTTGAAACACATGCAGCTGGTAGAGAAAAAAAAAAGGGACAGTGGTATTTAAAAAGACACATTGTTCTATAAAATGGGTACACTCTTTCACAGTAAACCTTGCCTATAACATTACATACATAGCACGTGTGCTTTCCTTCCAAGGTTGCATTTTGCCTCCCCCCACCACATGGCTAGCCCCTCCCCGCGGCTAACAGCGGGGAACATTTCTGTTCAGCCACAGGCAAACAGCCCAGCAGGAATGGGCACCTCTGAATGTCCCCTTAAGAAAAGCACCCTATTTCAAGCAGGTGACCATGAATGATATCACTCCTGAGGATAACACAGAGAGATAAAGAACGGATGTTGTTTGAATACCAGCAAACATACACTGCAATGCTTTGTTCTACAATGATTCCTGAGTATGTGCTACTGGCCTCGAATGGTAAAGTGTCCTACCATGGTGGACGGAATAAGGCTGCCCTCCCCAGAAACCTTTTGCAAAGGCTTTGGGAGTACATCCAGGAGAGCCGCAAATGCCAGGGCAAATTAATCATTAAACATGCTTGCTTTTAAACCATGTATAGTATTTTAAAAGGTACACTCATCAGAGGCCCCTTCTCCGCCTGGCGGGTCTGGGAGGCAGCCTTGGGTGGGTTCGGGGGGTACTGGCTCCAGGTCCAGGGTGAGAAACAGTTCCTGGCTGTCGGAAAAAATGGTTTCTCCGCTTGCTTGCTGTGAGCTATCTACAACCTCATCATCATCATCTTCCTCGTCCCCAAAACCTGCTTCTGTGTTGCCTCCATCTCCATCGAAGGAGTCAAACAACATGGCCGGGGTAGTGGTGGCTGAACCCCCTAAAATGGCATGCAGCTCATCATAGAAGCGGCATGTTTTGGGCTCTGACCCAGAGTGGCCGTTTGCCTCTCTGGTTTTCTGGTAGGCTTGCCTCAGCTCCTTAAGTTTCACATAGCACTGCTCTGGGTCCCTGTTATGGCCTCTGTCCTTCATGCCCTGGGAGATTTTGACAAATGTTTTGGCATTTCGAAAACTGGAATGGAGTTCTGATAGCACGGATTCGTCTCCCCATACAGCGATCAGATCCCGTACCTCCCGTTTGGTCCATGCTGGAGCTCTTTTGTGATTCTGGGACTTCATCATAGTCACCTCTGCTGATGAGCTCTGCACCCACCTGCAGCTTGCCACGCTGGCCAAACAGGAAATTGAAATTCAAAAGTTCGCGGGCCTTTTCCTGTCTACCTGGCCAGTGCATCTGAGTTGAGAGTGCTGTCCAGAGCAGTCACAATGGAGCACTCTGGGATAGCTCCCGGAGCCAATACCATCTAATTGCATCAACAGTACCCCAAATTCGACCCGGCAAGGCCAATTTCAGTGCTAATCCCCTTGTCGGGGGTGGAGTAAGGAAATCGATTTTAAGAGCCCTTTAAGTCGAAAAAAAGGGCTTCATCGTGTGGACGGGTGCAGGGTTAAATTGATATAACGCTGCTAAATTCAACCTCAACTCCTTGTGTAGACCAGGGCTGAGCAAAAAGCAAACCTTTAGTGAGGGATTTCTAAAAGCAATACTCATTTCTCTATTAGTTCACTTTTCTCACCCACCTGTCAATCAGAAGATGAGCTTATCCTTTATATTAAGCCTCTTTATTTGTAACTGAATAATTTAAAATATATTCCTTCATGCATTTTGCTTTGGAAAAGCCATTTTAGTTTTTCCTGTTATCAAAATGCTGCATAGTCAGAGATAAGGGGGTTGATTTTCTGCCTTATTAACCATGCCTGAAAATATTTTGTCATTTTGATAATGTACCTGCAAAGGGTGTGAAGACAGCAATGATCATTTGCTATTAGAAACTTTTGCTTCTATTATTAAAACATTGCATCAATAGAAACTATGCTATTGGTAATTGGCAATCCTGAACTTGAATTATATGGTATTGATACTGTCAGGGTTCCCTCCCCACTCTGAACTCTAGGGTACAGATGTGGGGACCCACATGAAAGACCCCCTAAGCTTATTTCTACCAGCTTAGGTTAAAAACTTCCCCAAGGCACAAATCTCTATTTGTCCTTGGACTCAGGTATGCTGCCACCACCAAGTGATTTAGACAAAGAATCCGGGAAAGGACCACTTGGAGTTCCTATTCCCACAAAATATCCCCCCCAAGCCTACACCCCCTTTCCCGGGGAGGCTTGAAAAATAAACAGGGTGAGCACAAACCAGACGCTTGGGTTTGTAGGACACTAAAAACCCAATCAGATTCTTAAACAGAACTTTATTATAAAGGGAAAAAAAAGTAAAAGAAGCACCTCTGTGAAATCAGGATGGAAGATAATTTTACAGGACAATCAGATTCAAAACATAGAGGATTTCCCTCTAGGCCAAACATTAAAGTTACAAAAAGAAAACCAGGAATACACCTTCCTCTCAGCACAGAGAAAATCACAAACCAAAACAAAAATAAGCTAATGCATTCCCTTGCTAGTACTTACTGATTCTAATGGAGTTGGTTTGCTTGCTTCCTTGATCGGTGTCCGGCAAGCACTCAGAACAGACAGACGAAAACCTTTCTCCCCCCCCCCACCACTCCAGATTTGAAAGTATCTTATCCCCTTATTGATCCTTTTGGTCAGGTGCCAGCCAGGTTACCTGAGCTTCTTAACCCTTTACAGGTAAAAGGATTTTGTGCCTCTGGCCAGGATGGATTTTACAGTACTGTATACAGGAAGGTTGTTACCCTTCCCTTTATTTATGACAGGTACATAATATAAATATTTTTGGGTTGACATTTAATTTAGCAAAATAAACTTGTGCCCTCTGTATATGCATATGTTTAGTTCTATGATCATTAGCCCACAGAACACGTGATTTGACAGCATTGTTGTATATAAAACTAATAACATTTTAACTAAGCCTTTAGAATAACAATACTTCATTCTTGTACTAAAAAGAAAAGGAGTACTTGTGGCACCTTAGACTAACAAATTTATCTGAGCATAAGCTTTTGTGAGCTACAGCTCACTTCATCGGATGCATGCAGTGGAAAATACAGTGGGGAGATTTTATATACAGAGAGAACATGAAACAATGGGTGTTATCATACACACTGTGACGAGAGTGATCAGATAAGGTGAGCTATTACCAGCAGGAGAGGAAAAAAAAACTTTTGTAGTGATAATCAAGGTGGGCCATTTCCAGCAGTTGACAAGAATGTGTGAGGAATGGGGGGGCGGAGGGGGGGAATAAACATGGGGAAATAGTTTTACTTTGTGTAATGACACATCCACTCCCAGTCTTTATTGAAGCCTAATTTAATGGTGTCCAGTTTGCAAATTCATTCCAATTTAGCAGTCTCTTGCTGGAGTCTGTTTTTGAAGTTTTCTGTTGTTGAAGAATTGCGACTTTTAGATCTGTAATCGAGTGACCAGAGAGATTGAAGTGTTCTCCAACTGGCTTTTGAATGTTATAATTCTTGACATCTGATTTGTGTCCATTTAGTCTTTTACATAGAGACTGTCCAGTTTGGCCAATGTACATGGCAGAGGGGCATTACTGGCACATGATGGCATATATCACATTGGTGGATGTGCAGGTGAACGAGCCTCTGATAGTGTGGCTGATGTTATTAGGCCCTGTGATGGTGTCCCCTGAATAGATATGTGGGCACAGTTGGCAACGGGCTTTGTTGCAAGGATAGGTTCCTGGGTTAGTGGTTCTGTTGTGTGGTGTGTGGTTGCTGGTGCGTATTTGCTTCAGGTTGGGGAGCTGTCTGTAATCAAGGACTGGCCTGTCTCCCAAGATCTGTGAGAGTGATGGGTCGTCCTTCAGGATAGGCTGTAGATCCTTGATGATGCGTTGGAGAGGTTTTAGTTGGGGGCTGAAGGTAACTGCTAGTGGCATTCTGTTTTCTTTGTTGGGCCTGTCCTGTCGTAGGTGACTTCCGGGTACTCTTCTGGCTCTGTCAATCTGTTTTTTCACTTCCGCAAGTGGGTATTGTAGTTGTAAGAACACTTGATAGAGATCTTGTAGGTCTCTGCCTGAGGGGTTGGAGCAAATGCAGTTGTATCTTAGAGCTTGGCTGTGGACAATGGATCGTATGGTGTGGTCTGGAGAAAGCTGGAGGCGTGTAGGTAAGCATAGTGGTCAGTAGGTTTCTGGTATAGGGTGGTGTTTATGTGACCATCGCTTATTAGCACTGTAGCGTCCAGGAAGTGGATCTCTTGTGTGGACTGGTCCAGGCTGAGGTTGATGGTGGGATGGATGTGTCATTACAGAAAGTAAAATGATTTCCCCATGTTTATTCCCTCCCCCACCTCCCCACTGTTCCTCACACGTTCTTGTCAACTGCTGGAAATGGCACACCTTGATTATCACTACAAAAGGTTTTTTTTCTCTCCTGCTGGTAATAGCTCATCTTACCTGATCACTCTTGTTACAGGGTGTATGGTAACACCCATTGTTTCATGTTCTCTGTGTATATAAAATCTCCCCATTGTATTTTCCACTACATGCATCCGCTGAAGTGAGCTGTAGCTCACAGAAGTTTATGCTCAAATAAATTAGTTAGTCTCTAAGGTGCCACAAGTACTCCTTTTCTTTTTGTGGATACAGACTAACATGGCTGCTGTTCTGAAATCTGTCATTCTTATACTGTGATTTTACTTGGTAGATCTCAAAGCACTTTACAAGGAAGTCAGTGTCATTATCCCTATTTTACAAATGGAGAAGCAGAGGCAAAATGACTTACCCAAGATCACACAGCTGGTGAGTGGCACAAGTAGGAATAGAACCTGACCCATCCAACCATTGCTAAGATACAAAGTGCCATGTTGCATTAGGCCTATGGTCCACCTCACCCAATAGCCTGCCTCTGACAGTGACCAGCAGCAGGTGCTTCTGAAGAAAGTACAAGAAACCCTGCAATAATAAGCGTTTGTGGGATAATATGGCCCCAGTGAAAGTCTCATTGTGATGGGGTGTTCTCACCCCACACTAGCCTGGAAGCGGTTAATGGGGCTCAGAAGGGGCCAAGTAATCTGATAGGCCAGACTTGAGGGAGAATTAGGCTTAATGAGCAAGCAGTGACTGAGGATGGAGCCCCGCTGAGCAGGAGCAGGCAGGGCTAATATAAAGCCAGGAAGTATGCAGCAGAAAAAGTGAAAGAAGATACTCTGAAAGGATTAGTGAGTGCTTAGGGAAAGTGGGGTAGCATTAAAAAACCCCACATTATTTCACTTCTTTTTAATTATACAGGACTGAGTGAGAGGATATAGGTTTTTTTTCCCCTTGTGTGAAAACTGTGGTAGATGGCAGTTATAGCCTCACATGCTGAGGCTGCTGTGTGATAAAATGACAGGAAAAGAAGGAGGGGGGGCGGGGATTGCAGTGAGGGAGCTTGTAGCCCCTCTCTGGGCTTTGAGAGGGAAAGGAAGATACCCAGGGTGAGAGAGCGTGTATGTGTCAGTGGACTTTTGGCCCCTTACTAAAGCTCAGTGGGGTTTTTTTGGTTGGCTAGCTCCCAGTACCCAAAGGGAAGAGTGGATGGGAAATCAGGACCCTGAGACTGACAGTCCCCAGGAACAACGGGAAGAGGCCATTGCTCCAGGTCAGCTTGATTGATGGGTGGGCAGGCTAACGAGGGGGTCAGGGAGGTCCTGTCGTCCGTGTGAGCTGAATTGCCTGGGTCAGACAGAGTGGGGCTGAGCTAAGGAGGGAGCAGGAGCCCAAGTTGAGCTGGGGAGCAAAGCTGTGCTAAGGGAGCAGAGCCACAGCAATAAAAGCCACAGAAGCAGCCCACAAAGCAGGCCTATGCTGGGACCAGAGCCACAGAAGCAGCCCACAGAGCAGACCTGTCCTGGGAGCAGAGCTGCAGCAACCAGAGCCAGAGGGGCCAGAAAAGTAGCTCAGGGAGCTGGAGGCAAAGCAGTAGCAGTGCTGAGGCAAAGTGGAGCTGGAGCTGGGGCTGGAGCAATCTCTGGAGCTGGGTGCAGTGAGCAGCTGGGGAGAGAGGGGGACCCGGGGAAGCAGGCCCAGTGCAGGAAGATTCCCCCAGCCAAGAAGCCTTGCAGCCCAGACTTGGGGGAGGAAGGGGGATCGTAAACCTGAGTGGGGTGCTAGTAAGTGTGCCAGAAATCTTAAGAGGTTATCTGCTTCCTCTAGGTTTCTAGCTGTGAAAAGACTTGGCTTTCTCATAATATTTCAATTCTCTGCTCCTGGCCCAATCCAGATGTTCGGATGGATGAGAAAAAGTAACCATTCCCCCCCACCCCCCGCCCCCCAAACTTGTGAAAAAGGTGTGGCCCCCTCTAGGATTGAACTCACAACCCTGGCTTTAGCAGGCCAATGCTCAAACCACTGAGCTGTCACCTCAGTTTGTTTTAGTTTTAACTACAGTAAGTAGCATGTTAAAATAAAACACCATATGTTTTAATAACATCTCTGGCCCAGACCATTTCCTGTGAAATTAGTGATCAGCTTCTGTTCAGCGGCTTGAGGTAAATCAATTTATGGTTAATAATATGCAAGAAATGTCACAGAATGTTATAATTGGTGCTAAAATGATATGATATAAAAATATACAGATTGCAATGTTCTTCTTTCCCTTCAACATGAGTGAGATTCTTATTTTTTCAAGTACATCTTAATGATGAGCGATCCAGTCTCAATGAGGGTGATATTTACTGTCAGCTTTAAACTCTTCCGTGGCACTTAATTTTCTCACCTCTGCAAGAAGGTGGTGTGCTATTGCTTCTGCCTACTTATTCTAGTATTCCGCATCTTGTGTTTTCTCTGTAAAACTCTCTTTAGAAATAATGAAAGATATCTGATAAATTCTGAATCCTGGGTTATTTGTAATTGCCAATAAAATCTTTCAGTTAAAAATGTAGAATAATAACAATGGTAAGAGACATACATTTGCTTTATGTGAGGGGAATGAAAAATGAGATATAAAGGCGAGAGATGGGGTTGTGAGTACACACAAACATAATTGTGTTAGTAACATAAGAGGCTTAGCTTTGTGCAGATATTTAAGTCTGGTATAACAAGGATTTACAGCTTGAAAGGAAATACAAGTATTTAAGTTAGGGTAAAGCTCTTATAGTGAGGCCACTGAGATGATAATTTGCTAAGGGAGGTAGCTGATGCACTGTGTGGTATGCAGGGATTGCACCTAGCTGCCTGCTTGTAAATTGGACTTCAGTGAGATTTTGTCTGCTTAAGGGGTATGAGATGCCTAGATAAGTGGCTTCTTCTACCCAAACTGATCCTCTGAAAGCTTATGCCCAAATAAATTTGTTAGTCTGTAAGGTGCCACAAGGACTCCTCATTTTTACAGTAGAATAATTATGCTGGAATAACTCCCTTGGACACTCTCTGTTCTGGAATAGAAGTGACTTTATTTAGACAAGCCTTTCATTGTATATTAGAGCTCCATTATTATTAAATGTTCCATATCCGATAATTGTCCTTCAGTCAGACGTGATCCCTTTAAATCTGGATGAGTAGGAGAAAAATGGGTAGGAAAATCCTGTAGTTAAAAGGGGCTTGATGAAAGTTTAAGGGTATGGGTAAAATTTAAGGATACACCCAATGGATTTGTAAGGGAGTGTTTAAATGCTTGTATTTTTAACTGAAATGTGAAAAAACCCAAAGCATTACTTTCATTAGCTACAAAATACTCTACCTTCTTAGTAATTATTTATTTAAGGGGTCCAAAGGACCAGATTGTTAAATAGCCTTAGTCATATTCTGTTTGTCTTAATAAAGACCTCTGTCATGATATGAAATCCATTAAGTTTCCATTTGTGATTTGGTGATGGCTGATAGTAATATTGAAGGAAAATTATCATATCACTAGAATAAGGTTGAGGGCGAGAGTAATGTGAAATGCCCACTTCAAGGGAAGGAGGATGAAGTTTTTCTCCACCAAATGGTATTGCGAGAAGATTGTTGCTCATGTTTTGTGTGGCTGATGAATAGTAATCACAAAATTAAAAGTACCTTTCCAAATTCTGGAAAAGAGTATAACGCCTAAGTCAAGGGGATGTGGGTGCAGAAAATATGCTCCAGTGTTGGAGAGCTTAGGCAAGGATACTACTGTACCTGATGTATCTCGAGCAGAATGACATCTGTATCCCTGTCTACTCGCATCTCTTTCTTGGTCCTTAGTTGCTAACCAGCTTTACTATCTAATGAAATGTATTTTGCTGCTAAACACCTCTTGATTAAAATGGAAAAATTGTACTTTAGAGATGGCTCTACATCTGCACTCATCAAACCATATACAAACAGACATCGATCCGTCTCATCCTTGCATACTGTGAGACACAGCAGCTTAATGAATAGAGTGGTTTCTAAATGCTTAATAAAACCATATTGGATTAGGTTTGAAATTAGGAGTTACCAAATACTGTGTGTAACCATATGTTTAATGGTAGGGAAATGCAAATTCAATTGCTCAAATATTTGGAATTACAGATTGCATTTACCCTCCAGTGTTCACATTTCAGAGGACTGTTACATTTGTAGAAACAACAGCAGAAGTTGGGGAGGAATCCCATGCTCTGATTCAGCTAGTGGAACCATGGATCTGCAAAGGGCAGGAAGGGTCAAGGAATGGGGTAAAAGCTTTCTCTTTCCATCCCCTCCAAGTGCACAGAAGACCATCTGTGGGGCTCTAACCATTCTGTGCTCGATTCTCTCTAACCCATGAGACAAACAAAGTTACCCTCTGACAAGGACAATGTAACTTCTCCGATAAGCGGGTTTTGGAGAAACAGTTGTAGACTAGGGAGCCCTGAACAGCATAACTTATTTTTAGAAATTGTGTGGCTGAGGAACTCCAGGGAGCCCAAGAAGCAGAATGGATGCAAGGCCTCAACATGGACATCCTTTGGTGCACTCATGGATTCCCCGAGAAATGCAATTTTAATGGCAGATGAATTACCAGGAAACTGAGTTAGTTGACACTCAATTTCTAGTCCTCTCTGCAGGATTATCCTATGCCTTATAGAGAAGGATGGGCCCCTAGTTCAGGGCAGCAGGGAAGAATAGGGTAAAAAAAAATCCAGTTTAAATAAGCAAGTCCTTTCATATTAATCCATCTGCCTGTCAAGCAACTAAGGTTGTCACCGTGAAGATGAACACATTTGGAATTAAAGCTAATGTGTCATGCTTGGAAAGAAGGTTGTACTTGAGCACATCTTTCTGAAAGCTCAATCAGCAGGAAGCAGTGTGTGTTTTAAACTGTGAATTACTTTATTTATTTATTTTTAAAAAGGCTTTTGGATACTGCTACCGTCTTGTGGCTCTGTAGGAGCCCAGTGTCGATCACAAATCATTTTATATCCTCTTTCAAAAAGTTCCAGCTGTCAGAATTTATTTTTTTATCATTAGCAGTGTTTATGTGAATTCAGTGTGACCTACCAAGGAAAAATGAAAACTGAGTTACTTAGGTTTTGGTGCTGAAAGTTGGGCAAAACGTTGAAGCTGGTGAGCATAACAGCTGCCCTTCATTCAGGATAAATGTAAAGAAATAATTAATCTCCTTTTGAAGTAAGATAGCTGAAACAATAGATGCCACTACCCCAAACCCAGGCCCCATGCAAGGCTGGTCAGAAACTGAGCTTGGGGTGAAGGGTTTCAGTGGGGGCTGAATACAAATGCAGAAATCTGGGTATTGTTTTTACTGGGTGTGTGTAATTTACCAAGTTAGCTAAAAGTTACTTTGGTGTTTTCTTCCACAGAGTCTAGCTCATTGGGGCTTTTCGTCACAGAAACATGACTGTAATAAAATTAATTTTACTAGGCAGATATCTGGTAAAGATTGTCTCCTGCAGAGATCCCATCTGTGCTGGGCACAGGCCAGCTGCTGGCTTTGAATTGCAGTGTAGACACATCCTCAGCCAAGCAAAGGGAGATGTTTACTTATGGATTAGAGGTGACCACTATTTGTCTAAAAAGCTCTAGTAATTTTAATCTTTGAAGTGTCCAAGCATCACTAAAAACATGAGCATATGGATCTGAATTGTCTGTCAATTATTTGTATTCTGATCAGGCTTGGCACATTGTGGGTGCAACATCCCATCCTCCCCTGACCCTTACAGAGCCCCTATCCAACGAGGTTATAATCTGTAGGGGGAAGAGAAGATTTGACTGCTAGGATCCAGAAGCTGGAGGGTTAATCCCCTTCTCTTCTCTCTCCACCCCCCATCCCCTACTTCTAAGAGATGCCACTATATCAAACCCTCTGCCAAGATAATGATTACAGTGAAGAGATCTGGAAATTGCTAAAAATATATACAGGGTTAGTTATTAACTTTTCACCATAAAGGATAAAACATGCAGTAACCTGATTAAATGCTGCTGTTGCATTTTGAGGGATAGCCTACATTTTCTTGTCTTTCTCAAATGGATATTCCATTTATGAATATGAATGTACAGTTTTCTTAGTTTTATGTGGCTACTTATAAATTCAAAATGAGTTATTGTCATGCTTTCCACTTGTCTGGTTTGACAGTTTTTAAAAGTTCTCAATGTTTCCTTGTTTCACACTTTAAAAAAAAACCTATGCATCCATTCCTGGACAGCAAGTTCCAGAGCATTAAGGAAATTTGTCCTGTTTATTTCCTCTTCATCTTCAGTGAGTACCATATATAAAGCAACTCACTACTATAGCACTAGAATCAGTAGCATGTTTATTGCATGTTCTACCATCCTCATCTGGGCCAATAGTGAGGTTTGAACCCAGAATCTTAATTCTAAAAGCATAAACCTCCATCACTTGTGTTATAGGACTAAATCCCACAGCTGCCAAGCAAGAGCAAATTCATAAGCCTATTATATGGACTAGCCTCCAGCAGGGGACAAGTATCCTCTCCCCCCGCCCCCTGATTACACTAGGAGGCTGGGACTAGGACACGAGGGCACTGGACTAGGGCTCAGGAGACCAGAGTTTTAGTCCTGGCCCTGCTGCTAACCTGCAGCAAGTCACTTCATCTTTGTGTCCCCTCCCATATGATAGCAAGTAAAGTGGGCTGGTCATAAGGGAGGAAGTAAGCTGCACCCTTGAGGGCTTCAGCACACTATTTCCTACCTGCATCCAAAGAGGTACCCTGGACTGGCAGAGTTACATGCCACCCTTACTCAAGGCTGTGGCTAAATTCCACCATCTAGCCTTAAGGAAATAAAAAGTTGGTGTACTGGTTTCTAATTAGGACCCAATCCTGCTCTTACTGACTCAATTGGTGCAGGAGTGGGCCTTAAATTTGAATGAACTCTGATGTGTGAACAATGTTCTATAAAAGTCTTTGTTCTAGAAACTTGTCATGCTACTTCTCATGGGACCTCTTTTCTCTGGATCACTTCAAGCTCTCTCTTTGACATATGAAAACTCAAACGACCAAAAAGCCTCCATCAAATTCTACGTCACTAGCTTAAGCAGCTTCAATCACCAGCATAAAACCTGTGTAGTAGACAGGTGTTTATAAGGAGAGTTTATCTTAATGCATACCAAATCAATCCCTATGTAAAACCATCCTCCAAAGCAGAAAAATGTTAAACTTCTACTAAATTCCCAGTCTTACCTAAAAGGCAAGAGAAAGATACTTTTCACACATTTTGTAATGGCACTTCAAAACATGCCTGCTAAATATCTGTGAAAGTGTATGAACAAAGCTTTTCTTCTACACTAATTTTTCTTATGTATAAGGTGAGGCTTAATATAGAGTTGTCAGCTAAATTCACCCCAGCATCCCAACACTTGAGTTCAAATACTGTACAACAAATCCATTGTTTACATGCTCCAATTTTGGAGAGCAACAAAGAAATTATGCTGAATAGGCCAACTGGTATAGAGTTGCCAGCTGCTTGGCAGAACCTATAAATCCTTAAGTAGCTTGAAAAGTATTAGCTTTATTTGAATAGATTAAGAAGATTAATAGAAGATTAAGGCAAAATCATCCCTCCCATGAAGAAAAAATAATTTGTGGGAGGAAAAAATGTGACAAGTTGACAGTGGGTTGTAGTTTCCTAAGCACACGAGGCAGATGGGAAGGGTGTTCCTGACCTGCAGAAGCAGTGGGGTCATAGCCCTCTAGATGCATGAAGTGACATGCCATGGGTTTCAGAATTTCCCTGCAAATCTGAGTTTAGTCCACCATGGGTCCCTCCTATACTGGCAGCACAGCTCACCTAATTTTTTAAAAAATGAAATGTTTTCTCTGCAAAACGCATTGTCCTTTTCAAATGTCTCACTTTGGGCTGGGACCCCATGGTGACAGAGTAAGAAAAAGTTTAGCATGACAGTTAGTTAGCACTGCAAGAAGAACTATGAACTGGAGCAATTCTGTAGGCTTGCTAGGGAATGTTGCTATATATTGTAGTGCAGCTGGACACTGACTCCATTCACTCTGACCTTGCAGAATGCCAACCATGCACTATGTCACAGTTCAAGGCTACCTGTGTTTTTGAGCCGTCTTCCACTCCCATTACATACACCCAGGCCTCTTGTCCCCACCTGTCCTGTTTGGAAATATGTAAATCTCCCACTTTCAGACTGTCCTCTACAAACCCTTTATACCAGCTGTGATAGCACAGCAAGGCCAACTGGGTTCCATGACAGCAAGCTTCCCTTTAGAAACTGTGACCAGCAGGTGAATAGTCACTCAAAATAGTCTTTTCAAAACCAAGCGTAGCTTAACCTCAACAGTAGGATCAAAGTGTAGCAAGGGACTATTTTAACATAAGTTTCCACGCATATCTATCTTACCTAAAACTTAGATAGGTCTAGCTTCTTCCAGGCACCCCCACATCTGGGGACTTTGTTTCCTACCTGAAGTACAAGCTCCAGGGTCCCCTGCTAAGCAGTCTATCTCCACAGAGTCAGAGGTAAACTTTAAAGTGAGTAATGCCTGCATTGCCCCATTCACCAATACTTAAAGGGACAATCTGAAGCTATTGTCTCCTTTCCTGAAGATGAGTAAGTAACTTCTACTGGAATTAACCCCTGGTAGTCATATAGCAAACAAAGGTGTATGTATAATATTCATTTGCAGGTGTTTCCCATGTCCTTCACGCATTGTTCATGCAGGAGCCCATAGGAACTTTATGAGGAAGAAGGGGGACAGTTGCCATATTTTCTCCAATGGTAAAATAGGTTGAAGGAGAAGAAGGAATGCTTTCCATGCTAGACCATGAGGTGGAGGAGCTGTGGAAGAGTGCTACTTACCCAAGCCAGGGAAAGGAGTGAGAATTGCATTCATCCCAGTTTCCCTTTACTTTAATCTCTGGTTGTGCCTATTCTTCATCCAGTTTTATGAGGACTGAAGTGGAATTCCTGCTTTTCTTCCCCCCTCTACACACATTGCATAAGGGAAGAGGTTATGCGGCCCCAAATCAGTGCCTATTGTTTCAGTGTTTATTATGTTCAGCTAGATGAAGCAATAGTGAATTCCACGATTGGGTTGAGCTGCAATTAAAGTGGAAGGTGGTATAACTCCTTCCTAGAACAAAAAACCCCTGAGCTTTCATCGCTTACAATGATACTATGAAAACAGACCCATGTATAATATCCACATAACACATCAAATGAAAAATCACTTTGCTAGACAACGCTGACCATATAATGTCTACGGTATCCCTCTCTTTTTACAGGCTACAGTGAATTACAGACACTCACACTGAAGGAGTGCAATTCTGGCCCTCGTGAAATCAATGGGAGTTTTGCCATTAACTTCAGTGGAGCCAAGATTTCATCCAAAGTCCTGGTTAAATATAAGACAAAGTAGTTTGCCATTTTGAAGTCAGAATGTTGTGTGTATATAGCCTTTTTAGAGTTTTTCTGTGTATTTACAGATTACCTATTTAAAATAGAGATCTCATTTGTAAATTAATAGGGTACAAAATGTCTGTCAAGTATGGCTTTTGGTAAGATTTTACTCACTTGGAATGGAACTTTAGATACTTAGCTTGATTTTAATTTGAAGATGGACATGAACACTTCATTGCTAGCTGGTTAGATTTTTTGACAAAGACAATTCAGCCATTCCTGCAATGTGATATTTTAGTTTAGTTAGTGATCCTGTCTGTTAAAATTCTGTCAAAACTGCTTCACTTTTCTCAAATTCAACTTGACTGAAATGTTATCGTCTCTCCCAAAGCCATGCAGTGATGCGGGTAAATCGCAGAGCTGGGAGCCTGGATGTCTGCACTCTACTCCTCTATACACTTGCGTAGCACTTTACAAACATAATTTAGGTAAAAAGTCTGTAAAATAGAAATGTATTTACTGAGGGGGAGATGGAGGCCCAGCAAGGTTAGAAGCTTATTAATTAAATCACATGAAGCTATACACAATATACGACTGCTTATTTATACGATCAGAGCCTTAGTAATGGACTGGGACCCCATTATGCCTGACTGTACAAACACAGAACAAAGATGGTATATGCGCTCCAAATAATAATTTTACAAAGGTGGTAGTACACAGTATGCTTTCATTAAATGAACTGTTTTTACATTAACATTTAGTACAAAACAATACACATTTTGTGAAGAGCATGAGAAACAACTTTGCAGTTTAACATAAGTACACTTTTACAGTCAACTGCAACATTTTGATCAGCCACCAAGCATTGTATTAATTTTATTTAAAAGAAGGTGGACTCAGTTTGTCACACAGCAATTGCGTAGTGCACCTTCAAACTGAATTGCTTTTGAAAATAATTAAACTTGACATTTGAGTCATTTGATGGTAGTCATAATTTCAGTTGACATTTCATTTTTACATCTGTAAAAAGGCTCAAGTTAGACTCTGAATTTTTAATTCTGGATTAACAAGAAAATTGTGAAGGAGATATTAGAAACAGGATTTAAATATAAATGTCCCTACTGATGCAGAAAAAATGGCCAGTTTTGCTGATTAGATGGCAGCATCTGTATATTGTTAACTTAAGCCTGGTCTACACTGGAGGGTGGGTGAGCTAAGTCGGTGTAAGTTATGCAACTTCAGCTATAAAAATAGCATAGCTGAAGTCAACTTACTTAGAGCTACTTACCTTGGTGTCTTCACTGTGGTAGGTTGACTGCTGATGCTCCCCCCGTCACCTCTCCCTCTGCTTCTTGCTCTGGTGGAGTACTGGAGTCGATGGGAGAGCGCTCGGTGGTCGATTTATCGCGTCTTCACTAGACGCGATAAATTGACCCATGCTGGATTGATCGCTCCAAAAGTAAATGTAGACATGCCCCGAGTTTACACTTCCTTTTATAACCTACAGAACTACTCAAATAGTCAAAACACAGAAGGGTCTAGAACCATATCCAGATAATATAGGGAGAAGCAACAGGCAAGCATAAGAAAATCTACATGGTGCTAAGGATAATAGCAAAGATGGTAGTCCCCCACTTACATGGTTAACACTTTTTGTTTTTTACAAATGTATATATGCCATTAATTTTAAACTTCATGTATTTCTAAGGATTGCCACACCAAGACTAATGTGGACAGAAGCAGAGAAATAAAGTTGAATATAGTCTGCAAGATAGTGACAGATGAACCCAAATTGATAGACAAAGAAATTTTTGAAAATAGCTGCAGTGATATATTCCCTCCTTTTTCCCCTCACCCCACAAACCCCCCCCAGCATTATTTCTTTGTGGTCCTATTCTTTTATATTATAATATCAAGTATACACATAATGTAGGACAACAAGCAAGTCATTTAAATATATTTAAGGCAAGATCTTCACCTCTTCGGATTGTTCTGAATAATAAAACAAACTGAATCGTAGGGTTGTAGTTTTAAAAAAAAGAAAAAGTAACTTAATCCAATAGCTTCACTCTTTGTGTAAATCATTTGTCAGGGCTGGCATACTGTAATGGGAAATGGGCATGACAAATAGCATAACCACTGGACACCTCCAATTTGCCTTAAATGCACTAATTTGTAAATGTAGCAGACTGACTGGAATTTGAAATAAAGCAGGTAAACGCAGGCCAGGTCAGTACAAGGCTCTTCATGTCTTGCCAATCTCCGTCAACCATGCCCTACAGGTTTATTAGTTTAGAGATTAGTTTAGTCTCCATTGCCATTCAGACCTTGGGCTCTCTGCTGAGACTCATGATTGACCGCTTACTAGGAATCAGACTGAAAAACCTCCAACTAACTTCACATAGGCTACTGAGGGGCACTTGCATGGTAAAGAGCTGGGGTTACTACTAATCTGTCAGATTAGAACTGTTACCTAGAAGTGGTGGTAATGCGATAAACAGCCTCTCTCTGAACCATCCAGTCTGAAAATCAAAACTCTGTAATGCGGTTCTCTTCTTTCATTATAATCATTTCAGAAAAATATCACCCAGGTCTTGGGTGTGGTATGGAGGGCAACCCCTACTCTCCAGATACTGGCACTATGGGGTGTGCACAGAGATTTGACTCTGTGCTGCCCCTCCCTCCACAGTTGCTGGCCAAACGTGAGGAGTGAAGTGAGCTGCATGCTTAAGGGTTGTACTTACTTACTTTCCTTCCCTATGGAGCAAGAGGGGAGTAGGGGAAAAATTGTGACAGAGTCACAATTCATTCCTGGGGCTGCCCAGTCATTCACTGCCTCTTATGCAGGGTCCAGGATGAACCTAAAGGATCAAGAAGGTCTTTATTCTTGCTTGTCTGCCTGGTTCAGAAAGCAAGATACAGCTGGAGATTGTGGTGAGCAGAGGCAACTCAGTGTCAGAGAGCTGAATGTTCTGTAAATTCTATTTTTGGGGAAATATAACTCCATATCAATGGCTTCTAAGATTAATAAGAACAATGTGTCTCTGTCCTGGTTATTAGTTTTTAATATCTATTGTTTCAAACGACAGCAAGAAATATTGGTCCAGTTCCTCACCTGGCTTAAATCTGTGTACAACGTTGAGATCAATGAAGCTTTGCCGATTTCTACCAGCTGAGGATCTGGCTCATTACTGCTATGAAACAAGCTCTAAATGTAAGAAGTGTTTAGAAATGCTGTGTGTTCCTAGTAATATAACTTGTACATTGTGAGTGAGGCTGGGATTAATAACTGGGCAAGCATAAGGTCAGAGACTGACAGGTGAAGACTGTGCCAGACATTCAATGATTGCCCCCTCATAATCCATTAGGTACCCACCTCTATATACACACACACACACACACACACACACACGTCAGAGTGCATGTCAATTTATTTGGCTCCTACATTAGGTACCTAGAAGTGACCACGTTTTTTAGACATGCCGAGCACATATATACAGCTCCCCTTGGTTTTACTGGAAAGTCTCAGCATGTTTGAAAATCTTAGACTATTTATTTAGGTGTGTCTATTTGGATTTTGGTGCCTCACTTCAGGCAAAGTTTTGTGTGTGTGAAACTATATGTAGGTGGCTATATGAACAGACAGCAATGCAGCAATAGTGGAGACCCTTCTCAGCAGGTTCTGCCAACAGTGATGAACAGAAAAGCATGAGGCTTTCGTATTGACATGTCCTGCATTTCTGTGCCCTTTGAAAACAGACATCATATACTTTAATTTTGTTTAAAATCAGAAGATATGTTCCGTTCATTAAGTAAATTCTGACAGCAGTGTGGCCCAGAAATCTAGGCTTGCACAAATTTTTCACTGGAAAACAAATTCATCCCCAAACAGTTCTTTATTCCTTTTCCATATATATTTTCCACGGGGGAAAATAACCTCCCTATTTTCTGACCAGCAGTAGTCCTAAGGGTCTCAGGAAGCTGCCTGAGGTTAGAACAATATAATTCTACACATCCCTGCCACAGGCCATGGAGAAGATCTCTGCAACATCACTGGTAGGGGGGGAGAGAATTGTGGGTGCGATGGAGATACAATCATACGCTTCCACACACTTCGTGATGACTTTTAGCCTTAAACCCCACGTTTGTACAAGCAACACATGCTGCTCTTCCCTAGGGTCTGGATTTGTTGCTGTAGCCCAGCTACAGAGTAGCCTGGCAGGTTGGGGCTGTGGATTTCATCCCTCTGTCCCTGGAAACTTCTGCATGAAGCAAAGCCCTTTCAGGCAGCATTTGGTCCTTTCAATTGTTTGGTCACTAGGGGGAGTCTCACTCCATTTTGAAATTGTATGTGCAAATCGGATCATGATACATCACATGCAATTTGACCTTCAGCAAAACCTGTTTGATAACATAGAAATGACCATGAATTTTTAGTATAACCAATTACAAAATGTTACCGTGACAGCCAGCTTTGATATGGAATGTGCTGCATGAAAAAGTCCGACTATTAAGAAAATGCACAATAATTGGTGCCTGTCAATAAACGTTTAACTGTATATGTAATTTGGCAACAAACTTACACTTCTTACATTGAAGGTATTGCTCAAGTTCCAGAATAAATGTTATTTACATAGTTCCTCACAATTCTACTTCAACTGAGTAGATTTTAGAAAATAATTCAAGAATGATGCCCAAGGTACTAATAGTTGCATAATTTAAATGGAACTGTAAAGTACTTCTTTGTCAAACAAAACAAGATGATAATCAATGAACGTTGTTGACTATTTGAACAACAACAAAAGCTTTTACATTCAAAACTATAAAGTGAATAGCAGATTCAGTTTACCATAAAAAATGTCACTTTAATAGATAACGTCCTAACAATACAAAACAACGCCCCACTCCAACAAACCTTGCTTCAGTGATGCTATGGTTACTTTGTTTACAGGTTGTTTTGCATATCAGCCCTAATACACCAGAACAAACAATATATTAAAACAAGTGTTCTGCCTTGCAAAGAAGTAAAATATTAAGAACCCAGAATTAACATTCCCTTTATCCTCCAACCTGCAAAGGCGAATTAAAACATATCCTGATTCAATGATAACTTATAGACCAATGCACTCTAACACAGAAAATTATAAAAATATCTGAAACCCTTTGAAGGCCAGTTTTTGCTCCTACAATCATCCAGAAAGACAACACTGGCATCTTCCAATATATTAAAAAATATATATTTCACACTATCTTTCACTTGTTTCAGGCCTGAAACAAACTGCTGAATTTTCTCAGTTGGCATAAAAAAATCTTGAACAATGAATATTCGCCTGTCTCTTGTTAGCGTTAAGATCTATTAATCAGCTTAGAAAATTTCACAGATTGCCGTCTTCTTAGAGTGTTTTTATTAAACAGTAGCACCATCTGCTGGTCCAAGCAATCCCTTCAAATTTTAGAAAAAGCTGTAGAGAGTGACCCAGCCAAAATGACGCAAAATGCTATGGAGAGTAACAGGTAGTTTTTCAATCCCTATGTAGTCAAAGAAAGAGAAGAAAAATGTAATATCATCACTTGTATATAAAGCAGTGTTTGTTTTTAGAAGGGGGGGGAGTAAAATGAAGGTGAAGTTGCATTGTTCACAGTAGATTGCATGAATAACTAAAAAGGAGTACTTGTGGCACCTTACAGACTAACCAATTTATTTTGAGTATAAGCTTTCATGAGCTACAGCTCACTTCATCGGATGCATACTGTGGAAAGTGTAAAAGATCTTTTTATATACACACAAAGCATGAAAAGATACCTCCTCCCACCCCACTCTCCTGCTGCTAATAGCTTATCTAAAGTGATCACTCTCCTTACAATGAGTATGATAATCAAGGTGGGCCATTTCCAGCACAAATCCAGGGTTTAACAAGAACATCTGGGTGGGGGGGGGGGGGGAGGAAAAAACAAGGGATTTGAAGTTTTTTTGTTGTAACAACTTTCATGTCTGTAATCACGTGACCACAGAGATTGAAGTGTTCTCCGACTGGTTTATGAATGTTATAATTCTTGACATCTGATTTGTGTCAATTTATTCTTTTACGTAGAGACTGTCCAGTTTGACCAATGTACATGGCAGAGGGGCATTGCTAGCACATGATGGCATATATCACATTGGTGGATGTGCAGGTGAACAAGCCTCTGATAGTGTGGCTGATGTTATTAGGCCCTGTGATGGTGTCCCCTGAATAGCTACGTAAAAGAATAAATGGACACAAATCAGATGTCAAGAATTATAACATTATAAACCAGTCGGAGAACACTTCAATCTCTGTGGTCACGCGATTACAGACATGAAAGTTGTTACAACAATAAAACTTCAAATCCCTTGTTTTTTCCTCCCCCCCCTCCCCTCCTCAGACGTTCTTGTTAAACCCTGGATTTGTGCTGGAAATGGCCCACCTTGATTATCATACACATTGTAAGGAGAGTGATCACTTTAGATAAGCTATTAGCAGCAGGAGAGTGGGGTGGGAGTAGGTATTTTTTCATGCTTTGTGTGTATATAAAAAGATCTTCTACACTTTCCACAGTATGCATCCGATGAAGTGAGCTGTAGCTCACGAAAGCTTATGCTCAAATAAATTGGTTAGTCTCTAAGGTGCCACAAGTACTCCTTTTCTTTTTGCGAATACAGACTAACATGGCTGTTACTCTGAAACATGAATAACTGAGTTTTCTGGAATGACATTTATTAGAAACAAATTTTAAGTGAATACTCATGGAAAGTGAATCCCAAGTTCAGTGCTTACAACAGAAGAGTTACTCTCTTCCAGTCAGGGAACCGAACATGGTTGTTGTGTCTATTCAAACCCAGCCAAACATTGCTTAAATAAGGCCTATGAAGTTAATGGGAGTCTTTCCATTGACTTCAAAGGGAGCTGGCCTCGGTTCATAAAAAATCTTCACAAAGCAGCTCATGGTGAGTAATCTACACAGCCATATATATTTTTATATAGGAATTAGTCACAAAAACTATTCAGCAAATAACTTTGAATGTGTTCGAGAAATTTCATTCTACTCCAGGGCAATTCTCAAACAGCAAAAGAGGCAAAATTAGTTGAATAGATTCTTACAAATTAACTGGGCAACTTGAGTTCTAATCCTGGTTTGGACACTGACTTGCTGTGTGATGTTGGCTCAGGGAGGTTGGCTGATCCTCACTTTCCTCATATATATGTAGCTCAGACAATGATATTTACCAACTTTACTTAAAGTTAAGCATGTGCTTATGGGTATATACACACGGCAATACGAGGCCTGTGGCATGGTCGTGGCTGGTCCAGGTCAGCTGACTCAAGCTCACAGGGCTCAAAAATTACAGTATAGATGTTCAGGCTTGGTCTGGAGCCTGGGCTCTGAAACACTGCAAGGGGGGTGGCTTTCAAAGCCTGGCTGCTCGCACAAGCATGAATGTCTTCACTGCAATTTTTAGCCTCAACACCTGAGCCCTGCGTGCCTGGGTCAACTGATTTTGGGCTGCAGGTTTTTATGTCAGTGTGGATGTACCTATAAGAACATGCTTAAGTATGTGAGTAGTCCCTTTGAAGTCCATGACACTTTCATGTACTTGCATGATCTTAAGTGCCAATATCTTTAAGGATCTGGGTCTTAGGCCCTTTCCCAACAGAAGCGCTTAACTCTCATGGATTTTAATGGGAATTAGGTGCATCATCCCTTATATGGGTCTATTTGCCTAATGCACTAGACAATGTGACTCATGGGACAGTGGCACCACCAGCTCTAGAAGTTTGTTCAACTTTCACAAGGGAGACTTTTAAAGTGAAAATGGCTTTTCAATGTTTTTTCCAAAAATAAAATAAAAATCAAAGCTCTTCAGTTTTATGTAAATTTCACAAACTACAAGCAAGCAACTGTTCAACTAGGGGGGGAAAAAAGTATGACAAATATTTCATCCAGCTCTAGTTACAGTGGTAGCATTTAGTAATCTCTCTAAACAGCAGAGACTAATTTTAGCGGTATTCCCATTTTAATCTTTCAAAATGTAGGACTTCTAAAGTATACAATTTTTAAAATTACAGCAAAGTATATTGTCTACTCATGAGACTTCTAAAATCTTCTTTCAGACATCCAAAAATAGTACTCCATTAATCTAAAACATGTTATAGCTACCTTTGTCCTTGTCAATCGAAAACATGTTTAATATCCAAAAAGTCTTTTGGTTATATTCTTAAATAATCCATTTGTTCTTGGGCTCTTGCCTCCTGATCCTGCAAAAAGTCCCTCATGCTTTCTCACTGCTTTTTATACAGATGTGGAATTCAAGTTTTCATTCTTCTAAAGTGAATGAAAGCTCCCCAAAGTCACATCAAACTTTTTTCTTAGAAAAAATACTCTGGCATGACAATGGTCAAAGCTCCATCTTGCATCTGCCCACTTCTGACAGGTGCAGAAGAAGTCTCATGGAGACAGCATTGTACCATGTATCCTCAAGTCTCAGGTTTCACATGCAATTCTTGAAGTCAGTTACAGGTAAAAAGTTAGGACACCATTGGACTTACCTTTATTTCTTTAAATACCAGGACTCCCCACATAGCCGCTACAAAACCAGGGCCCTAAAGAACAAGGTTAGCTTTGTTAATATATATAGCATTTCTTAAAAATGGGCAATTTCCTCAATGCTTAATTCAGACCTTTCCTTCCTGTGTAATGCAACTGTAAATGCTTATGAACAAAACAGAAACGTTGTAAAGATTTCAAAGGAAGGGTCAGTAAATCCTGCAGGAGGAAGAAAAAGGGGGAGAAAATCTGAGGAGAGGGCATGATCTGGACCTAAATTAGATTGCAGAGACAGAATCTTGAACCTGCCACTATATTCATTCTTGATATTCTCCAACTAGTAAATCTCACATCAGATTTTCATCTGCAGTCCAGGTTGGAGGAGGCTACTCAGGCTTCTGCTCATGATCTTAGCAGTTACCATGGTTATTCCTAATATTTATTTCATTATTAAAACTAACCAGTTGAACAAAGTTTGCCTTAAACACTTGTCGTGAAAGTGAAAGACTAAAAATACACCCTTTTTTATTTAGCAATAATCTGGATAATCCCCATAGAGTCAGGCCAGATGAACAGGTCATAAAACTACCATTGATTAATGATGTTATACTACAGTTTTCCTAGCTGACAGCAAACTTAGTGATAATGAAGAGCACCTGGAAATACCATTCTTTTCCCAGTGAAAGCTATATTATGACTTCCAATGCCTGAAGGAAAGAATTATTAAATACACACCAGGAAATCGTCATACTATGAACAAAAATATGTCACTTAAAATACAGAGCAACGAATGAGTTCTCATGTTACACTTAATACATGCAAGGTGAATAAAGTGGGGAAGAGTGTCAATAACAGGTGTGTGACAGTGAACTGGCTGGAAACCCATGATGCCAACCCCTCTGAAATGGAGTAGAGAGGTTGATTCAAACTAAAAAAAGTGCATTTCATCCAAAGCCAAAAGCATGATTGGCACCACAAGACCACAGTTCCCCTATACAAAAAGAAACATACATTAACAGCATAAGCTCATTTACTACATCATCTCTTACACTGACACAGAGTACCTGGCAAAGTGGCCCTTTATCTAGTGGAAGATAAAACTTATGCAGCTACAAAAGACTAACTGCTCATATGTACTGTATCATATATTTAAATAAAATAGGCAAAATAGGCCAGCTGCCGCTTATCTAAGGGCTGGTCTACACTATGAATTTAGGTCAAATTTAGCAGTGTTATCTCGATTTAACACTGCACCCGTCCACACGACGAAGCCCTTTTTTTCGACTTAAAGGACTCTTAAAATCGATTTCTGTACTCCTCCCCACCCCCACCCCCCAACGAGGGGATTAGCACTGAAATTGGCCTTGCTGGGTCGAATTTGGGGTACTGTGGATGCAATTTGATGGTATTGGCCTCTGGGAGCTATCCAAGAGTGCTCAGTTGTGACCGCTCTGGACAGCACTCTCAACTCAGATGCACTGTCCAGGTATACAGGAACAGGCCCGCAAACTTTTGAATCTCATTTCCTGTTTGGCCAGCGTGGCGAGCTCACCTGCACAGGTCACCATGCAGAGCTCATCATCACAGGAGACCATGCAGTCCCAGAATCGCCGAAGAGCTCCAGCATGGACTGAACGGGAGGTATGGGATCTAATCGCTGTATGGGGAGACGAATCCATGCTGGAAGAACTCCGTTTGAACAGAGGAAATGCCAAAATATTTGAAAAAACTCCCAGGGCATGAAGGACAGAGGCCATAACAGGGACCCAAAGCAGTGCCGTGTGAAACTTAAGGAGCTGAGGCAAGCCTACCAGAAAACCAGAGAGGCAAACGGCCGCTCTGGTTCAGAGCCCCAGACATGCCGCTTCTATGATGAGCTGCATGCCATTCTAGGGGATGCAGCCACCACTACCCAAACCCTGTGCTTGACTCCGTCCAAGGAGTGGGAGGCAACACGGAAGCGGGTTTTGGGGGCAAGGAAGATTATGATGATGATGAGGTTGTAGATAGCTCACAGCAAGGAAGTGGAGAAACCGGTTTCCCCACCAGCCAGGATCTGTTTATCACCCTGGACCTGGACCCAGTACCCCCTGAACCCACCCAAAGCGGGCTCCCGGACCCTGAAGGCGGAGAAGGGACCTCTGGTGAGTGTACCTTTGTAAATATTATACATGGTTTAAAAGCAAGCGTGTTTAATGATTAATTTGCCCTGGCATTCGCAGCCAATACAGCTACTGGAAAAGTCTGTTAACGTGTCTGGGGATGGAGCAGAAATCCTCCAGGGACATCTCCATAAAACTCTCCTGGATGTACTCCCAAAGCCTTTGCAAAAGGTTTCTAGGGAGGGCAGCCCTATTCCGTCCTCCATGGTAGGACACTTTACCACGCCAGGCCAGTAGCACGTAGTCGGGAATCACTGCAGAACAAAGCATTGCAGCGTATGGTCCTGGTGTTTGCTGGCATTCAAACAACATCCGTTCTTTATCTCTCTGTGTTACCCTCAGGAGAGTGATATCGTTCATAGTCACCTGGTTGAAATAAGGTGGTTTTAGTAAGTGGACATTCAGAGGTGCCCATTCCTGCTGGGCTGTTTCCCTGTGGCCGAACAGAAATCTTCCCCGCTGTTAGCCATGCGGTGGGGAGAGGGGTGAAGCCATCATCCCAGAGAACTGGGTGTGTGTGTGTGGAGGAGGGGGAGGTTAGTTGGGTTTCTGCTGCACGTGAACCCGGAAACCGCAGCCCCTCCTTTTAAATTGCCATCCCATTTTTAATGGCCAACCCAATGGCTACTTCGTATGGGAAATGAGGGGGCTGCTGTTTGAAACCATTCCCACATGTTATGAAGGTTAAAGAATCCAAAAGACTGTGGCTTACCATGGCTACCTGCAAGCCGAATTCTGTTGCCCGGCACTCTCACACCAAACTGGCATACCCTCAATAAGAGGCAAAATGCGACCTTGTAATGAAAGCACATGTGCTATGTAATGTTAACAGCAAGATCTACCGTGAAAGAGTGTACCCATTGTTCTATAAAATGTGTCTTTTTAACTACCACTCTCCCTTTTTTTCCTCCATCAGCTGCATATGTTTCTCCTTCCCAGAGGCTAGCGAAGATTAGAAGGCAAAAAAAAAAAACGCACTCGTGATGAAATGTTCTCTGACCTCATGCTGTCCTCCCACACTGACAGAGCACAGCAAAATACGTGGAGGCAGACAATCTCAGAGTGCAGGAAAACACAATATGACTGTGAGGAGAGGTGGCGGGCTGAAGATGGGAGGTGGTGTCAGCTTGCTGAAAGAAGGCAGAAGTCAATGCTCAGGCTGCTGGAGGATCAAACTCATATGCCCCAGCGTATGGTTGAGCTGCAGAAAAGGCAGCAGGAGCACAGACTGCCGCTACAGCCCCTGTGTAACCAATCACCCTCCTCCCCAAGTTCCATAGCCTCCTCACCCAGACGCCCAAGAACGCGGTGGGGGGGCCTCCGGCCACCCAGCCACTCCACCCCAGAGGATTGCCCAAGCAACAGAAGCCTGGCATTCAATAAGTTTTAAAGTGCTGTGTGGCCTTGTCCTTCCCTCCTCCACCACCCCTCCTGGGATACCTTGGCAGTTATCCCCCTATTTGTGTGATGAATAAATAAAGAATGCATGAATGTGAAGCAACAATGACTTTATTGCTTCTGCAAGCGGTGATCGAAGGGGGGAGGGGAGGGTGCTTAGCTTACAGGAAAGTAGAATGAACCCGGGGGGGGGAAAGGGGCGTTCCATCAAGGAGAAACCAACAGAACTGTCACACCATAGCCTAGCCATTCCTGAAACTGCTTTTCAAAGTTTCTCTGATGCGTACCGTGCCCTCCTGTACTCTTCTAACCACCCTGGTGTCTGGCTGCTCGTAATCAGCGGCCAGGAGATTTGCCTCAACCTCCCACTCCTCCATAAACGTCTCCCCCTTACTCTCACAGATTTGTGGAGCGCACAGCAAGCAGTAATAACAATGGGAATATTGGTTTCACTGAGGTCTAACTGAGTCAGTAAACTGCACCAGTGCACTTTTAAATGCCCAAATGCACATTCTACCACCATTCTGCACTTGCTCAGCCTGTAGTTGAACAGCTCCTGACTACTGTCCAGGGTGCCTGTGTACGGCTTCATGAGCCATGGCATTAAGGGGTAGGCTAGGTCCCCAAGGATAACTATAGGCATTTCAACATCCCCAGTGGTTATTTTCTGGTCTGGAAAGTCCCTTGCTGCAGCTGTTGAAACAGACCAGAGTTCCTGAAGATGCGAGCGATCATCATGTACCTTTCCCGGCCATCCCACGTTGATGTTGGTGAAACGTCCCTTGTGATCCACCAGTGCTTGCAGCACCATTGAAAAGTACCCCTTTTGGTTTATGTACTCGTTGCCTTGGTGCTCTGGTCCCAAGATAGGGATATGCGTTCCGTCTATGGCCCCACCACAGTTAGGGAATCCCATTGCAGCAAAGCCATCCAGTATGACCTGCACATTTCCCAGAGTCACTACCCTTGATATCAGCAGCTCAGTGATTGTGTTGGCTACTTGCATCACAGCAGCCCCCACAGTAGATTTGCCCACTCCAAATTGATACCCGACTGACTGGTAGCTGTCTGGCATTGCAAGGTTCCACAGGGCTATCGCCACTCGCTTGTGAATTGTGAGGGCTGCTCTCATCTTGGTATTCTTGCACTTCAGGGCAGGGGAAAGCAAGTCATAAAGTTCCATGAAAGTGCCCTTATGCATGCGAAAGTTTCGCAGCCACTGGGAATCGTTCCAGACCTGCAACACTATATGGTTCCACCACTCTGTGCTTGTTTCCCGGGCCCAGAATCGGCGTTCCACGCCATGAACCTGCCCAATTGACACCATGATGTGCACATTGCAGGGGCCCGTACTTTGTGAGAAGTCTATGTCCATGTCCTCATCACTCTCATCACCGCACTGCAGACGCCTCCTTCTTGCCTGGTTTTGCTTTTCTTGCAGGTTATGGTTCTGCATATCCTGCTTGATAATGTGTTTATAGTGCTCGTAATTGCCATGGTAATCTGAGTGGGCTCCATGTTCCCAGAGCTATGGCATCTGTGCTGAAAAAAGGCGTGAAACGATTGTCTGCCGTTGCTCTGACGGAGGGAGGGGCGAGTGACAACATGGCTTACAGGGTTGGCTTACAGGGAATTAAAATCAATAAAGGGGATGGCTTTGCATCAAGGAGAAACAGAATGGCCCCCTCAAGGACAGAACTCAAAACCTTGGGTTTAGCAGGCCGTTGATTTCATGGATGGAGGGGGGGAGGGAGGAAGGGGGGAGAAAATGAATACAAAACAAATCTGGTCTATTTCTTGTTTTGATCCACTTCATCTATCTTTATACATCTTGCTGGTAGCAGACGGTGTAGTACGACTGCTAGCCATCGTCATCTCCTAGGTGCTTGGCAGAAGACGGTGCAGTATGACTGCTGGCCATCGTCGTCTCCTGGCTGCGCATTAGAAGACGGTGCAGTATGACTGCCGGAAGGACTGAATCGCCATGAGACAAAACTTAGAAGGGAAATGACCTGGCTGAGTCACTCCCATGTTTGCCCAGGCGCCCCTGACTGACCTCACTGAGGTTGGCTAAAAGAGCACCCTGGCGATGATGGCTACCAGTCATACTGCACTGTCTGCTGCCAATGCCAAAAGGCAATGAGCTGCTGCTGTGTAGCAATGCAGGACCGCGTCTGCCAGCACCCAGGAGACATACGATGACGGTGAGCTGAGCAGGCTCCACGCTTGCTGTGGTATGGCGTCTGCACGGGTAACCCAGGAAAAAAGGCGCGAAATGATTGTCTGCCATTGCTTTCATGGAGGGAGGGAAGGGGGGGGCCTGAAGATACGTACCCAGAACCACCTGCAACAACATTTTTGCTCCATCAGGTTATTGGGATTTCTACCAAAAATTCAAATGGGTGGCGGAGACTGCGGGAACTGTGGGATAGCTACCCACAGTGCAATGCTCCGGAAGTCATAGAATCATAGAATATCAGGGTTGGAAGGGACCTCAGGAGGTCATCTAGTCCAACCTCCTGCTCAAAAGCAGGACCCATCCCCAATTAAATCATCCCAGCCAGGGCTTTGTCAAGCCTGACCTTAAGTCGACGGTTGCCTCGGTACTGTGGACGCACTCCGCCGACTAAATGCACTTAGAGCATTTGCGTGGGGACACACACACAATCGACTGTATAAAAACGCTTTCTACAAAATCAACTTCTATAAATTCGACCTAATTTCATAGTGTAGACATAGCCTCAGTCACACAAATAGTGCCATTAATCTTTGTAACAAAGAGCATGTATTAGGTACAGTAACTCCTCACTTAAAGTCATCCCGGTTAATGTTGTTACGTTGATAAATTAGGGAACATGCTCGTTTCAAGTTGCGCAATGCTCCCTTATAACGTCATCGTTTGGCAGCCACCTGTTTTGTCCACAGCTTGCAGGAAGAGCAGCCCATTGCAGCTAGCTGGTGGTAGCTTGGAACCAGGGTGGACTGGCAGCCCCCGCTATCAGCTCCCCGCTCCCCTAAGTTCCCTGTGCAGCAGCCACCCAGCAGGCTATCAATTGCCAGGCAGTTCAGCTGTCCCTCCCCCCACTGCCATGTACTGCTCCTGCCCTCTGCCTTGGAGCTGCTCCCAGAGCCTCCTGCTTGCTGGGGGGGAGAAAAGGGGGGCTAATGTCAGGGTGTCCCCCTCCCCCTAGCTCCTGCATCCCACTTACCACATCTCCATAGAGCAGGGGAACACACGACAGGGCTCAGGACGGAGGGAGCTTCCTGGCGGCAGCTGTGGTCTCACCTTGCTGATTAACTTAACAAGGCAGTGTACTTAAGAGTGGGTCAGCATACTTAAAGGGAAAATGCGCATCTCTCTCTCTCACACACACACACACACACACACACACACACAGAGTGTGTGTGTCTGTGTGCCATGCTGTCTTCCCTCCCTCCATTCCTGCTGCCTTGAAGAGCGTGAGGCTACATTAACAACGAGTTAACCCCTTGAGAGCTCAGCTGAGTGCTAGTTCATCCTTTAGCAGTAAGGCATTCCCTAGGAAATATCCCACCCTCTGACTTCACCACCTCAACCAAGCTTCACAGTCATCATTGCTGTGTACAGTATTAAATTGTTTACAACTTATACTATGTATAAGTTTTAAACAATAGTCTTTTGTCTGGCAAAAAAAAAAATTCCCTGGAACCTAACCCCCCCTTTCAGAACCATACAGCTAAGGGTAGCCTAGAATTCCTCCTTATCTGTAAGGGGTTAGGAAGCTCAGATAACCGGGTTAGCACCTGACCAACAGAACCAAAGATACTTTCAAATCTTGGGGGGGTGGAAAGGGAAAGGTTTTTTTGTGCTCTTTGTTTTGTGTGGAGGTTCTCTCCTGGGACTGAGAGGGGCCAGACAGAAATCCATCTTCTCCAACCCATCCCAATCCAAGTCTCCAATATTGCAACCAGTATAGGTAAGCCAGGCAAGGTGGATTAGTTTATCTTTTGTTTTTCTTGTGACTTTTCCCTGTGCTAAGAGGGAGGTTTATTCCTGTTTTCTGTAACTTTAAGTTTTTGTCCAGAGGATTCTATTAACATTCATTCTTACGGGAAAATTGAATTCGCTTAACCATCGCTTCGCTTAAAGTCGCATTTTTCAGGAATATAACTACAACGTTAAGTGAGGAGTTACTGTATTGAAAACACACAAAAGGATTAATATCTGAATTCATAACTTTATGCAAAATAAATATTAAAGACAGAAAATATCACAAATTGTGAGGAATACAGTGAAAAGTGTAACTGGCTGATCAGTGTCTCCTCCCTCCGCCCACCGTGCCTCATCTACAGAGGATGAGGGTCTTTTACAGAGACTGACTCTCTCACTTAAAATCTACTCATTCTTTTAGATGTGGAGGCCATTAATTCAACCCTTGATGCCACCCTAGATGGTTGTTGTAATAATTATACTTTCCTAAAAGCCAAAGGCAATGGGGGAGACACAGAACTAGAACTACAGACTGGCTGTACAGACTGCACACCTCAAAGTTGAAAATTATCCCCCAAAAGGGAAAAGAAAACCCCCATTTTAAATAATAATGACACAATTAACAACTTTTTTAAAAAGGTACTCACAGCAGTGATTATTGGAAAGCTGACCACCGCACTGAGGTAGTGATTAGCTATGAACCAGCAACAATTGGCTATTGCCCAAAGTACACCAGCAACAAACCCTAGAAACAACAAATTCCAATCAGAAAACTATCTACAACAAAATATAGGCCACCTACAGCAGGCAGTGAAAGACATTACAATTTACTACGTGGAAATGTAAACCAGAATCTGAATAGTATGTTGATGATTATTATCTAAATCTAACATTAAGGGTTAAAATCATCCTCTCCAAGAGAAATGGCCATAGAATGGTAACTCCACAGGAAGTATTTCTGGGTGAGCAGTTGGGTGGTGTCAAAATTCAGGAAACTGCATTTGTATTTCCCCTCAGTGGTTCAGCAAGGGCACCCATTGTCAGGATTCCAGTTTCCCAACCATTGCTCTTGAATGGACCTCTGTGTCACTCTCTCTCTTCTTATTGGGGAATTTCCAGGTGACAGTTCCCTGCCTACACTCTATTATTCCCAGCACAGACAGGCTGCTCAAGGACACCTGCTTGCTTTCTCTTCAGAGATGGTTAATAAGTGTAATTGTTACAGTAAGCACTTTCTATGCATGCTTACTTTGTTCTTAAGGTAAAAAGCATTACCGAGAAAACATATTAAAAACAATAAAAACCTACACACGTACTAATAAGCTTACCAATGCTAACTGGATCCTGGAGAGAAAGCAGTTCTTCAATCTCCCTCCCAAGGGGATTCCTTGTGGTTATAAGTTCAGCTCAGAGCAAATACCCAGTCTTATGAGATCCCAGTGGGCCTAGTACTTCCAACCCTACCCTAAAGATTGGAACTCTCTGTGGACCAGGAGTCCTGTCCATTTGCTTGATCAGAAAGAAGGCCCTGAGTCAGTTTAAAACCAGGCTATCAATCAAAAACCTTTTTCTTGCCTGTTGGTTCCTTCAAAAGGTTGATAATGGAGAAAGTATATTAGCACTCCCCTCCGTCCTAGAGAAGGTACATACAATAACAAATACAGAACTGCATTTTTAATATAACATACCCCAAAGGTATTAAACCTAATTCAATAAGGTTTAACTTTATTTATTTAAGTTTATCTTAATTCCATAAGGTTTGTTCAGGATATTACACGATATTGTTAGTCTGTCACAGCTAGCCCAGTCCTGGTTGGAGATATGGCTTGATCTCATTGTGCAGATTTTCTAAGATCCACAGTAGGATTTAACTGAAACAGTCAGGACTGATGTAATTGTATTTAGAACAACGTTTCGTAATACAATGTTTGCATTTAAAATTGATCGTGAAATTTGATATCTTAAATGTTTCTGTTACTCAACATAAAGACAAAATATGAAGTACAATATGTGCCTTAATGTTCCTAGCAAAAGTAAACATTGATAGGATGGGCTGGAAAGAGAAGAACTTCTGCTGAAATCAAAAGAATCAGAATCATTCTTTCAGACTTTAGTCTTTGTCCCAGGCAGATTTAAATTATTATACTTTTGTTCTCTTAAGACTTACAGCAAAGAACACTTACAGAAAATGGCAATAACATAGTAAAATAATGCATTATTACCAAAGTGAAAGAGCACATACATGGAGTAATTAATTGCTTTACTATTATACTGCTGTATAGGAAATTGTGGTTTTGCATTCACATGTCAGTCTGGAAAACGTTTAGCCTGGCTTTTTGTTTGTTGGTTTTGCTTTGTTCAATGGGTATTATTCACAGCATTAAATTAGAAAAAAAATCAGTTAATCACTGATCATTTAATAGCAGGACAAGAGTTTGAGGTCAAAGTGTCTTTTGGCTTAAGACTATTTAAACTGTATGGGTGTCACAAAAATTCTGCTTAGATACTGAATTCTGGAAAAATACATGGAATCCAAATGCACTCACCACTACTGAATTTACAGCTATTTCTGTTGACTCAGTTTCTGTTTATTTTTCTTACATTTGCTGTGACACCGCATCACCATCTGGCCTTTCGCAAAGAGGATATTTTTTTTTTCTCCTCACTCCTTCCTCACAGAAGTTCTAAAATTTTCAAAGGTCAGTACAATATGTAGGTCTCAGTTATAATTTTCTGGGCAATGTGTTCTCCGTTCTGGCAAAGTGTCAATTTCAGAACATCTTTAACATGCAACATCACATTTCAAATTGGACCACAATTTTTCATTGTCTCCCAACCTTTTCACATGTGCTCTTTCAAAAGATACCAAAAGTCAAGAGAACGTACTTCCAAAATTAACCATAATCCCAAGAGTATGATTTGGAATCATTATAGTAGTATAGTTGAAATGATTACAGGAAGTAACTTAAATTAATAACTATTTTATTGAATAGTCATACCTGGTATTATGGCTTCAGGGTAAACTTTAGGTTTATTTTTCATGACTGCACAGTAGATCAAAAAATATATGGTACTTGTAAGAAAGATTCCACTAAAGTGTGCAAAGACATAGTCTAAATCTGAAACAGAAATGGCACAGAGGTAAAGATTTAAAATCACAGTTACTGTAAATATTTTTACTAAACTTATTCTATGCTGTTTCATACATAGTGTGCATAAATACAAAAATGCATAAGACACTAATACTAACAACTTGAAGTTTGGTCATTGTCCATCCATTTAAAAAAAAAACAACCAAAAATAAGAAAAACAAAGGAAGGGAGCTTGTTGCATTATCCACGTGACCCAAACATGACTACAAATATTACTATAGATGGAGTTGTTCAATCATGCAGGTTAAATTATATAAGGGACTTTCACTGAGTTGACTATGCCATAAAATCATATAAACATAGGGCTAGAAGGGACCTCAAGAGTATGGATCACAGTAGAGCCTAAAAGTGGGATTTGGGTGCCTAAACCTCACACTTAAGCACCAATGTTTTTGTCTCAAGAAGAAAAGGAATCCCTTGTTTTTGTCCTAATGCTAGACTCCTAAGCTTGTTATGTGAGTAGACAGACTCTTTCCTTATTTGTGCTATCTCTTAGGTCCTCTGCTCTATGTGAATTTGTCGTGTGATGAAGACTGCAGGAGCCAAGAAGCTCGTTGTCCACCTGTCTAATTAGAGACTTTGGTTCATTATTACTGCAGCACTGTGAGGAGGACAATTTATGAAGCCTCCACTCCCACAAGAAATTGCAAGAGAATGACCGTGGTACAATACACTTGCATGAATTGTTGGAAGACAAAGGAGACGCAGATAGGGCTACAAAGTAGGGGGTGGTCAACCCTGGGGAAGGATGGCTTGAAATGCTCCTTCCAGCTCCATTAGTAGGCACTAAATCAGTTTCTCTGCCCTGCCTGGGCTGGGCTCATGCCCTCAACCTACTCATTTCTGGCGCTATGCTGGCCAGGCTGGAGGAACATAGAATAGTAAGCCCTTGTGTTCTCTCACATCCACCCCAGGTGGAATTAATGCCACTGGAAGCCTGCAACTGAGAGAGAAAATTGAACTTGTCTTGTTTGGCTGCAGCTGAATGCATTTCCACTTTTAAAGCAGGTGGTGTCTATATTTTCCCATAATTGATAATTATCCCCATACTTAATGGGGGTAATTCATATAATCATCATATAAATATATTTTCTGCACAGTAAAAGCAGAGCATGAGCTGAAAAATGGATGAAAAAAACAAACATTTATATTAATTAGGCTCCTTACATATTTGGAATATTGCCTACCAATGCAGCAGTGAGAATCTATATGACCTCTCACAAGAAAAATAAGTAGAAAATGTGACTACATTTCAAAATGCTTCAAAGAAAAAACATTTTGTTGTGAATGAAATTGTGTCTAAACATCAGTGAAGTTTGGCATTCACTGGGCCTGACTGGCCATTGCCTCACATCTTGTGTAGGGATTTACACCTGCGCAAAGTGAGTGTAAAACACTACCAGATCAGAATGGGAGTGATTGCACCCAGTTTGCCCAGCTGTAAGTGACTACAAACAGGGCAAGGTAGTGGAGAATCATGTGCACCGACTCCTTTGTCACCACATAACACCAGGAGGCATGGCAAAAATCACCAAATCAATTTACAAAATCAATAGGACATACAGTAGTTATAAGGTGAAATAAAAATGGCTCATTGGCCTTTACCAAATTGACTTGCTCCTCTGTATAGCGTTTCATTTCTTCTACCATGGTCCTTGATGTACAGCACGGGCACAAAGCTGGAACCATAGAATATTCCAGCTACTACTGCTAGGGTACAGCCTCTTAAAAAAACAAAAGAGAGAGAGAGAGAGAAAGAAAGGAATCCATTATTAACCAGTAGATTAGATAATATACTTAAGACATAACAGGTCGAGAATGATACTATGTAAAACACGCTGTACATGCAAATTGCTAGTAATGATATAGAAATTACAGTAGTGCCTAGAGCCCTATCCAGTGCCCCACAGAGCTAGGTGCTGTACAAGCATGTAACAAAGAGCTAATGAGTGTATAATCAAGGTTAATGACAAGACACAACAATGAACTTTGCTAAGATGTGCTGGTAGCTGTGAACATTTAGATCCACTATACAGGGCGACCACTAACAGGCATAAAGCAAGTAGGTAAAAGTCTCATAGACTTTAAGGTCAGACGGGACCATCGTCATCATCTAACCTGACCTCCTGCACATTGCAGGCCACAGAACCTCACCTACCCACTCCTGAAATAGACCCCTTACCTTCTGGCTGAGTTACTGAAGTCCTCAAATCATGGTTTAAAGACTTCAAGCTACAGAGAATTCACCATTTACACTAATTCAAACCTGTGAGTGATCCTTGCCCCATGCTGCAGAGGAAGGTGAAAACCCCCCAGGGTCCCTGCCAATCTGACCGAGGGGAAAATTCCTTCCCAACCCCAAATGTGGCCATCCGTTAGGCCCTGAGCATGTGGGCAAGACCTACCAGAAAGATACCTGGAAAAGAATTCTCTGTGGTAACTCAGAATGCTCCCCATATAGTGTCTTGTCTCCAGCCGTTGGGGATATTTGCTTTTGCCAGTTGCCAATGGGCCACATGCCATCCCTTCCATAAACTTATCAAACTGAGTCTTGAAGCCAGTTAGGTTTTTTGCCTCCACTGCTTCTCATGGAAGGCTGTTCCAGAATTTCACTCCTCTGATGGTTAGAAACCTTTGCCTAATTTCAAGCTTAAACTAAGTCTGTGTCAAGAGAAAATAAACACAGTCTTGCATAAAACTGACCACAGCATCCTGTGTTTCTGTAATCTCTGCATATGATGGCATAAACACATATTGGGACAATTGAAAAGTCACTGAAAATCTATTTTAAGTAATCTCCACAAGACAGTATAGATCATTTGTAATTGTAATTAATATTGTGGCCAGTAAGAGACAGCACATTAAAGAATTAGAAGGACAAACACTTTTATCCAGTTAAAGTGTATCTAAGTAGTTTTGCAGTTATACCTCTTCATTATAGTACTAATATTTATAAAAACTATCAATCATTTGTTACAGTGTGCTTCATACAGTACAGGACACAGAAGTTCCTTTACTATTTTGTAGCAACTTCAAGAAACCCAGGTCAACTAGCAAGAAAGAAGAAAAGAAATGGTAGCTACTTACATTACTCTTTTTCGTAGTGGAGAAAGACTGTCTACCCATGAAGCATCAGAACAGGTATTTTCAGAATTGTTGACTGACTGTTGACAACAGTTACAATTTTAGTGTCAAATGTTTTGGAAAACATCCAAAAAAAAGTGCATGTTTTAAAATAGACCAGTCACACATCAGGGGAAAAAATCTTCCCAACGAAAGTCAGGAGACATGGGTTTACAGATAGGCCCAAAGCAAAAAGATTGGCTCAGGATTTCAAAGGCTTCAGGGTGTCTGACTCTGGGGCTTAACTCAACACACTGTAGAGAGAGAGAATCCAAACACAAATTTGGATTTCAAAACATGTTTTCCCTTAAATTTGGTGGGTGCTAAAATCCAGAGGTTTTGTTTGTTCTCTGTTTCCAGTGTTGTTGTTGACTGTGTGGGTCCTTTGCCATCACTAGTATCGTTTCAGATCCATAACCATTTCTGCTTATTTTCGTCTTCCCATGCACACACTGAATCCTTCTCTATAATACAAGCAGATTCTATGCCACTCTCTGCTGTCTTTGCTCCACCCACAAATCCCTTGCTGAGGATTCCCTTGATATGGAGGAATCCAGTGGGCATAGTTGGCTTCTATGCCTCCCTTCCTGTGGTCCCCAGTTCAGGCAGCATAGTGAAGTGGGGATAGAGATTGACTGAAGCGTGCTGCTGTGCTCCAGTTATCCTTCCCTGGTTCATGCTCCCTAAGGGACAACAGCCATCTGGCACCAGCCTCAGGTCTCTAACCTGTGCCAAGGCCAGGGTCAAGAAACAGGAAGTCATAATTACCTGCCTGCTAGCTTCCCCACTCTGCTGTGCAGCAGGGAATCTGGCTGCCAAGACACATTGTTTGCTTCCTTTTATCTAATATTCTACTTTTACAGTTCAGTTTTAGCTCCAATAGCTGTAATTAAAATTATTTCCCCTTTCTGACATGGGGGGGGGGGATATTCTCAATCATTATAAAACCTGCGTCATAATAGAAAAGGACTTGTGAACTTATAAAACATGCCAAGCCAGTAACAACCAGACTGTTGCAAAAAGCTGTTTCTGTTGCTATATGCTATCGATCTTACAAGACCCATAAATTGAAGTTCATATAAATGGGCATCTCCATTTGACCATGAATGTTGGCAAATCCGGGTAACATCAAGTAATTGCTTTTCTTTTTATGCTGATGCATATTTTCAGTGAAGTAAAACAACAGTCAGTGTACTTACACTCTCTCTCAGTAATGGGGTGGTTTCTAATGAAGTTGAAGAACTTTGAACTTCACTTTTTACAAAAAGAAATATGATAGTGCTGTGAAGAGAAAAGTACATTAACATGTACCAAACATCATTTCATAAAATTTAATACCCCAGGGCAAAAACAAAGTAGTTGAAGGCATAATCCACATTTTCATTTTGTTCCTTATTTTTCATCCTTGGTTTGACAATGTCACACTTCAGTATATCTTGAAATGAACTCTTAACTAGCTTGATTAATCTTATTAATTAATTTAAACACAAGTAAATAATCGGATCAAATCCACTTTTAAAAACTTAGTACAGTCCTTATAGTTATCTCTTGTCATATTAATAGGATGTAAATGTCACTGTTCTGATATATCACTACATTATTTTTCTAAAGACAGTTGTCATAGCCCAGTACCGCATTTTCAAACTATAGCAGATGTACACTGGGATATCCTGAGGGAAATTCTATATACACCCTCCATGGGGTGGAGGTGGAGGGTAAGGAGAGGAGAAAATGAATGAGATCTTCTTTTCAAAAAGCAAAAGCATACTACATGTACCAGAATTAGTGTTTCTAGATGGTAACTAAACTGTTTATAATAAGGATGTTTTTAACACACCTTTACATTTACAGCTTCTGTGCAGCAGACTCAACAGCTTACTGCACTTAGTTTGGCCTGGGACATAAACTGAGAATAAAAATTCTAGGTCCATTTCCTCAGGCAGTACTTGGATTTGTTTTTTGTTTTGTTTTTTATAGCCTTACATGTTTTTCAGTTCAACTCAACTGAAAATGTTAAGCCCCTCCTCAGAAGCCTAGTTCTGTGATTGGTAGGAGTGTGGGACATTGAGGTTTAAATAGGAGTAATTACCAACATATTTAACTTTCAAATTTGATCAGGTGAATCTGTAAATCAGGATTGGCAGGGTTTGGTTTTTAATGCCAAGGAATGGCGTGGGTCCCCATCATGCATGGTTCTTCCCCCTCCTGAGGGGATAGGAAGGAATATTGGGAAGGGGGGATTTCAGCCTCCCCCATGAAGACCAGGCAAACACACATTGTTCCCCCTCCAGGCCTATGAAGCTTAGATGAAATGCTTAAACTGTGAGTTCCATCCTCCCTAAGTGTCTGGAAAGTGTCTTGCATAGAATAGCTGCTCCCATATATAAATAAAGAATTGGAGGCACTGTAGGGGGTCCTGGAGGATGCCATGGTTGGGGAATTCTGGCAGTATGGCTTCAGAGCTTCACTGCTGGGGATTGCAGAGCCTCTGGGGACAAGAGGTGGTGTGGATGGTCCTGGATTCAGCTGAATCTATGGAGTCTGCCAGGTTTGAGGAAGGGTCTCGTGGCCTAGTCTATGGAAAGGGGCAAAGAAGCAGCAAACTCCACCTCTCTGAAGGACTAATGAGAGACAAATTCCACCAGGAGATCATAGCCTTTTCTAGGGAAGGCTTTGCCCAACAATTTGCGAAGTGAAATATTTGAAGAATTTAACTATGACAATCAATCAGTCTACTTCTGGGATGGTATTTAACATGTCCATTGGCATAAAAATGCGCTTCTCCATTTATGAAGACCTATTTTGCCATTGAATTGGAATTAACATTTGTCTAATTCTGAAAATATTTCTCTGTCTCACTGGATAGGACAACTTATTAAGTTTTAAATGAACTGCATTTGCAAAATGTATTCAACTAACACACATCCTCTCCTATTAAATCAACTCCTCAGTCGCTAAATCTATGATCTTTTAAATCAAAGAAGTTGTTTATTATTAGGAAGAGTATTTACCTTAATACTGAAAGTCCAGCTCCAATATAATTTAAGATGGGTTTTGATACCTCTTCTGGGTCAATTCCAAACCAGCCGAACCTGGAATATTTAACCACAGCTTTATTTGATTCCATTTACATGTATTAAATTTAAAATTAGATTCCAGTCTTGGAAATCCTTACTAATGCAAGTAGTCCCACTGAAGTCCAGATTATCAGGACTGGGTTCATGCTTAGTGAAGTTTTGCCAAAAGGCATGTAAATGTAAATGTCCAGGCTAAAAGAAATTAATTTAACCATGCACAATTATGATGATAAAGAAAACAAGAAAATAAACAGCATTTTACTTGCACATGAAAACTATGATTTTAATTAATCAGATGAGTGAGCATCTAGGCTCTTTTGCAAAGAAGATCCAGTAAACATTTTCCTCTTATTGAGAATCTCACAAATAAGGGAGCACAATGGATCACAATTAACCTGTATATTTCACTGGGAGAAAAAAAAACTTTTCTATTTGATACATCTTTTGCATTCATGTTGAATATTTTCATTAGAGTTGTTAATGAGGAAATGACAGCATTCATGTTGTGCAGTTTAAAGTTCAAATGCAGTTACCTTGAGCTTGCCCAGCCAGTTAGCAAATTAAAAGAAGCCCAGATTAAGAGTCCAAGACCTAAACCAATGGTTTTAACAATGGGGACAACTGTAATGTTACCTGCAATATGGAAAAACACAAAGCAAAATTATTCTATTGCCAAAATATTTTGGTTTTAAAATTGAGTGCTCATATTTGTACTTTGAATTTCAATATGGTTTGTAAATTCAGATCTTTTGAACAACATCAGTCAATATGCAGGACATGATGTTGTTGTTAAATATTTAACAAATGCACGCACACACAAACACAATTTCTTCAATTCTTCATCATCCACAATTTTGAAAGCTATTCTTGGTGTGAATTTGGTGCTTACAAAAGGAAGGTGCTGAAGGCATTGTATGTAAGGTCTTTAATGCACCTCAACCCTACAAGAATGCCTGGTATCTGGTCCTAAATTTCTCTCAAGAAGAGAATGCCATTTATGTCTAACTGTGCAATAATCATGTTTTAGGAATAGGAAGAGACCAGTATTCTTGAGTTTTTATATTTTCCCATATACTTACTAAACTGAAAATTTCTGTATTCTGCAAAGAGGTTTTAGAGATATTTCTGTCCCTAAGGAGAAGAATCTGTCTTATTCAGTGATGCTTCCTATTAAAGAGCCCTGCACTGGACTATAGCTTAGAGGGTCTAGTCATTTCATGCTTTTTTTTTTTTTGGGTGGATGTTTCTTTAAGGTTTAATTTATATCAATCCAATTTGAGGACAAAATTAGGAAATACACAGTGCTTATCACCCACCAGCTCCCACTGGCTTCAGTGGGAGCTGCTGGATGCTCAGCACTCTTGAAAATCAGGTCACTTATTTAGAAGCTTAACTTTGGACTTCCAAAAAACTTGGACCAATAGGTTTCTTATAGCCATTTAAAATGTAAGCATTCAGCCTATGTTGCTATATGGTTAAGGTAACTTTAGCATTTTATTTCTTAAGCCCTTCTAAAACATGGATATTATTTGGTACCTGTATTACTTTAGGTTTTTAAATAAGGCTGCTGAAGACCACTGTCAATGATAAAACTGTAAAATATCATGTTCACAGTAATACATACAATAAGAGATCCACAGAGTAGAAATAACAAAGATCCATTTAGTATATCAAATATTTCAATGTTATCTCTGCCTCCTCTGAGGAATTAGCTTTACTGTGCCTCTGAAGAAGTAGGATCTCTTCCTCATTACCTGTAGCCCATACACTTCCCCCAACCATAGCAAGAGGCCAAAACGTAGGGCTATGCTGAATAAGGTTCACCACCAATGATACTATCCATATTGCAGCACAGAGAATCCACTGGAAGAACATTCCTGGGGAGAAAACAGACAAACTAATGAATATGTTACCATCAATGGTTTTAAAAAAAAAAGATTTCTTTTGAGTATTGTACGTGTGAACCTGTTGTTTCTTGTTCATATAATATGTCTCAGATGAATTATACAGATACAATTGAAATCTGGTCACATATTTTAGAGAACTATGCCTTTTGATGTTTATGTAGCCATGTTACAATATTTTTTAAAGGTTATATTTTGAGGCAAGATGTTAGCAGTCAACCAGTCATCTTTTTCTGGGTTCTCGCATTCTCCATATGCTTGGTAACTACACTTGCTTGGACAGAGTTAATAGTGCCCAGATCCTCAGGTGCACATGAGCTCTGCTTGGCTCTTGAAGAGGATGGACTTAAGATATTTTCCCTCCGAACCATGAACATGTTAGAACAGCCTAGAAATTACTCTAACTCAGTGGCTCTCAAACTTGTTTTACTGGTGACCCCTTTCACATAGCAAGCCTCTGAGTGCGATCCCCCTTATAAATTAAAAACACTTTTTAATATATTTAACACCATTACAAATGCTGGAGGCAAAGCGGGGTTTGAGGTAGAGGCTGACAGCTCGTGACCCCCTGAGGGGTCCCGACCCCCAGTTTGAGAACCCCTGCTCTAACTTGCACTGTGTGGGACAGTCCTGGAGCTGTACCAGTAACACAGGATAGCCAGATTGCTGTACACTCTGGCCAAATTTCCTCTCACTCCCAGCAGATCCTGTACTCGGAGGGCCCAGGAGTGGGTGAAGTATTTTCTGGCTTTATGCCCCTCCTTCCCCAGGACTTCCCTTACACAAGGGGAATCCTTTGCTGAATATTTAAGCCCACTTTTTTGTCCCCTTTGCAGTGCTGGATTGGCACAAATAGGGGAGAAAACAGAGGCTAGGATCCACCCTGTAATGCAGACATGGTTACAGAAAAGTAATTTGGGATAAGCCTTTTTTGATCGTGGGACTCTGATAACCAACAAATAATAATAATGTCTTCACATATACCTAGATATAGCATGACCCCGGTATAAAGCAAGTGAAGTGCTGTGGCAAAATCATAAACCATAAGTAAGAAACTAAAGGGGTTGTTTCGTGTTATCATATTCCCAAGACAGAAGTACTCAAGTTTCTACTTTTGATTGCTTTTAATGTTACCTACAATAACGTGACTCACGGAATGGAGATATTTAATAGATCACCAGCTACAAAGGGTAAATACTACACACTGAAGTGTGTATTTGAGAATGTGCAAACTGCGGGGGACTGAAAGGCCCTTCACTTTTTGCTTTTCCATTTTGCAGCATCCTGCAGTATACTCCATCTCTCGTAAGTGGATGGCAAGATATAAGAAGGGGCTCTCAAAGTTTTTCCACTTCCTGGCGTTTTTATTATTGCGTTTACAAAACGAATTGTTGTGAATTAAAAATGCTGTGATTCTTCCACCTCTCTCTGTAGCTTAAGGCTGTGCTGGGGTGAATGTAGACATAGCCGGGAAGTTTCAGTAACCAGCAGATTCCATATTCTCACTGAAAGTGTGTAAAACTTAAAACACTGTTCTTACAAGTGGTAAAACTATTTAAAAAACAAAAACAGATGGTTTACCATCACCAGTATCAAATTTCTTAACAGGTACAAAATTTGTCCCAAATAAAAAGACAGCTATCGCAGAAGACATAAAGCCAATAGTGAGATCTGTTCCATTGCTGTTGACAGAGCTGTTATTTGCTCTCCAGCTGTTCATTTCTGTTCTGAAAATGCTTCTTGTTGTGATGCTTTTTAAATGAAGTTCCTTTCAGGCAGCTTCTGAAAACAGAGAAGAGAATTAAATAAATATATGTCATTGGATCATAGCAGTCCTAATGGGGTTTGATTTTTAGTAATGTGGGGGTTTAAAAAGTCCTGCTTTCTACTTCCCAAAAGCTGAAAAAATTTGTAAGGAATAATGTAGCCTAATGAGCTACCGCCATAAAATTTTGATTAGGGAGAAAAACATGAGTAGTTAGAGAACAGACACAGCCATAATACAGAATTATGACTACTCAAATGTATCTGGCTTAAGGGAAGGCCCGTGGTTCTTTATGGACAGGTGCTAATACTGGAATGTTGGAATGATCCTAGATCCAGAATGTTGCTATGGGAGATTGCCTGGAACCAAGCAGGCTGATGTCTTTTGGGTTTGCATGACAGCAAGTATTAGGCAATTCAGTGCAATCTCTTCCTCTGGTGGAAGAAGTCTTGGCAGTGAGACTCTAGTCACACCACATTGCCTAGAAACCAGAATGGAGGGGAAGGTGTGCAGGGCAGTTGTTCCACAGAGCCAGTATGGAAGCCTAGGATTGCTGCAGCTCTTACAATCCATGGAGTTTAAGAGGCCCTAGGTTTTTTTCTGCGGAATGTGTGGGGGGGAAGCCATAAAGTTTCTTCCTTAAACCTCCATGGAAACTTTTGGGAAGAAGGCAGTGAGGGAAAGCTTGCAGAGAGTGTTTGCTGTCACAGACACTACTGAAATGCTGTTTCATGCAGGTAGACGCATGTAACAAATATTAAATACATTAGAAACACCACATTTAGAGGATTATGGGTAAAAGCTAATGCTGGGAATTTATCAGGAAACAGCCCCAGGTGGCAATGAAATGTAAAACATTTCATTCACACGAAATCACTGAACTTTGTCCATGACAGCAGAAGTTTAATGTGTAAAGATTCCAAAAACTAAATATAAAGGAGAGTATTTGGTGTGATAGTTATGTGGTACCATTGTATTTGTACCACTCTTTATACTAGACTAAAATAACATCCCAGTGCAGTCTGGCATCTCCACACGCAGATGCACTAAATACTGCTATTGGAAAAGTAGCACATATTTATAAATAACAGTGGCCATAATTTTCCAAACCTGGGTTCCAATATTAGTCATCAAAATAAGTGACCTGAATTTCAGAGGTACTCAGGCCTGTGAAAATCAGGGCATTTTTATTGAGGGGCTTCATTTTGTGGATGAGATTTTGGCCAATCTTCCAAGTAGTAGCTCCTGGTGCTAGGATCCTGGTAATACTGCAACTGCTCCTTAGTTGGCCTCAGTGGTTAAAGCAGGTTGAAACCAGATGGGGAACTCTTACATGATCAGCCAAAGAAGAGAGGGAGCTCTCCCTCTGCTTTCAGCAATGGAGGAAGAGCTGTGTTCCCCCACATCCATTCCTCCTGGACTGGCCCTATTATCCACTGCGGCAGCAGAGTGACAGGTTTTGCTTGAAACTAGGATCAGCAGGTGAAAAGTTTACTCTCCACATGGAGCGAAATGAATGTAATTATTTAAACATTTCCCCCTGGAGGGTGTTGGGGTGTTTTCTCTTTGAACACCCAAGAAAAAACCAGGAGATTCCTTAGGGTTGGAGTAGAAGGTACCCCACCATGAGAAGAGCATGGGGCAACTTTCTCCACCTGTCTAGGCCTCTGTTTTCCCACACATCCTTTGTCTGTCTGGTCTATTTAGAACGCAAGCTGTTTCAGAGAGCTTTTACAGTATTTTGCTATATGTTTGTAAAAAAACAAAACAAAAAACCCCCCCAAACAATATAACAGAGTGGCAATTTTGCAGCAGAAAAGCTTCAAAAACAGACACCAAGGAGAAACTGCTGAGCTCTAATTAACATGCAAACTAAATACCATTAACTTGGGTTTGAAGAGAGACTGGGAGTGGCTGGGTCATTATGCAGATTGAATCTGTTTCCCCATGTTAAGTATCCTCCCACCTTCTTGTCAACTGTCTGAATGGGCCATCTTGATTATCACTACAAAAGTTTTTTTCTCCTGCCGATAGCTTGATTAATTAATTAGCCTTTTACAGTTGGTATGACTACTTCCACCTTTTCATGTTCTCTGTATGTGTGTATATATATCTTCTTACTATATGTTCCATTCTATGCATCGATGAAGTGGCATGTAGCCCACGAAAGCTTATGCTCTAATAAATTAGATAGTCTCTAAGGTGTCACAAGTACTCCTGTTCTTTTTGTGGATACACACTAACACGGCTGCTGCTCTGAACCTGTCATAGAAAAAACAGTTGTTTGCAGTGTTGTTGTAGCTGCCTTGGTCCCAAAATATTTGAGAGACAAGGTAGGTTGGCCCAGTAAAAGACAATGCCTCACTTACCTTTTTTCTCTCACAGAAAAAATATGCAGTTCAATTCACCAAGGGCCAGATTTTAATTCCCTTACTCATGCTGAGTAGTACCTTATTCCATGATGTCAAGGGAACTAACTCAGAGTAAAGGACTTCCCAGCAAGAATACCGATGGTGGAATCTGGCCAGAAATAAGTAATCACAAATACAGTCACAAATGAAATAACGGCACATGTCATTTATTTTTTCACATACGAATCTGCAAATATTGTGCGACTCTTCAAAAATGTAACTCAAATGGTAACTGAGAACTCAAACTCTCTGTTATCCTTTTCCCTTTTCAAACAAAAGCAACATGGATGATAATCCATTTAATAATTACGATTGTAATGGATTTGTTTCCACAGTCAGCGTTCTTGTGTAGAGGGCCTAGGCTGAAATTGTGTCTTGTTGGAAGTGGGCTCAGCTCTAGAGACTTCCGTGTAGCCTCGCTCACTTACATCAGCAGATATTTCACCCCTTTCATCTCACTCACTCCAGAAGCATTAATTAGGCAAATTACCACACTGAGAGAAGCATTAACATACCCACAGAAGCATTATAGGCACAGGTTTCAGAGTAGCAGCCGTGTTAGTCTGTATTCGCAAAAAGAACAGGAGTACTTGTGGCACCTTAGAGACTAACCAATTTATTTGAGCATAAGCTTTCGTGAGCTACAGCTCACTTCCGAGAGCTACAGCTCACTTCCGAGAGCTTATGCTCAAATAACTTTGTTAGTCTCTAAGGTGCCACAAGTCCTCCTTTTCATTATAGGCACAGTACATCCTCTCCTTTGGGCTTTCATTCACTTCATTCATTGCCTTTACATGATCATATCATTAAAGAGTATTGAAATTATTTAAAATTGTTTAATTTAAATGGCAGTATCTTACTTTGATTTTAATGAAGTGATAATATGGGCTTACCTGTTTACTCTGTCAATCCAACTGCTGTATATAGTTTCATTTCTCTCTACCCATCTGATTTTTGAAATTCACATCTCCTTTACTTCTGCGCTTTATAAATGTGTCTCCCCTTAATATTCCACTTTTACTAGTTTCAGAGTAACAGCCGTGTTACCAGCAGGACAGTGGGGTGGGAGGAGGTATTGTTTCATATTCTCTGTGTATATATAAAGTCTGCTGCAGTTTCCACGGTATGTATCTGATGAAGTGAGCTGTAGCTCACGAAAGCTCATGCTCAAATAAACTGGTTAGTCTCTAAGGTGCCACAAGTCCTCCTTTACTTTTACTAGTGTATCTATGTGACTCTCCTTGCAATCACTTTGCTCACATTACAAAAATCCTAGGCACACAAATGTGTTTTCCTTTACAGTGACTTTACTTACAATTGTTTCTTTGAAGTTCCGACTTCCTGCACGGACTTGCTCTGCAGAAACTGCCGGTGCCCAGCTCCAGTTCCTGCTTCTCCTCATGTGATCAAGGCTCCCACCCACCCGTCCTTCTCTTTCATTCATTTATTATCTTTTGGGCACATTTAATACTGAAGGGAACTTGTCATACTACATGTGTGTTGAGAGTGGAGGGGAAGGGATAAGTCCCAAACTGCCAATGAAGCAGAACAGCCTTCTGATTCTGACCTCTGTTCCCGTCTTCTTCCCTCTTGTGGCTCCGCTGTATCAGCAGCTGCTTCATGTCATGTGCTTGGGTCTGATCACGAGTCCAGGGCACTGCCAGAAGCAGAAGCAGGAGGAGGAGTAAGGGCTGCAGGCAGTTTCGGTGCAGCGTTTCGGAAGTGCAGGCTTAATTTAACTCTATGTTTTGGGGATTTCTAATGCTTAAAGGCTTCTTAAAAACAAACAAACAAAAAAACCCCCAAACCCTCAAATGCTTTGAAAGGAAATAGGCACTCACAACACTGATACGTGCCTGCAGCTTTAACTAGATCTTAATTAAGTTTTTTTTTGTGGAGATACATATGCACACAAAAATAGTTAAAAGAACATTATTGAGGTGGCAGTCAAGTGCTCAAAATTTCGGAAATGCCAGATTGAAGGTTGCCTGTGCAACCTGTATTCACCCCGCTTGTGCCTGTGCATTACAATACAGCCCTTAATTACATGGTTACATGCTATTTTTTCATGCATCATTCTGTGCACAAGAATGGTGCTCAGTTAATGAGCTGCTATTCACTATTCAGTTTTCTCCTTATTGTTCAATGAGTGGCCCCATTTACTGCACGCTATTCAACCCTTGCTCTGGAAACAGAATCGTTAACTTCCTCACAGGTGTTTCTGTAGCGGTTATCACTACAGTAACTGAATGCTTCACAAACATCAATATTTATTTTCACATCACTCCTGTGAGATCAGGGGTGATATTATCCCCATTTTACAGATGTGGAACTGAGGCATACAGAGATTAAGATCAAAAGTTTCCGGTACTTTTTGGTGCTCAATTTGAAATGCCTAGGACCTGATTTTTCAGAGGATTTAACATTTTTATACCACTTCATAAATTCAAAGCACCACTCTAATCTATTTCATATGCAGTAATGAGCGCTCAGCAGTTCTGCAAATCTAGTCCCAGGTAAATCAAGCTTGAGAACCCAAAAATGAGGAACACACAATTAGTGATCACATGGGAAAATTTTGGTTTAAATGACTTGCCCAGTATCACTCTGTTGTGGAAGCAGGGATAGAATAATCCTGTTCTCCTGAATGGAATTACCTGGTTGGGGTCTTGTGGAAAAACTAGTGATTGATCATGTAATTAGAGACTGACTTTATCATAATTTACAAGGGGACAGAATTAAGGTAGTGCCTTAATTCTGGCATTTTCAATTTCCCCTTTCTGTTTTCCTCCACTCTTGCCCAAACTCCTGCCGCACTCTCCCTCTGCTCCTATGCATTCCTGCCCACCCATTCCACTTCGCTGCTTAACCACTTTTGTCTCCTGTCTTCAGGTTTAAAGTATACAGTATCTTCAACTTGTTTGTTTCTTCACTTCTTATTTTTGATATTATTGAACCTTAATTTGAGAGTGTCAGGTTCTTTTTCAACTGTCTTATATTTTCTAAATAAAACAGCAAAGCTAATGCCTGAAATAATTTCTTAGAAGTGGAGATATTCATGAGCAAAATCTTGCTTGCTTTATTTATTCTGTATGTTCTGTGGATTGTGGGTTGCCTGAGGATGACATGGATATGGTACACACAGCTTGCCATGATGTACAGATGTATCTCTAGACCAGCGTTTCCCAAACTTGTGACGCCGCTTGTTCAGGGAAAGCCCCTGGTGGCCTGGGCTGGTTTGTTTACCTGCCGCGTCCGCAGGTTTGGCCGATCGCGGCTCCCACTGGTAATTTAAATTCACTCACCTTTTGGAAAACTGTGGGGTTGTACCAAGTAGAGACAAATTTTTGTGCAAAAGTAAATAGGAATGGAGGAGAACTTTTAGATAGAAACAAAACATGCGGCACTAATAACTGGCTGAATTCCCACTTGTAGTTTTGGGATATGGTATTTACAGTGCATGATATAGCCTTCGATCTAATGGTATTTGCATTGCCAGGCTGGATTCCACAATGAAGTTATAATCCTGGCCTTGATCCTGCAATACTGAAATACTTGGAGGGTGCAAAGTTTTCTACAAATCTTTGAAGATGTTTGCATGTGTGTACCTTCCTCTCACCCCCTTGCAAGAAATTAGTTGAGATTCCTCCCCAAATTATCCATACTCTTGGAATCCTCATGGACAAGATACAGCGGTATGGAGATCCGGTGCCTCTACACTGGTGCTGGAACCCCAGCACACTCAACCCGCTCCATGGCAATCTGGCTGAGATAGAGCAGCCGTGCCATCAGGATTCCTTTGATTGTGACTGCCCTTGCTGTTTCCTATCTGGATTGGCTAAATGGAAAGGTAGTTTATCGCTGTATCAACTCTTTTGGTTAATCTTTGAGAATAGTTGGTGGATGATTGCATTTCCCACCCTCTTCCCCATTGTATACCCAACTCCTAATCCTTGCTCCAACACAGACTGACCCTGGGAAAGCCATCTGTGTGATCACATGAAAGGATTGGGGGGATAGAGCAGTGTCGTTGGCTGATTTTACAGACATATGTACACACTTCCTTCATGGGATAGGTGAAATCCACTTGGGAGGGGCCTCCATGCACAGGTCTGGGTGAGGCTATCTGGATCCTTGTTTGTGATATTAGAATGTGATGCACAGGGAACGGTAGAGTTGTGACAAAGGCATCATTATAACATTGCTGCAGATTGAAGCAGAAAGAGAGCATGCTGTGAACCAACCTTTTGCCAGATACAAATATCTTTAAAAATTTGTAAAAATAATTAGGGACAACTATTTTTAAAATATCAAACAAATGTAAAAATAATATGTTGTATCTTTGGGCTGAGTGGTTAGTCCATATCTGAGGCATAGCCGGGCTATTTCCATTAGAAGGAAAAATTGATAATAGGAGTCAGGTATTTCTTTGATGCAAACTCTACTCCCTGTCAGGCCCACACTCATAACTGCTTTTCTGGCTTTCTTTTGGCTCTCTCCACCCAGCAACCAATCAATGCCTAAGCTCCTGCATTTGCAATCAGGCCCCAGAAACCCCCCTTGGCCCATATGGCTCAACTTCTAATTGGCCCTGCATGCAGCCTAGTGCCTTAGGCTTCTATTGTCTCCTCCTATTTTACGCCATAAAGGAGATCTATTGCATCTTTCATTTAGCCTGAATGAAGGGTGATTAGCAGGCCCATCAGCTTTTAACAATGCCAAACCAACCTAACTTCCTTCTTTGACAGGGTTACTGGCCTAGTGGCTTGGAGGAAAGCTGTAGATGTGATATATCTTGATTTTTAGTAAGGCTTTTGACCCGGTCCCACATGACATTCTCATCAGCAAATTAGGGAAATGTGGGCTAAATGAAATTACTGTAAGGTGGGTGCACAACTGATTGAAAGACCATACTCAAAGAGTACTTATCAATGGTCTACTGTCATATTGGGGGGATGTTTCTGGTGGGAACCTGCATGGGTCTGTTCTGGGTCTAGTATTAGTCAATATTTTCATTAATGACTTGGTTAATGGAGTGGAGAGTATGGAGGGGAGAGTATGCTTATTAAACTTGTGGATGGCACCAAGCTGGGAGGGCTTGCTAGCACTTTTGAGGACAAGATTATAGTTCAAAATGACCATGACAAATTGGAGAACTGGTCTGAAATCAGCAAGATGAAATTCAATAATGACAAGTGCAAAGGAAGGAAAAAACAAATGCACAACTACAAAATGGGGAATAACAGGCTTGGCAGTGGTACTGCACTGAAGGATCTGGGAATTATAGTGGATCACAAATTGAATGAGTCAACAATGTGATGCAGCTGTGAAAAAGGCAAATATTCTTGGGTATATTAACAGGAGTGTTCTGTGTAAGACATGAGACATAATTGTCCTGCTCTTCTCGGCACTGATGAGGCCTGAGCTGGAGTACTTTATCCTGTTCCGGCAACAGACTTACAGAAAGATGTGGACAAACTGGAGAGAGTCCAGAACAACAAAAAATGATAAAAAGTTTAGAAAACCTGACTTCTGAGGAAAGGTCAAAAAAACTGGGCATGTTTAGTCATGAGAAAAGAAGATTCCGGGGAACCTGATAAGTCTTCATATATGTTAAAAGCTGTTTATAAAGAGGACAGTGAGCAACTGTACTTCATGTTCCATGAAGGTAAGATACAAAGTAATGGGCTTAACCTGCAGCAAGGGAGAGTTAAATTAGATATTAGGAAAACCTTCAGAGGGTTTGCTTACAGCGCTGCACTGGGTGCAGCTGACTACTGTAGTGCTTAGTGAAGATGCTACATATGCTGAGGGGAGAGTTTCTCCCCTGGGCATAGGTACTCCAACCTAGCTACTGCCTCTTGGGGAGATGATGGGAGAAGCCCTCGTGTCAACATCATGCTGTCTACACTGGGGGTTAGGTCGGGATAACTATGTCGCTCAGGGGTGTGGGTTTTCCACATGCCTGAGTGACATACTTATATTGATATAAGTTTGTAGTATAGATCAGGACTAATGCTAAGGATAATTAGGAACTGAAACAGGCTTCCAAAGGAGGTTTTGTAATCCCCATTGTTCGAGGTTTTTAATACCTGTCAGGGATGGTCTAGGCTGATTTGGTTCTGCCTCAGCATGACAAGGAGTTGGGGGAGGACTGGACTAGATGACTTCTCGAGGTCCCTTCCAGTGCTACCTGTCTATGTTTCTGTGAGTACCTATAGATCAAAGACATGCTTGATGGCAGCCATTAACATCTAATAGTATAACAATATACCCCCCTCCCAACCTAGAGTATTGGTATATGCAGCCCCTTTCTGAGGCGAAGTGAGACAGTATGTGAAAGCAAACTGTCATAATCAGTAACTGTTATAACATTATAATTTGTTTGCATTATGGTACTGCCTAGAGACCCCAATTAAGTTTGGGGGCCCCCCTCCTGCTAGTAAAACTCAGAGTAAGAAACAGCCATAGTAGTACAAGTATATTCTAAAATGATTATGTATTATATTGAATAGTTTTCTAAATACTACTGGCCCCAGTGATGGGGGCAGGAAAGTGTTTAAGGCGCTGCTAGGGGCTCAAGATCCCTGCCCCACCACACCTGCAAGCCAGGTCAGGCCTGCAGGAGGGACCTTAAGAAGGAGAAACTCTGCTTAGTTGGCAGCAGCCTTGCTTTCAGCCTTGTGGAATACAGTGTGGCTGGGAATAGGGACTGTGTGCACAACCATTGCCTGTCTTAGTCCCCTGGGGGAAAGAAGGCCAGACACTGAACTAATACTCTAGAACTCTTACCAGTAACTTGCCAGTGGGTGCTGAAATGTGCTGCGCCCTGCTGAGGGCCCACTGAGGGAAGGGAGTTCCACAAAGGGCTTGCGGTGGTTATTTTTGTTTGATCTTTGATAACCTCAGAAGGGTTAGAGTCCCATGGGGCCCAGCTGGAAGACTGAGTCTCCCACATCTGGAACTGTGCTGTTGGCCATTAGATGCTGAAGAGAGGGTGAGTACAGGGACTTGTTGCACCCCACAGGTAGGGTTGCCAACTCTGACTGAAGCTATTCCAGGAGATTTTCCCCCTTAACATGATGTAATGTCATTTTCTTAAAATATCCTATTAAAATCTCTCGGATTGCTTCCAACAGTCACTGGGAGGTCGATGCCAATTCCGGGAGACTCTAGGCCAATCCTGGAGAGTTGGCAACTCTACCACAGGGGCACTGTGGGAGCCCAAATCCATTACCCTCACAAAGTCAATACCAAAATCCGTGGCCACTATAATGTACTAAGGGCCCAACTCTCAGTTACTGTCTCTTATCTGCTTCACATTCCACTTCTGCAGCATTTGAGAACAGATATAACTCTGAGGAAAAAGTGACCAATTTCTTCTCTCCTCCACCATTTTCTCTTCTCCCCTCTATCAGGTCAGGTACGCTGAGGTCATTTTACTGTCCCAGCCAGTCAGACATGCCCCTGAGAAACAGCATTGCCTGGAGACGATGCTGTTGTTTAGCAGTGATGTTTAGAAAATATTGCTGGCTGGGATCCCAGCTGAACCTGAGCACCAGAAACAGAGTGCAGATCTGCAAAGAATGAGTACTCCTTTGAAAATCCTCCAGTTTGTTTGAGTGCCAAAATCAGGTGCTCTGCAGGGGATTTCAGCACCCTCCAGGAGGCTTTTTACAAATCCCTCTGTAAGGATATTACCCAGACCAATTAAAGCCTAGACTGTTAGTCAGCATTTTTGGTCATGAAACAAACATTTTCCTTTTATCTTTTTAGAATATTGTTTCCAGATGGCAGTTCCAATCAATTTCTTTAGAAATACAGCATAAACCTTCAGAAGTAAAATGTTTCATATTTCAAAGTACAAATCTACATCATCCTTAGTAATGACATACAGCATTTTCAGCTAATAGGTCCTCAGAACCATTCATAACTGTAAGGCATAGATAGGAGGTGGTAAATCAGTCAATTTCACCACAGTGTATGTGTGTGACACTTACGGAGATGAAGTGGATGATGTCTCTATGGAAACAATTTAGCTGCAGTGTATCCAAGAGGAACAAAAGGCCACACTATAATGTTCAAATACTGTGCTGTGTGAAGGAGATGGATCTGTTTTCCAGATGCAGTGTTCCTTTTTCATGATTTTAATAATTATATACTAATGCAAAATGGTAAAAATCTTTAACATTGAACTACTCAGATATAATGCCAATCCTCACATACTGAGAACCCCAATACAAAGCCAATATGTTGCACTCTAGCCCACATCCTCTCCAGATGTCCAAGATAAAAGATAGTGTCTTCCCACCTACCGTCACTACTGGAACTCGTCCAAAAATGGGGAATTTTGCAATTGTTGCAAAAAATTTGTCACTAGTTTTTGTCTGAAAAATTCTGACCAGCTCTAATTCCTCTAATTCCTGTAATTCCTAATACCTCTTCCTTGTTTAGCTTGATCCTCAGCCAGCCCCTGCTCCCCGCACCTCACTCGGTTATTTGTTCCCTGCAGCTACCATGACAGAAATGATGAAGTTGTAGAGCTGTGTCATCTGTGTATTGAATACATTATAGCCCATGTCTTCTCTCTAACCCTCCCAATGGCTTTCTATACACATTGAACAAAAGGGGTAACAGAATGGATCCCTCTGGACCCTTTATTGCTCTGTATAGAAAGGAGTTTGGGGTCCTGTAATGATGTGGGTTAATTAACACATGGCAGACGCTAAGGCAGATTCCCCACAAGGATATATTATTGGTCACAGTATATCCTAAGGCCTAGCTTACCCTCAAACCAGGGACCTGGAGGGAGGGAAGGGTTTCCAAAAGATGTAAATGGGAATTAAAAGTTATATCTGAATTTTCTGTCTGTCTCATCCATGTCCAGCAAGCAGGTTAAAATGTGTGGAGGAGGGGAGAGGGGGGAGCCAATAACAACATGACGCCAAATGAACAAAAAGAAAGTTGAAACCTTAGCTCATGTCACTATTTTTTGGGAATAATCAAACTGAATGTTTTGGGCTCCCTCTGCTGGTTCTGCAGCAGCACTTCCCTAAACAGCATTCCCAGGGATGTGCGGACATCACAGAGGAAGCTGTTCCACAACCTAAAGTGTTAAATATGAAAAGATATTATGTATATTAACCATGTAGTTTAACAAAAACAGCCATGTGTAGTTCAGCTTCATTGCTTCTCCCAGCATCCCAGGGTTTCTATGTGAGGAGAAGGGAATCAATATATGTAGCATTTACTAAAATGGAAAATGACAAAACTGGGAGGGAGTTTCCAAATTTTGAATGTTACAAGCAGTTCCATTTATAGAGCACCTTTTATTGCAAAGTGCTTTACAAACTCGTCAGGGATTATTTCATTCACTCTTAGGCAGACAACATTGGCATGCACTGTGCACTTCTGGGATGAAATATGACAGCTGTTAAGCAGGCTGTCATGATAATAGTAACATTATCACTAAGTAATTATAAATGGTTTCCCTTGTGCTGTTCATATGCATTTTGTTTTACAGAGTAAGAAACGTGCTCTGTCATAAAGAGTTTACATTGTAAAGTGGAATAGACAAACAAAGAGAAGATATAGGAAGGAAAGGGCCACAAGGAGGGATTTAGGTGAGAAGAAAGAGGAAGAAATCCTGAATGTTAAGAGGGACACGGAGTACAGAGTATGGCTTGTCAGTATGTGGGAGGCTGTTCCAACCATAGGCCACATGCACTGGAGGTTTAGCATGCATTCTCATGAATTAATTATAACAACGTCCCTGTAAAATAGGTAACTATTTATCATCCCAATTTTAGAGATGTGGAATCTAAGTCAGAGAGATTAAGTAACTTGCCTAAGACAACAAAACGGGTCTGGGTCAGAGCTTTGGTTTGAATGCAGATATCTTAACATTCAGTCCCATGTCTAATCCACTAGCCTGCTGGAGAAGGCTGCTGCTCATGCTATTTGAACTGCCCACAGTTTGGCCAAAGGCCACATTGACTGCCTAGTAGAAGAGTTGGCATAGATGCAGGCTTCCAGCTGGTCAGGAGCTTGAAGCAGTCTTAGCACAAGCAATAGCAGCTTGGGTGGCACTGTCTCCTAGAGCCATAAATCGGGCTGGGTTTCTTCCAAATACTCAGGTACAGATGGTGGTGGATTTCACAAGTCAATAAACAAACTGACATTCCTAGCTAGTGAACAGTGACCGGAGGAGCTAGCGAACAGGAGTGGCTAACAGGGGAGTTTTGCGAGGGAGTTCTCCAGGTGGAGGAGGAGCGATTACATGACCCTTGGGGCAAGTTTGTTGTCTGAATTCTTTGAGGGGGTCAACAAGCATGTGGACCAAGGGGATCCAGTGGATATAATGTACTTAGATTTTCAGAAAGCCTTTGACAGAAAGCTTCACCAAAGGCACTTACGCAAAGTAAGCTACCACTGGATAAGAGGGAAGGTGCTCTCATGGACTGGTAACTGGTTAAAAGATAGGAAACAAAGGGTAGATATAAATGGTCAGTTTTCAGAATGGAGAGAGGTAAATAGTGGTGTCCCCTAGGGGTCTGTTCTGGGACCAGTCCTATTCAACATATTCATAAATGATCTGGAAAAAGGGGTAAACAGTGAGGTGGCAAAATTTGCATATGATACAAAATTACTAAAGATAGTTAAGATCCAGGCAGACTGCGAAGAGCTACAAAAGGATCTCTCAAAACTGGGTGACTGGGCAACAAAATGGCAGATGAAATTTAATGTTGATAAATGCAAAGTAATGCACATTGAAAAGCATAATCCCAACTATACATATAAAATGATGGGGTCTAAATTAGCTGTTACCACTCAAGAAAGAGATCTTGGAGTCATTGTGGATAGTTCTCTCAAAACATCCACTCAATGTGCAGCAGCAGTCAAAAAAGTGAACAGCATGCTGGGAATAATTAAGAAAGGGATAGATAATGGGACAGAAAATATCATGTTGCCTCTATATAAATCCCTGGTACGCCCACATCTTGAATACTGTGTGCAGATGTGGTTGCCCATCTCAAAAAAGATATATTGGAATTGGAAAAGGTTCAGAAAAAGAAATGATTAGGGGTATGGAATGGCTTCCATATGAGGAGTGATTAATAAGACTGGGATTTTTCAGCATGGAAAAGAGACAGCTAAGGGGAGATATGATTCAAGTTTATAAAATTATGACTGGAGTAGAGAAAGTAGATAAGGAAGTGTTGTTTACTACTTCTCATAACACAAGAACTAGGGGTCACCAAATGAAATTAATAGGCAGCAGGTTTAAAACAAATAAAGGAAGTATTTCTTCACACAACACCCAGTCAAACTGTGGAACTCCTTGCCAGAGGATGTTGTGAAGGCCAAGACCTTAACAGGGTTAAAAAAAGAACTAGATAAATTCATGGAGGATAGGCCCATCAATTGCTATTAGCCAGGATGGGCAGGAATGGTGTCCCTAGCCTCTATTTGCCAGAAACTGGGAATGAGCAACAGGGTATGGATCACTTGATGATTACCGGTTTCAGAGTAGCAGCCGTGTTAGTCTGTATTCACAAAAAGAAAAGGAGTACTTGTGGCACCTTAGAGACTAACCAATTTATTTGAGCATAAGCTTTCGTGAGCTACAGCTCACTTCATCGGATGCATAAAGTGGAAAATGCAGTGAGGATGTTTTATACACACAGACCATGAAAAAATGGGTGTTTATCACTTCAAATGACTTTCTCTCCACCCACCCCACTCTCCTGCTGGTAATAGCTTATCTAAAGTGATCACTCTCCTTACAATGTGTATGATAATCAAGGTGGGCCATTTCCAGCACAGGGTTTAACAAGAACGTCTGAGGAACAGTGGGGGGAGGGAGGGGGAGGAAAAAACAAGGGGAAATAGGTTACCTTGCATAATGACTTAGCCACTCCTGGTCTCTATTCAAGCCTAAGTTAATTGTATCCAATTTGCAAATGAATTCCAATTCAGCAGTCTCTCGCTGGAGTCTGGTTTTGAAATTTTTCTGTTGTAATATCGCAACTTTCATGTCTGTAATCGCGTGATCAGAGAGATTGAAGTGTTCTCCGACTGGTTTATGAATGTTATAATTCTGGACATCTGATTTGTGTCCATTTATTCTTTTACGTAGAGACTGTCCAGTTTGCCCAATGTACATGGCCGAGGAGCATTGCTGGCACATGATGGCATATATCACATTGGTAGATGTGCAGGTGAACGAGCCTCTGATAGTGTGGCTGATGTTATTAGGCCCTGTGATGGTGTCCCCTGAATAGATATGTGGGCACAGTTGGCAACGGGCTTTGTTGCAAGGATAGGTTCCTGGGTTAGTGGTTCTGTTGTGTGCTATGTGGTTGCTGGTGAGTATTTGCTTCAGGTTGGGGGGCTGTCTGTGGGCAAGGACTGGCCTGTCTCCCAAGATTTGTGAGAGTGATGGGTCATCCTTCAGGATCCTTGATAATGTGTTGGAGAGGTTTTAGTTGGGGGCTGAAGGTGATGGCTAGTGGCGTTCTGTTATTTTCTTTGTTATTTTCTGTCCTGTAGTAGGTGACTTCTGGGTACTCTTCTGGCTTTGTCAGTCCGCTTCTTCACTTCAGCAGGTGGGTATTGTAGTTGTAAGAATGCTTGATAGAGATCTTGTAGGTGTTTGTCTCTGTCTGAGAGGTTGGAGCAAATGCGGTTGTATCGTAGAGCTTGGCTGTAAACAATGGACCGTGTGTGTGGTCTGGGTGAAAGCTGGAGGCATGTTGGTAGGAATAGCGGTCAGTAGGTTTCCGGTATAGGGTGGTGTTTATGTGACCATCGCTTATTAGCACCGTAGTGTCCAGGAAGTGTTCCTCAGACGTTCTTGTTAAACCCTGTGCTGGAAATGGCCCACCTTGATTATCATACACATTGTAAGGAGAGTGATCACTTTAGATAAGCTATTACCAGCAGGAGAGTGGGGTGGGTGGAGAGAAAACCTTTTGAAGTGATAAACACCCATTTTTTCATGGTCTGTGTGTATAAAACATCCTCACTGCATTTTCCACTTTATGCATCTGATGAAGTGAGCTGTAGCTCACGAAAGCTTATGCTCAAATAAATTGGTTAGTCTCTAAGGTGCCACAAGTACTCCTTTTCTTTTTGAAGATTACCTGTTCTGTTCATTCCCTCTGGGGCACCTGGCACTGGCCACTGTAGGAAGACAGACTATTGGGCTAGATGGATTTTTGGTCTGACCCAGTAGGGCCGTTCTTATGTTCTAGCCACTGGTTTACATTTTGAAGGCTGTCTGTAATGAAAAGGGCAAGACACTACTTTTTATATTAGCCTTGATATTTCTGCATCTCTGAAACTGGCAATGGCCATTAGCTTCTCAGCTCCGAAGGCTGCTTGGCATCAGAAGGTACAAGCTGAGAGTGGGGATTCATAAATGGAGAGGATTAAGAGAAGGCAACAAGTGTAATGAATAAGAGGAGAGGAGATCAGGAGTGAGGGCAAAATTATGCAGGGCCATGAAGCTCTGGATAAGTTACTTGAATTTGATGCAGTAAATGAAAGGAAGCCAAGGAAGAGATTTGTGGAGGTGATAACTTAATTAGTGACATGGGAAGAAGATGAATTGGCAGTGGCATACAGCAATTCTACAAAATAGTTTAGGACAGGAAGTGAAGATGAATTCAGAATCTCATTGAAATTGCAGAAGAAATTTAGGGAGGCAAAGTGCAATTAGCCGAGTTGGAATTTGACCAGAACACCAGTGTTAATAATCTACCCTTTCAAATAACACTCAGGAAATATCTATGATCACCGGCGTTTGGGACCTTGGCTTTTGCACCCCATCTATAAGAAGGCACCTCCAGTGGAACAGTTCCTCTTTAGCACTATGCAGGGGCTTTGGTTCAGTATTGATTCAGAGATGAGAGCCATCTCTGGAAACACAAATAACACTTGCTACAGGACCGTCCTTTGTGTTCTTTGATAGATTTCTAAACAAGTCCATATCCAGTTCAATACTGATTAGCACTGGGAGATCTAATAGGATCCCAGCACAAGGCAGAATGGCTGCATGTCATGGGAGTCGAAAATCTACGAACATTTCTTAAGGGCGTCCCTTAAAGTTCAGGCCAAAGTATACATTTTTGGAAAAAGATCTCACCCAGGTTAGAAGACATTAGTCAAGTTCTTGGCATCTTTCCATTCCAAAGAAATTATTGGTGCTGCATTTCAAGAAAGAACAATATTGCCAGAGCACAAGAATAATGGAAGCATTTCTGCTATAATTGTATTAAGGGAGCATCAGAAAAACAACAATCCCAAACTGTTTCAGAGTAACAGCCGTGTTAGTCTGTATTAGCAAAAAAAAAAAGGAGTCCTTGTGGCACATTAGAGACTAACCAATTTATTTGAGCATGAGCTTTCGTGAGCTACAGCTCACTTCATCAGATGCATACCGTGGAAACTGCAGCAGACTTTATATATACACAGAGAATATGAAACAATACCTCCTCCCACCCCACTGTCCTGCTGGTAATAGCTTATCTAAAGTGAGCATCAGGTTAGGCCATTTCCAGCACAAATCCAGGATTTCTCACCCTCCACCCCCCCACACAAATTCACTCTCCTGCTGGTGATAGCCCATCCAAAGTGACAACTCTTTACACAATGTGCATGATAATGAAGCTAGGCCATTTCCTGCACAAATCCATGTTCTCTCACTCCCTCACCCCCCTCCAAAAACCCACCCCCATACACACACAGACTCACTCTCCTGCTGGTAATAGCTCATCCAAACTGACCACTCTCCAAGTTTAAAACCAAGTTAAACCAGAACATCTGGGGGGGGGGGTAGGAAAAAACAAGAGGAAATAGGCTACCTTGCATAATGACTTAGCCACTCCCAGTCTCTATTTAAGCCTAAATTAATAGTATCCAATTTGCAAATGAATTCCAATTCAGCAGTTTCTCGCTGGAGTCTGGATTTGAAGTTTCTTTGTTTTAAGATAGCGACCTTCATGTCTGTGATTGCGTGACCAGAGAGATTGAAGTGTTCTCCGACTGGTTTATGAATGTTATAATTCTTGACATCTGATTTGTGTCCATTTATTCTTTTACGTAGAGACTGTCCAGTTTGACCAATGTACATGGCAGAGGGGCATTGCTGTGTTCTCTGTCCAAACAGTTCCAAACTGTGTTCTCTGTCGGATCATCACCACTTTAACTACATGGGCTCCTCCTACAAAGCAAAGTGGGAGTGAAACTGTGCTCCAAATCATCAATACTCTTTTATAAAGAGCTGTAGGATTAGGTTTGTGTGGGTTATAATGTTTAAAGAGGATGAACTAAAGGAAAACATAAGTAACCAAGACTATCCAAGTCTTTAGAGCAGGGTGGTATAGCCAAAAGTACTAACAAGATTAGTGCAAAGTTGTTAATGCACCTCGTTAGCTTGTTTGAATTAATCCTGCTAGTTTGAAAAATGTCAGTTCAAGTTCTCAGTAAAAACCTGAAATAGAATAAGAGAGAGGGAACCATAAGTAGAAGGAGAAAACTCTTTTCTTCTGTCTACAGATCACTTGTTCCCTTCCAAGGTACAAAGAGAAATCAGGTTTAGAGGAAACAATTCACAGGAGCATTGTCCTCACAGAAAATTTATAGGTATAGGGGGTACCTAGCTTGATGCACAACTTAGAAAATATCCACATATAAAGACTACAAAGGCCAACTTAGTTTAAAATAAAACCACTTCAAATCATACAATATTGTAAGTAATCTTGGAATTTATCTTAAATATATGTTCACATTTGAGTGCTTCTCCCATTATTATTAGTAATGGAAAAGAGATTCTCTCCATTATTATGAGTCATAAGGAAAGTGGAATGAAGAAGTTTTTATTATTTTTACAGATAGCATTAATTTTATAGGAACCTGTATGGTCTAGTTGGATAGGGCACCAGAGGAGGCATCAGAGGTCCTGGGTTCTATGCTTGGCTCTGCCACTATCTTGTTGTCCGACCTTGGGCGAGTCACTTAACTTCTCTGTGCCACAGGTTTCCCATCTGTAAAATTAGGCCAATGATATGTCCCCTTTTAGAACTACAGATGAATGGCACTATGTAACTGCTATATATTATTATTCTTATATTTTTAAAGCCAGTTACCTTTTTCGATATAAGGATGTATGATTTCTGATATGTTAAAGGATCTAGTTTTCCCTATTACTGTGGAAGACTGTCATTTCTTAAACACATTTGCATGCAATGCACTAGAGGGCCCTCAGGAGTTAGAAACGGCTGGAATGTACTTTTAGAAGGCATACTGTTCACAGGACTTTTCATTGCAGAATTTAAAATAGAAGGGTTTTTTATAACAAGGTTCATGTAAGTTTGTAGCAGTTCATATGCAAACAGCCTTCCTGTACAGCTAGTCCATTTGCAAAGAGCATTAAGCCTGCAATCAAATATCTAAAATGTGGAGCACACTTAAATCTGGGATGTGAGTTAGAGTACGTTAAGAAACGCTGCTTTTACTAAATTCTTGGTATTAGCATAAGAGATTTACCACGGCCAAGGATGAAGCTGAATAGGTAAGACTATTTCTATATCTTTGTAGTGCAATAAACTCTGCATTTATGTTTTTTCTTCCTTAAGAGGAGATGACAGTGCTTTTTATTTTATTTGAAGATTATAGTCAGTCAGATTATAGGAAATGCTATTTTATAGCTTCACAAGAGTATAGAATTAACAATATTTTATCTTTAATGTAGGATTATGAAGCATGTGAACTGTTACTGGGCCAGGGTGTAATCATTGTTTGATAGTGGAAATGTTCATATTTGAATTGGTACAGTTACTGGGCTGGCTAATGCACTATATTTTAAAACTAACATGAGGCAACAAAAGATGTGGTTTTACTTTGAGGACCTGCCTGTCATAAACACAAGGAGAGGAAAGTCTGGCTTTTCCAAGCTTTCCTCCTAGTGCTGGAGTTCAGTTACTCGGGACTGTAAATTGTAACTTGTGTTCCATGATGTTGGGGTTTTATTTATCTTTTCATTTTAATCTGAAATCTCTAATATGGCAAGTCTCTAGATCACTAACTTATCTTTAGAGCTACACAGTGAGAAAGAGAGATGCCACATTCTATATCCATGTGGATAATTGAATATTATTTGCAATTTTTTTCCTTTCACAGCTCACAGAGGAAACTCAGACATTTTGGATTGTGATTCCTTTAACTTTGTTTACACAGTTGACTCCATTCATTCTCTGAAACAAGTCACTTCCCCTGAGCTGGCTGATAAGAGTTTAGCAGCTTGCTGAGGTGGAGTGTCAGAGTCATTAGTATTAAACACATTCCTAGCCACACCACTGGCCCCTGTGCACCGCTCGCACTGGAAGCTATTTGGAAAAGAAGAAATAGAGATCTGTGAAGGGAAATCATGCATCATCCTCCTTGCTGGAAACCACTGAAGACTATAAGCTGCTTTCATCATGTGGATTCACCAGAGAAATGACCTTCTTAGATCAGCCAGGCCAAATCATAAACTGGTTTGTTTGCTTGCTGTGCACCCCACGGGTGCTGAGGCTCTGGAGTGGCAGGCGTCCCAGGACCAGGAGGAATCTGCTGCTGGGCATAGCCTGTGTGATATACCTGGGGTTTCTGGTCAGTCAAGTGGGTCACATTTTACCGCAGCACAGAGGGGGACGCCAGAAGGTCAGTTCCAGGAGTCTTCAAGATGCTGGTCAGACACCTTTTCTGGGGATCCCACTGGATGGCACTTTCTCCCCACCTGATCTCCAAGGGCCCCAGATGGGTGGCAATGGGACCTCAGTGCCACCCAACGTGGTGTACATCACACTGCGGTCCAAGCGCAGTAAACCCACCAACATCCGAGGCAGTGTGAAACCCAAGCTGAGGAAGAAGCATGCATTCCCTTTGCCCTATGGGCAGCGCTTTCCAGTAGGTGTCACTGGGCAGGAGGAGGCCTTGTCCCAGCAGCAGGGGCGGACTAGATACTCCATGGGACTAATGAGGGAAGTAGTAGTTCCAGAGACACCAAGGCACCAACTGAAGAAGCACTGGGATGGAGAGAGGGAAGCAGTGGGCAGGGGACACCGGAGACATGTTGGGGTTTCAGGAGGTATAAATGTGCAGCCCAAGGCTCGGGAGAGTAATATCAGGATATACAGTGAGAGGTCCCCCTCTTGGCTGAGCAAAGATGATATCCTAAGCATGTGTTTGCTGGCGGATTCCCGGATAGACAGTGTCCAAGAAGCACCCTCTCAGCATGGAGTCCTACTGGTGTTTGAGAGGAATCCCAGTGCCACAGGAGCAGCCTGCAGTCAAGGGTACTGTGGCCTCATCAAGAGACCCCTTGATATGAGTGAGGTGTTTGCCTTCCATTTAGACAGAATCCTGGGGCTGAACAAGACCTTGCCTTCTGTAAGCAGGAAATCGGAGTTCATCCAAGGTAACAAATTCACTTGATTTTTAGTTTCCATCTGGGGGACTCCAGTGTGTAGTATTTGAGCAACAGCAGGCTTTAATTTCAGATAGTCTGAGAACTAACTCTACAGAGCAAAGTTATAAGGAACTTAACCTGGAATATGTGTTTATGTAATTTCAGGGCTCCTCTGCAGTGTAATAGTTCTGTTCTGAAGTATGTAATACACCCAGAGTTTATCAATGCTTCTGGCTGCCTCATAGAATAATAGAGTTATTGAGAGCATACAGACAACTTCCTTTCCATAGAAGACTAATTTGAGTGAGGGGAGAAAAGGGGTGATCCTTTTTTACATATCATTTGTAGTGAATATGAAATTCTATAGACTGATCAAAATGAAACTGAAGAAGGGCACAGTCTGGAAGTCTCTCAGCACAGTGCTTTGTGCTTCAGAGGTTAGTTTTTACTCTTTCACCTCCCCTAGATTTCACTTTCACAAGATATTGCGGAAAACCAGCACTGGAATTCATTTGCCACGAGTAGCAGATAGGGGACACATTTCTGTTAGCCCAAGCACCTATTGTGGGAGGTCTTAGAGCTCCTTCTTGAACTCCTTTGGCAAAATCCCAAAAGCACAAATGCCTCTGGAAATTAAAACCGAAATTGTGCAGTCACTGAAGTCTGAGTGGTTTCTTCTGTTTGACAACTTAAAGCTCATGACACGCCTGTGTCTAGCTAAATAAATACACCTGCTATAGATGCTTCATTGTGGTTGTAGAATGTACAATGCAAATTGCTTTTAACAGAATAGGATATTTTTCTTCTCCTAAAATGAAATTAAAATTATATTTAATAGTTTCAGTGTAAGTTGATAAGTCTATCTGAAACATTACTGTCTCGTTAAATGTGTCTTCAGCCTAAATGCTATTTTTATATACACACTGATCATAAGCTGAAAGGGCTGTGTTATATTTTACTGAATCATTGCTATTTGTTTTTGCTGTTCATTTCTTAGTACTGAAGAAGATTATTTTATACAAAATATTTTATAAATCAGCCTGTATTTTATCAAAGAAAGGGTAAAGCGAAAATGTCCTTGCAAAAGTTGATGGCAGGAAAAGAACGTACTGATCTGTGATTTATCAACACTGTATAAACCTTCCCTTTGGCAGCCTTTACGACAATATGAATGAATCTCTAGGAATAACAGTTTGGTGGCTTTTGAATATTATTCATAGCAGCAGAGCATGGAAGATGCATTATGCATACTCTATTTTTAGGAACAGGATTTATTGCTATAGAGCTGTCATAAGGCATTAAGGCAGTTCAGCTTCAGGAATTCTGTATAATATGGCTGCACAGATGACAGACTGTAGCCCCTTTGGAAACTGCTATTAGGTTAAGTGTAGACTGAATTGCTTAATGTCTTCAGCCTGCAACATCTTTTGGATTGGCTGGGAGAGAGATTCTATTTTCTTCAGCCTCCTTTTCCCTGTAATTGGTTATGTTCCTAGAGCACGAAAAGTGTTGCTAAGTAATGAGGAGAAAAAAAGTCATTTTTCCTTTTGGGTCTTTTTTCATGTTTTCCAGCTAAAGGGCGAGTTCAGCTTCTGGAACAGCCACAGCACCTTACCTCTCTCCATTTCATTAATCTTGAAACTTGCTGGATTTCAAATGCCTGCCCTGGTTGCCATAGTTACTTGCTTGAGTGTATTTGACTTGGATTGTTAATTAACTACACAAATGTCAGCGGAGAACACCTCATTTGTTGTTCTCTTCTTGTTTAGGAAAGGAATGAAAAATTATTTTAGAAAACAGGATGAACAATTCATGAGCCTGCTCCTGTAGCCTCTACTCATTTGAGTAATCTGTATGTGGGCTGCCCAAATGATTTCAGTGGGACTGCTTGTGTGAGTCATGACTACTCATGAGAAAGAAAGCAATGTAGGACTGGACTCCTCAACAAGTTCTAAGCTGACATATCCTTTTAGCTTGCCTCAGTCATGATGTAATCAACGTAACAAGACATGCCTGATGTAGCATTAAAATCTTTTTAAAAATAGGCTCCACAAAACCGCCATTCATTTTGTCAAAAGCCTTTTCAAAGAGGTGCTTTGTAAACCCCCAAACAACTTTGGGTTTATTTTTTGTTTCCACAGCTCCTCCCCTGACAGGTGACGGAGAGGCTAGCAAAATACTGTACCAAAGCTCTCTGCTTGCCACTCCCCTAATCAAAAGTGAACCATTTGCCACAGGTTTAAATTATCCTGTGACATTTCTGCCTTGCCAGAATGGAAAGTTGGGTCACAATAACTGTTTCCTCAATATTCTTTTCCAGTGACTTATCAAAAATAACATGGGCATGGAGACTAAAGGTGGACAAAGTCTTCCACAATTTTGATTTGAAAACCAAGCAAAAATAATTCTATGCATATGCAAATATATATACCACTTTTTTCCCAGTGTTCAAGCAGTAGGTGTTAGCTGGAAGAACTCCTTTGGTACTGAGATATAAATGAGCAAAGCAAGGGCTGAAAAGAAGTGGGAAAATGGCATAAATGTGTGGTAAGGGCATTGGAGTAAATAGTGGATGATCCTCGTACATCCAAGCCTTCTGAAGTCCACATCCTAGCCCTGGAAATCTGTGCTTTAAAGGGTCTGGTAATGTCAGCGTGGAGGTGTGGAATTAGGGAGTATCTCATTTACAGGGCATGCTTCCATCCAAACCAAATTGATTTGCAAGCAAAATTCTGTATAGGATGTAATGCCTGCCCGTTGCAAGCTCCCACATGTCGGCCAGGATGGATCTGGATTTCACCAGGAATCCTTGGACTATACAGCCTGAAGGCTACATTTCTAGTCCCTCTGTGCAGCCTCAAAACACTGTCTCATATACAGGAATGACTTAAGCTTATGCTCAAATAAATTTGTTAGTCTCTAAGGTGCCACAAGTCCTCCTTTTCTTTTTGTGGATACAGACTAACATGGCTGCTACTCTGAAACCTGTCAGGAATGACTTAGATGCTGTAAAATGTAACTCAGAGAGTTTTTGGGACACTTTTTCCTCCCATTAATCTTTCAGTGGGAAAGACAAAATGTACAGGAGTTTGTCTTTTTAGCAAGTACCATTAATGATTCCTGCAGAGAGGTAGGAAGGGCCCTGGAGAAGGCCATATCACTTCCAGTGCATATCCCAGCTACTCAGTAGATCAGTAGCTATTCCACATGCTGCCCTGAGGTTTTCAGGTCATTCCTTGCCCATATCCTGTGCCCCCTTATCTCCAAAACAGGCAGGGATACCTACTAGTAGGGGAGTTGTTTGGTGTCAGGGCACAGTCCATCTTACTCAGCACTTTGGCCAAGCAAAATGGCTGCACAGCATGTCCATAGTGAGTTTCTTCACCTGTTGAGTAGCATTGTTTCTGCTCACTTCATCACAGGTTATGTGCAAATGGATGCTGGGAATTTGGCACAGGTGTGATAGAAAGTTCCATTGATTAGAGTTGTCATGTTTCTTTACTGACCTCTACACAATGAGAAAGATAGCCACAGATTTTCTCTTACACCCAACATACTTAGCATGCTCTTTCCATCACATCAAAAGTTATGAACATTCAGGCACACTCGTTATTAATTATTAATGTCAGGGCAATAAGAACTCAGTCTTACTTATGCATTTTAAATGATGTCTCTTTTGTGTGCCCTTTATCAGATTGAGTTGTGCTGTGAATTGCTTGCTGTCATATAGCTGGATCTGAGTGAGAGACTAGAGGTCATATTCTCACAACAGTGTGTTACATAAAAATCCAATACTTATACACCCCTCACAGATTCCTTAAAATCTGCATTCACACACACAAGATTTTCGTCCCTTCCAAGATTTCTCCGAAGTGTATAATGCTTATAGCTAAGATGTGGAAGAAAGAGGGGAAATACTTTAGTCAACACTTTTGAGATCTGTTTAAGTGGCTTACACCATTTCCTTACTGTTCAGAGGGCTACCTTACATGGAGAAGGCTTTGCCAGGTTGGTCTATTGGTCCCTAGTGGAGACAGAGCTTGTACCAGCAAAAGGAGGTGTGTGTGTGTGTGTGTGGGTTGCCATTATAGTTAGACCACCTTCCCCAATGATATAAGCTAAACTAGCAAAAGACTCTTTTGCTGATATAAGCCACGTTGAGGTGTGTCCCTCTCCCCACCAACTTTCATTCTGTTTTTTTCTAATTAACAAACTTTGGGCATGCCACTTACATCAGTCTGTGCTTCCATTACTACTTCCTTTCCTCATGTGGGCTTGAGAGGATACACGTTAATTATATGCATGAGAGAGATTCATGTACTACAGTGATGTGGAGCATAGATGTCTCTGGAGAGGATTGCAAGGAGCAGCAGCATCATTGAAAGCAAGAAAGGGGTTCTAACTCACCTCTCTGCAGCAGCATCTCTAGGAAAGGTTGGGAGCAGAGGCCCAGCAGCAGTGGGAGATAATGGGCTTGATCCTGGAGGGTTCCGAGACATCTCAGCTCCTACCATAATCAACTGAATTTGCACTCAACAGCATGTAGCGTCAGGCCTAGAACTACCTTTTGTTGTTATTCAAATTGGGCCAGAGCCTTGCTTGGTGTAAGTTGGCAGGCTTTAATGGGGCTATGCCAATTTATACCATCTGAGGATGAAGCCCCTTATCTGTTTTTACTCACTGCCTTCACATTTTCCCTGCAGCAGCCAGCAATCTCGGTTACTGCTCTCTACTCCAGCTACAAAGACATGCTCCAATAATTCCATTTGTGTTATAAAGTTGAAGTGTTTTGTTGTGGTTCATCTTTGTTTCCTGTGAATCACAAACATTTCCTGTGTTTAACCTTTTTAAAAATCTGAATGGAAATTGGCATGATATTGTCATAACGTTAAAATAATAAATAACAGTGAGGTGTTGGTTGTTATGCTGAACATTTTGGGTGCGTGGGGAGGTGGTTTGCTTTGTTTGGAGAGCATTGATATATCTGCTTTGGGGAAAACCCATAAATAATCACATGAACTTTGATTATTGATATAAGGAAACAAGATCAAATTGAGGTCCCATCAATATATAATATATTTAACTCTGATATAGAGCTTTTTTTCTGGGGGTTTCAAAGTGTTTTACAAAGGAAGGTAAGTGTCACTATCCCTATTGCATATACATTTATTGCAAATAAAGAAAGCATCACTGAGAGGTCATTTGGCTAAGGTCAAGAGGTAAGTCAGTGACAGAGTCAGAAGTGGAACCCAGAATGAGAGAGTTCTGGGAGACTAGATTGCATATGGAAGATTTGGACCAAGCTTTTCAAATGTAAGTTCCTGAAAGTTATGCTCCTAAATCCTTATTTAGGCAACAAAATAAGTGTCCTACTTTTTAAAACTGCTGATCACCCATTGACTTCTGGGGAAAAAGAACAGAAAGAAGCTGAATATGATAGGGGAGGATAGTGTAATTATCAGTGATGGTAGTGAAAGGAAAGAGATGGGAGGGCATAAGAGGAAAGATCTGTTCGGGTTTGGAGATGCCTAGTTTAAGAAAACAGGCAAACAGGAGGACAGTTCCAGAGGTGGTTCGAGCTGTACACTGGATTCATTTGAGTGTGATCACCTTGTGTGTGTAAGTACCAGGATTTGGCGAAGTTAGAAATATATCTGGTCTTTGTGGTACAGCCCGTTCTTCTGCTTTCCGAAGCAGATTTCCGAAACAAGTTGAGCACGTTTTTATTCAGTCTAGGATGGCTCAAGGTCATTCTATCCTGGGAGAATTCAGTAGTATGAAAAGTGCACTGACCTTGTTGGCAGATGACCCTTTGCTAATAATGGGCAAACATCAGTTGTCCTTGCTGATATGTTGTCCTTGCTGATTATTTTAGGGCAAGTCAGCATCTTCTGACTTTTACTGACTCAATTGAGGATCTTGACAGGACTGGATAGACTCATTCTTAAGTAGTTTTATTCTTTGCTCTCAGAGAGATGCTGAGAGCACTGTTGGACTCATTGTTCTGGGAGTACTCTCATGTGGGGTGCTACAACTTTCTTTTGCCACCTCTCCGGTTCAATATGTACATGAAGGAAATAGTGAGATGATTTGCTCTGCAACCTAACACATGTCAGGGTGGTAGCAATGTGATCATTTGGATGTAGCATAAAATTTGACCACTTTGCCTGCACTTTCTTGCTTACTGCTCAGGACTAACATAAAAAATTCCAAACCTTTGATCATATTCCAGTAACTGTCATCTAATAACTTGTCATATAAATTTTTCCTTCTTTGCATACAAACATGTAAATTCTTGGCCCCCCTCCCTGCCCCACCTCAAAAAAATTACTCTGCTTTGAAGTGCAACACCGGTATTCAGCCCTGGTTCAGTGACAGGTTTAAGCATCAGGCAGGACATCAGAGTTAGCAACAAGAACTTTTGTACCATTGGAAAGAAAATTATCCCATTTTTTCCAATAGGATACACACCACTTACTTATAGCCCTGCTGCTGTATGTTCTGAGATATATGACTCAAATATGGTGACATTATTATATAGCAAATGGCAGTTTGGGGTAATTTTTAGAGGTGTCTAAAATTGGTATGTGGTGTATTGAGGACTGTGTTGGAATTCCAAGCTACCACTTTAAGAGCAGAGATGAGGGTTTCCCAGTCCTACTTGTGGGGTTGGGTGCTCTGTAACAATGCATCCTATCCAGTCAATCTGGAAAGAGCCACCTTAAAAACAAGATCGCCTCACTGGTTTAGGGATGAGCTTGTTTTCTCTCTCTCTTGTGTGTTATCACTCTGAATTCTAAGAATTAAAGTAGTGTTATCTTAAACCTTCCAGCAAAACTATTGATTTTTTCATCTAGCTTCTCTATGTGTATGCATGATGATTATAATTTCCCTCTCTCTCTCTCTCTCTCTCTGAGCCCTGTACAGATGGATTCATCATATCTAAGGCACCTGGTTTTACATCTGGAGGGATAAGACAAATATTATTTATATACATTTTAAAAACTGACTAAAATATTTCTAAAATGGATTTTCTGTAAAATATATATTGTATATGAAGAATATATGACACTGTGGGGTTGAATAAAGGTCTTATCAGCACTACTTTGGGATGAACTGTATGACTCATTGGCAAGGACATATTGCTCATGAATGATAAAGCCAAAGTCATGCCACATCCTCATATGGTCTATCTATAACCTTTCTATTTACAGCTGTGAAATCTTATATCTGTAGGACTAAAACTCTAAAGATGACAAAATAAATCCACTTTTTGGTTGGACTCCAGGATTTGCCTTATATATTTGCCTTAGAAAGGGAGAAACAGTGGGCTAGATCCTCACCTGGTGAAAATCAACATTGCTTCATTAATTTACCCCAGCTGTGGATCGGATGTTAAATTTTTAAAACTGATTTAATAGATAGCCTCCAAAGGTAGAGAGACTTTTAAGCAGACAGCAAACAGAGAGCAGTTCTTCTCAGACATTGAAGAGAACTATAATGTCTAGGGTTTTTCCTTTTCTGTGGTGGCTGTTTTCAGATGTGGAATATGACCACATAAACCAAAGGATGTGAAATTATTGGGGCTTGGTAGCTTTTTCCTGCCACATCTGAAATGTCTTCTTTAAAAACAAATGCTGGAATTAGTGATGCAAGAGACAATGTCTAAAGAATTATCAAGTTCTTTTAGTTTCCAATATAAGAGAATTATTCATATATGGTAATGATTCTATTTTGCCTCTTCTCAGGTGGTCTGCCATGTCCTATTATTCTCTGGGATTCCTCATTGGCTCCGACAAATAATAGGACCCATTCTTCAGTGAGGCTAAACTGGGGGGCCTATCAGCAGCTATTGAAACAGAAGTGCTGGCAGAATGGCAAAGTGCCCAAAGCTGAGTGGGGCTGTACTGAGATCCATCACCATGAGTGGTCCAAGATGGCACTCTTTGATTTTCTTCTGCAGGTAAGGGAGCAATGTAAAATGTTTACTGTACACAAAGAATACCAACCTTTGCAAGATTTATTTTAGCACCAGTCTGGTTAAGGATAAATAATTTCCACAGATATGTCCAATGATAAAATTCACTCTGGGTTGCAATTTCGCGGAAGGGGAGTGTTTAAAAAGGTGGTTTCAGTTTTTGTCTTTAATGAGAAAGGTATGTGTTTGTGTTCCTTTGGTTTGTTTCTGGTACACTGTACAACCCCAAAAGATAAAAGACAATAGTTCAGATTCTGCACTGCCTTGCACTTTGTGTATTCATTTACACTTGTGGAAAGTGAGTGAAAACTGCTGCCATTCTGGTAGCATTTTACACGTACTTTGTACAGGTGTAAATGAATATACAAAGGTGTGAGGCACAGGAGAGTCAGGACCTCTATTATTAAGTCATGGGGACAGATCCTTAGTTGATGTGACTCATTTTCATTCCACTTAATAGAACTTACCTGCTGAGGATCTGGCCGTAAGTTATTTTGCAGTGTCAGTCTCACATGCTCTTGAAAAAGGCAGAGAATTACCTGCAGTGACACCAGTTTCTTCATTTCCCCTTCTCCAGCAAAAGGCTGCTGTTACTCAGCCATAGATGTGAGGATCTCATTGGTCTTATGTCTTCCTGTTAATGTTTTAAAAAGAATAAATGATATTCCTTCTTCAGCCAAGAGGACATCAAGTGGTATAACATGAGCCCCCAGTGTGAAGGTGTGGCCAAAATGGCTAATGCGATCTTTGCATGTATAAACAGGGGCATATTGAGTAGAGTAAAGATATTTTACCTCTGTATTTGGCACTGGTGCAACCACTGCTGGAATACTATGTCTGTTTCAGGTGTCAACAAGTCAAGAAGGATGTTGAAAACTTGTAGAGCGCTTAGAGAAAAGCAACAAGAATTATTTAAAAAATTGAAAACATACCTTATATTGACAGACTCAAGGAGCTCAATATTTTTAGTTTATCAACAAGAAGGTTGAAAAATTAGGGACGATTTGATCCTGACTTATAAATACCTCCTATGCACAAAACTGAAATTTGATAATAGAGGGCTCTTCATTGTAGCAAGCAAATATAACAAGATACAATAGCTGGAAGTTGAAGCAAGACAAATTTAGACTAGTAATAAGACACATTTTTAATAGTGAGTGTGAATAACCACTGGAACAATTTACCAAGGATTGCGGTGGATTCTCCATCAATGGAAATTTTTAAACCAAGATCAGATATCCTTTTCTAAAAGAGATGCTCTAGTTCAAGCAGGAATTAATTTAGGGAAGTTCTGTGGCCAGTGTTATACAGGAGGTCAGACTAGAAGATCACAGTCATCCCTTCTGGCTTTATAATCTATGTAGTGTGTATGTACTTTTCACACACCCCTAGGAGTTCACAATCAAGTGCGCAAATACAAAATGGGAAACAGGCTATGAAGCAGTACTGTAGGAAAGGATCTGGAGGTTATAGTGGATCACAAACTAAATATGAATCAACAATGTAACATTGTTCTAAAAGAGTGAACTTCATTCTTGGATGTATTAGTAGGAGTGTTGTAAGCAAGACAAGACAAACAATTTTTCCACTGTACTCAGGACTGATTAGGCCTTAACTGGAGCCTTACGTCCAGTTGTGGGCCCCACACTTCATGAAAGTTGTGGACAAATTGGAGGAAGTCCAAAGGACAGCAACAAAAATGATCAAATGTCTAGAAAACATGACCTACGAGGAAAGACTGAAAAAAATTGGGTTTGTTTAGTCTGGAGAAGAGAAGACTGGGATGGCAGGGAACATGGTAAGTCTTCAAGTACATCAAAATTTGTTATAAAAAGGAGAATGATAAATTGTTCTCCTTATCCACTGAGGACAGGACAAGAAGTAATGGGCTGATGTTGCAGCGAGGGAGACTTAGGTTAGACATTAGGAAAAACTTCTTAATTGGAAGGGTAGTTAAGGACTGAAACAAATTACTTAGGGAGACTGAGGAATCGCTGTCATTGGAGGTTTTTAAGAACATGTTAGACAAACATCTGTCAGGGCTGGTCTAGATTATACTGAGTCCTGCCTCAGTGTAGGGGACTGGTCTAGATAAATATTGAGGTCCCTTCTAGTACTACATTTCTATGATTCTTTAATTGTCCCCATTATTTTGCTAAGTAAGATATTGCTATGAGCTAGACCCAGTCCTTATTACATGGTAACCTGAAAAGCAAACTTGAGTAATTTCTACTGGCATCAAAAGTGTTTATTGCTCCTACTCATTTTCCTTGCAGTGAGCTACTTGTGGAGTAAGGGACTTAATCCCATGAGTTAGTTTGATTACCACAAACTCCTTTGAAATCAGTGGAAAGACTCCCATTGACTTAATGGGCTTTGGATCAAATGTTCAGTCTCAAAGATTTCAAGCCTATTTTAACAAGTGACTGAATAGTTTCATAATCAGAAATACAAGTACTCCCTAGCAGCTCAATCCCTTTCATTAATCATTTGTTTCCTCTCAGAAGTGATTTGAAGTTAAAATAGAAGACTGGGGTAGGTTTCAAACACCTAGCACCAAATCCTGCTCTTAGCAAAGAAGGCAGTAGCTAAGAGTAGACATGAACCAAATTTACAAACCTGATTGCCAACTCTTCACACACAGCTCAAAGGTAAACTGGAGATAAGGCACCTGATAACAAAAACTTAAGCATTACGTAAGCCATGGCTTGTCAATGGAGATCAGGCAAATTACATTACATGACCATGGACTGTACAATCATAACCTTAGTCCTTAACACAGACAGGCGCACACACAAAAGGGATAGATCATAGGAACACTTCACAGATCAATTCGTGCCTTTACCTAGTCCATTCACAGCAGTCCATGTCTTGACTTAGTCCATTTACTTCATCTTTGTAGCAGGGCTACTATTTCCTCCCCTTAAGCCTGGTCCCTCTGTCTACAAGATATGTTTTTTTCTGCCATGTAACTTGATGGATCAAAAGGGGCTGGCAGTTTGTTCCATACTGACTGAAGTCTGGATGATAGTAGATTTTCCCAGTGTGAGAAGTCCCCTTAAAACCTTGATTGGTGAATGAAGATTTGAGCTTGTGTGAAGAAACAGGACAGCCACTGGCAGTTATAACAGGTATAGTCTGAAAAATGAGATTGCCCCACTTAAATTAGGATTTAGGGCAACATCCTAACCCCACAAAAGACTAAACTTCTGATCCATACTAGTACACCAGTGCAAAAGAGTACCAAAGGTATGTGTATCCTTAACCACCACAACCGTTTGGAAAAGATTTTCTTACATATATACTGTAGGGATCAATCCTTGCATTAGACAACCTAATAAGTGTTTTCCATCTCTGATTTCCACGGTTCTTTTTACGCTATGCACAATAGGCTGCTCTCCATAATTCTTCTGTCCTGAGTATGCAACCCATGAAATCCAATGAACAGGTGTAACTAAGGGAATAATTTGGCCAACTATATTTTAAATTCATACTTTGACCAAATATAATCTTATGGACTAGACTATAATTGACCACTGAACAGGTGTGCAAGGAGTGGGAGGGCTCAAGGAGACTTACCCCTGCTTATGTTTCCCCATTTTAGGGTTCAGTCATAATCTTAGCCCTTGCAACCAGTTGAGCGCAATGAGAATTAGGGGTAGCAGCACTAGACACCTCAAGACTATACTTTCCCACCTCTTCCTCACATTGGCCAACAGAAGTGCTTGGATGTGGAGGGAACTTCATGATACACCCTCTTATAAGGTGGCACATCATTCATTTTCTCCTACATAACATGGAGATGTGGGTACACTGTTTCTCCAGGAGGTCCTGTTAGTATAGTGTATGTCTGCACTTCCCCCACCAGGCACCTGCATCTAGAAGCTACAATAACCCCTGTTTATATGCAGCATTTCTTCCCCCATACAATTCAACATTCTAGAAAGTCATGTTTTTTAAAATGTAGAAATCATTGCATTTGCTTAGACACCATCTATCTCTGTCCTTCACAAGTTTTTGTTTTTGACGAGGACGAATGGATGTTTCACTTTTTGAGTTATATTTATGCAACACTGCTTGTGGTAATTATAGAATGGGAATTTTCTGCCTAAAATAGGTTGTCATTTGTGTAATGACTCCATCCTCAGTCCTATTATGAGTGAGTAATGCTTGTAATCTGATATAAAGTCATATGTGGATTATATTGATCCTAAACATAGCAATAACCCTATAGGAATAGCACAGTGTGTGTCAGAGCATTTTAAATGGCTTTTGATTTGTTAATCTAAAAGTGCTAATGTGTTCACATTTAATGGTGTAAAAGATAGAATTTTTCCTGTGCTGATGCACAGAAGTATTGATTAATTTTTAATTTTAGTATCTTCTAGAGTAAAGACTGCAATTTAGCAATGAACATTATCTTATCTCTGCTGTTATCCAGAAATAAATGTTAACTACTAGATGAGATGCAGCAGGCTTGAGCCATTCATGAAATAAAAAGGAAGCAAATCATTTTTACAAGGCAGGCTACAAATCTGGGATATTCTACACTTCCAACAAATGCCCTGCCAATTGTCAGAAGTATATGCCAAGCAGCTGAATATGTATTTGAGAAATTTGCTCATTCTGCATGATTCATACTTTCTCAGGATGTACTTGAACATACAACTATCTTTAGAGACATTTCAACAGGAGAGCACGGATACCTGAAAAATCCAATAAACAGGGACAGATGAACAAGGGAAGCTGAGGTGACATGACCAACATAATGGGTTGTATTCATCACTAGTAAAAGTGATCAATGTTCTAGTAAAAGTGATCAAAGTGATCAACATCCATTGCATGTAAATGGACCCAGAAGCCTTCAGTTGACTAGTGATTCTCTAGCTGCTTTTCAAGTATTGCATTTGCGTATTAACCTCTGAGCTATTCCAGTACTAGTAAGCAGATTGGTTTGCCTGAATAACTTGCAAACATGTTGATACTCACTTGTTTTCTACTTGTGCAAGAGATGGTGACTGGCTACCCTTTATCCACTTTGAGGTTTTCCTGATCCTAGCCATTGCCAGCTAGCTTGCCCTTGATCCCTCTAAAGTTGGAAATCTTCTTACTTTGATTATAGAAAAAAGTATCTTAACTAAGAGCCTGATACCTCTTATTCACCTGAGTACATCATATAAATTACACAAATAGTCACATGCCCTGAAGAGTATGGCATATCTGTGTAAGGACTTCCTGAGTTGAGTCCTAGTAAAGTAACTAGTAGCACAAGTGGTACTAAAAATCAAAGGAGTAATTTTCTGTTTGTGGGAAGATTTTGTGTAATACCGTAAGTTTGAGTTTGAACTGAGATGAAAGATGCAGAGAAATTGGAGGGAATCAGAGAACAATGGACAGTAGTTGAAGGGATTAATGAGGAAAGATTAAAATAAGTCAATATGTGTAGCCCAGTTAAATGATGACTGGAGAGGTATGAGGTATGGTAACAGGTTACAAGTAGCTGAAATATGTAAATGTCAAGAAAGCAGGGGTATTGTGCAGGGTGGTCCTGGTAGATATATGAAGGATTGATGGGATGACACTGATCAAAGAGAAAAATAGTCTGCATATCAAGAAAAGTGTGCAAGGAGTGCACTCTGCTAGACCATGGAATAGTTTTTTTCAAGTAAAATGTCTACCACGTGAGTCATTTAAAACTAGATAAATATATTAGATACACAAAATATAAAAATACATCAACCACACTCAAACGTTAAAGTTGCAAAGTCAAGCACTCAAAAGTGAGGACATGCCAGATTTAGAGTTGTCTGAATCTTAATTCAGACCCCTTGTGCATATGAATTTTGGTACAATCGGTAATTACATAAATACAAAGTAAATGGACACTCTTTAACCTGTACCTCAGTTCCCCCTCTGTAAAATCAGGATAATAATATCACCTCACCTCACTGGCATGTTATGAATATAAATTCATGTTTTGTAAAGCACCATGTCCATGAGGAAATTGATAATTCTGTACTCACAACAGGGTTTGACTAATGTACAGTAAATCAGGCCTACGGCCACAACTCAAACAATGAAGATAAAACGAAATATCGAATAGCTACTCATTTAATTGGTTGCCATCTGTCCTGTTCACAGAATGAGACAGTGGTCTTGTGGAAAAAATAGTATGTAGAAGAAGCCTGTATCATAATGCATTCGCGAAACAAGGATGACTTACGGCTGCACAGGCAACCGTCATTCTGGCATTTCTTAACTGTTGAGTACTTCACTTTACCTATAACACGCTATATGATGCAATCCTCTCCTTAGTGTACTTAAGTCTGTATCAGTTCTGTTATATTCCAGCTCAGAGATTTAAAAAGGATGCTGCTTTCTGAAAAATCTTGGGTTTGATTTTGGCATTGTGTTACTCAGGTTTGACACTGGTGTCGCTCCATTGATTATTTTAAGATAGAGTTACACTGGTGCAAGACTGGAATAACAGAGGAGTGAATCAGGACCTATGGGTACAACATGGAGACTAGGAAATGGGTTTTAATAATAGATGAATTGTGGATGATCAATACTGAGCTCTTCCCTTTCCCCGCCATTGACGTTAATTAAGCTTGCTCTGTATTCATGACGCTGGAGCGCTGTTTAGTAAGGAATGATAGCTTTTTCCAAACTCCGACAAGTCTAAGTAATAGGTGGCCTGGATGCACAACAGGAGTTAGGAGTGGTGATGCTGAGCATCACAGTGCATAACTTTGATTTTCTAGATGCCTATATGTGATTCACAAAACCCAAATTTGTTACCTAAGCTCCTATACAATGAATGGGGAGAGATAGGAGCCTTTATGTGATTCATAAAAACCATGGCATTAGGTAGGGAGACACCTAAGCTAGCCAATGGGATATGCTGACAAGAGAGGTGTGTGGTAAGCATCCCCTCCCCCATGAGATAGGTGCCTAAGTCCAAGCTGCAGAGAGTCACCTATTGCTGCTAGCATTTCACAGCTGGGGACCCACTGTGGAATTAGGTGCCTATGTCATTTTTGCAAGAAGCCAGCAGGGTGGGGAAAGGAGGCCAACATTCCTTCCCTCATAATGCTTAGCTCAGCGCTTAGGGTACTCATCTGGGATGTGGAAGGCCTCTGATTCAAATCCCCCTTCCCCCCACCTGTGGATGTGCCACCTCACAGGTGAGCGCTCTGACCACCAGCTGTGGGATATTCTGATGTGAGGCTCTCTTTGTCTCTTCTGTGATGCTGTCGCATTCTAGATTAAATAATTAAAGAGTCATTTGGGACAGAGAGGGAGAGACAAACATCAGTGACTCTAGCTTGGAGGTTAGAGCGCTCACCCGGGATGTGGGGAATCTAGTCCTCCTGCTCCAATGACTCTTTATTCAGCCACAGTGGAACAGCTTCAACAGAGAGACTTACTGAGCACCTCAGCATAGCCCAGTGGTTAGACCACTCACTTAACAGGTAGCAGATCCCTGTTCAAATTCCTTCTCTCCTTCATGTGGCTGGCAGACTCTGATTGGTGGTCTCCCACATCTCAGGTGGGAATCATAACCAGGGCTAAAAGTTATGAGGGAGATCTTGCTTCTCCCTCCTTCCCCCATCTGTATTGTGTGAATTTGCCTAAGTGTGCTCAGTCACCTTCATGTGACTCAGCTGATTGAACATCTGGCTTCTCCAGGTTTGTCAATTGCTCTGGGGCTAAGGTGGCAGATAGGCAACTAGATGCCTAAAAAATCAGCAGTGTGCATGCTCAGAGGCAGAAATGTAAGCTTCTGAGGACCTTCTATTTCAAAAGCTTAGGTGCTGAGTTTAGGTGCCTACAAGGTTCAGTGGGCATTTTGGTCACTACAGTGGAACCTAAGACCTAGTTGGGCACCTGGTTCCTTTTCTGCATCCAGGCCAGTATATCTAAGAGTCAAACTTTGCATCCTGTTGCGTTTCACTTTGGTCATCTGTTATATTCATTTCCAGGTCTACAATCGACTGGACAGAAATTGCTGTGGGTTCAAACCTCGCAAGGAGGATTCCTGTGTTCAGGAAGGACTGAAGCAGAAATGTGAAGATCAAGACTCTGTTGACTTGACACACATTATTCAGAGAAGGCATGACCCTAGGCACTTGGTCTTTATAGATAATAAAGGTTTCTTTGACAGAAGCGAAGACAATCTGGATTTCAAAATATTACAAGGAATCAAAGAGTAAGTTTTAGGAAATCCCTACAAATTTGCACAGGGTTCAGTAGGCTTTTCCTAGCTCTTCATTTAGGATCAGAGTCTCTCCTCTCTGTCTCTTCAACACACAGCCTGAGTGAAAGGGCTGTGCACTGAGGATGTCCCCAGGGGTTAGGAGGTTGTGAATGGGACGAGGACGCTTTCTTTTCTTTCCCCACTCACAAAGAAGACATTGTTGCAGTAGCCTCAGTGTCTCTTCTATGTCTCCTCCATATGGAAATTTGACTAAACTAAGGTATGGATATAAATACTTTTGTGTCCAGGCAGATATTATTATTACTTGGAGCATCACACGTATGCTAGGTGCTTTATAGAACAGATACAGCAAGATCCTTGCCACCAAAGGCATGACTGACAAAAGGGGGTGAAGGAGAAAGGAGGATGGGGGCGTGAGATCAATAAGCCTATAGAGACTAGGAAAATCTGCACCAGTCTAACTTCACTGGTGTCAATACATAGTGGAAACCTCTAATGTAGACACTCTGCAGAAGAGTAAGTTACTGCAGTAAGCCCCCAACACAGAAACACCACATGCTGTCAGTTACTGGAATAAACTGCATCAGTGCAAGCCCCATTTATATAGATTGGAGGTATTTGCATCTGAAGTTCACACTGCTTTCAAAGAAAACAAAACAAAAAGAGGAAAAAAAAAACATTATAAACAAGGGCCCTAAAATGCCATGATTATTTACTTAGGGCAAGTGTTTATTGTGGTGGAATTATGTTTCTTCTTCACTTTAAAGCAATATAAATAAAAGGTATCTTTGACTGACTTCTGTGGGTATTTCAAAAGAAGTTAATCTTGAAGGGGAATCTGATTGAAAAGCGGATGTACAGTGGCTATTAGCATTTTTGACAATAGTTAATGATTTTTTGCTGAGCTGCTCTTGGGCCAGTTAATATTTCGCAAATATGTCCAGTGTACAGTTATAACTGCTATTGATATATGAAATTTCAAACAATCTAGACATTTTTTTAAAAAGCCTGGGGATTTTAGGATAGTTTTGAATAATGTGGGCCTGATTCATTGGCACATTTGGGTGGTTGAAAACTGCCTTAACTGGACATTGGAGGGTCTGAATAGGGGTCTCATTAGATGATGTAGAGTTTCCATAGCAGCTCTTACATCCCCCTTTCCTGGCCGCCAGAATGTGGAGTGTGGCCAGGATATCTCTGTGCCTGATTGATCCCTAGCAGCCCAGGTAGCTCCAGAATCAGGGAGTGCACCCATCTTTAAACACCCTATCCTGAGCTGTTCAGCCAGTCAGCTAGAATGGAGAATCAGTGACAGTATCAGTGATTATGACCCCAACTCACCAAAGTGCTGAGGTGTCTAACTTTAAGCATGTCAGTAGAAATAAATGGGACTGTGTACATACAGCTAAGCCTGCACTGAAATACCTTGATGAATCCATGGAATTGGTTGTTAAACCACAACATAAATATTGTAGTTCAGAGTGATGCCAAGGCTTATAAACTCCTATATGCTTTTTCAGGTTCCCTGAATCTGCAATTTCAGTGCTGAAAAGCCAGCGCTTGCGAGAGAAGCTTCTTCAGTCTCTGTTCCTTGACAAAGTATATTGGGAGAGCCAAGGAGGTCGCCGAGGAATTGAAAAACTTATTGATGTGGTAGAAAGGCGTGCCAAAATTCTTCTTACCTATATAAATGCACATGGAGCCAAAGTATTACCCATGAATGAATGAAAGTCTTTTTTCCCTAACTCTAAGAGTTACAGTTATATAAGGCAAGAACTTATGGCAAAATTTCTTTTTCTTTTAAAATTCTTTTAATTTCCAAAACATAACAGTAAACTGGTAAGCCTGGTTTTTTTTAGACATTTGAAAAAAATGTTATATAGTATAAAAGTGCCAGTTCTCTAACTTTCTCTAAAATCTTTCTTAAATGCATTTATTGCTGTGTTCTTCTAACAAAGATGTCTAAGCATGTAATAAACAATGCAATAATTTAATACAAATATTGGATTCTCAATCTTCTAAACTTTCTTTTATTCTCTCAGTTAAGGACAGATCTGTTTCCACTGGATTCTTTTACCAGGTATTTCATAATTAAGAGTGGGATTTTTCAAACACACTCAGCCTTGGACAACTGCTCTTCTCGAAGTCAATGGAAGTTTTAGCATTGATTTAAATGGGAGCAGACCTTAAGCCAATGCTAAGCACTTTTGATTGAAAGTCCCAGTCTCAAAGTATAACCACACCTCTAATAGAGAATATTAATTCAGGGAGTTGCAGTCTTTCTTTTTTGTTTCTTTAGAACACACAAACTTCCAGTGTCTCCTATGGTTTGTATTTTTTTTATTGCATATGTGATATTGTGAGATCTAGGGACCAAATTCAGCTCTTTGGCAAGCGGGTATAACTTCCATTGAAGACAATGGAAGTTTGGCACTGTTGACACTTAAAACAGGTCAAAGAAAGAATCTAAGTTTTGCCTGGAAACAAGATTCCCAGGACACTTTGCAGTTAAGATAACTTTAAGGAGTGAAATTTTACTAGGCAGTAACCGTTAGCATATTTTGAAATTGCTGCAACAGATATTTTAGTAACATTGAACACAAAAGTGTGGAAGAGGTATAACAAATATCATTACCCTAACAAAGGAAATAAATAATAACTAACCATAAGGAGTTGAGGTAGTTGGAAAGTTATAAGGGAACAGGGAACTTAGAAAATAACCTAAGATAAGAAGAATGTACCAAAAGGAATAAATAAGGGTTGGAATGATAAACAATAGAGTAATAAGGATATAATTACCCTAAGAAATCAAGAGAAAGTAAGATCATCTGGAGATTGAACACAGGCTATCAGAGAAATACAGGGAAGGTCTTCTGCAGTAGTTGGTAACTATGTCTTTACTAACTGTTAAATCAGTAAATCCAATCAAAGATGACTTATTGGAGGTTTGTTAATAATTAAACGAATCCAGATTTGAAAGAACCCCTCTCATTAAACATATAGACATATAAAAATATAATCACAGTTAAAATTGTTATCAATTACTGGGGTAATCAATTAATTAATAATTTATCAATAACCAATTATCAATAGCCTGCTTATGCCAGCACTTGGGAAGGACAAATACTTCCTCCCCAATGATTTATTTGGACCAAATCTGACTTTTTTTGGTCCCCAGATTGTCCATATTGGTCTGCAGATTGTTTATGTGCCATTTTTTGAGCGTAATAAATATTTTCCATTTAAATTGTTTGGTACTTATGGTTCACATGCTAGGTTTCTATTCCCTGTTGGACTGAATCCAACTCCAAGAATCAGATTTCCAGTGCAGCTAATGGTGATTATAAATTCAATATTAACTTTGTGTATAGTCTGCTATATTAGAGTACGTATTTTTGTTTCTGCAAATGTTCCTGGCAATAAACTCATTTTCTAGAATTCTGACAGAAAGCAAACACAGAAGGGGAATGAATGTTAAAATTAGAACAGAAAATGTTGTTTCTAGTACTCTCTTAGCTCTAAATGTAGCCTTTGGTGTTCCATTAAGAATGTTTACTGTTCTTCAAGAAGATACTTTGTCATTAGAGATGGGACGAATCATAAAACATCAATGGAGCATATCCTCAGCTGGTTTAAATTGATGTAGCTGTGTTGACTTCAAAAAGCTATGACAATTCACACCAGCTGAAGATCTGTCAGAAGTATTTCTGAATAAAGGGGTATTGGGAAAGTGAGACATTGTCCACCATTCATTTTGAATAAGACTTTTCATAGGTCTTAATGTGCTTCCAGGGATAAAACATAAATCAGTGTTGAATACCATAATCCTATAGCTGCCTCCTAGTACTCAACAGACATTCAAGAAAGCTTTTTTTCTTTGGAAGTGTATGAAGGTATTGGAGCATGTTACATGTTTCTATACGTACCCATCTCTGACAATGTATGTACAATAGTATTTTTCCATTGTGAGTAATTTAAATACTGTTGTATGGGTTTTTTTCATTAAAAAAAGTTTTAAACGAGTTGAATTCCATCACTTTCCGCTGACGCTACTCTCATTTAACACAGTGTAAATCAGAAGTAATGTCAGTGGAGTTCTGCTGGCATGAGAGGAAAATCAGGCCCTCAATTATGCATTAACTTATGGACCAGATGAACCAAAGCCCAGGGAAAGGTAGTGATCAAGGAGGAGAAATAAACGGAATTCAGAGAGAATTTTGATTTTTTTAATGGACTCATAGGTGCTGGAAGAAGGGGCGCCGCGGGTGCTGCTGCAACCAGGGGTGCTGAAAAAATGTGTATAGTGGGGAAGCTGAGAGCCAGTGAACGAGACTGCAAACCCTGTATAGAATGGAAACAATTTCAAGACAAGGGATGCAGCAGCGCCCCCAGCACCCCAAATTCCAGCACCTATGGCCACACCACATACAGGGTTTACAGTTTGGTTCAATGGTTCTCAGCACCCCCACTATACAAATTTTCCAGCATCCCTGAATGAACTCATTGTGTTTTTTTGCTATTGCTTTCTGTATGGTTCTGTTTCCCTGGATACTATCCCATGCTTGTGTGTGCATGTGTGTGACACATTTTGTATATTTTGCCAAATGCAGTGTCAATACCCTAAGCAGCTTCCTCAGGGTGTAAGGTTTCTGTCAGGCCAATGACACTGCCAGTGCTAACTTCTCCAAACTGGGTGAGGGAGGATAGAGAGCGAGTGGAACCATGGCTAGCCACACAGCGGAATAGACATTACTCTTTCCAAGGGTGAACAACAGCACTCTTTGAGATGCAGGGATTCAAATAGTGTGTCTACTTCAGCAACCGCTCTTTCTGGTGTTTGTGTAGGGTGGTGCACCTGCACATTGTTCCCCAACATCACTGTGCCTTAATGTTTCTATATATAGTCCTTCCTTCAGCTTAAGGGCCTCATCTTGTACCCCATATTGAAGTGCATACCCCTCACTCATGCAGATGCTCCCATTGACTTTAAGGAGTACTGATATAAGAATGGGACATAAGATCAGGCCTCAAATTATTACTAATACTGGTGATGATAAATACAAACCCTGGGAAGCAACTGTCATATTTGGTATTATTTAGCCTGTCATTGTTTAATATGGTGCTAAATACAGTATTGTTAATCATCCAAAGAATAATGATTGATACAGGGCATAAGAATAAGGAATAGCTGAAGTAAGGATAACTTTGAGCTTTTAATTTACAAAAGGTGAAGGATTTCTCAGTAAACAAAAGAATTCCGTACATTTCAAGTGCACTTATATAACTGCTTATGCAGTGGTTTCAGCCAAACAAACATTCTGCATAGTTTATTTGCTGCTAATATGCTCAGACAGAAGAAATCTGCTCTCACCTCAACAGCTCGGATAAAGCTTATAGTTAGATTAATTTACTTCATTTTTAAAACAACAACCTGACAATGAAATGACACTCCTGTCTGAAAATCAGAATAAAATGAATCTATTAAAAATAAGCCTTGCTGTGCCTGTGTTAGGGATCCACAGTCAGGAAAGAAACTGTGGACGCTTGCTTCATTTGTTCATTCCTACATCATCTGTGCTGGCCTTCCTTCCATTTATGGATATATGGGACCAGACACAGCTTCATGTTCCACATTAGTTGGAAGGGTGTAGCCAATGGCAGGAATCCAAGGTCTGTGGGTGGAGGAAGACGTTTGTGTCATTCTTGAATCTGTCTGAAAACTAGAACCACATAAAATGGAATTAAAAAAAACAAAACTAAGAAGACTATCATAGATTTAATAGTATTGAAAGACAGAGTATAAAACAAGTAGCATGGCCACAGATGCCTTGAATCTCCTCAGCAGTGTGTCAGCACGTTTAATAATCTTGAATCTTTTCAGAAGTACAGAAGATGAGAATTTTTGCTTATCATAGTGGAAGCAATATTCCTCCTTCTTTTTCATATTATCTAAAATACAGGATATTGCTCAAACTGTCCATAAACTACATGATTTCAAAACAGTGTGTATATATGCATATATAGAGAGACAAATTTTTGGGGACAAATTTCCAGTTGGCCTGTAACTCTGTACCTGTATCACTTGATGATAACCTGTCTGTTCATTCCCTTTGGGGCACCTGGCATTGGCCACTGTCGGAAGACAGGATACTGGGTTTGATGGACCTTTGGTCTGACCCAGTATGGCTGTTCTTAGTTAACAGTAGCATATTAGTTCTGAGATGGTTGCTTAGTACTGTAAAACTTTATATTTAGTGTTACATCCAGCACTGAATCTCTTTTCTCTTTGAATATTTTAAAAATGACATTGTGGTGTCTTTTTTTAATTAACACTAAAAAAAAATTGTCATAGGCAATGATTCATTTAGGCAATTATTTCTGGAGTGTGTGTGTGTGTCCTTGTATGTCCTGGACTATAAAGAATACAATGAGTATGTTCACTGGGATTTTTAGTTGGGATCCCTGTGATTTGCAATAGTACCAAGATCTGAAGTAATTATGACTCTACAGTATAGTATTGATGGGATGGTATTTTTAAAAAGAGTTATAGCCTTGAAGATGCTTCTTTCAAGAAACAATCCACATGAGATTATGAAGCTTTTCCTGTGGAAACATTTTCTAGCCATTTACTCATAAGACTTATAATTCTTTCTTACTAAATGGGGTTGACTAGCAATGAAGCCTGTGAGTACTGTGGTGTTACTGTAGCCTAGTCTTACTCAAGCATCTTTGTTTGAATAATTTTTAAAATTTGAAAAGAAAAACCCACATCCATGTGTGGTGATGTTCTGATGATGGAAAGGGATAATTTGTAGTAGTGAATTTTTAACAGAGTGAACAGGCTTGGGAACAAAGGGCTGAAATCCCTGTCTCATAGCAGCTAAGCAGATAAAGTAGCCCAAGAGTTTTTATTTTTAAAGTCTCTGGAGTGTACATTTCTTCAGAAGCCAAAAATATACTAATAGGCAGCACTATGATCTGTATAGTTTTACAATTCGTATTTTTGTATTTGCAGCCCCATGCTCTGGGTGTCTTAAGGCTCTGACTTCCAGATGCTGGGACTGGATGACAGGGGTGGATCATTAGATAATTGCCCTGTTCTGTTCATTCCCTCTGAAGCATCTGGAAGAGAGGATACTGGGCTAGACGGACTGTTGGTCTGGCCCAGTATGGTCATTCTTGTTCTGAAGTTCTTATAATTAATTATAATTTTGCATTTGATTGTCTTAACATTTTTCTATATTTTAGATCAAATTGTCCCCTCACCTATACTTTAAGGAGTATATACTGCTATAAATTGACTGAATTAATTACATTGTCAATAAGAACAGGATTTTAACTGATTGGGGTTACTTCAGATTTACAGTAGCATACTCAAGAGCAGAGGGCCAGATTGTGAAGCTAATTCTGTGCATGGAGGGGAACCTCCACTTCTGATGTCAAACCTTTCATGCAGATGGGTCCAGTCAATTGCCTCCACAGCACCATCCCATCCCTTCCGAGGATACATTGATGGCTTGCTCTGTATGGGAAAGGGGATGGGGACTGGGTTGTGTGTGAGCAGAGATGGGGAACACAAATCATGTCATCTGGCACTGCAGAGATTAGATTGAAAAGGTAATATACCCTGGAACCCCAGGGATTCTTCTATGACCAGGAACCTGCTTTAAAGGACTGGGGCTGGAGAAGTCTTGGCAGCATGACTCCAATGGAGTAGGCAGGGGAGCTGCCTGGGATATGAGCTGGAGCAGAGGACAGGGCCTCCAGTCAGGTAACACTCAACTCTGGCTGATACTCTGGGCTCCAGACAGGTCTCCTGGGAGCTGCAAGGTTTCTGAGCAGGCTCCAGAGTCAGTTCCACCCCCAAATCTTATTGAAGAATTTGGATGATTCATCTTAGAATTTGGACATTTAAGATCAGTAATTAAAATGAAATACATAATGGCTTGACATCTGCATCTCTTGCCATATGTTATGATACAACTGCAGAGTGAGACAAGTACTCAGTGAGATGAAGGAAGCTGTAATTTTTCAAGATGTGCCAACATTTTCTTTAACTACAGGAATATGAGAAATTATTTCTGTTCTTCCAAAGATGGGTAAGATTCAATTTTGTGGAGCAGTTTGGACTCCATGCCCGCTTGAAAGAGTCCAGAAGACAAGCTGTTTCCAACTTATCATTTCAGGTTTATAGAGAGCTTCATAACAATTTTGCAAAGTACTTCCTAAGAATTCTATTTTTTGGAACAAGATGTGATTGATCATATATTGTACCAATCATATTTTCATTGAAAATCTCAATGAAATTTTGTACAATAAAAATGTAGATATCCTCTTCCTTCCTAATGTATGTGTATAGCATAGATCAACCATGTGGGTGTCTCCCGGGGAATGATTAAAACAGTGTCATTAGTCCTCTTAGAGATGTTTCTGTGAAGTTTAGTTCATTCTTCTCTTCCTTGGTGATCGCTGTATGTAATACTAATAGGAATAGACACTTTACATGAACACTATAATTTAATGCACAGAGAATGACTGGTCAGCTGGGAGCAACTTGAACTGAAGATCTTTCAAGCAATAATATCCTGTTCACTGCATCTAATGAACTAAAACTGATCTTGAAATCGGTGAATCTAACTTTCTCTAAAAATTGTTTGTCTCAGATTTCAGGACCTTTTCCTTGTTAGCCCTTTGCACTGTACTTGTCATTTAATTATGTAGGCTTGGCATCCTCTGCTAAGGAATGTTATCTCTGCTTCCTTCCACAAAAACATAAGCCTGGCAGTCCCTGGAGGGCTGCTAAGCAGAATAAGCATGCTTTATCAGGGATATTCTTCAGCTTGTCATGTGAAACACTTCAAGATTTGGATGGAATTTATTAACAAACTGTTACAGAAAATGGTACCAATGTGAGAGGCAGTTTTATGAAGTGTGAGAACTATGCCTGACAGATGGTAAAAGCTCGTGCTCCAATAAGCCTTTTTGGTTTGGGAATTTCAAAAAACAACAGGTCATACTTCTCAATTCTCTACAATACACGACATATCAGAGATAAAAATGGACAGCATTTCCTGCCTCCAGTCTCTCCAGAAAAGGAAATGCACACTCCTATCGCTAAAAATGTTAGAGGGCTAAAGAACACTAGCAAGGTAGCTGTAGTGCAATTGTGGTAAACTTAAACTCAGGAAACTGCTGATACCCAAACAGCAAGTACTTTTTTATTATAAAAGCATTGTGCTCAGGGAAGATAAAAGAATTAACTATTTGAAACACAACAAGCTCTCGTTCTGAAAACCTTGGGGTCTCTCTGACATCTCCTCATAAATGTCTAGCCATGAGCTCAAGCCCAAAGTGGGTAAAAACAGAGGTCTTAACCTTCCCCCTCAAACCTACCCTCCTACTTCTTTTCTCAGTCACTGTGGCCAACGCCACCATCCTGCTTGTCACTCAGGACTGTATCCCGGGCATTATCTATAATTCAGATCTTTCTCTAAGTCCCCACCTCCAGGCTCTATCTAAATCTTGCCAATTCTTTCTCAAAATTCTGTCTCTAAGACACAACCTTTCCTATCTATCTACTCAACTAAAACACTCACTCAGGCCCTTATCTTGTGGCACGATTTTCTGCAACATCCTTCTCTCTGGCCTTTACACATACAGTCTTGCCCTGTTCATATGCATTGAGAATGCTGTTGCAATGATCATTTTCCTAGCCTGTCACTGATCCATGTCATCCCTCTGTTTGCAGCCATCCACTGGCTCTGCCTTGATTGTGTCAAAGGTAAGCTACTTGGTTTACTTTCAAGGCCTTTCATGCCTACCCCCACCCTATCTATCATCTCTCATTCATCAAGTCCATCAGTCAACCAGCCCACAAATTACCATTAGCTAAATCCTGATTGATCAGTTGTATAGAAAGACCAAGAAGAGACTGGGCAGAGAGACTGAACTACCCTTTCACTCCTAGTGAGTGTTCCATTAAGAGACCTTTCCTGGACAATTGTAAGCTTGCATGTTGTTGCCTGTGCTATGAAAAAAAACCTTCCGTTCTGGAGCTGTCAGTCCAGCAGCTATCAAAGGACTGAATTTGTTATAAAAGGGAGAAAAAGAGAATGTTGAAGATAAGTCTTATTATATGCAAACTTAGAGTTTAAAAAATATAATATGAAATGCTGTATTTCAATAAAATACATTTTTCTCTGACTCTCCCAACCCGCCTTGGCCCTCCACAAAGCAGAGATAAGGGAGACATGGGGGTTTCAGCAGATTCATGGCAGTCGTAGCTGCTGAACAGTCACTCTGCAGTCTGGGCATGATGCTACTTCTCTCCGTTCCTCCTTTGCAGTGATCACTAGCACTAGCCCAGTGCTTGAGTTGTGTGCCGACTCACAGGATTTGGGCCTTACTGCTTAGTGCTTTGGGACATCTGCAGCTGGAAATGGGATGAAAAGCCACCAAAATCTATGCTTCTAGCTGTAATTGGATGCATAAATGGCTATATCAGCATCAACTAAGCTGATAAGGTAATTCATGCGACAGAAGTGTTGATATATTCTGAGCGCTACAAAAGGTCAAAGAACAAAAGAGGTTAAAGCCCCACTAAAATCACAGCCTTCCTCTTCATTTTGCTTTGTTCCCTAGTATGTCTAAACTTGAACTTGAAATGCTAGTTTGCAAGTAGATATAATGCTCAAATACAGCTTTTGTCATCTTGTTAGTGTTTGTGTTCTGAAGCAAGAGATCTGAAAGGCAAAGAACAACAGATTAAAGCTCATGCAGTGTCAACTCCATACTGGGAAACAATTCTTACCTTCCATCATGATGTGAGTGATAATCTGCATGGCCATGGAGAGCTGACACATTTTTTTTATGTTACATTGTTGCCTCAGTGCTAAGATTTCTTTGATTTTCTGCTGTCAGCTTTACCACCCATTGGTGATATCCTTCAGCTTTCACAATGGTTGCTTTGCCTAGTAAGAAAATAAAACTTACATCTGTTTCAGTGCTTTTTGGCACCCCACCTTCCACTCATAATTTAGGTCCATATTTTCAGCATAAATGCTCCATGTCTCTGTAATTATAGTCAGGAAAAATAAATCCATTTACTTCCTGTGGATGGGTAAAATTCCGCCAAAGTCTGACTAAAAGAGCCTTGTGTGGTGGAACTAGGAAGTGTTGGATTAGGAGGAATAACAGAATCCCACCCTCGACCCTAAAGGCAGGGAATGGAGAACATATATAGCTTGGTTGTGGCTAGTGGTTAAACCCGGCGGTTGAGTGGATGATGTAAGTCATGATACTGAAAAGTGAAGAATATTATGGCACTAGGGGATGGCAGGATCCCTTAGCTGTTGCTTTTCCAAGCTTTTTAACATGGGATTCCTTCTTGAGGTATGGCATTTTTGCAAAGTATGTGTAATTTTCTTGGGGTTTTAACGGGACTCCATTGAATTACTCTTTCAGCCAGTCAGTTCTTTTAATTAAGTTTCTTGTTTAGGAGTCACCAAAGTGAAATATGCTTTCCATTTTCATATACAGAATTGAATCTGTGATATTCACTCATAAGTATAGCAGATGAAGTCAATGCCATAGTTATATATTTATTTAATAACAGGATGAGTGGTTACAAAAAAAGAGTCCCTCTGAATAAACTCTGTTAGAATCTGCTGAACTGAAACATCACAGGTTTAAGTATGACACTTGCACCCTCACAATGTGATTGCAGCCTGGAAAAGTCCTGGTTACTGGAAGACTTTAATTGGAGTGCATGGGAAAAGAGAATCTATGCTTTCCCATAAGGCCAGCTCCAGGCTCCTGCTGCCTGCACTCCATCCCTGAAGCGTGGACTTTACTGGCATTGGAACCAGAATGTGTTTGTCATGGTGTGGCATCACAATTCAGATTTGATCTGCTAAACCTTGGCCCTGATCCTGACCATAAGTGGCAAAATTCCTGTTGACATAAATAGGAGTCTTTCTGTCTCAGTCTAACTCTCTTGATGTTCATCCATCCGTTGAAAATATTCAAAAGAAAATTTTTTTTATTCAGAATTTTTGTGGGGGAAAGCTCTAAGACTAACTCTTTTGTCTGTACATAAAAGCAATGGCTAAAATTCAGTGGGAGTGAGTGTGTCTTTTTCTTAGTTATGTTATTACAGAGAACCACACTTTCAGAGAACAATTAAGATGTCCTTAAAAACAACATCGGTTCCTAATAGTGCCTATATTTGGTAGTTTAAGGATTAAGGTAGCGTGTGAAATAATGCAATAGCAAGTTTGGTTTCTTTCAGGATACAAATCTGTATAACTTTCATGTTTTGCACTGATGGAGTTGACTTTACATCTTTCCACTGGGGAGGGAGCCAAGAATTCCTCCAACCCCACAGAAATAGCAGATCTATGTAGATCTTGTAGGATATGCAAAGGCAAAGGGCTGTCTGCCCAGAGCTTCAATGCCACTGTACTAGTTCTTCACAGCTCCATCCTGTCCCTTGTTCAGGGCTCCTTCACCAGCTGTTGCCCCTCAATCCACCTCAGGAAAAGATGGATTGTGGGGCTCTGTATTGCCAAATTCAATAAGTTACTGCTGAATGGATAAGCATTTTTGCATCTGCCAAACCTGATTTTTGCTGAATTTCTGCCCTAACGAGAAAAAGTCAAATCTTACAAGAGAGTCTGCTCCCACAGACAGATTTCGAAATCAGTTTTGAAGACTCAGGATGTACAAACAAGATTTAGAGAAGCTTCCAACCTTTTAGATGTCGAACTGAATCTCTGGGAGAATAAGTCTCTGAATCAGGAGTGCTGTCTTTTCTGCTTGTTGATATAGTGCCTAAGTGTAATCGACGCTGCTCTTTGACTGGTGTTTTTGGATGCTACGGTAGTACAAATAATAGTAGTGGAATAAGGACAAGTAAAGAAAAAATGTGTGTTATGAGATGACAGAGAATAAAGGAGTAAACTAAGAAGGAAAGGAGAAATTAGGAAAATCGGAAGAGAAGAATTCAGTCCATAAGCATCTCCAAGCTTGAGCAACCTGTAACATGAAGGTAAGATTAAGATAATTTAAGCATGTTAATAAAGTTACTGTGGTACCTCCCTAAAAATAAAGGTACTGTGCTCCTCCCTAAAAGCTGAGAATACATACATTCTCCTCCTCTGGGCAGAGGCAGGGGAGTTCTCTTGGCCCAGGGTGTGGTTTGATTAAAAGACTGTTTGAATCTTTCACATATTCCTGCCTAAAACTAATGGCTCTGGTTATCATTACCACTGAGGTTTCTTTACATTGCTCTGGCAGAGCAGAGTAAAGGGGCCTTAAAGCTGGTGTAAATATAAATGGTGTCAATAGAGCATAAATGACCCTGAGGACCGAAAGTCTTCCGGGCACATTTCATGAGCACAATATATTCCATATATGTGCTGAAATAAGCAATGTCTTCTCTGAAGCATAGTTGATAATAGGGAACTGTTAGATCAGATGTGGTGTTATACATCTCTCAGCTAATTCTAAAAGCAAAATCCATCCCTGAGAGAGGTCATGTATACACTGAGGGACTTGGAGAGCATAAACAAATGAGTGGAGTACAGTCATCATCCATATATGTAGTTTTCCATCTGCAGTTGATGTTACATTGGTAATACTCTTTATTTAACAAGTAACCCAAGTATTATTCCACAGATGTTACTAATATAATTTCGAATTATTTTTCATTTCATTTAACTGTTTCAAAACACCCTGTGTGGAAGGATGTAACAGAATGGAAATTGCATATACAATCTGCAAGAAGGGACTGCATCACTCTCTCAGAGGTGGTTCGCCTCTCCGTGTAGTGAAAAGCATGTAGTGCTATGAATTTTTGACAGAGGAATACTACCTCTAGTCTGTGGGATTTCACAGCTGGCTTGTCACTTTGCTGAAAGGCATATGCCATATGCTACCAACTGCTACAAACCAAAAGACAAGTGCATATGGCTCAGGTATATGGTCACCATTAAAATCTTTATAAATTTACATCTATGTCTGGAAAAAGTGATACGTATCCCAGAGGGAATTTGGCTCTGTATGTTTTCCTTCCTGCTCAAACATATGTTGCCTAAACTGTTTGGATGCTCCCATTTCAGGCAAAGCTTATTCCTCATTCAGGGCCTGTTCCAAAGCCCACTGAGGTCAATGGAAAGACTCCAAATGAATTCACTGGGCTTTGGATCAGGCTTCTAGTACTGATCACAATTATTTAGTTAATAATTACAGTCAGGTAAAATGATAAAAATGGGACTATAGGAATCTCATTGCAGATAAGTAGCCAGAATAAGGCACATAGAGAGATTTAAAATAATATGTGCAGCAAAACAAGCCTACATATAATAATAGTATATATATGAAAGAGAGAACTAGATTTTGAAGAAGGAAGCACAGAGACATTCCCACAGCTGAACTTCTCATACAATATACCAAAATTTAGCAACTTTTATCAGTTTACTTTTTGTAAACAGAGAGCAGAAATGAGCCCCACATGCTTACTGAAGTAGACAAGGACCATCAGCAGGGCAGTACACCTCTAGTGCTGAATTACGGTTAATAATAAAATATGTCAATTATTTTGGCTTGACACAATGAAAAGCAAATATCCCACAGTGGGGAGAAATGACCACTAACCCTAACTTACTGTTTCCTTGTAAAGTCTCTTTTGGGGACTGTGGTATGGAGTCTACATGTATTGTTTTCCTGGAGACATGGCAGTTTTATATGCAATGTCAAATGACATAAGTTTGAAAAGAACAACAAAGAGAAAGGTCAAGTCATTAATATAAGCATTAGGAACATTACCATTTTAGGGTTGCATTATTTTAACTGCATGACACACTGAAATGAGTGTGTTCAGACTCCCTTTCAGCTCCAATATTGTGACACTTGTTCTGTCACATGGCTGAGAAAAATACACTCCAGCAGCATTGTTGCTATAGCAAGGAGACCTGCTAAAATTTTATTTATAACTTATTATACCAGCTCACTGCACTTAGGACCTTATCCAAAGCCCTTGAAATCAATGGAAAAACTCCCGTTGACTACAACAGGCTTTGGATCAGACTTATAACAAGCTTCAAAGATTTATTGACACCACATTTGAACTAGACAGCTTTAATTTATTTATGGAAGGACTTGAAGTTCATATTTCAAGTGAAGTGGAACACTAATAAATATTCAACAAAGCAAGTTAATCTTCAATCTGACCATTTTTGATAAATAGTGAGCTAAATTCTGGGCTCAGTTACACCTACACAATCTCATTGTCTTCAGTGGGTTGGATTGTGTAAGTGAAGGCCTAAATTGGCCCAAAATGTTTAAAAGAGAAACATGTGCAAGACTGTTGGCTCTTGGCAACAAAAAGTTCCCTTTCATCTCCTGCTTTTCTGAGGGTTTTCTTCTCTTGTTATATCTCTTTGGGCACCTGCTTCCCAGAGTGTTTTTTTTTTTACTGAAGCTAAAAGGGTGGAAAAACGTCTGTATTAGTAGAAGGTGATGCCCAGGCTTCTGCCCAAAGGTCAGAGCTGTGCACATTTTGTTTGTCTGATAGGTTTGCTAAGTCATACACAAGATCTAGCCTCTTTCCTGGGACAGCTTTCAGAGTAGCAGCCATGTTAGTCTGTATCTGCAAAAAGAAAAGGAGTACTTGTGGCACCTTAGAGACTAACAAAGTTATTTGAGCATAAGCTTTCGTGAGCTACAGCTCACTTCAGCAGATGCATGCAGTGGAAAATACAGTGGGTGTTATACCAATAAAATAAAAACCAGTAGGATCTTATTAAAGGGGAAAAGGCAAAATACCACATTTATGTGAATACAGAAAGAATCATAGTAAGCAGTTAGTTATAGCTATAACATTCCATTCGATTTCATATTTATTCACACATTCATTCATACACACACACACACACACACAGGTTCTGGAAGGTTGTTATCATAGTTACCAGCCTTAGAGTTGCTCATGCCAAGCCACTGGCCAGGTGGCCTGGACCTGAGGAGGGAGCAGGGCCTTGTCAGATGCACATCTGATGCTCCTGGAAATTGGTTTGCAGAATCAGACCTCAAAGTTCTCACTTTCTAGAGTCCATTTCTATAGGAATTTCTTCCTATGTCAGTCTATGGGAATTGCTTTATCATGCTGTCGCTGAATCAATCAGCCAGATGGCACATTCCTGATGGCTCCATGCTGCCAGATGTTATCTTACTCTTTGGTTCTCCCATCCTTGAGGCTGTTGGGTGGATTCCAGTCTGCCCATTGGGAGCCCTCTGGTTATTTCCACTTGACGCCTTCTTCAGTTGATGGACACTAGATTTTTAGGCTGGCACCGCCCTGACCATTCATTTATTATCCACACCAAGCATCCATCCACATACATCCTCTATCTCTATTTTAATCACAGTTGTTAGCAAAGCGAGATAAATACAATAACAGGGTGGGTAGTCTGTGTGTCCTGTTTCTGTTGTTACAGAGTATTGCTTTGAATCTCTCTCTGTGTGAGTAGTTATTGTTACAAAGAATTGCTTTGAGAACAGACTCTGTCTTAGAATGTACTAACACAATTAGCAGCTTGCAAGGAGGAGGCTGCGAGGGAAACCTTTTGTAATGATAATCAAGGTGAGCCATTTCCAGCAGTTGACAAGAATGTGTGAGGAACAGTGTGTGTGTGGGGGGAAATAAACAGGGGGAAATAGTTTTACTTTGTGTAATGACACATTCACTCCCAGTCTTTATTCAAGCCTGAGTTAATTGTATCCAGTTTGCAAATTATTTCCAATTCAGCAGTCTCTCCTTGAGTCTGTTTTTGAAGTTTTTTTGTTGAAGAATTGCCACTTTTAGGTCTGTAATCGAGTGACCAGAGAGATTGAAGTGTTCTCCGACTGGTTTTTGAATGTTATAATTCTTGACATCTGATTTGTGTCCATTTATTCTTTTACATAGAGACTGTCCGGTTTGGCCAATGTACATAGCAGAGGGGCATTGCTGGCACATGATGGCATATGTCACATTGGTAGATGTGCAGGTGAACGAGCCTCTGATAGTGTGGCTGATGTGATTAGGCCCTATGATGGTGTCCCCTGAATAGATATGTGGACACAGTTGGCAACGGGCTTTGTTGTAAGGATAGGTTCCTGGGTTAGTGTTTTTGTTGTGTGGTGTGTGGTTGCTGGTGCATATTTGCTTCAGGTTAGGGGGCTGTCTGTAATCAAGGACTGGCCTGTCTCCCAAGATCTGTGAGAGTGATGGGTCGTCCCTCAGGATAGGTTGTAGATCCTTGATGATGCGTTGGAGAGGTTTTAGTTGGGGGCTGAAGGTAACGGCTAGTGGCGCTCTGTTATTTTCTTTGTTGGGCCTGTTCTGTAGTAGGTGACTTCTGGGTACTCTTGTACATTGGCCAAACTGGACAGACTCCAGCAAGAGACTGCTGAATTGGAATTAATTTGCAAACTGGATACAATTAACTTAGGCTTGAATAAAGACTTGGAGTGGATGTGTCATTACACAAAGTAAAACAATTTCCCCATATTTCTCCCCCCGGTACCCCCTGCCCCTCTAATGTTCCTCAGATGTTCTTGTCAACTGCTGGAAATGGCCCACCTTGATTATCACTACAAAAGGTTTCCCCCTCCCACGGCTCTCCTGCTGGTAATAGCTCAACTTACCTGATCACTGTTGTTACAGTGTGTATGGTAACACCCATTGTTTCATGTTCTCTGTGTATATAAAATCTCCCCACTGTATTTTCCACTACATGCATTCGATGAAGTGAGCTGTAGCTCACGAAAGCTTATGCTCAAATAAATTTGTTAGTCTCTAAGGTGCCACAAGTACTCCTTTTCTTTTTTCCTGGGACAGTTTCTTGAGGTTTTGACACAATCATAAACTGTAAATTTTTATGCAATTTCTCAAGCACCACTGGGGCTTCACAGAATAAAGGAGTATTAATTAAATTAGAGGATCTGCACAAGTTTAGACATGAGACAGGTCTGAAACAAAACCTCCAATCTGATCATTCCAAAATTTTAATGTACCTAGATTTGCATCTGAATTTTGCAGATGGTCCCCATCTTCAAAATTGACCAAACTCATATCACTGATATGAAACCTCCCCTCCCCAAACTTTGAGGTTTTCAAATTCAGATTTGGATTTGAATCTGGACTTTAACTGGGATCTATATCCAATTATCACATGGTTGTTTCATTACATTTACTTTTTGCTTTACCTAAGACCTCTCAACCTGCAAAAGCCTAAATGTGAGGCACAGGGTGTGCAAATAATCCCAAACCACAAAAAAAAGTATTTATGGATGGAATTTTAAATGCTGCAGGACTGGGAGAAGGATAAGTCAGTGGATTGTTCCCTGCTCCACTACATGCTTCCAGTGTGACCTTGGACAACTCACATAGTCTCACTGTGCCTCAGTTCATCATTTGTGAAATGGGGTTAATAGCACTTCCCTCCCTCACAAGGGTTGTCATGAGGATAAATACATTAAAAGTCGTGTGGTGCTCAGATACTAGGGCAATGGGGGACATTTCAGTAGCTTTCTGCCTTCAGTCTGCCTGTTTCATGATTCGTTATTCCTGATGTGAATAAGTTTCCGCAAGTGAGGGGATACATTTGTGTGGTTCTTTGATAACTTTGAGACTAAACTGAGTGATATGCTTAGACATGAAGAACATTTGACAATATGCTTTAAAGTTGGTTGCTAAAAAGTGCAATCAAGTTTGCTCCAGAAGAGGCAGGTAAAATCCAAGTAGTGATAGGCACCATAGAAAACTGAAGACCGGTATGTAGCTCTCACATTAACTTAGAGAGGTGTTTTTTAATTTGACCCCTCAGTAATTAGTGTGAGTCCTTTCTTGGCTAAGGTTAAATACTTTAAAGTGGAGAACAGCAATCAACTACAGTAGTAAATATATATTCACTCTCAACTATTATGCAAATTGGGATGAAATCTAATACTGCCAAACATGAGTGTGACAAAATACTTTGAGGAGTGCATTAATGATCTGGATGATGGGATGGATTGCACCGTCAGCAAGTTCGCGGATGACACTAAGCTGTGAGGAGAGGTAGATATGCTGGAGGGTAGGGTTAGGGTCCAGAGTGACCTAGACAAATTGGAGGATTGGGCCAAAAGAAATCTGATGAGGTTCAACAAGGACAAGTGCATAGTCCTGCAGTTATGATGGAAGAATCCCATGCACCGCTACAGGCTGGGAACCGACTGGCTAAATGGCAGTTCTGCAGAAAAGGACCAGGGGATTACAGTGGACGAGAAGCTGGATATGAGTCAACAGTGTGCTCTTGTTGCCAAGAAGGCTAACGGCATATAGTAGGACCATTGCCAGCAGATTGAAGGAAGTGATTATTCCCCTCTATTCGGCATTGGTGAGGCCGCATCTGGAGTACTGCATCCAGTCTTGGGCCCCCCACTACAGAAAGGATGTGGACAAATTGGAGAGAATCCAGCAGAGGGCAACGGAAATTATTAGAGGGCTGCGGCACATGACTTATGAGGAGAGGGTGAGGCAACTGGGCTTATTTAGTCTGCAGAAGAGACGAGTGACGGGGGATTTAATAGCAGCCTCCAACTACCTGAAGTGGGGTTCCAAAGAGGATGGAGCTCGGCTGTACTCAGTGGTGGCAGATGACAGAACAAGGAGCAATGGTCTCAAGTTGCAGTGGTGGAGGTCTAGGTTGGATATTAGGAAAAGCTATTTCACTAGGAGGGTGGTGAAGCACTGGAATGGGTTACCTAGGGAGGTGGTAGAATCTCCATCCCTAGAGGTATTTAAGGCCCAGCTTGACAAAGCCCTGGCTGGGATTATTTAGTTGGGGTGGACCTCTGAGGTCTCTTTCAACCCTAATCGTCTATGATTCTAAGATTCTATAAGTGATCAGATTCCTAAAATACATCCAGACCAACCACTAGAAAATACTGGCCAAATTCATCCCTGCAGTGTATATATATATATATATATATATACTGCTGTTTTTTGCTCCCACTAAAGTCAAGGAAAATTTTGTCACTGATTTCAATGAAACAAAGATCAGGCCTTAACTGAAATTAAATAATGCATCAGAATTGTTTGATTTCTTAGTAGAAGGGGAATTATTTTGTTAAGGAAAACCTTAGTGCAACCCTTATTCCTAGCAAAAAAGAAGTGTAACTAAAAGTCATTCTGCTAAACACATCCATTCTACTTCTCTTGTTGATTTCATGGAGTGATGCAGCTTCTGTTTCACAGGAAATTAAAATACTTTTGTGATGCAGTGATCCAAGCCCAGCATCCGCAAAAAGTCTGTCTAAATTGTTCCTCTTGGTAGTTCTACTGACATAACATGAAATACTGTTAGGAAAACCTGTGTATATGTGGGGGACTGTTCTGCAATTTTTGCACACTGAAAACTCCCATAGACCTCCATAGAAATTCTGAATGTGCAATAAATGCAAGATCTAGGGTAAGTAATAGAACAAGTTTACGGTGCACATCTGTGTCGTTTGGCTTCCTAAACAATTTTAAATCAGTCTTAGTCTTGCATTTTTAGAACTAAATTAAATTAAATCATGCAAAGCTTAGCCGATGAACTTTTCTTTTTGTTTAAAAAAAAAGAAGCAATTTTTATGGAGTGAGACAAAATTACACCAGAATCTCTTACAGAAAAAGAGACTTCTTTGTGCAAACCCAGCTGTTTGGAGCTGTGCCAATGCATGTCCTGTAGGAATGAACCTATTTGTCTAAATAACTGTAAGACTTCATTTTCCATTTCTCAAGCTTGCTTAGGATTACAGAGCTCTTGTAATGGTGTATGGTGAGTCAAATCAGCAACTGCAAAATGAATCCAATAAAGAACCTCCTTGCAATCTTTGTTTTTGCTTTATCAGAACTGATCAGCAAAGATTCTATTCAACAAACATTATAGGCTGTCACCCACAATCAACTAAGATTGGGAGATCTTGTAAAAGCAGTGAGAAAACTGTCCATGCCATTGAGCAATTTTGTATAAATACAGTAGACGTATAGTTCTATTATCAGTTATGCTGCATAACAAAAAATATCTTCAGTATTAATTAAACAAAAGCCTTGTAGAGAAGGATAAGGATGCTCACACTATCTTTATTATCATCATACCACAGAGGGGACATAGTAATAATAATAATGAAGGACAGGATTTACTAGTTGTACTTTTTATATAGAGGAGGAAGGCCTTATATGCTTTTTGGAGTCCGACAACTAACTAGGGTAAAGCAGAACATCTATATAATACAAACTCCCATTGTTTTTTGTTGTTGTTTTTTTTATGGATCAGCTGTAGCCATTCCATGGTTAATTTTGAAAATAATGTCAGATATAAGCAAATTTCAACCACTCTAAATGATCCAAAAAGACACTAATCCCGCAAATATTTTATATGCTATGTGTCACCATAAGATAGAGTTTTTCTGGGAAGTTTGGGAAAAATCAGAGAGGAAGATATGGTGTTTCAAAATTTTCCTCGTTGTTTAGGTTTTTAAAGTATTCCTGCCATGTTAAGCTCATCGGGCACCAAATTCGCTGTTTGTTTTGGCTTGCTGAGAAGTGTCTTTTAATTTTAGTTGGGAATACAAGGATATAGAGAGCTAGTTGTATGTATACAGGGCAAAGTTTAAAATATAGATAATATAAATGTGTTCATATAGATAAAATATTTATAATACAGTACCACCCTACTCCTGATTCCAGGTTTTCCTCCAGTCCAGGGGGCTGCTGAGCTGAGCCAATGGGGTTTGTGTGTATTTTAGATGTGTGGGGAGTGCAGATGGGGAGATTTGAGACTGGGGTGAATTACTGAAGGACTAAAAGTGAGAATCCTTTGGGGGGAAGGGTGTTTTGGGGAAATAGAACAGTGGGATGGGAGCTGCGGGGATTTGGACTGGGGATAGATGTCTGGGGAGTATATGGATATGTACTCCCCCATCTCAGAATGGAGGGATTTGAGGAGATTGCAAGAGGGAATTCATGGAAAGGGACAATAAACTGGTGAGTCAAGAAGAGAAAGATGAAGGGGGTGCAGGAGGCATGTGAAATGGGGACAAAGATCCAGGTTGGGAGTTGAACTGGATGATAAAGAGCAATGATGGATTTTGTAGAAATGGGGAACTGAATGGATGCCCCAGCTGTTTTGTTCAAGGCTTTTCATTACATAGGGTTTTTTTAAATATGTAGAATTTTTGTCAAAGAGTGGATTTTTTGTTTTTTGGGGGTTTTTTTTGCAGTGGAGAGGCGTTCGCTGGACTTCACTGTAATGCATCAATTCTTTTTTTAGTGGAGATATTTTAGTGTGAGTTTAAAAGTGTCTCTCAGTAGCTAAGTGAGACCTGTGACAGACAGAACGGAGCAAGACATGAACTGGTCTGCTTGCAAAGCTGAAAATTCATATTACATGCTGTCATCAAGGCCGTTTGGAACAGCTAGCATCCCTCCCCTACATTTTTTGCCCACAAAATTCTACAGAAGCTATGTGCAGGCATTGAGATTTCAGAGGAGTTGCACTGCGGTAAAATTGGAGGAATCCAATGATAAATCAAACCCCCATCTACAGAGTTGGTGCTTCATGGAAATTTGAAAATCATTGTACAAGATATGCAGAAAATTATAAAGCTATGTTCCCTCCTTCCAGCAAAACACCACTTTTAGTGCTGTAATAACCCATCACACTAAGTACAAGGAAAAATGTGTATATAAATGATCTTATATTATGTAAATCAAATTGTCATTTCACCACCTGTAAATAAAATATATAAATACATTCACTTATAGGGCTGGCTGAAAAAAAATCATTTTGCAAAATATTTAGCAAGTTCAAAATTTATTTTTGTTCTTCACTGGTATGAAAAGAAGAACGTCCTCTTTTTTTGAGAGAGAGGTGCTCTCCCTTGGTATGTGGGGGACCTACATTCAAATCCTTCCTGTGTTTCTTTCTCTCTCAATGATTTTGACCAGAAATTCCACCTTGAACCTGAGAAACCTTCCCAAAGAAAGCTTCACTGACACCAAAATGTTTCTGGGAAATGTTTCAGTTTTGACAAACTGGAATTTTCTGATGAAAAAACATTTTGTCCAAAAATTCCCAACCAGCTCTACTCACTTCTAATAATGTATTATTAAAAAGATTAACAGGGCAGAAAGAAAATGTATCTAGGTTTGTTTTGGCAATTTATGTAATGGTATGTACAATATTTTCAGTAAGTAAGGGACAAGGGTAAAGCGTGGAATCCCCTTAATTCCTAATTGGCTTTAATTTTGGTGATGGTGTTGATGGAAAATATACTTTACCATGATAACCTAAAGGTTCCCAAGTGTTTTGTTTGGGTATTTCTTGTGTGTGTGTCTCTCTCCCTTTCTCTTTCTCTCCCCTTCTCCCTCCAGTAGGGTAGTCATGCTTTCAAAGATCTTTCCACAGAGGTGCTTCTTTGGTGCAGACCTTAGCATATCATCAGGAGGTGTGGGGACAGGGTGTGCAGGGAGGTGCTGCTGTTGTCTTCCCTCTCAGTTCCCTGGTGCTGGGTAGGGTTGTCAGGAAAGACTAGGGTGATGGGGACGCACTGAGTGCTGGTTGGCTGAAGCCTAATGAGAGGGAGTTACTTAGGGTATGATGAGCCAGAGAGAGAGACTCTGGCTGGGGATCAGGGTTTAGTTTATAGTTCAGGTGGTGAAATGCTATTGCTTCGCTATATAAGCAAGTTGTTTTAATGACCATGAATCATCCGTTGGCTTCCCTTAGCAAAATAAACAAACATGTATTATGAATAATGCTAATATCTCTATTATTATGAAAAGTAGCCTGTATCTCAGAGCCTATGTATAAGAAGTTGTCAAGCCAAGCTGTTAAACCAAACCATTTGTTAACTAAAGGGATGGGAGGATTGTGGGAGTGGGCAAAGCTAGACTTAAGTTTTGAAGGAGTCAGTTTAAACTGCTAAGGCCTAAACTACTGACAGATTTACTTGTAACTTCCAAAAAAGAATTTGGTGATGATAAACATTATGTGTACATAATAAAAGGGATTTAATCATTAGAATAGCAAACCACAATATCCTTAACAATGAAACTATTTACCAGTTCCTACATAATACAGTAAATTTCAACAGAGCTGACTCTTTCTAGTTTAATATTTTTGTAAGAGAGAATCTATGGGGTGAAATTCAGACTCCACTGAAGTCAAGAGTCGTTTTTCTATAGACCTCAGTGGGGCCAGGATTTCACCCATGTTGTATAATATAGAGGTGTACTTATAATTGTAATACATTCAATACAAAAGAAAAAATAATTGTTAATTCTATTCAACAGTGCAGTATATTGAAAAAGTGATTAATAAATGGATTCAGTATCCTACTGTATTAGCAAGGATTAGACCATCTAGTGGTAAATCTTCACACTATGTGATAGAATGAACCTGGTGATATTTTTTCCTCTAAGGATAAGTTAGAAATGTTTTTCCAGTGGAAAAGCGAGCTAACCTTTTCGGTAGTATGTAATTTCCTTGGTACAGCCACACAATTCTGTATACTATGAAGAGAGCACAAGTGCCAATTTGCGCTTTTCTTTTAAGTATAACCATACAAATGGAAGAAGTTAAAACAGAAAACGCCCACAAGGGCACACAGAGTCCATTCTGTGATGTGTGTGTGCTGTGTATTAAAAGTTGGATGGAATGGAAAAAGAGAAGTTAAGCAATCCACGTGGTTAATCAATATTAATTCTTTAGAAAAAGGTCCTATATATTCTTGCAAGAAAATTCGTTTGCTAGAGTACTCACAGATAGAGACGGCTGACGTGGTGCAAACACAATTCATTTTAAAAAAGGGAAAAACACTGTGTCAATTTTCAGTATTCCCTCTGGATTTACACCAGTGTAACTGAGGACACAATTTGTGTTTTATTAGTCCAAACTATACAAGTGGTTGCTTTCCGGACAAATAAAACATCCGGGATATGCCTGTTAAACTTGATCGCCGGAAGTGCAATTATGTCAAAAACAAACAGTAAAATTTAGATTTGCAGGGTAACAAGTCTGATAAATCATCATTAAAATATCATTTCTATAGAGCACTGTGGTCCGGGAAGAATTTGGCAATAACACAATTGCAACGTTGTTTGAAACTGGGGAGTATTTTTTAAATTAATTTATTCTGACGATGGCTTGATACATCTTACACTTAATATGTGTGTAGGAGGATTTGAAAATGCAGTCCACATCAGCCATATGGCGTAGTCTTGACTAGAATCAGACAAGTAATTAAAAAATAGTCTTTGGATATGTTATTCAGAATATATAAGGGCATTTACCAAATCAATTATTGTTGCATTCTTTTGACAGATAATTTATGCAGCTCTACAGCTGGATGAAAAAAGCAAACCAAACCAAACAAAAAAAGCTACAGATGATAAATAATGAATAAAATATAGATTTGTAGCATTTGACACATATTAATATATATTTGACACATGTTAATGAGCTAGAACTTGCCTTGACTCTTGAGGAAGGCCATGTGTTTTGGCAAGCAACTACAGTACTATATCTTCTGAGAATAAAAGTAACCTTTACCTAATGATGGTATTGATTTCGTGTTTTCATATGTACTATGCCAAATTCATGGGCCATATCCCCTATATATTTTCATCTTTATTAGTGTAGGTGACAGTGTTAGTATTCAGTATAAGTGTCTAATCCTTTTTTTTTTTAATAACATTAAGTTGTTTGCCTCAATTTCATGGCTGTGAGTTCCCAGGTTAACTATATGCTGTGTAATTGCCAAGTCCCCCCACACTTTAAAATCAAGTTATTCATGTGTTCAAGTTTTTCACTTGCTTAAATATTTTCAGGATCAGGCCCTATAAAGCATTACTTTTAACCATTTTTAATTGTGTTGTCTTTTAACTTAATTTAGCATTTCCTTATTCTTGTATTATGTGAAAGGGTAAATAGCAACTGACTTTCACGACACCACACGTTATTTCAGATATGCCTCTTCTATAATGTCCCTTTGTGTTCTTCACCCTAAACTAAAGTTCTAATGCCTTCAATTCCTCTTTCTATGAAGTCCATTCTTGTTGCCCTTCCTGGACTTTTTCTGTTGCTTCTAATTGTTTTGTGGGTCGGATGACCATACCAGCCAGGCTGCCCATATTAGGAGAGGAGAGAGTCTGGGAGCCTTGTGGAGGAGCTGCAGATGGCTGGAAGTGTGCAGCGTTGCGAGTGTATTGTCACAGAGCTCTCCAGTCCATGTGTGGGTATCACACCCTATACCTGTTGTGAACCACTGCTGGGACTACGCATTAAAGATGATGCAATTAGAACTGTGTTTCATCAGAAGCTGAGTCTTTTGAGATGTGAGTCCTCTCTTTTCACTTGCTTTCACCCAGGAGAGGAAGATATGGCCCACTGATTTTAAATGGAAGTTAAAGGCAGCAGGACATCCCGACATCATGGGGTACAATGCAGGGAGGAGAGGAACAAGTGGTAAGGAAGTAGGTGTGCAAGTATGTGTAGCCTTGTCTGTACCCATCCAATGCACAGGCCACATGGCTGAGCTGCCAAGGCGAGGGAAGTATTAATATTGTGCACCAAACAAAGTCTGGCACGGAGTACTTCTCCCTTACAGCAAGCAGGAAACGTGAGACCAAACTGTGAACAGTCTGGCCCTGGGCACAACTCCATGCTGCTACTTAACTGGGGACGGTGGTAGCTCCACAATTAAGGCCTTAGGTAGTAATAAAATAGAAGTACTATACGATATAGCAAAAATCAAGAACGTAAAGTATAACTGCATCAGACAGCTGTTATGAGGTATGTGACATAGCTACATGCATGCAGCTTCAAATTATGGCAGATGAACAGAAACAAAACAATATATCAATCAATCCTCTACTAACTTGGTTTTTCCTGCACAGTTTTTCTGTCTTTTTATACAGCATGAAACAAACCACAATAATAACCAAGAAAGAAGAGGACAGAAATGTTGATGTCCGGAAGGTACAGCTGGGCTATGGCGGGAGGTATCATTTTGATGCTGCTAATGCTATTTCCCAGCTAAGTTCCCCATACAACTACAGCTGTGAGCAGGTGGCAGTGATCAACCCTTCTCTGGCTAAGTGCATGTGTACAGCGTGGGGACTGGCCTCTCATAGGATCTGCTGTGTTTTTTCATGCTCAGATGAAAACCTAGTTTTATGATGGCAGACAAACAAAAAAAGAACTTCACAATAAGACAGTAAAGTGTTTTATTCCAAAGCCGTTGGTGTTTTGCTTTCATTTCATTTACACAATGTACTGTATGACTGAATAAATCTTTAGAAAAGAGGCCAGAGGAGGTAACTTCATTTTTCTCCTGTGTAAGGGGTTGAGGGGAAGGGTGAAGATGTTTTATAGTAACTGGGGAGGAGGGGGGGAAGTACAAGTCTTTTTCTTGTTCCTACCACTTTTTTCCCATGGAGAATTGATTTGATTCTTCTCCAAACATTATTTCCTGTACTTACAGAGATAAAATGTTTGTTCCTTATTTCTAATGCATAGAAACACTGTAATGGCTTGCTCACAAGGATGGAAAATGTAAGGAAATTAAGACTAATTAATTCCTCTCTAATCAGAATTTGTTCGTACTGGCTACCCTGGTACAATATATATACCACACTGGAAAATCCCATTGCACCTAGACAAGTTGGGGAAAAAAGCTTTCCTAAAAAGAAGCCTAATTTTGAGCAACCTGGGAATAAATTAAATTAAAAAATGGACTATAGAGAAGTTAATTTACTAAAGAGTTTTGGGAGACTAGTTTATACTGTACTCAGCTCACAGGGATTTATTAGCATACTGATGGCTCCCTCTCACTGGCACAAATTCACTGTTGGTTAAGCAGGTGCTATATTCCTTTGAAGTCCATGAAGTTATAGCTATCAGCATCAGCAGCATCAGTGATTATGGCATTTTGAGAGGGGAGTATGCCAATATTAATAATTTAATTGCTATAATTAACTGTATTTATTGGGATTTGATTAAAATGTGGCATCCAAATGACAATTTAAGATGTCTCAGCAGAAAACTTAAAATGTTATCTGGGCAAATTTTGTCAGCATTCACTTTATTCACTACATTCTTGATGCCATAGCTACTGCATGTATAAAAAACAACCCAGGAAATCTAAGATCTTGTCTACATGGGAATGATTTACCAGTTATATCAAGTTTCAGAGTAGCAGCCGTGTTAGTCTGTATTCGCAAAAAGAAAAGAGTACTTGTGGCACCTTAGAGACTAACCAATTTATTTGAGCATGAGCTTTCGTGAGCTACAGCTCACTTCATCAGATGTATACCGTGGAAACTGCAGCAGACTTTATATATACACAGAGAATATGAAACAATACCTCCTCCCACCCCACTGTCCTGCTGGTAATAGCTTATCTAAAGTAATCGTCAGGTTAGGCCATTTCCAGCACAAATCCAGGTTCTCACCCTCCACCCCCCCACACAAATTCACTCTCCTGCTGGTGATAGCCCATCCAAAGTGACAACTCTTTACACAATGTGCATGATAATGAAGTTAGGCCATTTCCTGCACAAATCCAGGTTCTCTCACTCCCTCACCCCCCTCCAAAAACCACCCCCATACACACACAGACTCACTCTCCTGCTGGTAATAGCTCGTCCAAACTGACCACTCTCCAAGTTTAAATCCAAGTTAAACCAGAACATCTGGGGGGAGGGGGGGGTAGGAAAAAACAAGAGGAAATAGGCTACCTTGCATAATGACTTAGCCACTCCCAGTCTCTATTTAAGCCTAAATTAATAGTATCCAATTTGCAAATGAATTCCAATTCAGCAGTTTCTCGCTGGAGTCTGGATTTGAAGTTTTTTTGTTTTAAGATAGCGACCTTCATGTCTGTGATTGCGTGACCAGAGAGATTGAAGTGTTCTCCGACTGGTTTATGAATGTTATAATTCTTGACATCTGATTTGTGTCCATTTATTCTTTTACGTAGAGACTGTCCAGTTTGACCAATGTACATGGCAGAGGGGCATTGCTGGCACATGATGGCATAAATCACATTGGTGGATGTGCAGGTGAACGAGCCTCTGATAGTGTGGCTGATGTTATTAGGCCCTGTGATGGTGTCCCCTGAATAGATATGTGGGCACAATTGGCAACGGGCTTTGTTGCAAGGATAAGTTCCTGGGTTAGTGGTTCTGTTGTGTGGTATGTGGTTGTTGGTGAGTATTTGCTTCAGGTTGCGAGGCTGTCTGTAGGCAAGGACTGGCCTGTCTCCCAAGATTTGTGAGAGTGTTGGGTCATCCTTTAGGATAGGTTGTAGATCCTTAATAATGCGTCGGAGGGGTTTTAGTTGGGGGCTGAAGGTGACGGCTAGTGGCGTTCTGTTATTTTCTTTGTTAGGCCTGTCACACACCCCTGGAACCCCGACCTGGGATATTCTATCTACTACCCAAGATCCATAAACCTGGAACTCCTGGGCGCCCCATCATTTCAGGCATTGGCACCCTGACAGCAGGATTGTCTGGCTATGTAGACTCCCTCCTCAGACCCTACGCTACCAGCACTCCCAGCTACCTTCGAGACACCACTGACTTCCTGAGGAAACTTCAATCCATCGGTGAACTTCCTGATAACACCATCCTGGCCACTATGGATGTAGAAGCCCTCTACACCAACATTCCACACAAAGATGGACTACAAGCCGTCAGGAACACTATCCCCGATAATGTCACGGCTAACCTGGTGGCTGAACTTTGTGACTTTGTCCTTACCCATAACTATTTCACATTTGGGGACAATGTATACCTTCAGATCAGCGGCACTGCTATGGGTACCCGCATGGCCCCACAATATGCCAACATTTTTATGGCTGATTTAGAACAACGCTTCCTCAGCTCTCATCCCCTAAAGCCCCTACTCTACTTGCGCTATATTGATGACATCTTCATCATCTGGACCCATGGAAAAGAAGCCCTTGAGGAATTCCACCATGATTTCAACAATTTCCATCCCACCATCAACCTCAGCCTGGTCCAGTTTATATCCATTTGTTCTTGTGTCCACATTGGTACTGAGTTTAAATAATTCCTCCCCCTCTCTGGTATTTATGCCTCTGATATATTTATAGAGAGCAATCATATCTCCCCTCAGCCTTCTTTTAGTTAGGCTAAACAAGCCAAGCTCCCTGAGTCTCCTTTCATAAGACAAGTTTCCCATTCCTCGGATCATCCTAGTAGCCCTTCTCTGTACCTGTTCCAGTTTGAATTCATCCTTCTTAAACATGGGAGACCAGAACTGCACACAGTACTCCAGGTGAGGTCTCACCAGTGCCTTATATAACGGTACTAAAACCTCCTTATCCCTACTGGAAATACCTCTCCTGATGCATCCCAAGACGACATTAGCTTTTTTCACAGCCATATCACATTGGCAGCTCATAGTCATCCTATGATCAACCAATACTCCAAGGTCCTTTTCCTCCTCCGTTACTTCTAGTTGATGCGTCCCTAGCTTATAACTAAAATTCTTGTTATTAATCCCTAAATGCATGACCTTACACTTCTCACTATTAAATTTCATCCTATTCCTATTACTCCAGTTTACAAGGTCATCCAGATCCTCCTGTAGGGTATCCCTGTCCTTCTCTAAATTAGCAATACCTCCCAGCTTTGTATCATCTGCAAACTTTAGTAACACTCCCACTTTTTGTGCCCAGGTCAGTAATAAAAAGATTAAATAAGATTGGTCCCAAAACCGATCCCTGAGGAACTCCACTGGTAACCTCCCTCCAACTTGACAGTTCACCTTTCAGTAGGACCCGTTGTAGTCTCCCCTTTAACCAATTCCCTATCCACCTTTCAATATTCCTATTGATGCCCATCTTATCCAATTTAACTAATAATTCCCCATGTGGCACCGTATCAAACGCCTTACTAAAATCTAAGTAAATTAGATCCACTGCGTTTCCTTTATCTAAAAAAATCTGTTACTTTCTCAAAGAAGGAGATCAGGTTGGTTTGGCACGATCTACCTTTTGTAAAACCATGTTGTATTTTGTCCCATTTACCATTGACTTCAATGTCCTTAACTACCTTCTCCTTCAAAATTTTTTTCCAAGACCTTGCATACTACAGATGTCAAACTAACAGGCCTATAATTACTTGGATCACTTTTTTTCCCTTTCTTAAAAATAGGAACTATGTTAGCAATCCTCCAATCATACGGTACAACCCCTGAGTTTACAGATTCATTAAAAATTCTTGCTAATGGGCTTGCAATTTCTTGTGCCAATTCTTTTAATATTCTTGGATGAAGATTATCTGGGCCCCCCGATTTAGTCCCATTAAGCTGTTTGAGTTTCGCTTCTACCTCAGATATGGTGATGTCTACCTCCATATCCTCATTCCCATTTATCATGCTACCATTATCCCTAAGATCCTCTTTAGTCTTATTAAAGACTGAGGCAAAGTATTTGTTTAGATATTGGGCCATGCCTAGATTATCCTTGACCTCCACTCCATCCTCAGTTTTTAGCGGTCCCACTTCTTCCTTTGTTTTCTTCCTATTTATATGACTATAGAACCTTTTACTATTGGTTTTAATTCCCTTTGTAAGGTCCAACTCTACTTGACTTTTAGCCTGTCTCACTTTATCCCTACATATTCTGACCTCAATAAGGTAGCTTGCCTTACTGATCCCTCCCTTCTTCCACTCCCTATATGCTTTCTGCTTTTTCTTAATTACCTCTCTAAGATGCTTGCTCATCCAGCTTGGTCTACAACTCCTGCCTATGAATTTTTTCCCCTTTCTTGGGATGCAGGCTTCCGATAGCTTCTGCAGCTTTAATTTAAAATAATCCCAGGCCTCCTCTACCTTTAAACCCATAAATTCTTCAGTCCAATCCACTTCCCTAACTAATTTCCTTAATTTTTGAAAGTCAGCCCTTTTGAAATCAAAAACCTTAGTTGCAGATTTATTTTTGTTAATCCTTCCATTCAGTTTGAACTGAATTAGCTCATGATCACTTGAGCCAAGATTATCCCCTACAACCATTTCCTCTATGAGGTCCTCATTACTCACCAAGACCAAATCTAAAATAGCATCCCCTCTAGTCGGTTCAGCAACTACTTGCTGAAGGAATCCATCAGCTATCGCATCTAGGAAAATCTGAGCCCTATTATTATTACTAGCACTCGTCCTCCAGTCTATATCTGGGAAGTTAAAGTCTCCCATGATCACACAGTTTCCATTAGTATTTACTTTATTAAAAACATTAAAAAGGGCTCTATCCATATCCAAATTAGATCCCGGCGGTCTATAGCACACCCCAAGCACTATCCCAGGGGAGGCTCTAATTGTTTTCTTCCCCAATTTAATTTTTGCCCAGACAGACTCAGTCATATCCATTTCATCGCTTCTTATTTCTTTACATTCTATCTCATCATTGATATACAGTGCTACTCCACCACCTTTACCTTTATTTCAGTCTTTCCTAAACAGCACATACCCTTCAATACCTGTAGCCCAGTCATGACTACTATTCCACCAGGTCTCTGTTATACCTATAATATCTGGTTTCACTTCCTGCACCAGTAACTCTAGTTCCTCCATTTTGTTACCTAGGCTCCTTGCATTAGTGTACAAACATCTTAATTTTTGCTGTTTAGCCTCACTCACATTCTGTACCCTATTAGGCACGGTTATTTTACTACCAGTATAACCTATTAGACTTGTATCTACACTGCCCTTCCTCCTACCTACAGCTGTATCTTACTTCATTTTCTTTCCACTCTATGCTTAATTCTGGCGTGGAGATTACCTGGACATCTCCCAACCATCTCCCCCAAATTCCTAGTTTAAAGCTCTCTTAATCAGTTGTGCCAGCCTCCATCCTAGAAGTCTATTTCCTTCCCTACTCAGATGAAGTCCATCCCGAGAGAACTGTCCTCTATCCATGAATGCCTCCCAATGGCCATACATCCCAAAGCCCTCCTTATAGCACCACTGCCTAAGCCATCTATTGATAGTCATAATCTTGTCACACCTTTGTTGCCCTTCTCTAGGAACAGGCAGAATCCCACTAAAGATCACCTGAGCCTCAATTTCCTTAAGCGTCCTCCCCAGCCTAGCATAGTCTCCCTTAATACTTTCCAGCGAGAATCTAGCCGTATCATTTGTTCCCACATGAAGGATAATTAGGGGATTCTTTCCCGCTCCCTTTAGAATCCTTTTCAACCTCAGGTCTACATCCCGTATCTTAGCACCCGGAAGACAGCACACCCTCCTATTTTCTGGATCAGCTCTGGTTACAGGCCTATCTATTCTTCTCAGTAAAGAGTCCCCAATCACATAGACCTGCCTTTTCCTAGTGACTGTGCTATTCTCCAGTCTATCCCCTGTTCCCTCTGGCTGCAAGTTCTTTCCATTCCCATTCTCCCTTGTAATCCTTTTTAACCCATCCTGTATCCTCCTGGGGCTCATATTTGGTGTAATCTCCATTAACTCTTCCCCTTTTCCTATAGGACTAACCTCTCTTCTCTTCTTCCTTGCCCTGTCACCTTCAGTGACTACCTGCTGAGCCCCTTCCTCATTTTCCAACTCTGCAAACCTATTCTTAAGCTCTATTTCTCCTTCACTAGCCCGTCTTTTCCTCTGCCTAGTTCTTTTAGTCACATGCTTCCACTGACCACTTTCCTCACCCAGTCTCCCCTCAGAATTCCCTAGTCCTGCTTCCATCTGCAAGTCTGAGCTTTTCCCTTCAGATACCTCATGTCTTTGCTCCATAATCTGCTCAAACCCCTTCCTAAACTCTACCAGACTTTCCACCTGCATCTCCAAACCTCGGATCTTTTCCTCCATCAGCTCTATCAGACGGCACTTCATGCAGACAAAACTGTTACCAGGTGCCCCCTTCAGGATCATGTACATACCACAGCTTCCACATCCAGTCATCTTCATTGTGTCTTCTGCTACATGGGTCACTCCCACTGCCACCTCTGTATCTGTCATATCCTTCCCACCTAAATCCTGTTAATCTGGGAAACACAAACCACACCAAAACACCACCCACAGCAAAACCAAACCCAACACAAGCACCGCAAGACAAACTCCCCTTTCAAACTCCCACTCAAACTCCCCTGTTTACAGCTCTGTTTGCTGGCTCCTGTGCCGCTGCAGCTGTCTGTGCCGCTGCAGCTGTCTGACTGGCTGCTCCCTTTATAGGACCCCTAGTCAGTGAAGCCCCGCCCCCTAATCAGGGCTCAGCTTCTCTCCCAGCACAAAGCCCCTACAAACCTCTACACATACAAATACTACCAATACAAAACCAAGCACACACAAATACCTTCTCCTCCAACAGAACTCCCACTCAAACTCCCCTGTTTACAGCTCTGTTTGCTGGCTCCTGTGCCGCTGCCTGACTGGCTGCTCCCTTTATAGGACCCCTAGTCAGTGAAGCCCCGCCCCCTAATCAGGGCTCAGCTTCTCTCCCAGCACAAAGCCCCTACAAACCTCTACACATACAAATACTACCAATACAAAACCAAGCACACACAAATACCTTCTCCTCCAACAGAACTCCCACTCAAACTCCCCTGTTTACAGCTCTGTTTGCTGGCTCCTGTGCCGCTGCCTGACTGGCTGCTCCCTTTATAGGACCCCTAGTCAGTGAAGCCCCGCCCCCTAATCAGGGCTCAGCTTCTCTCCCAGCACAAAGCCCCTACAAACCTCTACACATACAAATACTACCAATACAAAACCAAGCACACACAAATACCTTCTCCTCCAACAGAACTCCCACTCAAACTCCCCTGTTTACAGCTCTGTTTGCTGGCTCCTGTGCCGCTGCAGCTGTCTGTGCCGCTGCCTGACTGGCTGCTCCCTTTATAGGACCCCTAGTCAGTGAAGCCCCGCCCCCTAATCAGGGCTCAGCTTCTCTCCCAGCACAAAGCCCCTACAAACCTCTACACATACAAATACTACCAATACAAAACCAAGCACACACAAATACCTTCTCCTCCAACAGAACTCCCACTCAAACTCCCCTGTTTACAGCTCTGTTTGCTGGCTCCTGTGCCGCTGCAGCTGTCTGTGCCGCTGCCTGACTGGCTGCTCCCTTTATAGGACCCCTAGTCAGTGAAGCCCCGCCCCCTAATCAGGGCTCAGCTTCTCTCCCAGCACAAAGCCCCTACAAACCTCTACACATACAAATACTACCAATACAAAACCAAGCACACACAAATACCTTCTCCTCCAACAGAACTCCCACTCAAACTCCCCTGTTTACAGCTCTGTTTGCTGGCTCCTGTGCCGCTGCCTGACTGGCTGCTCCCTTTATAGGACCCCTAGTCAGTGAAGCCCCGCCCCCTAATCAGGGCTCAGCTTCTCTCCCAGCACAAAGCCCCTACAAACCTCTACACATACAAATACTACCAATACAAAACCAAGCACACACAAATACCTTCTCCTCCAACAGAACTCCCACTCAAACTCCCCTGTTTACAGCTCTGTTTGCTGGCTCCTGTGCCGCTGCCTGACTGGCTGCTCCCTTTATAGGACCCCTAGTCAGTGAAGCCCCGCCCCCTAATCAGGGCTCAGCTTCTCTCCCAGCACAAAGCCCCTACAAACCTCTACACATACAAATACTACCAATACAAAACCAAGCACACACAAATACCTTCTCCTCCAACAGAACTCCCACTCAAACTCCCCTGTTTACAGCTCTGTTTGCTGGCTCCTGTGCCGCTGCAGCTGTCTGTGCCGCTGCCTGACTGGCTGCTCCCTTTATAGGACCCCTAGTCAGTGAAGCCCCGCCCCCTAATCAGGGCTCAGCTTCTCTCCCAGCACAAAGCCCCTACAAACCTCTACACATACAAATACTACCAATACAAAACCAAGCACACACAAATACCTTCTCCTCCAACAGAACTCCCACTCAAACTCCCCTGTTTACAGCTCTGTTTGCTGGCTCCTGTGCCGCTGCCTGACTGGCTGCTCCCTTTATAGGACCCCTAGTCAGTGAAGCCCCGCCCCCTAATCAGGGCTCAGCTTCTCTCCCAGCACAAAGCCCCTACAAACCTCTACACATACAAATACTACCAATACAAAACCAAGCACACACAAATACCTTCTCCTCCAACAGAACTCCCACTCAAACTCCCCTGTTTACAGCTCTGTTTGCTGGCTCCTGTGCCGCTGCCTGACTGGCTGCTCCCTTTATAGGACCCCTAGTCAGTGAAGCCCCGCCCCCTAATCAGGGCTCAGCTTCTCTCCCAGCACAAAGCCCCTACAAACCTCTACACATACAAATACTACCAATACAAAACCAAGCACACACAAATACCTTCTCCTCCAACAGAACTCCCACTCAAACTCCCCTGTTTACAGCTCTGTTTGCTGGCTCCTGTGCCGCTGCCTGACTGGCTGCTCCCTTTATAGGACCCCTAGTCAGTGAAGCCCCGCCCCCTAATCAGGGCTCAGCTTCTCTCCCAGCACAAAGCCCCTACAAACCTCTACACATACAAATACTACCAATACAAAACCAAGCACACACAAATACCTTCTCCTCCAACAGAACTCCCACTCAAACTCCCCTGTTTACAGCTCTGTTTGCTGGCTCCTGTGCCGCTGCCTGACTGGCTGCTCCCTTTATAGGACCCCTAGTCAGTGAAGCCCCGCCCCCTAATCAGGGCTCAGCTTCTCTCCCAGCACAAAGCCCCTACAAACCTCTACACATACAAATACTACCAATACAAAACCAAGCACACACAAATACCTTCTCCTCCAACAGAACTCCCACTCAAACTCCCCTGTTTACAGCTCTGTTTGCTGGCTCCTGTGCCGCTGCCTGACTGGCTGCTCCCTTTATAGGACCCCTAGTCAGTGAAGCCCCGCCCCCTAATCAGGGCTCAGCTTCTCTCCCAGCACAAAGCCCCTACAAACCTCTACACATACAAATACTACCAATACAAAACCAAGCACACACAAATACCTTCTCCTCCAACAGAACTCCCACTCAAACTCCCCTGTTTACAGCTCTGTTTGCTGGCTCCTGTGCCGCTGCCTGACTGGCTGCTCCCTTTATAGGACCCCTAGTCAGTGAAGCCCCGCCCCCTAATCAGGGCTCAGCTTCTCTCCCAGCACAAAGCCCCTACAAACCTCTACACATACAAATACTACCAATACAAAACCAAGCACACACAAATACCTTCTCCTCCAACAGAACTCCCACTCAAACTCCCCTGTTTACAGCTCTGTTTGCTGGCTCCTGTGCCGCTGCCTGACTGGCTGCTCCCTTTATAGGACCCCTAGTCAGTGAAGCCCCGCCCCCTAATCAGGGCTCAGCTTCTCTCCCAGCACAAAGCCCCTACAAACCTCTACACATACAAATACTACCAATACAAAACCAAGCACACACAAATACCTTCTCCTCCAACAGAACTCCCACTCAAACTCCCCTGTTTACAGCTCTGTTTGCTGGCTCCTGTGCCGCTGCCTGACTGGCTGCTCCCTTTATAGGACCCCTAGTCAGTGAAGCCCCGCCCCCTAATCAGGGCTCAGCTTCTCTCCCAGCACAAAGCCCCTACAAACCTCTACACATACAAATACTACCAATACAAAACCAAGCACACACAAATACCTTCTCCTCCAACAGAACTCCCACTCAAACTCTCCTGTTTACAGCTCTGTTTGCTGTTTGCCACCCCCCACTCTCCTGCTGGCAATAGCTCACCTTACCTGATCACTCTTGTTACAGTGTGTATGGTAACACTCATTATTTCATGGTCTCTGTGCATATAAATCTCCCCACTGTATTTTCCACTGCATGCATCCAATGAAGTGAGCTGTAGCTCACGAAAGCTTATGCTCAAATAAATTTGTTAGTCTCTAAGGTGCCACAAGTACTTCTTTTTTTTTTTTTGCAGTTATATCAATACAGTTATACAGGCAAAAACCCTTCCCAAGCGACATAAGCTAAATCAAGAAAAGGTGCTTTTATACCAGAATTAGAGGGGGTTATGCTGGTATAACTATATTGGTTATACTGAAAAACATAGACAAGACCAGAGATTACTGTTTACTTTTACTGTTCTTCCATTTGTCCAGACATTGCTGACATTAAAAAACAAAGGCAGGGAGAAACACTGACATTAGTTGCAACATGATGAAAAAGCAGCTGCTATTATTTATGTTTAATCTATTAACATGACTTAGAGTTATTGTTTGGGAACCTCTCTATTTAAGTAATGAAAAACTTGGCTTGGGTAGCCAGTTCTCTCCCTGTTTTAATTAAAAGGAAAGCTGCCAAAGCTTACCTAAAAACCTCCATGAAAATAATTTCCAGTACTTTACAGTGTGCTCACTTCAGCCTTGATTATGTTTTGCCACCGTGTTGCTGGGTTGGAGAGCAATGTCAGCTCTAAATGTACCATTCTCCTTTTGCTTCTTTCCTAGCTATTTTCCCACTCTCTGGGTCCACTTTGAGCCAGAAGACACAATAAACAAGAACTCTAATCTACTCCCTCCTCATTTCCTCCTGCCAAGATTCATTTGGACAGATGATGCCTAACATAAAAATCTTCCTTTCTGTCTCTCATCCCCACCCTAGCTGCTGACCTTACTGAACATCCAATTTCACTTTATACTATAATATTAGAGTCACAGTCATGATTCAAGTCAAGCTAGAAAAAGTTACAATTACTATTTGTACAAAATTGATCTTGATGGAGGAGCCGTTGTGCTATGAGCATTGGAACTTTGTTCTTTTTGCATTTTTTTTTAATAGACTCTAAGCCATGTAACACCAGATACAGCTCCTTTCCCATTTTAATAAGTGTTTATAAATTGTAGGTAAAATGCAGTAACATTCTTAAGATCCTTTTTAATTGATGTAATTGATGTATAGCTTGTCAAATAAATGATGTTTAGCTTGCATGAATTTTGCATTCTCATAGATCCTGATGCAAATAAGGAAGATAGCATGTATGAATGCTAATGCCTTTATAGTGCTTTGATATTAAATAATTTCATTGCAATCCTTAATATTGCAGTTTTATTTAACATCATCATTATTGATGTGGATGAGCATAAAAAATAACACTAATTAAAATGACACTCAGTTGGGAGGAAACACAAATACCTGTGGGGACAAGGAAGAAATACAAAAGGACCTAGACAGATTAGAAACATGGCTGGGACTAAAAAAATGCTTCAGTGTGGAAAAAATGCAGACCAATGGTTTAAGAAAAAATAATCTGAAACACGTAGGGTCAAATCTTGGCTCCACAAAAGTCAAAGGGAGTGTTGCCATTGACTTCAATGGAGCCAAGATTTCCTCCATTCATTCAACAGGAGGGAAAATATATCAATCAGCAATGCTGAAATAGACCTAACTGTGATGGAGGATGCCATATTACATATACATTTGCAATGTGTTCTGGCTGCTGCAACATGCTTTTTTTCAGATGTAAATATAAATGCTTTGTGTCATGAAAACAGTAGGTAATTGTCTCGCTCTTTATGAATCTGATTCAACTATACCTTGAATATTGCATTGAGTTCTGTTATTTTATTATCATAAAGATATAGACAAACTACAAAAGGTTTTTCCCCCCCACTCTCCTGCTGATAATAGCTCACCTTAAGTGACCACTCTCATTACAGTGTGTATGGTAACACCCATTGTTTCATGTTCTCTGTGTATATAAATCTCCCCACGGTATTTTCCACTAAATGCATCCGATGAAGTGAGCTGTAGCTCACGGAAGCTTATGCTCATATAAATTTGTTAGTCTCTAAGGTGCCACAAGTCCTCCTTTTCTTTTTACAAACTGAAAAGAATTCAGAGAAGACCAGCCAAACTGATTAATGGGCTGGAGGGATTGGGTTATGAAGATTAAAAGAGCTAAATATTATGTATTACTTGGTTAAGCGATGATTAAGTGTGGGGTTAAGGGAGCTATAACTATCTGCAAACATCTGAAGGGTATAAACACGAAAGAAGAATACAATATTTCATATGGAACACGGGGATATAAATAGGAGAAAACTAAGAGAACTAGGATGAAACTAAGAGGGGGGAAATTAAGTTGAATATTGGAATACATTTTCTAACAGTGAAATGTAATAGGCTAGAGCAGTGTTTCCCAAACTTGGGATGCCGCTTGTTCAGGGAAAGCCCCTGGCAGGCCGGGCCGGTTTGTTTACGTGCTGCGTCCACAGGTTCGGCCGATCGCAGTTCCCACTGGCCGTGGTTCGCTGCTCCAGGCCAATGGGGGCTGCGGGAAGCAGTGCGGGCTAAGCGACGTACCGGCCGCCACTTCCTGCAGCCCACATTGGCCTAGAGCAGCGAACCACGGCCAGTGGGAGCTGCGATCGGCCGAACCTGTGGACGCGGCAGGTAAACAAACCGGCCCAGCCTGCCAGGGGCTTTCCCTGAACAAGTGGCTTCCCGAGTTTGGGAAACACTGGGCTATAGAAAAGTTTCCCAAGGAAAGTGGTAGACCCCAGTACTTTGCACAATAAAACTAGGCTGCACAATACACTAAACATGAAGGGAACTATCTGTTTTTGGTAGATAGATGGTGTCATGTTTCCAGGGTTAACTGCACCTCTGCCCCCTTCCTGGTCTCTCTGAGTGCACCCCCTCAGGTGTCAGGCCTTGTGCTTTTACCTATCCTGAAATGGAATTTTGCAATGCTCCGACTCTTAGCCCATGCTCTGGGGGATATTACCCTCTATATCCACCATTCTTACCCATCAGATCTGGCTGAGTTTGGGCATGTGTAGTTCTTCCCTTCAGGAATCTGTGACCAGTGGAATACAGTGACAAAGCAGCTTTCTGAAAACCAAGATGTTGTTTATTTTGGCATAGGAACAAAGCATTTAGAGAAAAATGATTTTACAATGAACATTCTACATGCATGTCTGTCGTACCTAAAGTCTTGACATCCCCTGATGGTAATGTAGGCAGGCCTAAGTTCTTCAGATGCATCCATTCTGGTTCCTGTGCTTCAGCATGGTTTTCCTGAACAAATACTGCCCTTTTTAATCAGAGTTCTTTTGATCTCCTGTATTCGCTGGCCTTTTCCTATCTTGATTCAAATTAGTTTTGTAGAAAGAACAGAAGTACTTGTGGCACCTTAGAGACTAACAAATTTATTAGAGCATAAGCTACAGCCCACTTCATCGGAAGCATAGAATGGAACATATAGTAAGAAGATATATATGTAAACATACAGAGAAGGTGGAAGTTGCCATACAAACTGTAAAAGGCTAATTAATTTAGATGAGCTATTATCAGCAGGAGAAAAAAACTTTTGTAGTGATAATTAAGATGGCCCATTTAGACAGTTGACAAGAAGGTGTGGGGATGCTTAACATGGGGAAATAGATTCAATATGTGTAATGACCCAGCCACTCCCAGGCTCTATTCAAACCCAAGTTAACGGTATCTAGTTTGCATATTAATTCAAGCTCAGCAGTTTCTCGTTGGAGTCTGTTTTTGAAGCTTTTCTGTTGCAAAATTGCCACCCTTAAGTCTTTTACTGAGTGGCCAGAGAGGTTGACGTGTTCTCCTACCGGGTTTTGAATGTTATGATTCCTGATGTCAGGTTTGTGTCCATTTATTCTTTTGCATAGAGACTGTCCGGTTTGGCCAATGTACATGGCAGAGGGGCATTGCCGAAGACAACCTACAGAAACTGATAGTTCTGGCATTATTCCTTAATTCTTAAGTGTTTGCAGAGAGGTGGCCCTTTTGGGCCATTCTTCTCCTTCCCACTTGTTTTTTTCAGATAGATCTTTGTTGAGTTAAACAAATATAGTCATATGGAAAACACACCAATAACAGGGCACCATATAGTGTTTATAAATTATCACAGGGCAGCTCAAACTCCATCACAGATGGGATAAATGATCTATTTAGTATTAGCCACCACTAGCTGCTATCATTCTTGAATAAAGATACAGTGGCTTTAAAACATCAATTTTACCAGTACATTTTCATGTTGTAAGATTGCTCCAAGACATACTAACACCAAAAGATAAAACCTGATGATCAGCAAAATGAAGAAACAAACACTATTCTTTGACATACACCTCACCCACCAACAGGCAGTGACCTATATTTTATTTTTGGCATGCCTTGTTGTTTCCTCAAAGAAAATATGGGTGTGGGGTATAATGGCAGGTGACAAGAATAGTGGGACGGATAGCTGAAGCAATTAGGTGATTAGTGAATATAAATCAGGTTTTAAAAAACAGCAGATCTTTCAGTTTGAACTGTGCAGAGCTGTTTGGAGTGCTTGACTATGTGTTTGCTTTTGATAAAAGTGAAAAGGAGAGAGCTGAACACAGAAATAGTTAAATTAAATTTTAATACAGACCTTTGAAATAAGTGGAAGGTGCTGCCTTCTTTCCAGTGATTGGACAGGCTTGAAATCCCTGCTCAGCCACAAGAAATTGTCAGTTAACTCAGAAACAACAGTGCTATTGTTCAAAGAGCTCCCTTATGACAGTGGAAAGGTTTAGATTTTTAAACCTTTACGGGGCAGAAAATGAGAATCTCACAACATGTCACAGCCCTAAAAAAGATGAATAAAGGATGAGATCTTGGTGATAAATGTAATGGGAATAGTTTGTCACTAACTGGCAGTGGCTGGTACTCCTCCAGAATTTGGTTCACACAGCATCCTGCAAACCTCCCTGTAAATCCAGTCTGGCTTGTGTGCAAATCACAAGCCATACATTTATAACGGTTTGCACTTTTGTGAACACAAAATCCTGTTTTAGTGTTTTCACAAGCACAACTTTTGGTTTGTTGCAAACTAATAAGCTTTGACAACTCCCACTGCTACAGCCTGATGCCATCACTTTCAATAGCTGTGATGTCAAGATGGTAGAAAGCAAAGAAAAAGCCAGTCCTATACATTTTGAAATACTGTAATTAGTAATTGCTTGGGTGGATTCCAGTTCCCATACACATGCAGTCTTCCTCTGACTCAGTCAACCCTTCCACCCACCTTTCTCAGCCTAAAACAATAATTTACATGCTCTACCCCACTTTCTCCTCTCCAGAGACCAAGTGGCCTGGTCAATCTATTTTGAAGAACTTCCAAAACTATCATAACCCCCCTCTATTCATCAGAACCATTGGTTTGTGAATGTAGCAGTGTCACCATAGTTAAAGTTGTAACTAGGTTATCATTATTAGGCTGATTTTTGGCACACCCTCTACATTCCTTTAAACTGATTCTATGTACTTTGAACTTTGCATGTGTGGTCTATGCTGAAGGGATAATTTTTGGCTTAATCTGAGGTGAATCACAGAACTATTACTGAGTAAACAGTCTTACGGTAATAGATGCATTTCACTTTTTGAAAAGAATTCTAGCACTTATTGATTGTATGTCTCATATAAATGGATTAGCCTAGAAACGTCAAATTTGCTTAACTCAAAAGCCCTTGAAAATGCTCTAGTGCAAAGATTTTTGAGACATTGAGATACTTATTTTTGAAGTTATTCACCTTGGTAATAGGAATGAATAAATACTCTGACCGCTAGAATTTTATACAGTTGGCATATGTGTATAGGTTCTAACATACTTACAAACTACATATGGCTTGTGATGTCTTCAATATGCTGATGACATCCAGTTGTATGTTTCTCTCTCTTTTGATACAGGCAGTACAACTGAGTGCCTTTCCCAGAGTCTGGTGGAGACTGGTGCATGAGAAACAGTGAAGTAATTGAGGCTTAACTCAGGAAAAACTGGACAGATATTGGTAGGTTAGGGACAGCCACCGTAAGCTAGGGCAAAGATTATGTCTACTCCACCAATTGATGGTGTATTTCCACCATATGCATGTTCACACCTAGAATTCTGATTAGATGTCTAATTATCACTGGATGATTATCTTCCTGCAGTAAGGGTAAACCCCACCTGCTGAAACAGGTAGTGTCTACACTGAAGAGGTACAGCACTTAGGGTAGGGATACTCTAAATTACAAATGTGGTAGATCTGCCATAAATCCATTAATTTCAAAGGAATTACTCCAGAGTTACACAAACTGTATTGAAGGTAGACTGTCCCATCATCACATTTTGCATTGATGAAATCTGCTGTTGCAGAATGGAGAGCAGTGTGTTAGGGGCTGTGGTGAAAGGAGGATTTTTTATGTTAACAAATATTTTTAGAGCAACCCATTACTCAGAATCTAATATTATTCTTACCATGTGATTCCTATTCTTCTTATACACTTTACCATCAATTAGCTATTTCATCATGATGCTACTGTTGGTTAGTCTTCAAGAACAGCGTGAATACCTTTTGATGGTACTTGGAAGAAATTATTTGGGAACACTAATTTCAGTTTGAGAACAAGTCTGGCTGTTGCTCTTGGGTTTTGGTCTGAGGACACAAAGCTGGGACCAGTGAGATAAAAATTTATGATGCTTTCAGAAGCAGATTGGATGTCACTCATCACTGACTTTTTCTAGCTAAAATAATAGGAGGCATATTTGTGTAAAAAGTGCACTGGGTGCAATGTATGAAGTGAATGATTTATACACAAAACAGACATTAGGTTACACTCTATATCTCTTCACTTCTGGAAGTTACAGAAATAAAAAATATGGGTCACATTTTGCCTTTACACCTGTGTAAACCTCACTGACTGCAATGGGTAGCCATAGATTTGTGTGGGTTTAAGTGAAGGTAGAATTTAGCACAATATTAAAGAGTCTCTCTCTCTTTCTCTCCCTCTCTCACTGATTATCTAGCAAACAATGATTTGAAGGAAAGTACAGATACTTCACTCATCACACTAGTTAAAGCCAATAGTATTTTTTCTTATTTTCTATATTAACATGTTTCTTTATTTCACTTTGTCACTATCTAGGTGCTAATAGGCAATTCTGGGACCTGATTTTCTACCACCAGCATTTTTTGTAGACATTTTTCCTCTGTAAAAGTAATTTTTGGGGCTAGATTTGAAAAATCGTTAAATCAAATTGTAAGCACAAGTGTCAGTGTCAGCCTTAATTAGGGTGAAAATGAAAGTTTTCAAAGCTGTAGCATGTGTTGCACCATCACTTGAAAGTAAAGATCAAAGAAACAACATCTGCCAATCTGCTCTGATCTCCACTCTCTGACTTTCTCATTCCTTTGAGTGTGCCCATCAGATTACTTGTGTTGCTGCTTTTGATTTTTTGTTTAACATTTGTCTGTACAAATGCTAAATTCTTTGATCTATTTTTATTGAGTCCATGAGGATCTTTAGAATCTCTATCAAGCTTGGTAAATAAAGTGATTTTTTTTCTTCCATGTTTTGTTGCCTCCTTGCTGCTCTCGGCTAAAGGCAGGAGCCCTTAGAATATCATTGAAAAAGAATTCAAATGCTGAACACCATTATTTTAGAAGGCATTGCACAAATGGCTTTGTTTTTAAAAGATATCATCCTGAAATATGGCTTCTCGTTGCAGCTAGTGTTGTGACTGAAGTGCAGTGGAATGTAAAACCAGCCCAGTTTAAATGTTTTTCATTTTTTAGCTCCTGAAAATGGTTTTGAAGGTATTTGAACTGAAAACATATTTCTTAAAAAATTAAATTCTTGAGGCAAAATTAATCTCTGAGGTAGTTCTTGGATTTGATAGTCTGCTCTCCCTGCATATTTGGATTGTGCCTGTTGATTAAATGTGTGGCCTATAAACAGGAAAAGCTGAGGATTCAAAGTCATGATGTACAGGGTGGACCTGAAGATAATTTTGGCCTTCATCTTTCACTTCCTTTTCCAGCTGGATGTAGGGAAAGGAGAATATTGTTTTAAGTGTAGTCTTTTGCTACTTCTTCCTTCCTGAAAGTAAGTTGGTGATTGGACCCTTTCATGCCCCAGCTGGCTAATTTACGAAGAAAGTCTGACTACCTCTGAAGACATTGACTTTGTGAAGGCTCATTGCAAGGTAGGATGAGGCTCCTTGTAGAGGAGTAATATTATTCCCTACAGCCAACTTTCAGAGACATGTAGAGGTAGGCTTGAACTCATGGCATGGGAGAGTGAAATGACATGATCTTTTTATGAATCGATTCTACAGACGTGGGTCTCCCTGCAGCCTTGTTCCTAGATTGCAAATCACAACAGATGGTTAGTACGACTTAAACCTCCTCAGTTACATTAAAACGTGGTATTCAGCATAACTTTCTCTACTGAATTTTATTGAATCGGACTGTAAAGGATTAATGTGGGAAATATTCTCTTCAATTCTGTGAAAAATTCTGCTGCAGGTGCTACATTTAGTGACGACATATCCTATAATGGCCGTCTATTCTAATAAGAATGATATTACAATTTAATACTGAGGTTGCTAGATCGTCGTCCTTTGACTTGTAACTTAATTCCCGACAGGACTTGTGTTATTTTCCCACATCAATTCACTTCTAAATCTACCCTGATGGGTGGGAATCTTGAGTACTGTTTCCATGACAGTGCTACCTGTGATCTTTAGCATCATTATGCCATACTAATTCATGTACAAACAAGAACTGAGTTTAAAGAAAAAGCTGTCAAAATTATTAGGACTTAACTGTACAGAGATGACCTGTGTCATCTTCCCTTCCAGTGTCATGGGACGTTGTGTTGTGCTGCAGTAGCTATGGCATGTTTAAAGAAAAAAAGTTTAAAAATATCTACTTATAATTACTGTATGAGTATATGCCTCCTGGCAAATACAGGGCTATAGGACTGTTTGAAGCTCTGCCACTGTTTGATAAACAATCTGAGTTATTCCCTTGTGACTTATGCTAGCAGACTCTTTAAAATAAACCACCACAAATTATTATTGCATTGTATTCTACTACAAATGAGTATTAATATGGGGCCACAAAGTATGCAACTCTATCAGTAGTTTTGGAGGCTGTTGTAAACCTATTACTACAATGGGGCTGTTACACTTTGGGGTGACCCCCATTGAGGAAATGTACTACACTGAGGAAATTCATGACCAGATGCACAAATTCAGCTTAGGCAGGGTCACGTGGCAGAAAACAGAGTTGTACTTTTGCCATCCTATTTGAGCAATTGATTTTTCAGTTAGCCATTAGCTGAGGCACCGTCAGCATGAAACCTGTGACCTAAAATAGACTCATCAGGACATTTAGGACAAATGCAGGAGAGCTCAATGGTGGGGGTACATTTTTAAAAGGAGCTCATGGGACAGAAACCGAGACAAAAATTTACTTGATTATCCAAGAAGATAGCCACTACTTCTCTGGAGGGTCACATAACCCGGTTAACTAAAATATAGCTTCATAGAAGGTAACTGAAGCTTCAGTATGAAGACATTTTTAAAAGGAGCAATAACATTTACAACCTAGAGACTGCAGTTGCTCCTCCAGCTGAAAAAGTGACTCACACTGGAAAATAACACTGTCAGCCTTCTGCTAACAACCGGTATGGTTCTTCTACACAAAGGTGTAGCAAGGGTTCAGGGGCCCAGCTGTGGTTCCCCACTGCACAAGTGGGCCAGGCAGGGGAACATTGCATTGAGTTTACTTGCTATAATGATAAATAAAATGGAGATAATGTCCAAAAATCAAAAATGTCAAAGATGTTTTCATTTTGAAGGCTTTAAAAAGGAAAGATTTTTTTCACTTAGTCAATATTTTTCACCAAAAATTGTCAACAACAATTTTTGGTTTAGAATTTTTAAAATTTTCTTACTTTTTCTCCCTTCCCCTTTTTTTCTTTCCCTTGTCCCTTCTTTCCATTTTGCCACTGAAAAGGGAGAAGAAAAAGGGTGGGGGGAGAAAAACCAAAAATGGAAACTGAGAAAATGGCAACAATTTTCATTTTCCTGTTTCATTGAAAAAATAAAAAATATCAGAAGAATAATTGCGACAATTTCCAATTTTGAAAAAAGACAATGTTTCACTGAGAAATATTTTATTTGAAAAACTTTGACCAGTTCTAGTTGAAGATCCTCATGGGGAGTATTAGGGTCTCAGGACTACAGAGCAAAGGAAGAGAATTCCTTTCTACCTCGCTCTGACTGGAGATACAGTATTTGGGTTTTAGGTACTGGATGAAAGGACTTGAGCCTGTATGGAAAATATTTCTCCTAGTGTTGATCACACACAGCACCAATTTCCATGTATACATCAAGAGCAAAATTGGAATCTAGAATAATTCTGCACCACATATAGCTATGGGCTATCCCAGCAAAAATTAGTAGTTTACTAAAGCCTATATTGTAGCCTTTATGCTTCAATATAGAAATGAGAAACTAAGGTCAAAATCTGGAACCTATTTTTGGCTGTTATTTCAGTGCAACTGAAAAAATGCTGTATTTTTTTTCCTGCTGGGTAGACATGACAAACTGCCAAGTTCAAGAAAAATGCCTAAAAAAAAATGTTGAAATTCAGTTCATATCTATATATTGTATGGTAACCTTGTTAGTGTAATATTGGTATGCACAATTCCAGAGGGGTTTACACTTAGAATCAGATATGGAATACGAATATTGTGTATGAACTAAGAAGATAACAAGGGTCAATTCTGAAGTTGCTCTCAAAAAACTGAGAGGAAAAATGGGCTCTATATTTGAAGTATGCACATGTATCAGTGATTCTACAGTCCTGTGGTAAATTTACAGGCACAGTGGGGCCATTACACCTTTTGAGTGAGGGCATTTACATGCATAATACCATGTATCTTGTACTATCATGTATTATAAGGGTTGCACAGAAATATAAGCCCACATATAGGAGAGCAGGACTGAACCTTAAAATAAGTGTTAAATAAAGTATATATCTATATAAAGTATTTGGTATATATATATATATATATATAAAGCACAGTATTTGAATGTCAACAAATAAATGTTCAGATATATGTTCCTGGATTTATGAGGTTTTTAAAGTTTTGATAATCAAGTTGTCTATAAATCATTTTATTTCTACTTTTGGGAGGGTCATATTTCCCGAGTGTAGCTCATTCCTTAATAGTACTGAGAATCTCATGAAGGTGGCTAATTGGAACCCTTCCAGAGATTGTGTTAGCTTTGCAACCATTGGCTAAATGTCAGAGGGCAAAAAGCTGCAGTGGGGTCAACAGGGCAGAGAGCGGACACAGCAGAACAGAAAACAATGTAACATTTGTGGCTTCACCCCTGGGTCCCCTTTTTTAATGGAGGATTTCTTTTCCATTGAAATGTCTGTGTCAAATTCAGAAATTCTTTTGTTTTTCTTGTTTTCTACTGAAATATGTGTAATGTTCACAGTGCTGATAGTTCCATTCAGAGGGCTGTACTTACAAAAAATGCAGGCTGTTTTCACACAGAGGTCACATTCCTTACTTGAAAACAGTGTGGAGCGTTTAAAAAAAATCCATGTAAAAATGCTTCCCTCCCCATAAATTATCCAACTTTATTTTCCCTGATGTAACTGGAGACATCTGGTACGTGTAACAAGGGCTCATAAATCTGCAAAGAGACAGTGAAAAATGACCATTCCTAGATCTCACACAAGATACATATATCCTTTTCATACCCTGAAAAATGTAAATTTCCCAAACTCAGGGTCACAGCATGTGCAGTGGTCCATGTTGCAGGGAGGCTGAGACCTACAGAGGTACTTTATTGGGTGCAGTCACTTTCCTATCTCAGGATAGCTACTCACATTTTATTAAAAAATCAGTCAGAATAATTGACAGCAGAAGTTATTTTCATATGTTAACGTTAAACAACAGGGAGATCTGAAAATGAGATAATGCAGTGGAGTATTTTTTGTAATAGGCAAATTACTGTCATGGTTGTCTGCTTCCACTTTTCTTTTCACCAAGAATAATGTCTGGAAGAATGTAGCTGGGTAGTGCAAACAGTGCGTATTTGACATTTGTTTATTGGAGCAATATTTTGTTTCTCTGCTATGTAGAGAGATGAGGGACAGAGGGATTGTGCGCGGCAGAATCTTGACCAGACGGTTTTGGAGGTAGGTATACACAACATTTTTATTTTATTCTTCTAGGTTCAGAGAGTACTTGTATGATTTTTTCTCAAGCACATTTTTGTAGTTATTATTTCTGGTGTCTAACTATTCATATTTAAGCTTGAAAGCTTGTCTATCTCAGCAACCGAAGCTGGTGCAATAAAAGATATTACCTGACCCACCTTGTCTCTATAATATCCTGGGATCTGCAAGGCTACAAGAACATTGCATATATATTAATGTGGAGCAGACAGTATTAAGCCATTCAATAAAATGTAAGGGTAAACACTACCCCTGCTAGCACGGGTGGTGATAAAGAAAAAAAGGAATAAGAAGTCATTCTGTAGTATGCAAGCAGTGTTACACATGATATGGCTGCCAAACAGAATCTTGCCACATTGCATATCATGCACTGACAACTACAGCCTTCTAGTGTGACAAAGCAAACTGCATGGTCAAATGGAGCAGGCATTAAATCAAATATCAGCAACAAGCACTAGATGACACCACATGCTGCTTCTTTTGAACTTGATCCAAAGGCTATCAGTCAACGAGTCAATAGAAAGTTGCCCACTGATTTAGTGAGCTTTGGATCAGGGTCTCTAAAAGGAGTGGAAATATGCACTTTTCCATCCCATGCACAGAGCTGGTCTGAAGCACGGCATTCTGGTCTATGGAGGTAAGATTGCTTTAACGTAAGACATCCGCCAGTGTATCTATGCATGTACTGCTGCCAGTGCCACACGGACTTTGCACTACAGCCAGGTGCTGGCATTAGTAATGATAAACCTTTCTCCACAATTTCCTCATAGTTCACTTTCTCAGAATAATTGGATCAAAAAATGAGCTTCTCATCTTCTAGCTCATTGCGTCTTCTCTCCCTCCTTCCTCCACCTTTCTGACAACTCTATGAGGCTCCCTGTCATCGAACCTTGTCATCGAGTCCTCAGAAGATTATTTTTACTTCTCTCTTATCTTCTTCCTTCACATCCCCAGGCTCTCATCAAGTCCTATTGCTCTTAAACTCCCCAAAACTAAATTCCCCAAAATATCTTCCTCCACCTGCTTAAACTCCAACCTCTCCACCTTTATCAAGATACCTAAAACTTGCATTTCTAGTGTTGTTTTTTTTAAACAGAAGAGCTTCCTCCCCTAAACATCAAATCCTTCTTAAAACATCATAAAAAGTCCACTTATTTTTTGTTGGACTAGGCTTTCTTAAATCCTGCAAGGTTTGCTTCATAATGGCTACATGGACCAGCCTCTGGATCCTGTATTTCTAGGTGCAGGCACTGAACCAAGCAAACCCTTCAGGGTCTCTTCATAGTGAAGTCAATAGATGATCTTAGACTGGGCCTACTGAGGCTTGTTCTGAGCTGAAGCTGTGATGAACTTGAACCCATAAGGAAAACCTTGGGTGTGATTTTGAAGGGCTGCTTTTACCAGAGCCCATGTTAGAGTTGGGTTGATCTCTGCTAAGCTTATTAGCATGCATGTAGGTTCTTTTGGTGTTTTTAATATGTTTTCTCTGTAGTGCTTTTACCTTAAGAATAAAATAGGCTTACATAGGAAGTGGTGTGTGTTACCTTATCATGGTGGGCAATCACTCTGTTATTAGTCTCTGAAGAGAAGGCAAGACAGGAATAACACAGTGAAGTCGGGGACCTGTTGAACATGGAAATACCCTGGTCAGAAAGCAGAGAGATACATGCCTCCACCTAAGAAAGGCAACAGACAAGGGAACCAGCAGCTTGAGATTTAGTGCCCTTTCTGTACCATAGAGAGGGAGCACAGGTGTGGTTGCCCTGAATTATGACAATAAATCTCTGTGTTTGAAACAGAAGAGCAGGAAATGTGCAGATGGTATGTGGCTTCTGTTTGTAGTTTATTTCTTATGTCGTGCCTAAAGTGTGCAAGATGGTTTACCGACAAGTTTGAAGATTAAGGACTTGATTAACTGTAGAGGAACCATGACGACCCCCTGGGGAATGCCTCTGATATAGGGGAGTCCTCAGAAGGCATGGCGTTGGTATAGAAAATGACTACAAGGCTGTAGGAAAGGGAGGATTGGGATAGTGCCAATAGTGATAGAGAAGGGATGAATAAAGGAGGGCTTGAGTGAAAATAAATAGGCTCATAAGTGCCCAGGTCCCTTTTTAAAATGGGACTGAAGTGCCTATTTCACTTAGGTGCTTTCAAAAATTTTACCCTTTGTGTTGGTCTTCAGTTCACATACGTTTCGTGGACTCCTTCAAGCTGAACCCACAGCTTAACCTCTAACAACTTGACTTACTAGGTGTGCTTATGCCAGGTAAGAAAGTAATAGCAACACATGTTGCAGTGTGTGTTGTGTCTTCTTCTAGTAACTCGTCTACATGGAGGATAGTGGCCTACTACAGTTACCAGCTAACACACTTAGCTTAAGTGATGGAGGGTTCTGCTGTGGCCCTCAAAGCCATGGGTGGAAATCTTGCTAATCAGTTGTGTCATGAGTCTTTACATAATTTACTATACTGCAGTAAAACTGGGCTCTAAAATGCATCTGGTAGAGCCTTTAAATTAATATATATCAGTCAGTCCTCATTCTTTATTGACAGAAAAAACTAGAAGCATTTATATTATTAATTGAATAAAAAATTAACTAGAAATTGGGAATCCTGGTTGGACAGAAAAAAAAAAGACAGACATAAAATATGTTCCAATTTAATTAATAAACATGCAAATAACTATACCAAGAAGTGTAAGGGTGCATTCTCTACCAGCCAAGAGATCTGATGAATAACATGTCTCTTTTTTCTGTGTGAAAAAACACTGTACTAATTCCCAGCACCACAGTAGAATTTCTTACTCTTATGTACCCTTTAAGGCTCATTAGAAGAGGCAGGAAACACACTCTCTGACTATTACTGATGTCAATATCAAGGCCATTGTGCATGTGAATATTGACTGCTGAGTACAGAGAAAGCCATATGATTATTTGGAAAACTAGACTTTTCCAAGTAGGCCACTACTGCCTATTTTGGATGTACAGAGAGATTACCATTCATTCTACCATGAACTGGGAAAACACTATGAAAGTATTTTCAAAACTTAAATAAAAATAAAGAGACCTAGAATCAGAGTTGCTTGGATCAGAAATAATTTTGTTGACACCCTACCCCGCATCTAAACCTTCTAAAATATTATATTTTTTTAGATTCTGTAATCAAAAGGAAATTACTTGGAAGCCTTAAAATGAAGAAAAATTTTTTTTTTAGAATCTTTCAACAGCACTAGTTATGAAAAGAATCTAAACTGAGCAAAATGTATTTTTCCTTCCATAGCATGGATGAGCCTCAAGAGACTTCCTTCCTGTGAGACTGCCAAGCTCAGCATGATATTCTGAGATGTTGAGGAGCTTTGATTTACGTTTCGTAAGGATGTCACCTTAAACTACTGGGAGATATACTGATGGATTAGTGAGCGAAGGAAAGCTTTGTAGGAGGGCAGGACCTAATAAACAGAAAGTGAGCTAGGAGAGTATAATACTAATTATTGTTGACAGGTAAGCAATGAAAAGTCATGTGAAAAAACAACCCTTCCCTATAGGATATCTTGAAGGCTACAAGTCTTTGATTCCTGTCCATCATCTGAGCAGCGATGATGGGCAAGAATTTTTTTTCACACAAAATTTCACACAAATTTTGGACAAGATGGAGGTGGAGGATGTGAGGGTGCCATCTCCTCATGCTCCCTCCTCCACCTTTTCTGCTTCTGGGCCTGTTCCAGAAGGAGAAATTGTGGTTCTGTAACCTCTACAGTTAACAGCATTAATTAGCACCATTCAAAGCAAATAAAAGATAGAGAGCTACTTCTCCTGCTAAAATGGGTTGCAAATGAAAAACTGTATCTGACTGTGTTTCAGAACATATGCACTTTTTTACAAGTTTTGTAAAAAAAAACCCAAGAAGAAGGTGATATTTACACAGAAAAGTGAGAAATTAATTTTTGCACTGATTTTTCACCTGTTTTAAATTTTTTCTAGTTAAACCTATAAATTCCAAAATAGAAAGTGAAAACCAAGGGCCTTACACATCAGGTATCACTAATCAAGTAGTGTACTTTGTTATTATTAATAATGATCTGTTGTATTACAGTAGCACTTAGAAGCTCCCTCAAAAGTCCAGGTGTAGGTGTAGGAGCATGTTGCAGGGAGAAGGGAGGGAAAGCAAACGTGGGAGGTGGCGGAGGCCAGAGTTGAATCCCAGTACTTATGCCAGCTACAGGGATTCTCATTTGCTGAAGCTGTGGGGAAATCCATTAGCAACCTGTAGGGGATTCCATACATTAGATTAGCTCTCAGAACTGTCTGCTTTAGGTGAGAGGCTACTCCGTCTGCAGCAGCACATAATATCGTAAGTGTAAAAGTGGCATAAATACCAATGTAACCCCTTCCTGCCGGGGCTCTTAGTTCTGTGCACAGAAGGTCATCCCATGTTGAAACTGGGAATATTCAAGAAAGACTTGGAAACTGGAAGGCAAAACCATTTCCCTTTTATTGAGGAAACATCTGGAGAACTGGACTGTTTTCAAAGCTACTGCTGGTGATGGTTAACTTCCAAGACAAGGCTATCTGGAAAACAAAGATAGTTGAACTTAAGTACCCAGCTGCAAAATATTGAGTATGATGGGATTAAACAGAATAATCAACCCATGCCCAAAACTGTATGTTGCAAACTGGGAACACACTGCTTGATTCTTCAGTCTCTTTATTCCTTAAAAAATAGTCATAGTTATGTTTATTCCCCTTGGCCCAATGTGTCCATGTAAACAACTGTTTTAAACAATAAACTTACTCAAGTCTGACATCAGGAATCAACTGATGAGAGTAGAATGTAAGATACAAAATACCAGACTAGAATTAAAAGTCCCCCTTCCCTCTCTCCTCCCCCACAAACAGCCCTGAAGAACAGAAGTCCCAGTGAGTGTTGCACAGCTGCCTCTGCATCTTGGCCTTCTGAATTCTTCTTTTGTAATTTTTATGTGGTACAATAAAGTTTTGCCATCACTGATGTAGGGCTTTATACCATCAATGAAAGTCAACAGCTTGAATTGCATCTACTTGGAAATTAATAGGGATTCAGTGCAGTTGTCTAAGAACTGGTGTAAGACGCTCATTGTGACTAACTGGCAGGTTCATGCGAGTTCTCTTCCTGAGCAGATTCTAGCAATAATCTAGTCTATAGGTCACAAAGGTTTGGATAACTGTAGAAACATCCAAATAAGTGAAAAATAGTAAAAAATGCTTTACCTGAAGTAGGTGTAAGGTATTTTTGGCCCAGGCTTCCATCAGATATTTGAAGAATAGACCAAAATCTAAAAGTGCCCGCAATTTTGAGCCACTTGAACAATGATGGATAAATTTCCCAGTGTGGAAGCATCTCTAATCTACCCTCAAGATAATTATTTTGAAAAAGTAAATTAATGTGGGATTCAGTACTTCTCTAGTAACAAACATGCCAAGGATAATCAGTGGAAAATATTCTTATAGTTTTAAGTGAGAGTAGGATTTGACACCTTCTGCCCCAACAATTACCTTAAAATAAACTTTCCCAAAATCTCTTTAGGAGTGGTAGTAGCCTTACGTGTTATACTAATATATGTAACTGAGTAACAATATAATCAATTATCTAAATATTAAAGGCTAACAGATTAGAAAAATCTTCCTTTTGTGAACTCAACACGTGAGCATTATTGGGCAGACTATATATCCCCACCCCTTGGACACAGATAGGTTAGGGTGGCTGCCAGCTGCATGATATTCTTTTCAGCCAAATCCAAAGGGGAAGCACCGTCATTTTCTGGTTCTTCATTTTGTGCTATGCTTACACAATACAATGATAGGTACCATATAAAAGTCTAAGATACTGTAGACAGATAATGATGTACTTTGGAGACTCCTCACAGTGATTTATGAGTATATGGTAACAGACTGCTTCAAATTGTTACCCTTTGAGGAGAAATTTAGATTACAATTGGAATGCGTAACTGTGTGATACCAAATGTCAGTATGGTCTAAAGTAAAGATGGACTGAAGTGTTGGATGGCCACTGAATGACTGTCATAATACTTTTGCTTCATCTCTAAAGTCGTTACCATATTGGGATATGACTTTTGCATGTCTGCATGTCCTAGTTGCAGCTGAGAGTATAAAATGATATGCTTAATATACCCTAATGAAGAGTGTTCTTGTGATATTTCTGGCCCAGACAGAAACACTATTTTCTAAGCAGGACTATTCTCACAAGATTTCCAGCCCAAGTTTGCTTATTTGGATGGTTAAGAGAGATAGGTATCATTGAGGGTGTAATTCAGAGACAGTGGGGTTGCACAGGTGGATATGAGGGTATAATTTGGACTGCAGAAGCTTTATTTCACCTTTTGATGCTAGGCTGAGTCTGCAGACCTGTCAATTATAAAGAAAAGGTAATCTTTTTACTTATAAACTAAGCAGACTTACAGTGGAAATAATTGAGAGGAAATAAACAATTTGGACCTCATGATGACTCTTGTAGAGTCATTTTTCACAGTATAACTGCATTTGAAGGTCTGAACTGAAGGGAAACACCACACTTTTCTGACTCACAAGTTCACAAAATATGAGGATTTACGGTGCAACTTAAATGTTGGAGTGAGAATTAAAGGTGGACATTCATGTCCTTTATGTTATGCTTTTCTCAAGATAATAGTTATCCTGTGTGGGTTATCTAGTTTTAACATATATAGGCATGGTTTCCAAAACAAACACTATTTGATCCTTAATTTGGAAATCCTTGTAATGCAGTATAAACTGAAATTCTTCCAGCAATTGTGAAGCAACAAGAAAAGCCCCAAATTACGATATTCATTATGGGAATTTTCCAGAATTAATGAGGAAATGTGAGGCTCTGTCTGCAGTTCTGATCCAGCTTGCAGGGGGAAGGGAGGCGGGTGTAGTGACACAATGGCTAGGCACTGCTCCAGCAGGCCATTTCCTAATAAAAAGAGTTATTATTATGCCATTAACGTGATAAACAGCTTGCACCGCATGAGTACAGAACCTGCAAATCTAAGGAAAAGGAAGCAGCACTATCTTGAGTCACATCCCACCTAAGGAAACTTTGCCATCAGTGTGGGTCATAACAGTGTTATGCCCAAAATAGCTTGGACAATTAAAGTCTGCATCAGTGTCACTTTTTCCCCTTGAGTGTTTGCCACATAAAGTAAGGCATTTAAAATGTAAACTTTGGCATTGGAGTGCTGTGAGCTTTCATCTATTCTTGTTTTCTTTGCCCTTGGCAAAGCTTTCATCTTGGCTAGCTCACATCTACACTTGAATGTGGATTAATAGAGAAGAAAATCTGTAGGGATGCTATGGCAGAAATAGTAAGAAATAAGTAAAAAATACCACTTTTCCTATGAAATACTTAGTGTAAAAAAATCTTCCTGTTCATGCTTTAAACTTTTTATGGCTAATATGAAATTCCCATTCTAAAAGGATCAGATATCTGTTAAAAGTTCCCATGTCGGGTATACAGATAATGTTGTGGCTCATTTATATTAGCTTGCATTGCATTTTGAGTTTGACAGTTAAATATTCAACGATCCACCATACAGAATGTTTAGTTAAGAAAGGATAATTTTGCTTGGCCATACGACATGACATATTGGAAAGCAACGTTATCTTCTCAGCTCTGCAAACTTGTCTGTGATTCTAAAATCATCTCACCCTTCGTGCACAGAACTCTCCTTGGCATCAGTGGGTATTCTTCTAGAGCGAGTTGGACATTTGAAATTGACATCCTCCATTTTTTGTCTTGAATACACAAGAAGTCACTTTAGTGATGATAGTGACTCTTGAGGGCTGCTCAAGAAATTGAATGATATAGTAGTGATATTCAGGAGCCAGTACAGTTTTGCCATCTGTCCCAACATTATTATACCATGACCATATGTCAGATAGATCTCACTGTAAATCAAGATGGTACAGAGAGGTGACTTGGAGTTACAAATGACCCCTCTAAACAGGAGGCATTAGTATTTTTAGCTGTCAGGGGAAAAGCATGGAATGAATGTTAAATAGCATTTTTCTGTAAAAAATGTTTAGTTTTTAGCTTCCAGTTTTTCACTGAAAAACTGAAATTTTTTTGCCCAAATGCAAATTTTCTGTAAAAATTTGTTTTGTTTGAAAAGTCATGTTCACTAAAAAAATGTTTTAATGAAAAAAAGTAAACCCACTATAATAAATTGTTTTTCTGTGAAATAACAAAACTACTTTTGTATGCACTTCCAGTTTCATATACGGTAGCATAATTTTTTGCCAGTAAGAACAATTTCAACATGTCAAGTCAATATGACAGACAGAAGAACTTAAGTTGGCCTTAAAATTTTCTGGACCTGAGTTATTGGAAAGGGGAAATTAGGCCATGAGTTGTCTGTCTCCTCTTTTGTTCTATAGCTGAATAGCAGGAAGGAGGAGGAGTTTTAGCAGGAGAAGAACACATGGCTAGCCCATAGCTCTCATGACATGTGGGGAACCTATGGCAGTGCCTGTTACTTTCAGGTCATTTTGCTCATTTGTGACCACATTATGCCTGCAGTTATTTTTTTTTGTCACCACTCTGGAGAAAAGTCTAGAGTCGTCTGTGGCCTTTGCCTTATTTCCTCATAAGGGAATAGGGTGAATGTTCTTTTTGATAGTGCCAGCCAGTATTTCCCAATAAACTAAATTCAGAACATGGATTGATTTTAAGATGTATTTATGAAATACATAAAATGAAGTAGGTTAGATTTTTTTAAAATCTACCACTGTCCTTATGGCAAAAATCAGTATTGCTAGCTTCTTTGTGAGTTCGGCAATGGTGGCCAGACTGAGTAGGCTGCTCCCGTGCAGGGCTCTCTGTTGGCTAAAAAACACATCCATGGAACAAGGAATCAATAAAGAAGAAATAGTATTTTTTAAAAAGTTTTATGTCAATCTTTATTTATTTAACATCACAGAGAACCAAACTCGTCTTAATATGACTTTTTTTTTCCTTAACTCACTCCACACAAAAAACACACCTCAGTGCTGAAGTGATAGGAGAAATTGTCACTTTGACATTGACCAAGGAGAAATTATACAAGTAATTGATGGTCATCACTCTAAAAACATGCTGGGCTCCAATGGATTTGAACTGAATTCAAAAATCTGTCAAACAAAACTCTTCCAATTGCTCCTTAAGGTGAGTGATTCTTCCACACATGACTCACAACACCATCCTTACAACCTTGGAAAAACCTGGAAGCCTGATAATCATACTGATCAATATCACTTCTGAATCTAGACTGTGAAATAAGTACTTATTTACCAGTTGCTAAACCCATTATTCCCTGTAGAAGCCTGTCTGCACAAGGAATAAGCTAGGGAAATGGTACTACCTCAAGTTAGCTAACATGATTTGAAACCCCCTTAGCATCTAGTGATGTGGACACAGGTTAACAGGTTACAATCATATTAGCTAGTCATATTGTAACCCAGAAAGAAGCCTAATTTAAAAAACACCTGATTTCCTAATTTGTTCTTCAGGTAAACCAGGGATTCTCAAACTGGCGTCATGAGCTCTCAGGGAGTTGCAAGATTATTATGTGGGGGGTTGCGAGCTATCAGCCTCCACCCCAAAGCCCTGCTTTACTTCCAGCATTTATAATAGTGTTAAATATAAAACATATGTTTTAATTTATAAATGGGGTCACACTCACAGGCTTTCTGTGTGAAAGGGGTCACGAATACAAAAGTTTGAGAATCACTGACAGTAACCCTAACCACTGACAGTACTCCCAAACCTTCTCTGCCTCCCCTGATGTTAATTGTTGCTGCTTCCCTGATTTCTGCATGTAAATAGCAGACTCTGAGTCCAGCGGTGGCAGAGCAATAGTAGAAGGGCAGAGGAATTCCGAAGCAGAAAAGGCAAGTACCAAAGGGGCAGGCAGATAGATTCAGGAACAGAGGCTGGGCAATGAAGCCGGATGGTATCGGGAGATCTGGTCCTGGCTGACAAAGGGAGAGGAATGCTCCTCTTTGTTCTCTGGGTTGTCACTGTTGTCATTTAAAGGTGTCTCCACTGAAGTTTCAACAATGTCTAAAGCTCACATTACCCTGAAAGATGGAGTAGGTAGGGGAGGGATGCAGTTCTGCAAAAGAAAACTTACAATGATTACTACTGTTGTACAATGCCTGGATGTCTCATGTTTGGCGTGGCCTATCTGTGTGTTCTGACAAAGGCTGCCTTTGTAAAGCCCTTTGATACATTTGCTAGAGTTACTCTGCTTCTATTTATAGGTGACTAAATGAGTGCTTGTCTGAATGCTGAGCTCTGTGGAAGGCAGAGCAAGAGTGCACCTTCTGATCTGTCAATCCCAGCACATGCTCTTTGAGCCTGGACTTGGATGCAGTGGAGTTGTCAGCAGACAGTGAGCTTTTTCTTGTGCAGAGGGAAACTCAGGTTTGCCATTGTATTTACCTAACCTCCTGGCTCGGTGGCTACTACTCTTGCCACTTTTACTCAGCCATAGTCTGTCCCCACTGTTCTGGGTGAGCATCTGAATTTGATTATTTGCACACAAGGCCACAATTTGCTGCATGTGTGTTGTCCACCCTCCTGAGACCCTCTCAGCCTGTGCTAAGGGACACTGGGGGTTTTCTTTCCATGAACCATTCCTGGAGATGGTAGAGATACTGCAGCTGTCCATTTTTCAGGTCTTTGCATCTATGCTTGAAGTTCTTCACCTCTCTAGAATGGATGGGATATATGTGGGATTAATGAGAATGATGAGGGCTACCATGAGAAGGTTGTCTGCTGACTGCCCAATTGACAGTTTCCTCTCTTCATTCATGTTCATCAATCAGATATGGGCAAGGTGGGCCAGAGCTGTGTCTATAAACATACTTTGATTTAATTTACAGCAGGCTGCAGAAGGTCCACTAAGTCTATGCAACTCCCTCCCCTGCGGTTAATTTGCGTGCACACAGAACTCAAAAGCTTCCCAGGGAACTTGGCAGCTTGTGTGCATACACTCTATGAGCCCAATTTTCAGTGCAACTGCTTACATGCTAAGGCACTGATCCAACTCCCAGTGAAGCAACTGAAAAGGTTCCCATTCATTTCTATGTCTCTTGGATCAGGCCCTGGGCTCATTTGACCATATGCCTTGTGCATACACAATGACTACCTAACTCACAACTGTATGTGTTCAAAAGTGGCCTTTGACAACTGAGGCCAATACTTCTACATAGTGAAAGAGCAGTATGTAAGATTAGAGTACAAAAGTTGTATCTTCTATTTTAGCTAATTAAAGGAAATATAAATCATTAGGAAACATCTGGCTTTCCAGAAAAGCTTTTGTAGGAAGCTCTTGGTTAACTCCTTCTGCATGACTTCAGAAGAATCTGTTAGCTTGAAATAAATGTTGTACATTAATAATGCAATAAACTTTATTAGGAAAATTATATTTCAAGATAACATTTTGTCAAGTGAAAAATATGCCTGTTGTTTACTTACACTGCAACCTCATTAGGAAAAGCGGTTACTAAATAAACATAATGATACTGAACCGATAACTGTAAAAGTCTGTTCCTAAAATTATACAGTCAAATAGCATAAAAAATACCTGCATGGACTTACAAGTAAAAGCGATTAAAAAAACCCCTTCAAGTTCTGTTCTGTTCTACTGTGTGTTATTAGTGAAGGGACTAACTATGAGTGGTCGGGGGGTGCTGTCATTTTGAGTTATTTAGCCGTGTTGGCAAAACTGAGATTCTAAGCTCTGTAGGGGCAGGCTGAAAAAATATTGGCTCTTTTGGCAAGATAGTTCTCCAACAGCTGAACCAAAGAGACTCCACAGTTGGAGGATTCTGTAGATTCCTATAACATATGTGTCAGACTGCAGGCAGAGCTCAGTTTTCAGATGTTTGCTGCCATCTAATGTCTAAATGTTTTATTGTTTGTTTCCACCTTTATAGATGTGAGTTTAACCAGATTGCTGAACTAGATCATTAGTGAAAGATGATTAGGGACAGATCAGAACACAGTCCCGCAATTGATGCTGCATGGGTGGACAATAAACTGAATTCATCTCCATGTAAACTCAGGGGTCTGCTTGTTTCCAGATCAGGGCTAGGCTGCTTTGTTCTTTGTAGAGTGAAATCTCAGGAAATCTGCAGATCCTGGTGTTTTTGATTTATTGCAAGGCAATAAGAACGAGAAACACTTTTTTGGTATAAACAGGATATTTGCTGATATTTGCTGAAAACAAAATTCAAATGTAATTACTGGAAAAAGGCTTAAATGATAGCTGTGTGATTTGGGAATATCTAAATAGTCCTGTTGCCTAAAATAAAATATGAAATACAAAAATTAAAAATACCACAAAAATATTTATAATTATGGCCAACTTTACTGCTAAAAATACAACTGAGCTCACTCCACAAGTAAGCACAAGTAAGCACTTATCTGAAAATCACACAGCAGCTATTTTTAAGTACTTCTCTAAAAAGCTTTAAAATAAATATAAATAAATACAGAACAGTACCATCTATTGACATCTATTGTCTGCTTTCATTTCTCTAATTTCAGGTACTTTTTATTTTTTAGAGGAATATATTTCAAAATTTCTGTCCATCTCCTTTATAAATCCCATGAATTTTAGTGTTCTTGATATCCAGTTGTCCTGAGCTTGGGCTGCGAAAAACAATTTAGTTACAAGATCTAAAGTAACATTTTCAAAAATGCCTAAGTCCCACTTTCAAAATGACATAGACACTTAGGAGCCCGAATCTTACTGAAAGTCAAAAATGGGTTCTGTTTCAGGTTCTGTAAGCAAGTGCACTCTCATTGTTATAGACCTAACAGCCCCTGCGCTCCGGCAGCCTCTTTGTGTCCCCTGCTGCTCCTATCTCCCCCTTCCTATCTCCTGCCCCATCGCCCCCTGCATTCCTCCCAGGTCCTACCCGTCCCTCTGCTCATCTTCAGCTCCTGCCCCTCTTCCCCTCTTGTTCCTATCTCCCATTTTCTACCCCCCTCCATCCCTGTCCTCAGTTTCCTAGCTCTGTTCCTGCTCCTAATTTCTCCCCCACCCTGACTTCTAGTCTCCCTGAGCACCTGCCCATCTCCCTGCTCTGCTTCTTTTCCCCTTTCCTCCTTTCTGCATTCATCACCACTCCAGATTCCAGTCACACCATTTGCTCCTTGTCCTAAATGCTGCCTGGACTCGATCGGGGCATCACTGAGAGCACAGGAGAGACAGTCTCCCCGCTCTCAATTCTGGTACCACAGTAATTCCTGGCAACCAGAAGTAGGAACTGCAGGGAAAGTGCTGCTCCCCAGGATGGAGTATGTTCAGTCACTCTGTGGGAACAGACCTACAATCTGCGAGTGGATGGAGCATACTCAGTGCAGAAGAATGAAGAATTTAGCTGCCATACTATAACTTGTCTCTAATGAGCGTGTGTGAACTGAAATTTTCTAGACTTATAGCTTAGCCAAATTTGGGCAGTTTTTCATGGAAAGAGTAAAAAACATCCTTGACACCAGGGCAAATTCCCTGGCAAATTTCAAGTCCCTGCTCCAAAACATACAGATGTTAGCGTTGCTCAATTACATGGTTGTTGTAGCAATTATTTTAACATGGGCAAAGCAGTGTGTTTATGGCTAAACAGTTTTTGCTGGAGCTTCTAAAAAAAACTAGTGATGCAATATTTCCATCAGCTCCAGCAATAATTTCTGTGGTGTGAGTAAGACTAGAAAACAAGGCCATACATTCAAACTCGCACATGCTCTGCTTTTGAAATGGAAACTATATTCCCTTAACCTTTCCAAGATCTTCAGAGTTCTTTTAACAGAGCAGTCCCTTGCAAAACACTTCTGTTGATTTTGAGTCAGTTCTGACTAGGCCCGGAGGACTGTCATTTATAAATATACTGGGACAGCACATATGTCACCTCACATCAGTGGGTTTAGATTGTAAACAATGTGGGACAAGAACCTTCCTGTGAAGTGACTCACTCTTTTGGGCACTCAGAAATGATTGCTAATCTCAGTGTAAAAGAAGTATCATGGGGAAGGTTTTCTGAAGGGTCTCTATAATGGGTTTGTCTATATTGCAAAGAACGCCCCCTTGTGACAGTTTCGGAGCCCAGACGTGGATTTGGGCTACAGCTCTAAAAAGAGCAGTGTAAATGTTCCTGCTTGGGCTGGAGCTCAGTTTCTGAAACCCACCCTCCTTCCCAGGATTCAGAGCCTGAGCAGAAACATCTGCACTATTATTTTTAGTGCCGTTGTGTGAATCCCATTAACGTGAGTCTGTGGACTCAGGCTCTGAGACTTACTGCCATAGGTTGGTGGGGTTTTTTTGCAGTGCAGATGTATTCTAAAGTCAGATTGTTCCCAGAAAAAGGACACCCCCACCCTTGTACCTGTGCAAACAGCTAGGCACAATTGTAATCCCTTTGCTCCTAAGAAAGCAGGACAGATCCCTCAAAGGGCTGTCTGGCCCCAACACTGCCTATGCACCAGCTAGTAGAAGGTGCTGCACCCCTGCAGATTCATAGTCCTAGCACGTTCTAACTTCAAACTAGGGCAGCTCTGCGCTGGCTGTTAAGCCTTCAAGGAGTCCATAATACGAAACAACTTTGCATGATGGTGACATTTGTATAATAATGTTGTAACTCATGTCCTAGATGGAGGGAAAATAATAGGAATCATGAAAAATGATGATTATGCAGCTAGGGCAGAGTGGCTGCCACTAAGGTAACTAATCTCACTAAGTAAAAAGTAATTTAAGTAAAATCCAATTTATCCCTATTACACTGGGGTATTAATGCAATTAACACCTTTTTCAATGTTATAGTACACTAATGTCTGTTTATGGTTGGACATTAATTGCTGTTAATTTGGGTCTTAATTTCTGCAAGTCAGATAAAGCTTTTGTAGATTAATGATATATAATAATACACCATTTAATACAAAATAGGGATCATATTAGTTTGCATTCATTTGTGAATACCAGTGAAGTTCTCTTTTGTAACATCCAAGGACTATTAACTTTAATTAGTTTAAATTATTAAAAAAGCTTGAAGATAAACATAGCATGTATAAACGTGGGTAATCACATAAACAGGCAGGATATTCTACCTGCAAATGTATCTGTAGTATCATTTTGAATGAACAAATTGAGATCATGCAAATGCTGAAGTTGAATCCAGTGCATAAATGGGTGTTTGAATGTTGTTTTGGTTTTGTGCTGGATCCTGGCTTCCAATTAAGCTAGAACATACTGAGAGGAAGTAGAACCTAGTTATAATTATTACATAGGAATCCAAGCACATTACAGCAACTATGCATTCCTGTTTGACACATGTATATTGTGAATATTATGTTTCTGTTCCATCTGTTTACGTCCAAGATTTAGCTATGGGTTTATTTTATATATTTGCTTTTGATTTATAAACAGTAAAAAATGCCACAGGTTTTGAGCACCTTGTCAGCTGTTTAAAATTGCAAACAAAATACAGTTTAATCAGCTTATCCCATTCCCCTAGCAGCTGCCTATAATGAAATTGTAATGCCCAGACCCCCACTCATCTTCAAATATCCCCTAGTTTTCTTCAAAGGTCAGGTGAAACAAATGTGCCCTGCAGCATTCCCTGAAAGTTAATAAAGCTGGGTTACCTAGATGGAGAATGCACTTCTTGCAATTCCCTCTGCCATCCAGAGAAGACTCTAGCATCAGTGCTTCTGCTGATTGCAACTGCCCACTCATGAGGAGAGAGGTAGGCTCTTCCCAGGTCATTTGGGGCTTTATATGTCCATGCCAATGCCTTAAAATCATCTGAAAGCTCACAGGTATGCAGTGCAGTGTCTGATGTTCTTTATAGATGCCCTGCTAACCAAGGCAGATGCTTTCTCCACCACTTCCAGCTTCTGAATTTAGAGTAACAGCCGTGTTAGTCTGTATTCGCAAAAAGAAAAGGAGTACTTGTGGCACCTTAGAGACTAACCAATTTATTTGAACACGAGCTTTTGTGAGCTACAGCTCACTTCAGCGGATGCATACCGTGGAAACTGCAGAAGACATTATATACACACAGAGACCATGAAACAATACCTCCTTCCACTCCACTGTCCTGCTGGTAATAGCTTATCAAAAGTGATCATCAAGTTGGGCCATTTCCAGCACAAATCCAGGTTTTCTCACCCTCCACCCCCACCCCCCACAAACTCACTCTCCTGCTGGTAATAGCCCCATCCAAAGTGACCACTCTCTTCACAATGTGTATGATAATCAAGGTGGGCCATTTCCAGCACAAATCCAGGTTCTCTCACCCCCCACCCCCATACACACACAAACTCACTCTCCTGCTGGTAATAGCTTATCCAAAGTGACCACTCTCCCTACAATGTGCATGGTAATCAAGGTGGGCCATTTCCAGCACAAATCCAGGCTTTCTCACCCCCCCCCCCTTCCCGGGGACACACACACACACACACACACAAACTCGCTCTCCTGCTGGCAATAGCTCATCCAAACTGACCACTCTCCAAGTTTAAATCCAAGTTTAACCAGAACGTCTGGGGTGGGGGGGTTAGGAAAAAACAAGGGGAAATAGGCTACCTTGCATAATGACTTAGCCACTCCCAGTCTCTATTTAAGCCTAAATTAATAGTATCCAATTTGCAAATGAATTCCAATTCAGCAGTTTCTCGCTGGAGTCTGGATTTGAAGTTTTTTTGTTTTAAGATAGCGACCTTCATGTCTGTGATTGCGTGACCAGAGAGATTGAAGTGTTCTCCGACTGGTTTATGAATGTTGTAATTCTTGACATCTGATTTGTGTCCATTTATTCTTTTACGCAGAGACTGTCCAGTTTGACCAATGTACATGGCAGAGGGGCATTGCTGGCACATGATGGCATATATCACATTGGTGGATGTGCAGGTGAACGAGCCTCTGATAGTGTGGCTGATGTTATTAGGCCCTGTGATGGTGTCCCCTGAATAGATATGTGGGCACAGTTGGCAACGGGCTTTGTTGCAAGGATAAGTTCCTGGGATAGTGGTTCTGTTGTGTGGTATGTGGCTGTTGGTGAGTATTTGCTTCAGGTTGGGGGGCTGTCTGTAGGCAAGGACTGGCCTGTCTCCCAAGATTTGTGAGAGTGTTGGATAGGTTCAGGATAGGTTGTAGATCCTTAATAATGTGTTGGAGGGGTTTTAGTTGGGGGCTGAAGGTGACGGCCTGGATTTGTGCTGGAAATGGCCCACCTTGATTATCATACACATTGTGAAGAGAGTGGTCACTTTGGATGGGCTATTACCAGCAGGAGAGTGAGTTTGTGTGTGTATGGGGGTGGGGGTGAGAAAACCTGGATTTGTGCTGGAAATGGCCCACCTTGATTATCATGCACATTGTAGGGAGAGTGGTCACTTTGGATAAGCTGTTACCAGCAGGAGAGTGAGTTTGTGGGGGCGGGGGGGGGGGGGGGGGCGGGGCGGAGGGTGAGAAAACCTGGATTTGTGCGGGAAATGGCCCAACTTGATGATCACCTTAGATAAGCTATTACCAGCAGGACAGTGGGGTGGGAGGAGGTATTGTTTCATGGTCTCTGTGTGTATATAATGTCTTCTGCAGTTTCCATGGTATGCTTCCGATGAAGTGAGCTGTAGCTCACGAAAGCTCATGCTCAAATAAATTGGTTAGTCTCTAAGGTGCCACAAGTACTCCTTTTCTTCTGAATTTAGTTATGATTCAGCCACTTGTAGAGCACATTGCAGTGTCTAACCATGAAGTGCCAATGGCACAGATGATGGAAGTAAGATCCATCTCCTAAGGATAAGGCTGCACTGCACTTGTCTGGAGGGATAATAATATTCCTTCCTAACTATTGCGTCTACCTGATCTAAATGCAGTGTTTGGTTTAGCCAGACCCCCAACACTTGAGTTGCCAATAAACACTGAATTCCCTCAATCATGGGGATAGAGAGAATTTCTGCCATTTCTTCTGGTTGTTTCTTCCAATCTACTAGCAGCAGTTATCATACCTAGCTCTATGTTAACCTCTTCCAATTCCCCAGCCAAGTATAGAGACCATGCACCCTAGTAGGCAGAAAGAAGAAAAGTCATTCTTAAATCTGTTCCTGTGTTTCTTACGATGTAATCCATTGGGCCATTGCTAGACCTACCATGAGTCTGGCAGTGGTATACAGAGGAATACTGAACGTTAAAATTTTACAATGGATAATTGATTGGCAGTTGGGCCCTTCTTACTATTTCTCCTCCTGTGTCCCTTCACACCTCAGGTATCGTGATTCTTCTTTATATATACATATATATATATAAATATATAAAAGCATGCTTTTATATATTTTGCTTTTCTCTTTTCTTTTCCCTGTCTCCCTTTTCCTCGTTTTTGCTCACTCCCCAGAATGCTACCTGATGCTCAGGCTGTGAGTCCAGAGGAGCATCCATTGTCAGTTCTGTGGGGCCAGGGCATTCATGAGTACAGCTGAACTGTTTGCTGTTAGAACAGAGATATGAAGCTTTGTCCAGGGAATTGCTTCCTGAGCCTGTAACCTCCTGCACATGAGTTGTTTCCATGGTCACCCACATATGGGGCCACCACAGAAGAAGGGAGGCAAAGTGGGTTTCAAGAAACTGCCCAACACTTTAACTATAGCAGCATATTTGCAGTGTGAAGTCAAAGTGGATCCAGACTCATGCAGCTTTCTCTACCCCCTCTGCTCTTCTATCTTTCCCTGGCCCTTGTCTCCATCCTTGAACTTGTCTGGCACTTTCCCCGGTGGGGAAACACTGAGGATACTATAAAGAGTGAAAGTGCTGAGTTATTGTTTTATATATTAATTTACTGTGATATCCTAAGGGAGTCAGGTGCACAATTACTATTGAATTTTAATGGCAGTTGGGCACCTAATTCCCTTAGTCCAGTGTTTCCAAACTTGGGATGCCGCTTGTTCAGGGAAAGCCCCTGGTGGGCCGGGCCGGTTTGTTTACCTGCCTCTTCCACAGGTTCAGCTGATCGCGGCTCCCACAGGCCGCTGTTCACCACTCCAGGACAATGGGGGCTGCGGAAAGTGGCAGCTGGTACGTCCCTCAGCCTTCGCCGCTTCCTGCAGCCCCCATTGGCCTGCAGCAGCAAACCGCGGCCAGTGGGAGCCATGATCAGCAAGACCTGCGGATGGGGCAGGTAAACAAACTGGCCCAGCCTGCCAGGGGCTTCCCCTGAACAAGCAGCGTCCCAAGTTTGGGAAACACTGCCTTAGTCTCCTTTGAAAATACTACTCATAACATTTGAATCTAATTGTAGACCAGGCTTTCTGGGCTCTATAGTTTCTGGCTCTGCAGAGAGCTTGTTTTTCCACTGTACTCAGGCAAGCGCTTGTGTTGATTGGCAAGTGCTGATGGAACTCCTGGGAGGGTGGAATAAAAGCTGGTTGCTGGTGTCCAGTGTCGAAAATACAGTGGAGGCAGGAATTCAGGAAGCTTGAAGTACAACAAATCAGACCTGATCTTGGAGAAGATGACAGAGAGGCAGGCCCTTAATCATGATTTCTCCTTAAAATCATCCAGAATCACATGATCAACTATTCTCCCTGGCCATAGTGTCTGTGCAACCATTTGCAATAGGGTACAGGTTTTGTCACTTGTTTTTCCAAGTGACGAACGTGACTGAGGAATGATCCAGCTACATTATTTTTGTATCTTGTGAGGGGTCTGTACAAGGAGGTGGTGTCAGAGAAAAGAGGCTGTTCCAAGCAGAGAGCACCGGCAAGGCTCCAGTGATATCATCCCATGTTAGCGGGGAAGCTGTTAAATCAAGTCGATGACAGTCAGTGAGGTACAGAATTGTGAACTTTATTGATCATGTCTGTGGGGCGTGAGGATTCACTCTGCAATGACTAATCTTCCAGGGTCCTGTCCCAAAGTCACTGGGCTAAGTCTCCAGCCAGGATTCGTCTCTCAGGACTGTCTCTTTGGCTGTTACAGTGTTCTGGGCAGGAATCGGTAAGGGATTTCCTAATTCTAGCTAACATACTCATTTGAATGCTCTGAAACGTGGGGAGGGGAGCTGGCTTTTGTTTAAAAGAGAGAGAAGTGCTGTGAAGATTTCAGACACCATTGTCTTACTGTGCAGTGTAAAATGGTGTCTTTCTCTTTTGATTACAGTACAGATGATGGAAGCCAGAACATCTCCTTTGGCGCACTAGGGGGCACTGGAGTATTGAAGAAGGAAGGTGCTTTGTAACAGACATTCCAGAAAATAATGAATGTTTCCTGGTATGAAAAGGGAATGGGGGGAGCAGAAGATGGCAGAACAATGACAATTCATTATCGTGCTTCTGAATCCTCCTTTATCTTGAGCATTAAAGTTTATATAGCCCTGAGAGCATTTGAATAAACATATGTTTAAGCATGCTCTTTAGTCCCCAGACTGAATCTATCTGATTTTTCCTTGTCAGGTGTTTGCATTTTCCTTGAATACTTTTCATTATAAGTATTAATAGGTTAGGCTTGAGATACTGTTGAACATAACACCCACTGAGTTCCACCCACTCCTAATACTGGAATCCGTGGAACTTGGTTTTTCAGCCTCAGCATATCACTTAGCCTCTGCACCCACAATGTGGACCTAATTTAGGTCATTCTTTGTTTAGCACATGGAATTTTTTGTAAAAGTGCAAACAGGTTTCATTGTCTTTATGTCTTCCCCACTCTGTATTCCCAGCCATATCTTTCTGAGTTTATATGGAAATGATATCCAGCTCTCTGCAGTTACAGAAAGAAAATAACAGTCCTCATTAGATGTCGTGACACTTCCCTGTTTCTAAAGGAATGACTCCTCTGCACAGCAGACAGCTCTTAAGGAGGCTGGTTTTAAGGAGGCTGCTCAGTGGATTTTAGAAGATACAGCTCCCCCATGACTTCAGGGCAGTGAACATATTCAATATTTGGAATTGGAAAGACTGATTTTAAAAGGAGAGGGCAACAGAACTGGAGCTCAGGTTCTGAAGCCCAAGGAAGACTAGTGTAAGCCCTGCTAGCCTGAATCTGTCCACTCAGACCGGGAGGCTTGCTCCCAAATTCCAGAAAGGGTGGAAACAACTTGTGACCCATCTGGAGGGCTGAGTCACAGAAGGGGGCAGACCACTGTAGGGCAGGGACAATCTGTCAGCAGGTGGTGCCAAGATAGAAGAGTGCCTTCTGCTCCCTTGCCTGACCACTAGGTGGCAGAGGTGGGGAATGGACCCTTTCTCATACACACACACCCTTGCATCAGCTGCCTAATAATGTGGGTGGCAACCTGGGGGAGATATAGTCTCCTCAGAGGTGCCACACCTGCTTCACGCCTGTGGGTGGGATGGGGCAGGGAACGGGTGGAGCCTTGTCTTTGTCCACCCCCCAAAGGCACTGGCAACATAGTGGATCAATGCTCCAGGGCATTTATGCTGCACTAGGTATAGAGATGAGTCAGTGCACTTCCACTTGAAGCAAGGGGAACCCAGGAGTAAAAATCTGCATCCTGGGCTGCTCTTTACATCTTTGCCCAGGGCTCCTGGGAAAGCCCCACGTCACCCCTAAGGAGCTAAAAGAATCTGTGAAAGTGTTTTAAATTGAGAGTGATGCTAAAGTATGTGAAATATATGTATCTGTACCTGGAAGACCGTGTCTAAAGCTTCACAAAATAGAACAAGCTGGTCTGATTGTGCCCAGTGCAATTCAGCAGGGAAAACATGTTCACTTGATGTTGCTAGGTTACCAGCCTTATTTACAGATAGTTAGAAGTTTCCAGAGCAGAGACATCGGAGAAGCTTTGTGAGCAGAAGAAAGAAGGGAGGGGGGAACATCCTAAGGTCGATTTTTTTTTTAAGCTACATTACATGGTGAGGCCTAGTGTGAAAGAATGGTAAAAGGAGAGGGCAACAAATAACTGGCTATGTTATCACTTTTTCCTGGTCCTGTTTTCCTTCCCCCACCCCACACCGTTCATAACATTTTTAATTTCTTTACACTTCCACTTCCTCCCTGCAGTTGCTTTCCTTCCACTTTTTAATATATTTTTACTCTGTTGACCTATAGGCATGGGAGATGGGTATCATAGGCTGGGGGAGGCTGTGCCTCCCCAAACAGCCAGGCATGGCCCCGCCCATGCTCTGCCCCCAGCCCCTCCTGCTAGTTCCCCTGTCCCTGTGCTGTGGCCCTAGCAAGGGCTCAGGCTGAGACTGGTGCTGGGGCCATGCCGCCCATCCTCCCAATGCTCTGGGGCTGCGGAGGCTGGGGCCGCACCGCCTCCCCTCCCAGTGCTTCAGGGCTCGGGGGGTTGGGGCTGCATCACCCACCCTCCCTGTGCTCCTGTGATGGGTGTGCTAGCCTGGAGGGGGGGGCGCGGCTCTGAGCTTCAGCGGAGTGTGTGCGCATGTACAGAAGGGGTGAGCTTGGGGGCTAGCCTCCCCCAGCCGGCAGTTCACGTGCTGCCCATGCCTATGGTCCCTGCTCCATTTTTGTGCTTTAGCTCTCTCCATTTCCCTCTCTTGCCTAGCTGCAAGTTCTACCTTATTTCTCGTTCCTCTCTTTCTGTCTATGTTCTCTGTCTCTGCCTGCTTGTATTTCCAGTCCTTTCATCTATCTTTGCTTCCTAAGGTCTACTCTCCTATGCTTCACTGCCCACCAGAGACCTCCTTCCACCCCAGGTCTTGTATTCTCCCCCCATTAACCCTCTCTAGGCTTCAGCATTCATCCTATTCCACCTCTCCACTCTCCCTTCCCTTGTCTTCCCTTGCCATTAAGCTTTTCACAGGCCCCTAAATTCCCTTTCCACTGGGCAAGGAGCTACCATTGCTATAGCCCTCCTATCATAGCTCTCATCTTAGCTTCCCTCAGCTGTAGCTGGAAGCAGGCATGACTTTCAGTTAGCAGCTGGATGGTGGCTGACAGCATGAAAGGTAGCTGTTGGGAGGAGAGATGGCTAGTGGTAATAATGCTTTGCAAAACTGAGAGAGGAAAGAGGTGGATGGCTTGTTGGGTGGCCAGATATCCTATGAAAAAAGAAAAGGAGTACTTGAGGCTGGTAGGAAGTGAGTACTTCTCCTTTTCTTTTCCTTTTCTTTTTGCGAATACAGACTAACACGGCTGTTACTCTGAAACAGATATCCTATGGTTTCACTGCAACTGGATCAAAACCTTGATATCCACAAAACCAGGAAGGATACCACAGTGACTCCAAATTGGAACAATCCCAGTAAACAGGGATGTCCCATCATTCTGTTGCTCAGGTCTTTGTTCCAGTGTGGCAAGCAATGATTTTACTGAACAGAAAGCTTTGGACAGCAAAGAGTGACAAACAAATACAATTATTTATGGCACAAAGATTTTTAGTTCCCAGAACCTGGAATTAGAACCTAGAGAATGAATGCATTTGTTTTTCATTTCTATAATCTATGATCCCAATTCACATCCACATCGGTCTGTGCACCAGGTTAAGGAAGCTGACTCAGACTTGCTTTAAACAGTGCAGACAAGGCCAAACAACAGTATAGTTGGGATTATAAATCATTCTCTGTCCTAGTTCTGACCTGTCCAAATTGGTCAGCCAGAACTGAGTATACAATGAGTTTAAACATGGTTCCTTGACTCAGGTCATAGATCAGTGTTTCTAGCGGTGAAAACTGAGAGTAGAATTTGGGCTTTCTTAAAATTGTATGAAAAAAAGTTATATTAATATATAACTAAGGATAGAGCTATTTCAAAATGTCTATAATCAGCTTCTCCATTTCCTTAAATCTTACTGGATACTGAGTGGGTTTTCCCAGGTTCACCCTCATGACTAATCTCTTATTTTTGTTGCTGCATTAATCTGAAAAAAAGACATACCACTTCCCTAAATAAAAACTGTTCAGGCTTGCAAAGGCTAAACAAAGGCTGATTTCTTGCTGCCTACCGACTAATCAGTGAGAAGGGAGAAAGATGCCAGAGCTATTTTTGTGTTTGGAATCAGACTCTATCCTGTGATTCCATTATGTTGGAATAACTCGTTCATCACCCAATCAAACTTGGTCAGTCTAAAAAAGGTTAATTAAAAATGCAGGACAAAGAGTCCCTTTTGTGAGGTACAGTGATTCAGCATCTGGAAAGTTTTGTAATGTTTCTGTTCCCACACAAAATAAAACCATTTAAAGGATGGCAAGCCAACAGGCTGCATATAGTATGGTACAGATGGAGAACTTTGTTTAGATATCATTCTGGTATGAAAGAGGTAATCTGCAAAGAAAGCACCTGTGACTCACTTTGCACTGCTGCACAGAGGAATGAATAGATATAAGGCACCCTGGGATGAGGTGTACAAAGCCCCACACTGGAGAGGAAGCAGTTAAGGAACCTTTGGGTCAAGGTAGCTCCACCCCATTACACCTGAAATGCATGCACAAGCTGGAGGAGGAGCTTAAAAAGTGACCAGAGTACTTACTTGCAAGTAGCTAGTGGAGGTGAATGGATCTATACTCTGAAGCTCTGCAAAAAGAGTACTATGAGAGGCCTAATTGCTGGAGCTTCTGCTTCTTAATGGTCTACCCAACCTGCTGAGGGCAAAGGATGCTGGGCATTTGAAAGGTTGGAGACTTATTATTTGATTTATTTTGTTATGTCTTTGCTGTTTCCTGTTGTGTGGAGAGGCTGGTAGGAAGTGATCCAGGGTGCAGGACTCAACTATGTACCTTTGGGATGTGGATTAGAATCTGCTGGAGATGGTGTGCTAGGTATCCTCCACCCACCCCCTGACAGGGCTGGTGGTGAAAAACCTATACCTGCTACCAGACAGCCAGGACTGTCAAGACCCTGATCAGGGCATCCTGATTCTGGCTTGGTGAAGTTTAACTAGCCTTTGTGGAATGCTTTGGATATGTCTATGCAATATTTTAGCTTGAGTGTCTCAGCCTGGATCAACAGACTCAGGCTAGCAGGGCTCATACCACTGCCCTAAAAATAGCTGTGTGGGCAGCTCTTTGAAGTCCTGGCTTGAACTGGAGCTCAGGTTCTGAAGCCCAAGGAGGACTAGTGTAAGCCCTGCTAGCCTGAATCTGTCCACTCAGACCGGGAGGCTTGCTCCCAAATTCCAGAAAGGGTGGAAACAACTTGTGACCCATCTGCAGGGCTGAGTCACAGAAGGGGGCAGACCACTGTAGGGCAGGGACAATCTGTCAGCAGGTGGTGCCAAGATAGAAGAGTGCCTTCTGCTCCCTTGCTTGACCACTAGGTGGCAGAGGTGAGGAGTGGACCCTTTCTCACACACACACACCCTTGCATCAGCTACCTAATAATGTGGGTGGCAACCTGGGGGAGATATAGTCTCCTCAGAGGTGCCACACCTGCTTCACACCTGTGGGTGGGATGGGGCAGGGAATGGGTGGAGCCTTGTCTTTGTCCACCCCCCAAAGGCACTGGCAACATAGTGGATCAATGCTCCAGGGCATTTATGCTGCACTAGGTATAGAGATGAGTCAGTGCACTTCCACTTGAAGCAAGGGGAACCCAGGAGTAAAAATCTGCATCCTGGGCTGCTCTTTACATCTTTGCCCAGGGCTCCTGGGAAAGCCCCACGTCACCCCTAAGGAGCTAAAAGAATCTGTGAAAGTGTTTTAAATTGAGAGTGATGCTAAAGTATGTGAAATATATGTATCTGTACCTGGAAGACCGTGTCTAAAGCTTCACAAAATAGAACAAGCTGATCTGATTGTGCCCAGTGCAATTCAGCAGGGAAAACATGTTCACTTGATGTTGCTAGGTTACCAGCCTTATTTACAGATAGTTAGAAGTTTCCAGAGCAGAGACATCGGAGAAGCTTTGTGAGCAGAAGTAAGAAGGGAGGGGGGAACATCCTATGGTCGATTTTTTTTTTTTTTTAAACTACATTACATGGTGAGGCTTAGTGTGAAAGAATGGTGAAGACAGTGAGAAGCAGTGCAACACAGAACTAGAAGTATCACACTCTAAGTAGTTCAGACTTCAGAAGACATTGTTAGATGAGACAAATAGGGGGTGGGAGTGAGGCAAAAATAGTGTAAATACTATATGTTGCTTTAATTGATTCATATGTAACCAGCTTTAGCAAGATTCAGCAGCCAGAAAAGGAGAATTGTAGACATGGAGCACAAGAACACTACACAAATATGCCTGCTAAAGGCAGGGTGTAAATTGGTGTAGCTCCATTATAATCAATGCAGTTAAGCCAATTTCCTTCAATTGAAAATTGGGCCCTTTGTCTTTTGCCTGGGATGTGCAAGACGGAAGTGAAATCTGCAGAGAATGAGGGATGGAGACTAAGATCAGGCTTTTTCCCAGAGTGATGATATATGAGCAGAAGCCTCTTTTAGGAAGGGGCCTAGAGAACTGACAAAGCTGACCCAAAGAGGATTGAAGAAGTGAATGACCACAACCATTTGGTCCTATCATAGAGAAAGTAGCAGGCAGACTAGAAGGATCCACATTTGGGATGTGTGTGCTGTGAGAGACTGGGATGAACTTCTCGATGAGGCTTGTTGGCTGACTCTTCTCTTGCCTTTTCTCAACCTTAAAGTTAAATGTAGTGTTTATGTGGAAGATGTGAACAAAATCACCTTGCCATATTGGAGTTTGCCAGCTTCATACATATTTGCTTTCTGCTTAAAAATGGCTTCCAGATTTATTTTTCTCTAGATTAATCTTAAGCAACTTGTTTTTCAGATAAAGAAGTCATGTCTTCATCTGCTCATATTTGGGCATGATTGTTCCAGGGGGCACAGTGGATGGACTCCTCTCCCCACACAATGCCACACAACTTTGTGAGGTGTCACTTATAACCCCTAGTCAAGCCAGCTGACTCCGCAGGCCGGGCAATAGGCCACTTTGTAAAAATTGTGTCCTGGGCTAGTGAAACAGCTTGGCTGAAAAGAAATTTGTCTCAATTTATGGAATATGACTCCACCAAACACAGATCAGAAAATCTAGTCCTTCCAGAACAACACTGATGATTAAAGCTCCTAGAATCAGATTTTCAAAGCCACATACAAGACTTAGACACCTCATTCTTCTTTAATCCTTTAGGCAGTTTTGAAAATGGCAGCCTTAATACCGAAATATGTGAGAAATAGGGTTTTCTTTGCTTTTTATCCTATTGTTTCCCAAATGCATATGTAAACATACTTTGAAATGAACAATAGTATAATCTTTTACAATACAGTAGTTGCATACAGTCAGTCTTAATTACTCCATCAGGCCTACTATAATTGACTCTAAAATGTTTGCTTGTTTTAACTGGGGGCTAAACTGAGGTAGTTGGGAATAGCACAAATGCTGAAATCTGAGTGTTAAAACCAATCAGAGTGTAGGAATCTGAATACTGACTGGTTACTAAAACCTCCCACATATTGTGAGTCAGATATTGGACTGTGCGTCTGCAATCTGATTGGCTGGGACCATTCAATTTCAGTGTGATACAGTGCTGGAGAATGAGAGAGAGCAAGTAAAAAAAAACGTGTGAATAGCCTATTCTACTGGTTTGTCGCTTGCGTGAATTAACATCTGTCATGTAAAAATTTTAGACTCTGTTGCTCGAGAAGCTTGAGTTGTGCTGGAAAGTGGTAGTAGCTACAGGAATTGTACCAAATTCTGCTCTGTTAACTCTGCAATTCCATCTGAAATAACTTCCTGGCTTCACTAGAGCTCTCCTGGTGCATGCCCATATAACTGAGAACAGAGTTTGGCTTAGTTCATTCAGAGGCACAGAGGAGTGGGAACAACTTTTAACAGGCAGAGCTGGTGCTGCATCTTAAGGCCAGCTGGTGTGCAGTGTGAGCATGGGCCATCACATGACTGAGCTTAGTGAAGGAATCATTGGGTGAAATTGTATGGCCTGTGTTATGCAGCAGGTCTGACTAGATGATTGTAATAGCCCCTTCTGGCCTTTAAGTCTGAGTTTTCATTTAGAAATCCCCCTTTGGGATTCTAGAGTAATAAAAGCACTAGCATTCTGGGGACTCAAGCCACCAAATCTTGGCTACCTCCTGCAGAAGTGTACTGGGATTTGATCTTGCAAGGTGCTCAGCACTCTGGTCATGAACCACCTGGTTAACTTGAAGCACCTGTCTCATCCCATTTCAGTGGAAATATTCAAGTGCTTAAAGTTGAGTACATGCTTCTGTGCTTTACTGGTCTGGAGATAGAGCGCCTTGCAAGATGAAGCCCTACCTGGTGAAGGCACCTCTTGTGGCCTCTCCTCAGAGCACTCCTTGCAGGGAAATCTGAACAGGCCTTTACTTTTTAGTCAGATTTGTAATTAAAAAAACAATTGTACATGGGAACCAGATAAGGGTGCCACATTGTCAAAGCTCATTAGGTACCCAAAGATGCAAATAGGTTTCTAATGGGGCTTTGAAAAGCACCTAGGTACCTAACAAGTTTTAAAAAATCTGGCCCTAAGTGACTTTGTTGGAGTTTTCAGTGACAGTGGAGATTGATTTGGCTAAACTGTGTTAATACGGAGGTGCCATTTCTCTAGTTTTTAGTTTGATTTGAGTAATCACACAGCAGCTCAGTGACTGAATATGGATGTTTGTGTCAGATATTTGGTTTCTTCTCTAAAGTTTAATGCTTGCTATGAGGTGGTTTGCTTTGGACAAAAGCTCTTGTTCCTGTGCACTGGTGTACGGTGTTTGTTATATCCTATTTATTACAGATGCTCCGTCAAACACTACAATTTAATCGGGTCTATACTCACTATAGCCAATTACCTAACAAGAATACACTTTGCTTTATCAGTCAACAACAAAATCCCATTTGGAATACTAATATCTAGTCCTTTCTTTGTTCCTTTATTCTTTCTTTGAAAAGCCTGAATACATTATACCATTATACATTAGCACCCAGATTTTGATCTCATGTGTAAATCAGGTTACAGCCATGGAGGAACTACATTGGTATAAATGAGATCAGATTTGGGCCCAGTTACTCTGGGTTGACACTTTACTAAATGGAGACTAAATCTGGCCTCTTATGTAGTCTGAAACAGAAATACACCACTGTAATTTTATTAATTTATTATCAGCTTTGTAAGGGTTTTTTCCCTGAACATCAAGGACTTATAAGAAATAGAAAGGCATTTGTAATGGTCAGAAATACTGATAGGAAATCTATCTAAAAGTTTTCTGTAGCAATCATCACGGTTGTATTGAAGTTTTGTGGGTCTTTTTTTACAGGTAAATTAAATCTTCGTGGTGAGGCCCTAGAAGACTTCACAGAATGTCCTCCCTGTCTCTCCCATTCCTGGTTACAAGAGACTGCTTGGGGAAGACATCTACTTTTTTTTTTTTTTTTTCTTAAACTCACCATTCTGTTATGGTGGAAATGCTTTGTAAAAGAGACGGAACTTCCAAGTTATTTTGAAGGTCGTCAGATTCTGGCTTAGTCTGTTAGTCTCTGGATGTTCCTCTGAATGTCTTGTCCCAGAATGTTTTCCCTCATGGGCTTTGACAGCTGTATTTATTAGGGCTGATAGAAAATTTTTCATCAAAACTAAGCAAACATGTAAAAATGTTCATGTTAAGTATCTGCTTTCCTAGGGAAACAATTGCTTTCTTTATGTTAAAAAGCAACATTTTGTTGGATTGGTTGGTTTTTTGTGGTAAGGAAAATATTGAACTCTTTGTTTTGGCTTTGAGCTGAAAAGTTTGGGGTTATTTGGTTTAACCCTCCCCCTAGTATTTTATGACCTTGCTGGGTCATGGTTGGAACCATGGTCATCGATTTTGCTAGGTCCTGATCCATTGATAGCTTAGATGAAGAGGACCCAGGCCTTAAACTGGTAATGGAAGTGGGCTGAGAGCCAATGGAGGCATTGGAGCATATAGATGACATGTCATGGCTTGTCCCATTGAGAATGCAAATAACTTCACGCTGCACCAGCTGGAGTCTCTGCATTGCATCCAGCTTCAGTCCTAGGTGCAGTGAATTCCAATAATGTAGTGTGGCGGTGACAAATGAGTAGATAGCTGTGGACAAATCTTCATCCAGGAGGAAGGGGCAAAATTTCATTATCTGCAGATGAAACCATCTTTGCCATTAATGTTACTTGATCATTATGAGATTAGTGAGTCTTTGCACCAATCTACAGAATGTGGAGGCCTCCTACTTGTTCTTTCACAAGCCTGGAAAGTGCAGATCTCTTTTACGGGAGATTATTTCAATATTTTTAAGGGCTTCTTGAGCTGCAATGGCTGTTATGGGGCAAACCCCATCAGGGTGAAGTGTTTCATAAAGTTTGGGCTAATTTTTAGAGTTTCTGCTTCTGCAAGTTTCTTTGTTCAGTACACCTTCGCTATAATGAATCTGTTGGGATCCAAACCTTTTCTTCTTTTATTGCCAGGGGTTTGTTATAGCAAAGGGCAATCAAAATGGACCATAAACTGCTGGAGTAAGTTAATGAGGTGGCTTTGGATAAAGGTGTTAGCTTTATTAATAATTATAATAACTAAGGCTACAAGTTGGTCACAGAGGGTGATTTTAGGTGACCTCCGCACTGTCAGCCCCCACAGCAGCAGGGTTCCAGCTTCAGTGGATAAAAATTGTGCACACATGTGCAACATCCTTTCTCCCTCTTCCCCTCCCCCCCCGCCCCCCGCCAACTGTTATTGGGATACAGGGTCCGGATTCATTATAGGCAAAAGTTTGTAATAAAGAAGTGTGTTCTAGCGAGAGTGTACTCTATCTAGTTGAGCTTTCCTAAGTTCCAATTTACATTGACTGGGAATCTGGACGTTTATGTTTCTCTTTTCTCCAGGAACCCAGCACAGTCCAATTGCAGTAATGGAAGAGAAGAAGAAAAGAGAGCTGCACCTCTCCAAAAATCCACATCGAGTCCCTTAAATATACATATACTATAGTAACAAAGGCTTTTACTCTCATTTTGTATTCAATGTCAAATGGTAACATTGCTGCCCTAATACTGTGCAAGCCACGGGAATAATTTTCCAAGCAAGAGAATCATTTTCCTATTCAGTGCTTTTTCTTTTAAGATTCTTGTTTTGTGTGTGCTAATTTGGAGAAGTAATCAGATGCAAGTAGGCTACCCTTATGTGAACTGGGTTTAAGTAGGGCGACTTCTGAAACTTGGCTTTCAACACAATCTCAGAAAAAAGGAAGGATCCTTAAATTTCATGCAAAGTAATCCTGATGTTTTGTATTATATTATACATGGTATACTGCTAAGTTTAACCACAATTCTAAAGAAGAGTCATGTTTTCAAGTGTTTTTTCATAACCTGATTTTAAATTAATAAGCTTCAAAAGACTCCATGGTTTGATTATTTTCTATTCATCACCTAGTTGTTTGTCTGAACCTCTTGGCTTTGTAGTTTGTGCATGCATAAACATAGGGAGTGGGGGAACTACTTAAACTTTTTGAATCTCAGAAATAACTTGTTTAAAATTTTGGGTGAAAATTTGGGTCTTATTTCATGTAAATGAGTCCAGCCAAATGTAATTTAAAATATCTCCTGTTTGATTTCCTCTTCAGCAAACTATAATACAAGTAGGATACTGTCCTGTTTTAGGCATAGTAAAACCAAGGTGTGAGCATAAAGATTACTGAATGGCAACACAAAAGAGAAAAACTGTGCCCTGCTTCTTCCCTCCCTCCTACCAGCTGTGAAGCACAGAATAGTGAGACCAAAATGCCTGGATCCAAACTCTTCTGAAGTTAGAATGACTTTTACAGCTGATGTCTAAAATAAACTGAACTCAGACACTTGAAGTCCCTTTGAGCAGGGGGCTGGATTAGATGGCCTCCTGAGGTCTCTTCCAACCCTGATATTCTATGATTCTAAGTCTAGGCCCAGATCTAGATCTGAACTTTGCAGCTCAGACCTATTTCATATGCAGAAGTTGTCCTTTAGAATTTCTCCAGCAGTCATCCTGCCATGTCCCTTATGTTTGATATCCAGAGAGAAAGGTGGTGTATCTCTGATGGTGAGATTCTCAGGGTATATCTACATTGTAATTAAAAACCCGCAGCTGGTCCCTGTCAGCTGACTTGGGCTAAGGAACTGTTTTTTATTGCTGCGTGGATGTTTGGGTTCTGGCTGGAGCCTGAGATCTGGGTCCCTCCCTTTGTGGGGTCTGAGTGTGGGGTCTAGCCAGAGCCTGAACATCTACCTTGCAATTAAAGAGCTCCAGAGCCCAAGTCAGCGGATATGGGTCAGCCATGGGGTTTTAATTGCAGTGTAGACATCTGTACTAGAAATGAGCTAAGTGTTTTTTGTAATGAGTGGTGGTGTGGGTTTTTTTTTTGTTTCCCCCAACACCCCCCCCCCCCCGAGGGTATTAGAAGGGACATTAAGGTTATGTCTACACTTGGAGCTAGGGGTGTAAATTCCCAGCTCTCATAGACATGCTCATGCTAGCTATCATGGAGGTAGCACGCTAAAAATAATGGTGTAGATTTTACATTTGGGGACAATGTATACCTTCAGATCAGCGGCACTGCTATGGGTACCCGCATGGCCCCACAGTATGCCAACATTTTTATGGCTGACTTAGAACACTGCTTCCTCAGCTCTTGTCCCCTAACGCCCCTACTCTACTTGCGCTATATTGATGACATCTTCATCATCTGGACCCATGGAAAAGAAGCCCTTGAGTAATTCCACCATGATTTCAACAATTTCCATCCCACCATCAACCTCAGCCTGGTCCAGTCCACACAAGAGATGCACTTCCTGGACACTACAGTGCTAATAAACAATGGTCACATAAACACCACCCTATACCGGAAACCTACTGACCGCTATTCCTACCTACATGCCTCCAGCTTTCACCCTGACCACACCACACGATCCGTCGTCTACAGCCAACCTCTGCAATACAACCACATTTGCTCCAACCCCTTAGACAGAGACAAACACCTACAAGGTCTCTATCAAGCATTCTTACAACTACAATACCCACCTGCGGAAGTAAAGAAACAGATTGATAGAGCCAGAAGAGTTCCCAGAAGTCACCTACTACAGGACAGGCCTAACAAAGAAAATAACAGAACGCCACTAGCCGTCACCTTCAGTCCCCAACTAAAACCCCTCCAACGCATTATTAAGGATCTACAATCTATCCTGAAGGATGACCCAACACTCTCACAAATCTTGGGAGACAGGCCAGTCCTTGCCTACAGACAGCCCCCCAACCTGAAGCAAATACTCACCAACAACCACATACCACACAACAGAACCACTAACCCAGGAACTTATCCTTGCAACAAAGCCCGTTGCCAACTGTGCCCACATATCTATTCAGGGGACACCATCAAAGGGCCTAATAACATCAGCCACACTATCAGAGGCTCGTTCACCTGCACATCCACCAATGTGATATATGCCATCATGTGCCAGCAATGTCCCTCTGCCATGTACATTGGTCAAACTGGACAATCTCTACGTAAAAGAATAAATGGACACAAATCAGATGTCAAGAATTATAACATCCATAAACCAGTCAGAGAACACTTCAATCTCTCTGGTCACGCAATCACAGACATGAAGGTCGCTATTTTACAACAAAAAAACTTCAAATCCAGACTCCAGCGAGAAACTGCTGAATTGGAATTCATTTGCAAATTGGATACTATTAATTTAGGCTTAAATAGAGATTGGGAGTGGCTAAGTCATTATGCAAGGTAGCCTATTTCCCCTTGTTTTTTTCTACCCCCCCCCCCGACGTTCTGGTTAAACTTGGATTTATGCTGGAAATGGCCCACCCTGATTATCATGCACATTGTAAGGAGAGTGGTGAGTTTGGATGAGCTATTGCCAGCAGGAGAGTGAGTTTGTGTGTGTGTGTGTGTGTGGTGGGGGGGGGGGGGGTGAGAAAACCTGGATTTGTGCTGGAAATGGCCCAACTTGATGATCACTTTAGATAAGCTATTACCAGTAGGAGAGTGGGGTGGGGGGAGGTATTGTTTCATGGTCTCTGTGTATATAATGTCTTCTGCAGTTTCCACAGCATGCATCCGATGAAGTGAGCTGTAGCTCACGAAAGCTCATGCTCAAATAAATTGGTTAGTCTCTAAGGTGCCACAAGTCCTCCTTTTCTTTTAGTGTAGATACAGTGGCATGGGCAGCAGTTGTCAGTGGCACAGGGTAGCTGCCCTAAGAACGTACTCTGGGGTCCAGAGAGTTTGTACTTGGGGTGACTAGCCTCTGCCACCACTGCCCAAATGACTACAGCTATATTAACATTTTTCGTCTGCTAGGTCAATGGGAGTGAGTGAGAGTATGTGTATGTAGCTTTCCCCATGCTGCCAAGTTGGTGACCTGAAAGTAGGCTATTTTTTCTACATATGAAAGCAGTTCCATCTCTTTATTTGTCTTATCCATCCCTCAAGCTAAAACGTCCACCTGGGCTGTATGCTCACCAACTCCAGTTGCTGTTGTACTTTTGCACAGCTCAGCAATCTACCACTGCCATTTCACACTATGCCCTTCAGAGCCAGCACTGTAACACTATAGGGAACAATATAAATAATGGAAGTTTATCCATTTTATCCCATGGAAACATTGGTAGAGAGTAGCTGGATTTTTAACCCAGAAGGAAAGCAGAAAAAATATTGCAAGCTTTCATTTAGCTGAGACACCTGTTAATTCTCCAACAAAATCTGAAGTAATATTTGTCACAACTTTTCCCCATCTACCCTCTGGGTAGACCCCTGTCTGTGAGTGGACCTCATCTCTGGATCATGTGCTTCTAATAGGCAGCAGGTTTAAAACAAACAGAAGGAAGTATTTCTTCACACAACTCACAGTGTGTGGAACTCGTTGCCAGGGAATGTTGTGAAGGCCAAAACTATAATGTGGCCCAAGAAAGAATTAGATCAGTTTATAGAGGATGGGTCCATCAATGGCTATTAGCCAAGATGGTCAGGATGCAACCCCATGCTCTGGGTGTCCCTCGCCTCTGATTGCCAGAAGCTGAGAGTGGATGACAGGGGATGGCTTACTGGATGATTTTCTGTTCATTCCCTCTGAAGCTCCTGGCACTGGCCACTGTCAGAAGATAGGATACTGGGCTAGATGGACCATTGGTCTGACCCAGGATGGCCGTTTTTATGTTCTTAATGGCCCTCCCCATTGAAAACTCATTTTCCAGAAGGGGAGACATTCAACATCGATGGCTCTGTCATCTTCTCAGACATAGTGTTTCCATTAGGTAGCAAGCCCCTGCTACAAAATGGGTGCTCTAAAGAATCCACAAACGAGGTTGCAATGCAACATCCAGGATACCTCCAAAATGAAGGTTACAGTACAAAGTAGAGCCCCTGAAACAAAAATGAGCTTCACCAAACATGGAGTTCACATTTGACGTAGAGATATCCCCACACTGTTTCAACACCCTTTTCCCTGTTGTGGACGTACATTTATCTGAAATATTAATGTTCAAAGAGCTGAAAATCATTGACTTTTTATTTTAGCAGGTCTCTAAACATTAGTTTTATTAATCTAACTCTCAGCAGTCAGATTACTCTGTTTGAAAGGTACCCAACTGAGAATGTGCCATACAAGAACTGCTTTGGAAGCAGCACAAGCAATTGCATTTATGGAAGGATGCAAACTGGTCAATGTGACAAGACTAGTATTTAGTTCTGAAGACATGTAAAGTTGCTCCTAATGAGATGCACAATCCATCTTGCACATGCCTCACCGACTATACATACTGCAGGCGGTAGTGTTGTAGCCATGTTTGTCCCAGGATATTACAGAAAGAAGGTGGGTAAGGTAATATCTCTTATTGGACCAGCTTTTGCTGGTGAAAGAGACAAGCTTTCAAGCTAAACAGAACTCTTCTTCAGGTCTGTCTCTCTCATCAACAGAAGTTGGTCCAATAAAAGATATTTTCTCACTCACCTTGTCTCAGCTGCAGGCATGAGCGAGTTTCAAAAGACAATAGAATACATGGCTTGTGTTTATTCTAGTAGGATTTTTGACAACCATCTACACAGCTAAACAAATTAAATGCAATATCTAAAATATATTAAATGTCTTTCTATGCACTTTTTTTAAGCAGAACATTGTCTTGCTAGAGTTGTCTTATATACCCCCCGTAAGATAAAATAACTTATGAGAAGCTAATGAGCCATGTAGGCTCCTAGCAGGACTTGCAACATTTTCTAGCACTAATGTGCCTCATGCTTATTAATGAGGAGAGACTGAGCTATTTTTTTTTAAACAGACCTGAATCTTGTTCTAAAAGTAAAATTTTTGAATGTCCTGCTATTGTGATTGTCATCTTTAATATTTTTAATGGTGACTAACTGTATCTGGCAAATATGGACAGATGGCTGGAGATTATTTCTCTGAAATAGGTTTTTTTTTTTTTTTTTTTTTTAGAAAGTAATACCCTCTATTAATCCTAGAGGCAACCAAAAAACCTTAATACACAGGGCTTGTCTACACTATGCAGCTTTTAGCGACAAGGCTGTGTTGACACAGCCTTGTCGCTAAAAGTCAGCATGTGTGAACGCTCTGTTGGTATTTTGTCGGCACTTTTGTGTTCACACTGCCACTTGCATCGGCAAAACTTTTATCTTTTGTGGGGGTGGGGGAGCTTTTAAAAGTTGACAATGTCACAGTGTAGACAATATTGTAGCTAATATTGAAAATGAGATTTAAGTGAATACATGAGCTTTCATTCTAAGAAAAACTTAATGCACAGATGCTTACAGATCATTCTAATAAGAATTTGGAGTAGACTGCATTTTTTGCATTACCCCATCCAAAATCCAGCTCTAAACCCAAAGAGCCAGGCAGCCTTTCAGTTCAGTCCTTATGTTTCATAAATTTGAGTCAGATGGAAGCAACTTACTGTAATGAATGGCTAAAATGTCTCTTTCTTCCTGTAGTCTAAGAAAGAGAAAGTGAAGTAACATCTTAATAATTGCATGAGCTTTAAAGCACACTAGCCATTTAAATACAATCAGTGCTAATGAAACACTACTCTACAATAGGGAAGATGTCAGCACTTCTTTTAGAAAACCACATTTCAAGCAATTGACAGTTATAAATAGCTAGAAAATCCTTCTGGATAGAAAGGGAAGAAGAGGTGTAAGGCTGGTGCTGTATTTTGAAAGTATATGTAGTAGCAGGGACAGACTATTTGAGAATGAAGTGTGATTCTTTGGGTAATAATATAAGGAATAAAAGGTAAAGAAACAGTATGCATCTGCTTTAAGCCATCAGGATTGGAGACACATGAAATCAAAAACATAACTGGCTCAAGCCCTGAGCTCAGGTGCAGTGAACAGTGACAGGCCCAGAGTGCCAGTTCTGGCTTTCTTTTCCTTAACACATGCCCCTGGCAGAAGTTAGGCAGGCAGCAAGAAGCCGACTCCAACTTCCCCTATTGGCATAAGCTTAAGGTTTTACAGCTTATATATATCTTATTGTCATAGAGCCAGATTCTCAACCTGGGTGCAGTTTAGAGCAGCCCTTGAGTTGCTCTAAACTGCAGCATGGCTGAGAATCAGCGAGCTGCAACTGGCCTCATGACAGCATCTTGCTTTCTGCTGCACCTCGCTCATATTTGGAGCAGCAGAGAGTAAGTGGCCCAGTATCGAGAAAGGAAAAGAGCAACAAAATAAGAGGACATTTATAGAAGTCCAAGTGGGGTCCATTCCTCCCCTTCTCCTATGGGAGCAACAGAGCAAATGTAGACTCTGCAACAGTATAGGTGTAGAAGAGGGAATTCATTAGGTATCCTTTCCATTCTCACTCTCCCATTACTCTTATGGTCTTCAACCTACTATCTGTACATATACATACAAACATGTGGTTCTTTTTTTATGTATTGTGACAAAGTTCCTGCTCTACCTTGGTGGGTCTTGCACTTCTTGGCGTATTTGCTTCCCTCGGAGCTTTATGGCAGCCCTCAGCTTGGCCGTTTTTCTGAATTCACAGTCCAGGTCGACTCCTGTGTCTGACCAGGAGTTGGGGGGAACCCAGGCCTGCCCTCTACTCTGGGTTCCAGCCCAGGGTCCTGTGGAATGCAACTGTCTAGAGTGCCTCCTGGAACAGCTGTGTGACAGCTACAACTCCCTGGGCTACTTCCCCATGGCCTCCTCCCAACACCTTCTTTAGCCTCACCACAGGACCTTCCTGCTGGTGTCTGATAATGCTTGTACACCTCAGTGCTCCAACAGTCCATGTTCTCACTCTTAGCTCCTAGTGCCTCTTGCTCCCAGCTCCTCACACACACCACAAACTGAAGTGAGCTCCTTTTTAAACCCAGGTGCCCTGATTAGCCTGCCTTAATTGATTCTAGCAGATTCTTGATTAGAACATGTGCATCCAATCAGCCTGTCTATCTTAATTATCTCCAGAAGGTTCATGATTGTTCTGGAACCTTCCCTGTTACCTTACCCAGGGAAAAGGGACCTACTTAACCTGGGGCTAATATATCTGCCTTCGATGAGCAGATTGTTACAGCTTCATGTACTGCTATCTATCGGAGAAGTTCTTCTTTGTGCAATCTATCCTTAATAGTAGGTGAGGGGGAAGAAGAGAAGTTACAACTGTTAAAAAACTGTGTGTTGTGGGGAATATTCAGTGGTTCCTAATTGTACAATTTTGTTTGAAATGAAATAGTGTTTTTTTTAGCCATCGTGGTTGTAGAAATAAATATACAAAAACATGAAAAAAAAACCAAAACCTTCCCTGTTCCCTTACCCAGGGAAAAGGGACCTACTTAGCCTGGGGCTAATATAGCTCCTGCTTGCTGCCCTCTGGCCTGGGCTTTCCTTGCTGTTTGCCCCTGCTTTCGACTCCCCCCCCCCCCGACTGGGCCAGACGCTCTCCCCCCTTCTTCTCCTCCTGCTGCTCCAGCTGAAACCCCCCCCCCGAGGGGGGTGGCCTGCTGACCCGCTCCCTGGAGGGAGGGAGTGGAAGGACCCAGCCCCCAGACCCAGTCGCTTGCTGTTTGTCTGCGGACCCGTCTCCAGTCTAGAGGACTCTTATCACTTGCTCTGGCATTTCTGGAATGCTGTTTCTGCAAAAAAGAAAGCCCGGAACAGACAGAGAAAAAGCCGTCCACCGGAGGAACACCGCCCGGGGAATCTACGAATCGCCATGGAGGGGGCCTAAGACTGAGTAACTTTCGAACTGTGCTCTTGTGTGGGGGGAGGCCTTGACTGTGTCTTAACTGTGTTTGTAGGGACACAGGGGGTGTGGCACAGAGCTGCTCCCAGATCCATCTGTGTCCTCCCAACCCCCACACTACGATCTTTACCCCCCCACTCCGCCATCTTTGCTGGCTGTTTAACATCTGCCTCTAGACTCAGTTGCTTGCCCTGATTCCACTGTGTGGGCCAGAAGCACCAGCCAACCAAACAGGACTCTCTGGACAAGCGTACGGTGGTTCATGTGTCCCCCACCCTGAATTGTCCACCCCACAGCTTGTTCCTTTCTACCTGACCCCCACTCCTGTTAACCACCTGCCACCGCCCCCGCTGGGGCATCGGCAATGGAGGGCACCGGGGTGACCTCCGCCGCTGCCATGCCCATCACCTCCCCAGACTCTAGGGAAGCCCCCCCAGCTGGCGGAAAAGGCCAGGGCACAAAGAAGGGGAAGGGCCCCGCTAAAACCACTGGGCCCTCCATGGCAGGCGCCACCCCACTGCTGCTAACCTGTTTCTGTTATCAGCCCTCTCCCGTTGGGCTGCAAGGACCCCACCCTCCGTCACATCTTTTCCTTCCGCCGGCAAGTGCAACTTTTACTGCCGCCGGCGGTGCGTGACGGAGTGGCACCGTTACTGGGTGTACTTTTCCACGGGGGAAGCCCAGTGCTACCTCTGCTGGGTGTCGGGGCATGTCCGGAGGGACTGCCCCTTAGCCCAGCAAGGAGGGGTACCTGGGATCCCCGAGACCCGGCAGGACATCAGCCCCATCATTGCCGATGCCCCTGGCCACCCGAACCCGCCCCCGCTCCTGTTCGGACCACCACTACTCCCGCTCAGGCCCAAAGGGCACCTCCCCTACAACACCCAGACGAGCAGGAGAGCCCCGCCCTCACTGCTGACAATCTAGCGGGGCCTATGGAGGAGGGTGTGGCAGAGATACCACCAGGCATGGGAGAGAGCCTGCCCCAGAGAGAATCCTCCCTCCCTTATGCTGCCCCACCGTTCCCACCCCCCCCCAAGTCTCCGAGCCATCACCTTTACCCCCTGACATGACCCCTGCTAACCAGCCCCCAGATGATGCCATGGAGGGCTGGGCCCTAGTCCAAGGGAAGTGAGGCAAGTGGAAGGCTCAAGCTCTGCCTCATCTACCCGAGGCGGAGGCCCTCCGGAAGACCAGGAAGGGGGGCACCGATGCCGAAGCTTCCGCTTTTCCCATGAGTGCATCGCATCCACCGGTATCAGTCGGGAAAGACGTGGCAGCACCGGAGGGTAGTGTCTCCCCTCCACGGGAGACCCTCCCCTCTGAGACCCTTGAGGAAGCCCCTTCTGTCCTGACGCTACCCGAAGCCCCCGTGAACCCTGAGGCAACCGTTGTGGCGGGTGCCAGTGGGGAGAGCCCCGGGGCGGCAGAAAGTGTCCTCTCCTCCATGTTCGAGGAGATTGAGGCCTTAGATCTGACCCCGGTCGCCCAGGGGGAGGATGACCTTTTGCCAGCAAACCTCGATCTGGGCGACCTCACTCCACCCCTCTTTTCCCCATGCTCCCTCCCCTTAACTGCTGCTTCCACTCCCACCTCCGAGGACTCCTCCATCGATCTGGCCACTGATGGCACCCCGCTGATGACCACTGAGCCTACTCAGGTGACAGCCGGTGCCACGCGGCCGGGACATGAGTCGCCAGAGGCACCCCCTGTTGGTGCGGAGCAATCGACTTCCTTCCTGGGCAGGGGCCCTACAGAAGATAATCCACCTCCTGATGCTGTGGCTGCTAAATCCACCATAAAGCGCGTGCCCAGTGTCACTGAGAGCTCCCTCCCCACCCCCTTAATCCTCGAGTCTGATCGGGAGGCGCCACCATCCAGCTGCTTGCCTCCCAAAACCCAGAACCTTGCCTCTGCCCCTGCCCCTGCCCCTGCCCCTACCCCTATCCAATTTACCTCCTGCAATGTCATTGCCGCCCCCGTGGCTGTTTCCTTCCCTTTCCCAACTGATGACCCCCAGGGAGCAGCCTTTGTGTTCTCCTGACCCGACCCATTAGGAGCTGCTATTTTCCCTCCACCGCCCCCTATCGCCCCAGAGCTTGAGGCGGGCCTAGAAGCTCCAGCCCATTAGGCACCCCATCGAGGGTCCGCACCCTGCTTGTCCGTTTTAGTGGACCACGGGGCTGTACCAAGGGCCCCGCCAGGGAACAACCGGGAAACCGTAACCCCACCCCTCCATGAGCTGCGAGGAGAGCTGCGGAAGTTTTTAGAGGATGTCCGTGGCTCCCGCAACAAGGTACAACTTGCTCTCCAGCGATGGGGGACTTTTCTCAAATCCTCCGGGCCACAAGGGCCCTCATGGGGGAAGGTAAAGGGACGGGGAAGCAGGATGCTGCGGCCTACTGGCGGGTCCGCGTCTTCCGTGAACAATTACTCACCTACGGGATGGGTCACGGACTGCTGCGCGGCCTGCTGGGAGATGCGAGTGTCCCTGCCAGTGAGGATCCCCCCCAGCCCTCCCCATGACACCTCTCACCATCGCAACGTCGAACACCCAGGGTTATAGGATGGCTCTCCGCAGGTCCCAGGTGCCTCCTTCCTTCGGGAGGGAGGGTATTCTGTGGTTTTTCCTGCAGGAGACCCATACGGATCCGACCGCCGAAGACAGTTGGCGGCTGGAGTGGGGGGACAGGGTCTACTTTAGCCATGCCACGGTTCAACAGGCTGGAGTGGCGACCCTTTTCTCCCCCGACCTACAGCCCAAGGTGCTACGGGTCGCCAAGGCTGTGCCAGGTCGCCTGCTGCATCTCCAGGTCCATATGGAGGGGCTTGTGGTTAACCTCGTTAACGTTTATGCCTCGACATCGGGCCCAGAGCGGCTGCAATTCTATCAGCGGGCGTCTGCCTTCCTCGGCACCTTAGATTCTCAGGAGTGCCTGGTCCTGGGAGGGGATTTTAATAGCACCCTCGAGGAGCGGGACCACTCAGGGACCGAGCAGAGCCCGGCCGCCGCGAACACCCTCCAGGAGATAGTCGAACACCACTCCCTAGTGGACATCTGGCGTGACCACCACCCGGATGACACTTCCATGTTCACCTTTGTCTGGGTGGAGGCCCATCAGTCAAGCCACTCCTGGTTGGACCGCATTTATTTATCACGCTTCCATCTCTCACGAGCCCACTCCTCCAGCATTCGGCTGGCCCCATTTTCTGACCATCACCTAGCCACCATGACAGCCTCCCTCTGTGTGGAGAGGCCGGGGCCGGCCTATTGGCATTTTAACAACAGCCTGTTGGAGGATGAGGGCTTCGTGACGTCCTTCCGGGAATTCTGGCTGGCCTGGCGAGGGCAGCGGCATGCTTATCCCTCGGCGTAGCGATGGTGGGACCTGGGGAAGGTGCGCGCCCGGCTTTTCTGCCACGACTACACCAGGGGCACCAGCCGACGGAGAAATGCTGCGATAGAGCAGTTGGAATGGGAGGTCTTAGAGCTGGAGAGGCGTCTGGCCACCAGCCCCGAGTACCCGCTCCTCTGTGGAGCGTGCCGGGAGAAGCGGGAGGAGCTCCGGGCCCTCAAGGACCATCGGGCCCAGGGCACCTTTGTTCGATCCCGCATCCGCCTCCTTCGGGAGATGGATCGCGGCTCCCACTTCTTCTATGCTCTGGAGAAAACGAGGGGGGCCAAGAAACACGTCACCTGCCTCCTGGCAGAAGATGGCACCCCCCTCACGGAACCAGTGGAGATGTGCGGGAGGGCCTGAGCCTTCTATGCAAGTCTTTTCTCCCCGGATCCGACTGACCCTGGCGCTTGCAGAGTGCTCTGGGAGGAGCTCCCTACGGTCAGCGTGAGCGACCGAGACCGGCTAGAGTTGCCTCTCACTCTGGCCGAGTTCTCGGAAGCCCTCCGTTGTATGCCCACTAACAAGTCTCCAGGTACCTAGTCACCGTCTGGGCCGAATCTTTGCAGAGCGGGGTCCTCCCTCTTTCGTGCAGGTGAGCCGTGCTCGCCTTATTGCCGAAGAAGGGGGACCTCCGCAATTTACGAAATTGGCGTCCCGTCTCGCTTCTCAGCATGGACTACAAAATCATAGCGAAAGCAATCTTGCTGTGGCTAGGGTCTGTGCTGGTGGACGTGATCCACCCAGACCAGACCTACACCGTCCCGGACCACAGTATCTTTGATAACCTATTTTTGGTTCGGGACCTTTTGGAACTCGGGCGTAGAGACGGTCTGTCGTTCGCCCTCCTGTCCCTAGATCAGGAGAAGGCGTTCGATAGGGTGGACCACGGGTACCTCCTGAGCACTCTGCAGGCATTTGGCTTCGGACCCCAGTTTGTCGGTTTTCTCCGGGCGCTGTACGCCTCCACAGAGCATCTGCTTAAGCTCCACTGGACCCTGACTGAACCGGTCAGCTTCGGGCGAGGAGTACAGGAGGGGTGCCCCCTCTCGGGCCAGCTGTATGCTCTGGTGATTGAGCCCTTCCTCTGCCTCCTCCGCAGGAGGTTGACAGGGTTGGTGCTGCTGGAGCCAGAGCTGCGGCTGGTCCTGTCGGTGTACGCTGATGATGTGCTCCTCGTGGTCCAGGACCCGGGCGACTTGGCGCGGGTGGAGGCTTGCCAAGCCATCTATTCAGCAGCCTCCTCTGCCCGGGTCAACTGGGTCAAGAGCTCTGGCTTGGTGGTAGGAGACTGGCGGCCGGCGAGCTCCCTCCCACTCTCACTTCAGACCATCCGGTGGAGCGCGGGTCCGCTGCTCTACCTCAGCGTTTACCTTTCTGCCATGCATCCCTCTCCACTGGAGAACTGGGAAAATTTAGAGGGCGGGGTGATAGAGCAGCTCCGGAAATGGATGGGACTGCTCCGATGTCTCTCCCTTCGTGGGAGAGCGCTGGTGCTTAATCAACTTGTCCTGTCCATGCTCTGGTACTGGCTCAACACCCTGGTCCCGGCCCTGGGTTTCCTGACCAACCTCCGGACATCGATTCTGGGGTTCTTTTGGTCAGGAATACACTGGGCTCCTGTAGGGGTTCTTCATCTACCCCTGAAGGAAGGAGGACAGGGCCTGAAGTGCCTGCACACTCAGGTCTGCGTCTTCCGCCTCCAGGCCCTACAGAGGCTCCTTTTATGCTGCAGGCAGTTCGGCATGGAGCACACTGGCGCACGCCTTCCTGCGCCGCTTCCGAGGTCTCCGATATGACCGGCAGCTCTTTTATCTCTGTCCGGGAGGTCTTCCGCTGGACCTCTCCGGGCTGCCGGTCTTCTACCAGGACCTCCTCCATACTTGGAAACTGTTTTTAACGACCAGGTCCATGGCGGCCACTGAGGAGGCAGATCTCCTTGCGGAGCCCCTGCTACACAACCCCCAGCTCTGTGTGCAGGTGGTGGAGTCCCGCTCAGTGCGCCAGAGCTTGATCCTGGCAGAAGTCACGAGAGGCAGAGACCTCCTGGACTACGACCGGGGAGACTGGCTGGATCCCCTGACGCTCGCTCGACGCATGGGGCTCTCCAGACCTCGGTACCCCCTGGCGCGTACTTCAGGAGGTGAAGGCCGCTTTGCCGCCCGCTGCTAGAGCTTACCTCAATTGGGTCCTGCTCGAGGGCACGCCCCGCCCACCCTCTACCCCAGGCCCACCAGACCTTACAATTGGACCCCTGTCCCGTAGACCCAATCGACCCCCTCACCCCTTTACGGTGAGCCGGCAGCATGAACTGCAGCCAGTATGCTTCCAAACCGCGCCAAGGAAACATCTATACACACTCGTGCTCCACACCCTTCATGCCCTCACCCTAGTGTCCCGCCCCAACACAAATTGGCGAGACCTTCTGCCACCTTTGGAGGGTGAGCAGCCCCGGTGGGCCAGCTTATATTCCATCTTGGTTCTGAGGCCCGTCGGGGACATCAGTTGGTGGCTCCTTCATGGAGCTGTGACCACGGGCACATACTTGGCGCGGTTCAACCCCATCCCAGGTACTTGTCCCTTTTGCGGTGTGAAGGAAACCCTGGCATACGTATGTTTGGAGTGCGCCAAGCTGCAGCCCCTGTTCCGGCTCCTCACAAATCTTTTATTATGTTTTTGGTTGCATTTTTCCCCTCACCTTTTTATTTATGCACTCCCCATCCGCGGCCTCACAAAGTCGCGGGATCTCCTAGTTAACCTCCTCCTGGCCCTGGCTAAAATGGCCATCTATAAAACCAGAGAGAGGAGGTTGGCCGATGGAGTTTTCTGTGACTGTGGGGCCGTTTTCCGATCCTCGGTCCATTCACGTATCCGTGCGGAGTTCCTCTGGGCGGCATCCACCGACTCCCTTGATGCTTTTGAGGAGCGGTGGACACTGTCCGAGGCTCTCTGCTCGGTGTCCCCATCCGGCTCCCTTTGTTTTGACCCTTTGATTGGGGGAGAGAGTAAGGGACCCCAGCCCCAGCCATTGCTGCTGCGGACACCACCACCTTAAAGGGGTCCTTTCACACGTGGGTGCACATGCTCCCCACCCCCGGGTTGTCCACCCCACAGCCTGCCCCTTTTGTTGGGTGCTTTCGGAGGAGGGAATTGTTGGTGACACTTGAGTGTGGCGCCAGGTAACTCGAGGGGGTGGCAGACCTTGAGAGTCGATGAAGCCCCCTCGCTCTGGGCCCAGGCAAGCTTGAACACTTCCCTCCCCTGAAGCTAATGAGAAAACAATTGTGATTGGTTGCTGTGTTACACATTGCATATGCTGTTGTTTTGTTTTGTAAGTGTGTTATGCAAATAAAAAATACCTTTTTTTGCTTCAAAAAAAATTACTCTCCTATAGCCATCTGGCCTGACCCTGTCACAGTATTTTAATTTTTCTTTACTCTTCAGGATTCTTTCTCCTACTGTAGATACCCCTGCCAATGCTTCAGTTGCTCCTTCATGATGAACTGTGCCCCAGCAGTAAAATCAGTATGTGATGCACCCTAATTCTGATCAGCATCGCTCATCAACTTTTTGGGCTTAAATAGGTAGACTTCTAAAAATGAATACAGGTTTCTGGTGTTCTTTCACAGTTATACTGTATCACACAGTGTTTACACTTTGCCTGCCAAATGTTAGTCTCCAAACATCAAAGATGAAAGGCAAACTGAAATACTTCCCATAAGAACTTTTATTTACTCTTCTGTTGTTAAAGTGGAATTTTTGGTCTGTGTGACAGATGTGATGCTTTGGACATATGGAATATTCCAAGACTATTATATCAACTTTATAAGTGTTTTATGTATCTTTATAGGCTGGATAGTGATTGTATTACTGACTAAGGTCATTAAGGGCTAATTAATGCAAATCATTAATGCGGGTAACATGTCTGTGGAAGGTTCACTCCCTGGGGGAAGTAACATATATGGGTTTCACTTAGTTTAGGTTGCCTGGAAAATAAAGAACAGTGAAGTGTATAAAGCGATCACCTTGATCTGTGAAAAGGGCCACACACTTTCCAAGAAATGACAAATATGAACTTGTGACCAAGAGTGACAGACCCTGTGGAAAGGGTCTGATGTACTTTGAAATCTGCCAGGGTCTCCATGTGGAAGATGGTGACCCATTGTAAGCTAGGCATGCATAGAAACATGTTTTTTTAAGATATATTTTCTCTGTAATGCTTTTGTTCTGAATAAGTAATACTTTGCTTTGTGAAGGCTTGTTGCTCACTGGTTGACACTCTCATTGCCCTGAGAGCACAGGATGGCAGTTGCTGAACTAAAGTCAGACTTGAGATAGTCACAGTGAACTTCAGGAGTCTGCAGCATAAATCCACCCCTCTCCCCTACAATGTGATTCCTCCCTGAGAGAGGTCTCAGGCTTCTCACCATCACCTAAGTGGAGTACATAAAGGAGACCACAAAGGGGTCAAAAATGCAGTTACCTTGTAACAGTGACACTCAGTAATTGCTTTATTTTCTTCACAAACATTTACAAATCAAAGCTGGTTACAATATCTCTATTCTTTTGCTATGTTCTGACTGATCTTATGACTCTCCCTCTCCATACCCAAGGAAGACAGTGGGTTGAAGATGAAAAGCAAAATTCCTTTCAGTGAAGAATTCTCTAGGGGCGTGTTTTTCACAAAACCAAGCCTCCTTCAGGAAAATGAAACCAGTCATGCCCCTTTCCCAACCCTGCCATGTGCTAAAGGCCTACCACATCTTCATTTATAAAATCTGTATGCTTTCTTGCCCCAGCTAACCCTTCATGCCAAACACTGATGTAGCTCTTGGTAACATGATTCATCCTCTCCTTTCATACCTGCTTTGAGGAGTAGTGAAATAATTGGTTTCAGAGTAACAGCCGTGTTAGTCTGTATTCGCAACAATGTTGACCTTGTTGGCACCTGAGTTAGCAACTAAAGAGAACATTTACAATTGAGCAGGGAGGTGTGATTCCCAGCTTCTGTAGACATACTCACACTAGCTCTGTTTGCGTTCATATGCTAAAAATAGCAGTGTAGGTCTAGGGAGGTACATACTAGAAATAGCAGGGGTCTGGGTTGGTATGTACTGGCTAAGCTAGCCTGAGATATCACCCATGCTACCCCAGCTATAATACTATTTTCAGTGCACAAGCTTGAGCAAAGCTAGCATGCATTTATCTACACAAACTGGGAATCACATCTCCCAGTTCAAATGTAGACATACCCTTATTCATACCTCAAAGCCATTGTTCCAAACTCTCTACAAACTCAGGTAGAGGTTTCTTTATCAGTTACACTTGCTTCACATTTCAAAGATTCTCCCCCCTCCAGCCCCCAGCCATATCAGCTAGAGACATTTTTTTTTTAAATAACAAAAACTGAGATTCCAGAAAGAACTGTGGGTCTACCTGTGCCTTCCCCAGCTCCCACACTCACTGTACCCAACTGCCTATTCTAGGGAGTCAAGGAGGATTCATTTCAGCATACCCAGTATGGCTGAGTTCTGCAATATTTGGAGTTTTCCTCAAAGCTCCAGATCCTGGAGTCATGGGATCGCATGACAAATCCCAGCTTTCATTAAAAAACAAAAGTCCATTTTTAGCCCCTATGGTTGCAAAGATAAACTGGAAAACATGACCTAAACAGACTCTAAAGGCACAAACCTAAGGCAAATAAACCCCCAAATGTACCTGTTTTTTTATAAAGCCTTTCTATGATGGGGTGAGGGGGATGAGGGCTGACTCTCTACTTCTGAATGCTGGAGATTGGTAATACTGTTAACCACAAGACTGCCATGTACAACATGGGTGTAAAGCCCTACCGTATTAAGATGGCAATATTACACCCATTTAGCATAAGTGTAAATGACTAGGCTGTAAAGAATCAATCCCAGTACTTTCAATAAGCTACCCCTTCCCGCCATCCGCCCACCCCACCCCCCATTCGAGTCAACTATAGCTTGGGGGGTGGGGTGGGTGGATAATTCTAGAAAAAAGAAATGATTTCTGAATTCTGCCATGCTGAAACAAGAATCTAGCCAATTTCTTGACCTAATGAATCTGGAAGAAATTTCCATGGGTGAATATCTACTTGTTGGCAAGAATTCTTCTTAAGTGCATACAGCTTAAGTGTGGTTGGTACTCATAGAACCAGAAGTTTACATTCCTGCCTAGCCTGTTTAAATACAGACCTTGAAAAGCTCAGACAAAAATTGTGCCCTATAATAATTGACGTAGGCTTTCTCCTTGTGGGAAGCAGCAGACATATTCTCCTAAACAGTCTTCTCATTTATGAAAGGCTACCCATGGATTAAACTCTTTCAGTTATAGAACTTAAAACTGAGGACGTGTCAATTTGGAGAAAGAAGAAAATGAACTAAACAGTGTATCCCAAGACTGCAGGATGCTCTGTGGCAGTTACATCACTCTGATATGCACTGTAATGCTTTTATATTATATTGTAGTCAGATGTGGTTAAATGTGGTGTAAATTTGATTCAGATGTTCAAAGCCCATGTAATAGTCAGACTTGGCTTTAACTAGGTACCAATTTGTAATTCACTTAGGTTTTTTTTAAAAAAGGCATGTAGTGAGTAGACATCAAAGTACATAATGTGGTGCAGAGACAGTTTTCAGAAAATGATCATATCCAGGTCATAGAAAGTCAACACTGAGGTCATTACAATTGAGAGGCAAGAACTAGGGTAAGTTTATAGCACGGTGTACAGGGGATTCTGCAGACAGTTCCCATTAAAGTTAATGACAGGTTTCAGAGTAACAGCCGTGTTAGTCTGTATTCGCAAAAAGAAAAGGAGTACTTGTGGCACCTTGGAGACTAACCAATTTATTTGAGCATGAGCTTTCGTGAGCTACAGCTCACTTCATCAGATGCATACCGTGGAAACTGCAGCAGACTTTATATATACACAGAGAATATGAAACAATACCTCCTCCCACCCCACTGTCCTGCTGGTAATAGCTTATCTAAAGTAATCTTCAGGTTAGGCCATTTCCAGCACAAATCCAGGTTTTCTCACCCTCCACCCCCCCACACAAATTCACTCTCCTGCTGGTGATAGCCCATCCAAAGTGACAACTCTTTACACAATGTGCATGATAATGAAGTTAGGCCATTTCCTGCACAAATCCAGGTTCTCTCACTCCCTCACCCCCCTCCAAAAACCCACCCCCATACACACACAAACTCACTCTCCTGCTGGTAATAGCTCGTCCAAACTGACCACTCTCCAAGTTTAAATCCAAGTTAAACCAGAACATCGGGGGGGGGGGGGGTAGGAAAAAACAAGAGGAAATAGGCTACCTTGCATAATGACTTAGCCACTCCCAGTCTCTATTTAAGCCTAAATTAATAGTATCCAATTTGCAAATGAATTCCAATTCAGCAGTTTCTCGCTGGAGTCTGGATTTGAAGTTTTTTTGTTTTAAGATAGCGACCTTCATGTCTGTGATTGCGTGACCAGAGAGATTGAAGTGTTCTCCGACTGGTTTATGAATGTTATAATTCTTGACATCTGATTTGTGTCCATTTATTCTTTTACGTAGAGACTGTCCAGTTTGACCAATGTACATGGCAGAGGGGCATTGCTGGCACATGATGGCATAAATCACATTGGTGGATGTGCAGGTGAACGAGCCTCTGATAGTGTGGCTGATGTTATTAGGCCCTGTGATGGTGTCCCCTGAATAGATATGTGGGCACAATTGGCAACGGGCTTTGTTGCAAGGATAAGTTCCTGGGTTAGTGGTTCTGTTGTGTGGTATGTGGTTGTTGGTGAGTATTTGCTTCAGGTTGCGGGGCTGTCTGTAGGCAAGGACTGGCCTGTCTCCCAAGATTTGTGAGAGTGTTGGGTCAACTCCAGCGAGAAACTGCTGAATTGGAATTCATTTGCAAATTGGATACTATTAATTTAGGCTTAAATAGAGACTGGGAGTGGCTAAGTCATTATGCAAGGTAGCCTATTTCCTCTTGTTTTTTCCTACCCCCCCCCCCCCCCGATGTTCTGGTTTAACTTGGATTTAAACTTGGAGAGTGGTCAGTTTGGACGAGCTATTACCAGCAGGAGAGTGAGTTTGTGTGTGTATGGGGGTGGGTTTTTGGAGGGGGGTGAGGGAGTGAGAGAACCTGGATTTGTGCAGGAAATGGCCTAACTTCATTATCATGCACATTGTGTAAAGAGTTGTCACTTTGGATGGGCTATCACCAGCAGGAGAGTGAATTTGTGTGGGGGGGTGGAGGGTGAGAAAACCTGGATTTGTGCTGGAAATGGCCTAACCTGAAGATTACTTTGGATAAGCTATTACCAGCAGGACAGTGGGGTGGGAGGAGGTATTGTTTCATATTCTCTGTGTATATATAAAGTCTGCTGCAGTTTCCACGGTATGCATCTGATGAAGTGAGCTGTAGCTCACGAAAGCTCATGCTCAAATAAATTGGTTAGTCTCTAAGGTGCCACAAGTACTCCTTTTCTTTTTATTAAAGTTAATGAGACTTACACAGATGAATCCCCTTGTACCCACTGTTTAGGGTGACCAGGTAGCAAGTGGGAAAAATCAGGACAGTGGGGGGTAATAGGTGCCTAAATAAGACAAAGCCCCAAATATTGGGACTGGCCCTATAAAATCAGGACATCTGGTCACTCTACCACTGTTAGTGAGGTGTGTTTTTTTTTTATAACCGGTGTCTGGTGCAAATACCAACAAATTGTTAAATGCCATGTTATCATCATATTCTGTGGAGAAACATGAGAAATGGGAGAACTAAAATAAAAGCTGTGTTTCCATTCACAGAAAATGACACATTACAAAACTGGGCTAGGAATCGTGTGGATTTGCTCACCTTCACTTTGCGGCATAGATAGGAGCATAATGTACCATTGAAAGTCTGAGGATAAATTTTTCAAAAGCTCCAATGACTTAGGAGCCAAAATCTCATTGCTTTTGAAAATGGGTCATATGTCCCTGAGCCACTGGTGCTTCTGAAAATTTTACCCTGAAACAACTGCTAATATATTGCACAGAAAATGTTTTGTTTTGTTCTGATTTTATTTTATTTTTTTGGAAAAACACCACACTAACAATTTCCCTCCACTCTTTCTTCACTAGCCCTTCTCAGTTTTCCCTGATTTGTTTCACAAGAACATCCTTTGTCATCCTGAATAGTTTTTCAAAACCAGTTGGATAGTTGCCTCAGTTTGCTTGTTTGCATTTTTCATGACCTGAAAAGCATCTTGCACATTATAAATGCTAATGCAGAGCACTCCACTAAACAGCAAGGCTGTTAGTCAGTCTTGGTGGTAGGTTAGAGCTCATGTTCTCATAGCTCATATTATCAAGTCTCTCAGCTAAACTGCTGCCCTATGTGGAAGATCCATCAATTAGTAATCACTTGGCCCATATAATTCCTTGTTTTCCAAGTTCAATATGTGGTCAGTCATTTTGCTTAATAAAAAAAAATACTGTTCAGTGTAGAAAGTTTAGAATGGGAAGTTTAGGATATAAAAGGTCATTGAACGTTACGTTGCCTATAACATGTAACTTGTGCCATGTAACATGGTAATTGTGTCAAGGATGACTTTTAGGACCCAATATACTTACAAAAATAAGTAATTTTGTAACTTTGTATTCACATTTCATTCAGTTTGCACAGCGGTCCGTCTAGACTGTTCAAGGCTTAACTAAAGTCCTCCAGACAGTTTATTAAAATATATCTATTAAAATGGAGACAGGATCAGAGACACAATGTGCATATGGGATGGATGAAAGCAAACAGTCCTGTAGGGCAACAAAACTATTTAATGCATACCATAATGTAACATTTGTGAAGGCAGAGTTATATTACTTGTAATGGGATTAGGAAAAGCAGAATGTTGTCAGAATATTATAAGTATATTAAAGGCTAAATCATGGCATTCAACCCTTGCTCATATAGAGGGGCTCTGTGGAGCAGCACACCCTATGATCTTCTTGTATGATTCCTTCCTGGGTGGCTTGGTGAGCAATGGGACTGCACAGTTGGTGCAGCCTGCTCCCAGCAGTAAGAACTACCCATCTTCCTTGCCTCCTTTGGATTTCACTGCTCCCTTAAGCAAAGGGCACTGCAATTGTTACAGGCTCTTATCCAGGCTGCCCAAGGGAAGATGCTCTTTGGGCTAGTTTCACAAGTGGGCCTTAGGTTCCTGAGTCCAACATTTAGGTGCTACTGGTATGCACCAATCACCTTTCAGTTGCCATCTAGCCCTGTGGATGCCCAAAGTCCCTAGGCTCCTATGTTTCTGCCACTAAAGACCCCTGCATTTCTACTAGTGGGCATGCACAAAGCCACCCAAGTCATGACACTGCCAAGGAGCATGATGCTTAAATCCTGCCTAAGCCCCAGCAGGATACACAAACAAGGGATTCCCCTGCCTATCTTACTTGTGGGGCCTGATCCAGAAAGTATGCTTGAAGCACCCCTAAACCTGCACAAGAGAGAGCCAGGAAAAATAGGTGACAATAGTTTAGTGGTTAGCATACTCACCCAGGAGGTGGAAGACCCAGGTTCAAATCTTCATGCTGCCTGATTTGGAGTATGGACTTGAACCCCATTCTCCTGGGTGAGTGCCGTAAGTCCTGGGCTACAGATTTGGTCTCTCTGGTTTAATGATTTAAGTATTTTGTACAAAACTGAATAGATTCAACAGGAGATACTGAAAGACCTACCACAGAATGCTCTCCTCTAGGGTTAGGGGACTTCACCTGGTAAACTTGGGTTTAACGTTCCTGCTCTGAATCACATGTCATGTGAACCTGCATTCCCCATATACTGGGTGAGCGTTCTAACCACTGGGCTATTAATTAGAGGGTCAGCACCCCTCCCCCCCTTTTTACTTGAGAAAGTGCAAGCCAGTTAGGTACCTAACCCCAGAACAGGGTTCACAGCTGTGAATCCCAAGTGGAGATCGGCATCTTCCTCCAACCTAGAGTTAGGCACCTAACTGGCTCAGAGGGGTAGGGGTTAGGCCACACTGCTCCCATAGTCATTACATACCAGCTAACTTAGCAAGGAGCTGCCTCTGTGTTAGGTGCTTAACTCCCCCATGCATTGTATAGGGAGCCTGGGTGCCTAACCTGGGCTTGTGAATTCTACTAGGCAGCAGCATGCTTAAAAGTTAGGCTCTGCAATGTACAGCACTGCAATGCTCAGTCCTCCCTGTGAATCTAGGCCTTTGTTTGCAGCTTCTACCACTCACAGGTAACAGCTTTTCACAGTCTGGCACTAAATGCATATCCCCATGGCTCATAATGCTGGAATTTTCTTCCATTCAGTTTTCAATAGGGTACATCAATTGACAATAGCATTGGGCAGGTGAAAACTCAAGGTTTTTTATTTTGGTGTCTCCTCTCCCTTTCTCTCCCCCCCGCGCTGTTGTTGTTTGTTGGATTTCTTATTTGTATTTATACATTTGATTTGGCTCTTGGAGTTATTTGGATAAATCAAACTAGTTGTGATAAACTGTGTTTAATTTTCCAGTGCCATGGCCCAGATTGTTTAGAAAAGTGTGTGAACATACAGCTGCTGTTATCATATGTGTAGTCGTGTAATTGCACACACAAATGATCCATCTAGCTGGGCATTTGGTTATATAGTTATCACATAGTGTTGAAAACTTGACACAGTTTTATAGCAATCTGGCCACATATGTGAAGGTGCTTGGTGTCCTAAATGAAAATAGGGAACTACAAATTAAGGATCCTATTATGCAGTATTATGAACAAAACAACTAGTGAAATTGGGGAGAGGGGATGGGTGGTAAAGAATTCAGAACTGGTGTCTAAAATTAATTAATCTTGTTATAAAACTGTAACCTGCTTATGGTAGTAATGGAAACATGAACGCATAGTTTCAGTCACCATCATGCCCTGAATTATGCTCTTTTTAGAGCAGCACTATGACCCACTTTTTAATATAGTAATTAGATCATGACATGGCAGCTGTTTTTGTAAGTTACTGAATAGATTAATTATTTTTCAACTTATCTAAACTTGTACTTTGCCAGGAAAGAGACTATTAAAAAGTTACCAGAACGGAAGTCAAAGAGCTAGGATTCCTTCGTTCTTTGTTCCTGGTTCTGCCACTGACTCTGTGGTGTAGCCTTGGGAAAGTCACTTAACCTCTGTGTTTATCCTTCAGTAAAAGAGGGGAAATAATGCTTCATTTTCTGACAGGATGTAATGAAGATTGATTGATTAATTCATGTTTAAAAATGAAGACGGGTTTTTTAGAGAGGAGAAAAATAAAGATGATGATGATAGTAATTGTAATAAATATTGAAACGGATAGAGAAGACAGGTTGAGCATTTTTATTCACCCTGTCTCATAATTCAAGAACAAAAGGGACACTAAATACAATTGCAAGGTAACACATTTAAAACTGATACTTTTTCACATGTTGTACAGTTATTTCCTTTTACCTTGGGGCAGTGAGTTCCAGAGGCTCTCTCTGAGTCCAAGTATTGATCTGTATTTAAAAAATAACCAAACATTTCATGATAAGGAAAACCTCTCAACTGTAGTAATAAGGTTTAAAAATAAATTAAACTCACAGAAAACCAAAATTTGGATGCAACTCTAAATACTCTTCCAAAAACTCTCATGCGTCATGATTTAAACCAATGGGAGGGGGTGGGGGGCATGGGAGGTACCAGGAAGAAACTCTGATGTTTGGATAGATTATTCCATAACTGCCTAGTGCTGAATATTATTTATTTATTTTTGCATCTTCTCTGAAGCATCTGCTATTGGCCATTGGTGGAGAGAGAAAATACTGTCACCCTTGCGTTTCCTGGAGCTCCTTCCTTGTTCAGCACTGTACAAGCAATTAGAGTGTAACTGTAGAGGCAGGGGGTATGTCTAAACAGCGAGCCTCCCACTCCAGGCTGACAGACTGTGCTAGTACTCTAAAAACAGCTGCGTAGACAGGGCTTTGAAGTTGCAGCTCAGGCTCTGAAGCCTAGGGAGGGAAACAGGCTTACACTAGAATGGTTGGGTACCTCATTAATCTGAAATTGAAATACAAAATCTGTTTCTTTCTGGTATGTATTTTCTTTGATTTTTGACCTGAGATACTACAGTGAAATGAGTTTGCCCATTGCAATGAGCACCGTCGCAAATGACACCTTTTTGTGGCAGCTTTAGCAGAAAAAAGTTAAGGTTAAATTGGCATCATAAGGGATTTGGCATGGAGATTGCATATATCATATAAAATGTCACGAGGGCAAGAAGTACAACATGGAAAGATCAATGGAGGAGTAATTGGTGGGAGCATCTGAATATGCTGCAGTGGGTGACTTGCAAAAAACTGTCATAATGTCAGATAACAGGAAATAATTAAGGGTGCTAAGAACAGATCAAAAACCCCAAGTGAAGTTTTTTTGAGAGATGGCTTTGTATTTTTATAAACTGAATCGATTAAGGGCTTGTTTACATGGGGAACCCCTTTATCTGAATAACTATACCAGTATTACCGACATAAGACAAAACATCTGTCCTCCTTGACTAGATGTCTGAAGCTTTAATGCAGACATTTGTACTAAAACTTTTCACTTTCTTGTTTGAAAAAGAACAGAAAAACTTTATGCTAAATGATGTTCTGCTCCTTTCCCCTTTGACTTTAAAGGAACAAGACCCAGTCCTTCACATCACATGCCTTTTTATCAGTCCCCCCACCAGCTGTATTTTTCCACGCAAGTAGCACACACAGGGTCACAGGAAGATTATGGCAGAGCCAAGAACTGAACCCAGATTTAAATCCTAGTCTGGCTCCTCCTGAACCAGAAGGCTACTTCACTGGACATAGTGCTTGTGTAACTCTCCATGGGAAACTCCATAGAGTAGAGGATTACTCTGGAGACAAACAGCAGGCACAGAAAGTCCTGTGCTATACGCCCCACACATGGTTTGAGCATAAGGGGACGTGGCCTAAGCTTTCCCATGTCCCAGCAATTTTCAGCTACTGTTTTGGGGCTGAGTAGATGTCAGAATGCTACAAATTATGCCAGGGATCAACCTTGCACACAGCAACCCCAGGATCAGGGAAGGGAGAGCAAAGGAAAGCTTTGCAGTGCACTACCCTTGCATGCCCCACCCTCCATCATATTTACGGGTGCTCCTTTGGGGTAGCCAAGGCTCTGGCCCCACAGTTCACAATAACTTTACTGTGGTGTATGGGATGAGTACTTTAGAATACTGTCATATTTTCTCTAATGGCAAACTAAATTGAGTGCTGCTGTGTTGTGTGATACCAACAATAATGTACCTGTATGTACTATGGTTTAGTCAGTGACTGAGTATCTCTCTCTTTAGTGGAAGCTGGAAGTGTATATTTATTGCCTTTACAGGACAATACTGAATAATAAAAAATGTTGTGTTTAAACCAAAATGATACTTTTACTGTAACGATGCGCTCAAGTGGGTAATCTAATTTAGCAGTTGCTTACTGAAAATACCCTTGGGCTAACAAGGATACTTTCAAGTGAAGAAAAGTGACAGTCTCTGGTCTGGCAACATTTCTGTGTCTAGGGATCTGTATTTCTGTGAGTTATTTGTGGTTTGAGAGTCTACAGCTAACAATGACAAGGAAGCATTTGACTGTCTAGCTTTCCGTAATGCTATAAATAGTGCTGACTAATCCTGGGAAACTGCCTAAAACAAAAATGGCTTGAGATGGAGCTGCATGGAGGGTCACAAAAGTATGTAAAACTACTATATTCCCTTTTCCAACCAGGAATAGCTAATAACAGTATCAGGCACCTCCATACTGATATAACTGCATCCATGCTAGGGGTGGACTGTCCTGCTTTAACTATATCCGTATCACACAAATTGTATCAATTTAATGTGTAGACAAGGCCAGATCTGTCTTTAGCATGGTTAGCACAATGAAGCCCTAATCCAGGTTGGAGCCTTGAGGTACTACTGTAATACTTCTACTAAATATATTTGGCTGACTGCCTTAATTAATATTAATTAAATTCCTAATCAGGGCCCAATCCCACTCAGCAGCTCCTCCCATTGGGGTCACTGGACAAGAAAAAAAAGGGTAACATTGTGAAACTGACTTCATTAGTGGTTAAGGGCGCTCACTACCTAGCAGAAGGTGATAATCACCTTCCAGATTTGGGCCTCTGTTTCTTGGGTTTCCATGGTGAGGCACTTCCCAGTAGAGCTGGACAACACTTTTCATGAGAATAGTTTTTTTTTTTCTTTTTTTTTTTGCTGAAAAGTGCAGATTTGGGTTGATTTCAATGAATCTTTCAGTTGGGGAGAGGAAAAGGAAAAGAAACACTTTACTTTTCATTTCTGAAAGATGCTTTGTTTTGGAACTTCCTTCAATGTCATTAAAAAAAAATTAAATACACTTTTGAGCTGAAAGAAAACATTTCATGTAACCCACATTTATGGGTTGTTGTTTTTGTTTGTTTGTGGGTTTTTTTGGTGTGTGTGGTGTCCGTTTTGTTTAAATTTAATTTTAAAAAAAATCCTCCTTTTGGGTAAACCTAAAACAATTTTCTTGGTTCAACCACCAAGCTGAAAAAAATCAGCTACTTGCACAGCTCTACACCCCAATGGCTCAGCAGAAACTAGCAGGATATTGTTTTGGGATGCAGACTACATTCCCTTGATTCACAAGACAGCCTGCATCAGTGAGAAGGTGCTAATTGCTAAATGCTTTCCATCATTTTGTTTCTTTTTACTTAATCTGATTTGATTTAAATCTAGTCCCAATCATATTTTAGATGAATATAATCTAAAATATGGAAATTGACTACTCTGAATCAAATAGGGTTTGTTTATAAATATTTTTCTAAAGATGGTTTATATTGATTCTATGCAAATGTTATTTAGACTGTCTAGGGATTAAATAATCCATTTAAAAAAATCATACATTCTGATATATAATAACTATTAAAACCAGGACATAATAAAAATCATGGTAAGGTTTGAACTTAGAAATTTACCTACCTCCTAATTCTTGTATGGCCCCTATTTTAGGACCCAGTCTTATAAATCTTTTGCCCTTTACTTTCAGAAAAATAGTCAGGGCTTTTCTCATAATGGTAGCACCAGTGATAATATTCTGCAAGCTCTTGGAAAGGCAACATACCTTTTGAAATGTATATGTTTGTATCCATCAGAGCCTTCTTTTTAGCCCATTTGAATAAAATTGTTCCAAGAAAATTCTCAGACTAGCATAAATGAGGAGGAAAAGGCAGTTTGGTGTCTTCAGGTTACACTGGAAATCTCCACTGCAAGTTACTGTTTGGGCTGTCTACTCAGATTGTGTCTATAGTACTAGACATTTTGGCCCTGATCCTCAAAGGGACTTGAGTGCCTAAGCCTAGCATTCAGACACCTCCAGCAAACAAAAACTGTTCTGACAATAAAGAAAAGGAGCATTTGTGGCACGTTAGAGACTAACAAATTTATTTGAGCATAAGTTTTCATGAACTACAGCTCACTTCATCATGAATTGTAGCTCACAAAAGCTTATGCTCAAATAAATTTGTTAGTCTCTAAGGTGCCACAAGTACTCCTTTTCTTTTTGCAAATACAGACTAACACAGCTGCTACTCTGAAACCTGTTCTGACCATATGCACTGCTGCCTCAGGCAGGTATCTAGACCCCTATTTCACATCTATGCTCCAGCAGAAGCCTCAGATCAGGTAAAAAGACAATCACACACCTATCTTGCCTGTGGCCCCTGGTCCAGTAGGCAAGTTCTGTGCACATCTAATTCCCCACAAAATGGTAGGAGGAGGAGGAAAAGAAGGCACCAGAGGCCTCCTTTATAACCTATAGCCCAGTGGTTAGGGTTCTCACCTGTGATGTGGGAGACCCCTGTTTAATATCTCCCACTGTCTGATGTGAAGGGATTTGAACTATGTTTCTTGCATCTTAAGGGAGTGCTCTAACCACTAGACTATGAAGTCATTCTCACTCTTTCTGGTCCAATTAATACTTAAATATTAAATAACTAAATTAGTTAAAGGGGAGTGACTTCAACAAGATATTTAGAGAGACTCGCATTAGAGTATTCCCTAATCCAGTGGTTAGGGCACCTACCTGAGGAGTGAAAGACCCCTGTTGAAATCTATAGTCCATGTCAGATGGAGGGGAATTGAGCCACTGTGTCCCACATCACAGGTGAGTGCTGTAACCAGTGGGCTAATGATCATAAGAAAGGGCACTTCTTTCTCACCCACCAGCTATTTTGTGTGGAGCTGTGTATGCTTTGAACATGCCCATCTGATCAGGCCCTACAGGTAAAATAGAGGGGATGCACCTCTCTGTTTGATCTGATGATCATGCAGGGGCTTAGATGTCAGAGAGAGACACCTGAGGTAACTGCCTGATGTAGCGGTATGCATGCCTAGAAGCAGAAATTTAGGCACATAGAGAACTTTTACAGTAAAAATTTAGTTGCCAAATGAGTTTAGGCTGCCTCAGGTTCAGATGGCAGCTGAATGGGGTTTTTGTGGATCTCCATAGCACTTAAATCTTGGGTTCTTGGTGCCTAAGTCCTTTTGTGGATCTAGGCTGGAATCCACAGAAGCCAGCAAACTGAGCCACTTAAGTTAACCTGTAGGAAATGCAGAGGAAGGGGTGAGTCCTAAGCTCCATCCCTCCAAAGGAATTATGCACCAGTCTTTGCTCAGGATTCTCAGCTGTGAATCCTCTCCTGGAATTAGGTGCCTAAGAAATACTGCTGTTGCTACCACTATCAGAAACCCCCTTGGGGCTGCCACCTGATGAGTCAAGACTACTTCTGCCCCTGCCTTCCTTGTAGCTTGGGACTCCAGAACCCTGCCTGGCTGTGCCAGACATGCTTGCTGGCCACAAACACAGACCCAGGTCTGAACCACAAACTGCAAGCTTAACTGAGAGCAGCTTATAGAAGTGTGCCTGTTTTTAACACTCAGATGCCCAACCCCCAATGGGGTCCAAACCCCAAATAAATCTGTTTTAGCCAGCTGAAGACAAAATGGAGGGGTCTCCCTGGGGTTTAAATAGACTTTCTCTTGTGAGTGGATACCCCTCCCTCTGTATAGAATCCCAGCTACAATGTCCCTGCCAGTCACATGTCCCTGCATGACTCAGAACTACAGGTAGCAGCCATGGTTCACATGCTACCTTGAACATCCTCAAGTAGACTTCTTATGTGGATTGGAGTATTCCAAGATCCATTGTTCCTTAAGTGCTTCTTGATTGGGTACTTAACTTTGCAAATTCCTTTCTAAAGAAGCTGACCAAATGCCTTACAAAGCTTACTTAGAAATCAAGGAAGTATACAGCCAATATTCATAACTTCAAGTACAAAAATGATACATGCATACAAATAGGAGAAATGTATTCAGTAGAACATAACCTTTTTAGAGATATGTTACACGGCATTTGTAGCATATGACATATTCCAGTTATGTCATATATACATTCACAAGCATATTTCCATAAAGCCTTATGGGGGGCACCCTCACACTTATATTTTTAGCTCATCGTTAGAGCATTCACTTAGGACATAGGGGACTGTGATGTGCTGCCCACCCCAAGCCTGCCCCAAAAGGGTTAATGAAGACTAAGGGGGGCAATTAACCCAACAGGCCACAGGTGAGATAAATCAAGTGGCTAAGTGTTCCCAGGATTTAGTGAGGGAGTGCAGTTAGGGAGGAGTAAGCTGGGCTGTGATTTACAGACAGAAAATTGGAAACTGAAAGGGGGTTGTGGGAAAATTTTGCAGTCCCTCACTGGGAGAAGGGAGGTATATTTGGGCTTGCAAACCCAGAGAGGTGAGGAAGGTAGTAAAGTCTAAGAGAAAACAGGCCTTGACTGCTGGGCAGGGGGGTCCCTGAGTCAGAAGCTGGAGTAGAGGGCAGGCCTGGGTTCTCCTGCCAGTGACTGAGGGAGCTGAACTACATGGTAACAAATGGGAAGACTGCCCAGGATTGCTGAATGAAGACTTTGATACCCTGGAAGAGGACAAGGCAGATAGTGACCTGCTTGGAGGACTGAGTCATGAAGAGGCAGCAGCAGCTTGTGGAGCAAGAGAGGGGTTGCAGTGCAGATGCAGAGAGTGAGAAGCAAAGCGATGGTGTGCAACTGCAGAAAGGTGTGTTGTCACTCTGGGGAATAACTCATCAGGTCCAGGAGGAGGTGCTATACTTGTAGTGAGTGAAGTATCCCATCACAAAGATCTGCATTCAGTTCCCTCCTCAGTATTCTGTAAAGAAGGGATTTTAAATTGGGTTTCCCTACCTAATAGGTGATTGCCCTGACCACTGGTTTATAAAGTCATTCTCTCTGCCATGGTGTTCTGGAAGAGTGCCCTAGCCACTAGTTGAAGGGAGAGAGCTATCACCTCTGCCCCTGTGAGGGATTTGCATGCTGAGACAATACTTACCGGATCAAGCCCCACAGGCAAGGTAGGCCAAAGAATGCCTAGGATCCCGCTGGGGCTTCAATATGAAATAGGTGGTAGTGCGCATGCTCACTAGAAGAAACTTAGGCACCTGTGGGACTTTAATGGTAGGAATGTAGGGATTGTCATGGTTAGCTGGGAGATGAGCAGGGGTTTTGACAATCTCAAGTAGCACTCAAGTGCCTAAAGTTGCTGTGGGATGCCGAAACCCTTTTGTGGATTAGCCCTATGGCCTAGAGAGTAGGGGTCTTTCTATAGAGACCTGTAGGTGCATAGGGAAAAGATTAGCTTGAAGCTGCTTGATAATTCCAGCTGGCAGAGGCTTCATGGGGGGAAGGAGTTTCTTGCCAGCATGCATTGGTGAGCAAGGGAAAATAACCAAATGGCCTCACTTGCATTTCAGTTATGAGACGGCTTAGGGCATTTTGGTTAGTTGTTGAGTTTGGTGTAATCAAATGCTATTATCCTGATGGATAACAAAAATCAAGAAAACAGCACCAAATGTGCCTGGGGAACGGGTCACTGACCAAAACTGTGGTCACCCTCCGCCCCCCCCCCCCCCAAACTCATTCTCCTGCTGGTAATAGCTCATCCAAAGTGACCACTCTCCCTACAATGTGCATGATAATCAAGGTGGGCCATTTCCAGCACAAATATAGCTTTGGATGAGCTATTACCAGCAGGAGAGTGAGTTTGTGTGGGGGGGGGGGGGGCGGAGGGTGAGAAAACCTGGATTTGTGCTGGAAATGGCCCAACTTGATGATCACTTTAGATAAGCTATTACCAGCAGGAGAGTGGGGTGGGAGGAGGTATTGTTTCATGGTCTCTGTGTATATAATGTCTTCTGCAGTTCCCATAGTATGCATCCGATGAAGTGAGCTGTAGCTCATGAAAGCTCATGCTCAAATAAATTGGTTAGTCTCTAAGGTGCCACAAGTACTCCTTTTCTTTTTGCAAATACAGACTAACACGGCTGTTACTCTGAAACCTGACACTATAGTTAGGGGACTGTGAAGCTCTTGTTGTTTTTATGGACAGCGATGTGGAACTAGACAATAAAGCCGAGCTCTTGCAAGCACCTTAAGTACTGGATGGTCACTGAATACCACTGGTGGTCCTTGCTAAATTTCTTCAAACTCACTTTTTTTTATAAAATTTAAAATTTAAATAAAGAAATCTGGTAAGTTGCTCAGAGAGCATAGATATATAATGAGCAGAACTGGAGAAAGAGGGTCAGGTTTCAGGAAGGACCTGGTTTGCGGTGACATCTGGACATCAGGATTGCCAGCTTGTGGCCAGGCTGCAATGGGACAACCATAATCCTCTCAGCATGTAACACGAGCCTCTGCATGCTCAGTTAAGATCTTTTGTATAAATCTGCCTGCCACATCTCTTATTGCTAATGAAGCAGTGATGAACCCAGTATAAATACCTAGATAGAACTCAGTGGAAATTGTGGGCACTTTGCATACAAGGTCCCTATTACAAATTACTTGTAAAATTTTAGGAAGAGATTTGGTCCTTTGTCCATTATTAAGACCTAATTACAAGCAAAATGTTGCCTTGCAAGTAGTATAGGTATTATTGTTCTTGAAATGTTTTGGCACATTACATCAAGACAAACAATGACTGTACTATTTAATATTAGATAATCTGCACCTAGACTAAATTAGTAGTAGTCCAGAACTGCAAAATTACTGCAGAAGTAGCAACAAATTAACATGCTCACCTCCAGTGAATCTGGCTGAGTTCCAAAGTCAAGCGACTGCTAAGCACCATTTTAAATTTAAATTGCACTTCAGGGCAAGCTTTTTATAAAACAGCCTCAATAACAGGTGTTTACACTTAAAGTACAATTCAGTTTAAAACATTTATTAGACTCAAATTTCCATCCCTTTCAAGTTACCCATCTCACACTAGATATTTTGCAGTAGCTATATTCTGCCACACTTTCTAGGTCTTTGCTCCTATATGTAAGTGAAGTTTCTAAAGGAGGAAATATACTGGATTATTTATTGGTCTGATCATTTGGGGCACTGGGTTCCTTCCAGTAGCTGCTGAACACCCTCAGTTCCTACTGAAGTTAGCAGAAGCTGAGGGTGCTCAGCCTGCTGAAACACTGGGCTTTAGGTCAATGATTTAAAATACTTTCATAGGTAAATTTTCATTGTGCTCAGGGATTTCCATTAATTTTAACAAAGTGTGCTGCTGAAAGCCTCAAACTGAAAATGTAGTACTCAAGAGTGCTAATGTTAGGAATCCCTATATAATCTAATGATAGTTGATTCATGGATTCCAACATTTTAAAATAACTGTCTCACTAATTTGGAGACTGATAGTGCTGACACATCAGGAAAGCCATTCTTTTTTGTATTCTGAGTTCAGTTTAAGTTACTTAGAATAGACTGAGGGTACGTCTACACTTCAGGCTGGAGATTTAGCTGTGGTCAGGCTAGCATGCTAAAAACAGCATAGCCAGTGAACATCAGGAGGGAACTCACCACTCCAAGAGCATATCTGGTCTTAGATGGGTACGTATTTGATGGGGTTAGCCCCCACTGCCGCTTGTCACCACAGCTCTGTCCTTTTTCAGAGCTAGTGGAGGGTATGTCTTCAGCTGGATTTATGTCTCCGGCTTGAAGTCTCCACATAGCCAAATGACAGGTTTCAGAGTAACAGCCGTGTTAGTCTGTATTCGCAAAAAGAAAAGGAGTACTTGTGGCACCTTAGGCTAACCAATTTATTTGAGCATAAGCTTTCGTGAGCTACAGCTCACTTCAGCTCATGAAAGCTCATGCTCAAATAAATTGGTTAGTCTCTAAGGTGCCACAAGTACTCCTTTTCTTTTTTCACATAGCCAAAGTGGGCTGACTGTACTTGTCAGTCAATTATTCCCACTTATTCCAAGGAGTTAAACATTAGGGAGTTTCAGTCAGAGACACAACAGCAGTGAAAGTATTGAATGGGTATGGGAGTCATTAGAGAAGCCAAATGAGTTACAAAAATATTATTACACTTCATGACTCACAGAGAAACTACACAAGAGGCACAGAAAATTGTTTGTTTTTGGAACAGACTGTCTGGACTTTACAAAAACTAGACAAGCCATTTACAACGCACACTTTGCTTCTCTACAAAAGAAAAAGGACACTAAACTATCTAAACTACTACATGCCACAAGGGGCCACAGCAATGGTTCCCTTAACCCACCCAGCAATATAGTTAATCTATCCAACTCTTAGGACAGATTCTTCTGCTGGGCTATCTCGGGGCCTCTCCTTCTGCCCCTCCACCCCCACGAACATGATACAGTTCTGTGGTGACCTAGAATCCTATTTTCGATGTCTCCAACTCAAGGAATATTTCCAGTACACCTCTGAACAACATACTAATCCACAGAGACCTTCCTACCAACACTACAAAAAGAAGGATTCTGGGGGGACTCCTCCTGAAGGCCAAAACAACAGACTGGACTTCTACATAGAATGCTTCTGCTGATGTGCACGGGCTGAAATTGTGGAAAAGCAGCATCACTTGCCCCATAACCTCAGCCATGCAAGCAAACAGGAAGCCCTGCAAGCAAACAGAGCCATTCACAGTCAGTTGTCCTGGTTAATGGGAGCCATCAAGATTCCAAACCACTATTAATCTCCCTTACTTTGCATAACTACAATAGGACCCTAGAGTTATATTTCATATTTCTAGTTTCAGATACAAAAGTGATACATTTATACAAATAGGATGACCACACTCAGTGGATTATAAGCTTTGTAATGGTACCTTACAAGAGACCTTTTGCATGAAGCATATTCCAGATAAATTATATTCACGCATTGCATGCAACAGGATTTTATGAAAATGTGCTAATGTCACAGGGCTGGAGCTGGCTCAACACCTCTAACCCTAGCTCAGAGAGCCCTACCCTTTGCAGCCCTATCACTATCTGGGGGAGGACCAATTCCAACCCCTAGTCCTGGTAACCCTACCCTTTCTAAACCTCACCTTAGCCTGGGGACAATGACCATCCCCAGCCCTCATCCAGGGACCTGTACAACTGGTGACATAACTCTTTGTAATCCTAGCACCACTTGGGAAGCCCAATGGGCCCTAACCAAGGGAACTCTTCCTTTTGTAACCCTAACCCTGTTCTGAGGAGCCCTTTCCCTCATAATGTTAGCCCTAGCCTAGGAAGCCCAACGGGTCCCATCCTTAACCCTCGCCTGGAAGCCTTACATATTGCGGTGCTAGCACTAACATGGCCAAGCTTAAAGAGCCTAGCACTACCCTTTGTAACACTAACCCTAGCCTGGGGAAGCTGACCAGCTCCCACCCCTATCCTAGCCCAGGGAGCTCTTCCCTTTATAAATCAAACGCTTGCCTGAAGAGCTCAACCAGACCCAGACTTCACACTCGCTGGGGGAGACCAACAGACCCTGGCCCTAACCCTAGCTTAGGGAGCTGTCCCCTTTGTAGCCCTTACCCTAGCCCATGGAGCCCAACCAGCACCAGTCCTAACCTGATCCCACAGAGACCAACCATTCCCATCCCTACTCTTAGCCTGAGGTTCTCCTTTTTGTAATCCCCTTTTAACCCTAACCCAGGGAGCCTATCTGGACCAAGTCCTAACCTTAGCCCAAGTAGCCACACAGGCCCCAGCCTTAACCCAATCTACTGACCTTTGCATTTGTAATTCTAACCCTCACAAGGGGAACCTCAGCCTTGGTAACTCTAATGCTCGTCAGACGAGCCCACCTGGTCCCATCTCTAACTCAGGAAGCCCTCTCCTTTTCAACCCGAAACATAGCTTGGGAAGCTCAACTGGTGCTAGCACTGACCATAGCCTGAAGAAAACTACACTTTTTGTAATCCTAACCTGTGTAGCCATACTGGCCTCAGCCCAAACCCAACCTCAGGGAGCCCTACCCTTTTTAACAGTAGTCTGGGGAGCCCTACCAGCCCAAACTCTCTGCCAGCAAACTGAACAATGCCTAGCCCAGGGAGTCCTACCCTTTGTAACTCTAACCCTAGATCAGAGACCCCAGCCATAAACTTAGCACGGGCAACACTACCTTTTGTAACGCTGACCATAGGCTGGGGAACCTTACTGACTCCAAACCCAGCCATGGTCCTGGGAATACGGACCCTGGACTTCAGAAAAGCAGACTTTGACTCCCTCAGGGAACTGATAGGCAGGATCCCCTGGGAGAATAACGTGAGGGGGGAAAGGAGTCCAGGAGAGCTGGCTGTATTTTAAAGAATCTTTATTGAAGTTACAGGGACAAACCATCCCAATGTGTAGAAAGAATAGTAAATATTGCAGGCAACCAGCTTGGCTTAACAGTGAAATCCGTGCAGATCTTAAACACAAAAAAGAAGCTCACAAGAAGTGGAAGATTAGACAAATGAACAGGGAAGAGTATAAAAATATTGCTTGGGCATGCAGGAGTGAAATCAGGAAGGCCAAATCACACCTGGAGTTGCAGCTAGCAAGAGATGTTAAGAATAACAAGAAGGGTTTCTTCAAGTATGTTAACAACAAGAAGAAAGTCAAGGAAAGTGTGGGCCCCTTACTGAATGAGGGAGGCAATCTACTGACAGAGGATGTGGAAAAAGTTAATGTACTCAATGCTTTTTTTGCCTCTGTCTTCACGAACCAGGTCAGCTCCCAGACTGCTGCACTGGGCAGCACAGCATGGGGAGGAGGTGACCAGCCCCCTGTGGAGAAAGAAGTGGTTCGGAAAAAGCTGGACAAGCGCAAGTCCATGGGGCCGGATGCGCTGCATCTGAGAGTGCTAAAGGAGTTGTCGGTTGTGATTGCAGAGCCATTGGCCATTATCTTTGAAAACTCATGGCGATCGGGGGAAGTCCTGGACGACTGGAAAAAGGCTAATATAGTGCCCATCTTTAAAAAAGGGAAGGAGGAGGATCCGGGGAACTACAAGCCAGTCAGCCTCACCTCAGTCCCTGGAAAAATCATGGAGCAGGTCCTCAAGGAATCAATTCTGAAGCACTTAGAGGAGAAGAAAGTGATCGGGAACAGTCAGCATGTATTCACCAAGGGCAAGTCATGCCTGACTAATCTAATTGTCTTCTATGATGAGATAACTGGCTCTGTGGATGAGGGGAAAGCAGTGGTTGTGTTGTTCCTTGACTTTAGCAAAGCTTTTGACACTGTCTCCCATAGTATTCTTGCCAGCAAGTTAAAGAAGTATGGGCTGGATGAATGGACTATAAGGTGGATAGGAAGTTGGCTAGATTGTCGGGCTCAACGGGTAGTGATCAATGGCTCCATGTCTAGTTGGCAGCCGGTATCAAGTGGAGTGCCCTAAGGGTCAGTCCTCAGGCCGGTTTTGTTTAATATCTTCATAAATGATCTGGAGGATGGTGTGGATTGCACCCTCAACAAGTTTGCAGATGACACTAAACTAGGAGGAGAGGTAGATATGCTGGAGGGTAGGGATAGGATACAGAGGGACCTTGACAAATTAGAGGATTGGGCCAAAAGAAGTCTTATGAGGTTCAACAAGGACAAGTGCAGAGTCCTGCACTTAGGACGGAAGAATCCCATGCACCGCTATAGACTAGGGACCGAATGGCTCGGCAGCAGTTCGGCAGAAAAGGACCTAGGGGTTACATTGGACGAGAAGCTGGATATGAGTCAACAGTGTTCCGTTGTTGCCAAGAAGGCCAATGGCACTTTGGGCTGTATAAGTAGGGGCATTGCCAGCAGATCGAGGGACGTGATCGTTCCCCTCTATTTGACATTGGTGAGGCCTCATCTGGAGTACTATGCCCAGTTTTGGGCCCCACACTACAAGAAGGATGTGGAAAAATTGGAAAGAGTCCAGCGGAGAGCAACAAAAATGATTAGGGGGCTGGAACACGTGACTTATGAGGAGAGGCTGAGGGAACTGGGATTGTTTAGTCTGCAGAAGAGCAGAATGAGGGGGGATTTGATAGTTGCTTTCAACTACCTGAAAGGGGGCTCCAAAGAGGATGGATCTAGACTGTTCTCTGTGGTAGCAGATGACAGAACAAGGAGTAATGGTCTCAAGTTGCAGTGGGGGAGGTTTACGTTGGATATTAGGAAGAACTTTTTCACTAGGAGGGTGGTGAAACACTGGAATGCGTTACCTAGGGAGGTGGTGGAATCTCCGTCCTTAGAAGTTTTGAAGGTCAGGCTTGACAAAGCGTTGGCTGGGATGATTTAGTTGGGGATTGGTCCTGCTTTGAGCAGGGGTTGGACTAGATGACCTCCTGAGGTCCCTTCCAACCCTGATATTCTATGATCCTATGATTCTATGATCACTACCATTTGTAACTGTAAGCCTAGCCTGGTGAGCAGTACTAACCACAGCCCGAACCCTAGCCTGGGGATCACAACTGAGTACAAATCAGTAAAGATACACTGGACCATTATGGCAATGTAATTAGCAAAAGCAGAGACAAGTGAAGAATATAGGCTACATCTATGCTTCAGGCCACTGATGATGATGATTTCCCTTCTCTTTGAAAATTTGAATGCCACCATTTCTCCCTTTTTGGAGCCACATAAAAATAGTACCTTGGATTGTTTTTTTAAAGTTACTTTAAAAAGTAGCCTTGAAGAGGATCTTCTCAGAATATTCCCAAATTCAAGGTTTGTTTTCAAAGATAAGTTGTTAAATCAACCATGCATGCTGCCTTTTCATATCTTATCTCCTGCTATCTTGCAGATGGCAATGTAAGATCTATGCACATTGTTGAATGCAATAGATTAATTTAACTGATAATGCAATGCCCTTTTACTAAATTCCTTTATCTGAACAGAGTAGTTAGATCAATCATTTTGTTAGCCGAAGATGCTGTGTTAAGAATAATGAATTATCCTAACTTTCAGAATGGGAGAGAGGTGTGGGTGTTTGGAAAGTATTTTTCAATATTCTGAACAGCAGGAGAGTTTGCTGACAATTGAAGATTTATGTAAGAAATCAATGTAATCTGTAAACAGTCTAACTTTTTACCTAAGGAAGTGACTAAATATTCATTCTCAAGTTAAAGGGGTAGAGGGTACAGTATGATTATACAGTGGCTGCATGATTCCACTGAGACAGGTGTTTAGTGCATGTTCCCTGTCACTTCTAAGTGAAGGGCTGAGCAGATTTACAAGGCTGATTCCTTTGTGGGAAGGTTTAGTCCTGCCCTGTAACCAGGAGAAAGTTATAAAAGCCTCAGCCTGGAATCCCATGTGACATAATTCCAGATTGCAAAAGTGAATTAGTTGATGCAGCTGGTTTTCAGCCTTGAGCCCAGGGTGCCCTAAGAATGCATGGGCTGGGAAAAAGTATATTTAGGGATTGAGTCAATGCTCATTAAAGTCAAGTGAGATACTCTTGGTGAGGGCTTCTGCACCTTGTACCTCTTACAAATGTGATAGGCCTTTTGGAGCATTTGATCCTCTGTCTTTTTCCAGTGAGGGTCGGAGATAAGTTTTGAAGACCTGAATTCACGGGACAACTGTTGGCATTGTGGATATTTTGTGCATGGTTTCACCAAGCAAGACACATTTAGGAAAATTGGGGCCACATCCTCAGATGGTGTAAACTACCAAAGCTTTATTGCCTTCATAGGGGCTGTGCTAACCTATATGAGCTTAGACTTGGTGGGTCTTTTGTTTTGTTTTGGTTTGTTGTTTTTGTTTTGGTAGCTATTTAGGCATTTTAGGGTAACCATCAGCCTATTTAGGAGCCAAGTGATTTGTTTAGTTAATTCAAGACATTTGGGTGATCACTATTGGAAAAAAAAATATGGGTATTAGTGATTTTTATCTAATGCAGCACATTTGGGTTGGTGTGTTATACAAAACACTAAAAACAGATTAAGGTCCTAATTCTCACAGCATAAGTGCCATATACTGTAAATAAATAATATATGATTAAAAGCCCTGTCTGGCCATTTTGTTGTCCCCAAAGCATTTTATTGTCTCATACACGCTGTCTCGTGAACATTACCAATCTGCGAGAACTGTTAGTTATTCAATATTTCCATGATTTCTAATACTTACTGTAAGCTCTGTGATATTGATGTCTGCAAGACAGCCCTGCCAGTTCCAGAACAACAGCCTCTTAGGGTACGTCTACACTACGAAATTAGGTCAATTTATAGACATCGGTTTTGTAGAAAGCATTTTTATACAGTCGATTGTGTGTGTCCCCACACAAATGCTCTAAGTGCATGTAGTCAGCGGAGTGTGTCCACAGAACCGAGGCAACCGTCGACTTCTGGAGCGTTGCACTGTGGGTAGCTATCCCACAGTTCCCGCAGTCTCCGCCACCCATTTGAACTCTGGGTAGAAATTCCAGTGCCTGATGGGGCTAAAACATTGTCGCAGATGGTTCTAGGTACATATCATCAGGCCCTCCTTCCCTCCCTCCTTCCGTGAAAGCAAGGGCAGACAATCGTCTTGCGCCTTTTTTCTTGAGTTACCTGTGCAGACGCCATACCACAGCAAGCATGGAGCCCACTCAGCTAACCATCACCATATGTCTCCTAGGTGCTGGCAAACGCGGTACTGCATTGCTACACATCAGCAGTTTATTGCTTTTTGGCAGCAGACAGTGCAGTATGACTGGTAGCCGTCGTCGATGTAGTCCTGGGTGCTCTTTTAACCGACCTCGATGAGGTCAGGGGCACCTGGGCAAACATGGGAGTGACTCAGCCAGGTCATTTCCCTTCTAAGTTTTGTCTCATGGCGATTCAGTCCTGCCGGCAGTGCACTGTCTTTTAATCAGCAGCCCGCAGAAGATGATGGCCAGGAGTCATACTGCACCGTCTTCTGCCGAGCACCCAGGAGATGACGATGGCTAGCGGTCGTACTGCACAGTCTGCTGTATCTATAAAGATAGATGAAGTGGCTCAAAACAAGAAATAGACCAGATTTGTTTTGTATTCATTTTCTCCTCCCTCCCTCCATGAAATCAACGGCCTGCTAAACCCAGTTTTGAGTTCTATCCTTGAGGTTTTGAGTTCTATCCTTGAGGGGGCCATTCTGTTTCTCGCAAAGCCACCCCCTTTGTTGATTTTAATTCCCTGTAAGCCAACCCTGTAAGCCATGTCGTCAGTCGCCCCTCCCTCCGTCAGGGCAACAGCAGACAATCGTTCTGTGCCTTTTTTCTGTGCAGACACCATAACACAGTAAGCATGGAGCCCGTTCAGATCACTTTGGCAGTTAGGAGCACATTAAACACCACGTGCATTATTCAGCAGCATATGCAGCACCAGAACCTGGCAAAGCAAAACCGGGCAAGTAGGCGACATCAGCGCGGTGACTAGAGTGATGAGGGTATGGACACAGACTTCTCTCAAAGCATGGGCCCTGGCAATGTGGGCATCATGGTGATAATGGGGCAGGTTCATGTGGTGGAATGCTGATTCTGGGCTCGGGAAACAAGCACAGACTGGTGGGACCGCATAGTGTTGCAGGTCTGGGACGATTCCGAGTGGTTGCAAAACTTTCGCATGCGTAAGGGCACCTTCATGGAACTTTGTGACTTGCTTTCCCCTGCCCTGAGGCGCAAGAGTACCAAGATGAGAGCAGCCCTCACAGTTGAGAAGCGAGTAGCAATAGCCCTGTGGAAGCTTGCAACACCAGACAGCAAGTCAGTCGGGAATCAATTTGGAGTGGGCAAATCTACTGGGGGGGGGGCTGCTGTGATGCAAGTAGCCCACGCAATCAAAGATCTGCTGCTATCAAGGGTAATGACTTTGGGAAATGTGCAGGTCATAGTGGATGGCTTTGCTGCAATGGGATTCCCTAACTGGGGTGGGGCCATAGATGGAACCCATATCCCTATCTTGGCACCGGAGCACCAAGCCGGTGAGTACATAAACCACAAGGGGTACTTTTCAATAGTGCTGCAAGCACTAGTGGATCACAAGGGACGTTTCACCAACATCAGCGTGGGATGGCCGGGAAAGGTACATGATGCTCACATCTTCAGGAACTCTGGTCTGTTTCAAAAGCTGCAGGAAGGGACTTTATTCCCAGACCAGAAAATAACCATTGCGGATGTTGAAATGCATCTGATGAAATGAACTGTAGCTCATGAAAGCTTATGCTCAGATAAATTTGTTAGTCTCTAAGGTGCCACAAGTACTCCTTTTCTTTTTGCAAAATGCCTATAGTTATCCTTGGGGACCCAGCCTACCCCTTAATGCCATGGCTCATGAAGCCATACGCAGGCAGCCTGGACAGTAGTCAGGAGCTGTTCAACTACAGGCTGAGCAAGTGCAGAATGGTGGTAGAATGTGCATTTGGACATTTAAAAGCACATTGGCGCAGTTTACTGACTCGGTTAGACCTCAGCAAAACCAATATTCCCACTGTTATTACTGCTTGCTGTGCGCTCCACAATATCTGTGAGAGTAAGGGGGAGACATTTATGGAGGGGTGGGAGGTTGAGGCAAATCGCCTGGCTGCTGGTTTTGCACAGCCAGACACCAGGGCGGTTAGAAGAGCACAGGAGGGTGTGGTACGCATCAGAGAAGCTTTGAAAACCAGTTTCATGACTGGCCGGGCTACGGTATGAAAGTTCTGTTTGTTTCTCCTTGATGAAACCCCCTGCCCCTTGGTTCACTCTACTTCCCTGTAAGCTCACCACCCTCCCCTTCTCCCCTTGATCACTGCTTGCAGAGGCAATAAAGTCATTGTTGCTTCACATTCATGCATTCTTTATTTATTCATCACACAAATAGGGGGATAACCTCCAAGATAGCCCGGGAGGGGTGGTGGAGGAGCGAAGCACCAGGAGGGGTGGTGGAGGAGGGAAGGACAAGGCCACACAGAACTTTAAAAGTTTAAAACTTTAAAACTTATTGAATGCCAGCCTTCTGTTGCCTGGGCAATCCTCTGGGGTGAAGTGGCCGGAGGCCCCCCCCACCATGTTCTTGGGTGTCTGGGTGAGGAGGCTATGGAACTTGGGGAGGAGGGCGTTTGGTTACACAGGGACTGTAGTGGTGGTCTGTGCTTCTGCTGCCTTTCCTGCAGCTCAACCATATGCTGGAGCATATTGGTTTGATCCTCCAGCAACTTCAGCATTGAATCCTGCCTCCTCTCATCATGCTGCCACCACCTTTCAGCTTCAGCCCTCTCTTCAGCCCGCTACCTCTCCTCGCGGTCATTTTGTGCTTTCCTGGACTCTGACATTGTCTGCCTCCACGCATTCGTCTGTGCTCTGTCAGTGTGGGAGGACAGCATGAGCTCAGAGAACATTTCATCGCGAGTGCGTTTTTTTCACCTTCTAATCTTCGCTAGCCTCTGGGAAGGAGAAGATCCTGTGATCCTTGAAACACATGCAGCTGTTGGAGGAAAAAAAAAGGGACAATGGTATTTAAAAAGACACATTTTATAGAACAATGGGTATACTCTTTCATGGTAAACCTTGCTGTTAACATTACGTACATAGCACGTGTGCTTTTGTTCCATGGTCACATTTTGCCTCCCCCCAGTGCATGGCTAGCCCCTCACCCCTCCCCATGGCTAACAGCGGGGAACATTTCTGTTCAGCCACAGGCAAACAGCCCAGCAGGAATGGGCACCTCTGAATGTCCCCTTAAGAAAAGCACCCTATTTCAACCAGGTGATCATGAATGATATCACTCCTGAGGATAACACAGAGAGATAAAGAACGGATGTTGTTTGAATGCCAGCAAACATACACTGCAATGCTTTGTTCTACAATGATTCCTGAGTACATGCTGCTGGCCTGGAGTGGTAAAGTGTTCTACCATGGTGGATGGAATAAGGCTGCCCTCCCTAGAAACCTTTTGCAAAGGCTTTGGGAGTACATGCAGGAGAGCCGCGAATGCCAGGGCAAATTAATCATTAAACATGCTTGCTTTTAAACCATGTATAGTATTTTAAAAGGTACACTCACCAGAGGTCCCTTCTCCGCCTGGCAGGTCCAGGAGGCAGCCTTGGGTGGGTTCGGGGGGTACTGGCTCCAGGTCCAGGGTGAGAAACCGTTCCTGGCTGTCGGAAAAACCAGTTTCTCCGCTTGCTTGCTGTGAGCTATCTACAACCTCCTCATCATCTTTCTCATCCCCAAAATCTGTTTCCATGTTGCCTCCATAGCCATTGAAGGAGTCAAACAACACGGCTGGGGTAGTGGTGGCTGAACCCCCTAAAATGGCATTCAGCTCATCATAGAAGCGGCCTGTTTTGGGCTCTGACCCAGAGTGGCCGTTCGCCTCTCTGGTTTTCTGGTAGGCTTGCCTCAGCTCCTTCAGTTTCAAGCGGCACTGCTTCGGATCCCTGTTATGGCCTCTGCCCTGGGAGATTTTGACAAATGTTTTGGCATGTCGAAAACTGGAACAGAGTTCTGATAGCACAGATTCGTCTCCCCATACAGTGATCAGATTCCGTACCTCCCATTCGGTCCATGCTGGAACTCTTTTGCGATTCTGGGACTCCATCATGGTCACCTCTGCTGATGAGCTCTGCATGGTCACCTGCAGCTTTCCATGCTGGCCAAACAGGAAATTGAAATTCAAAAGTTCGCGGGCCTTCTTCTGTCTACCTGGCCAGTGCATCTGAGTTGAGAGTGCTGTCCAGAGCAGTCAAAATGGAGCACTCTGGGATAGCTCCCGGAGGCCAATACTGTCTAATTGCTTCCATAGTACCCCAAATTTGACCCGGCAAGGCCGATTTCAGCAGTAATCCCCTTGTCGGGGGTGGAGTAAGGAAATAGATTTTAAGAGCCCTTTAAAGTCGAAAAAAAGGGCTTTGTCGTGTGGACGGGTGCAGGGTTAAATCGATTTAATGCTGCTAAATTCGACCTCAACTCCTAGTGTAGACCAGGGCTTAGAGAGCAGGAATGCTGTCCTTTGCCTCTGTTTGCCAGAAGCTGGGAATGAACAACAGGGGATGGATCACTTGATTACCTGTTCTGTTCATTCCCTCTGGGGCACCTGGCACTGGCCACTGTTGGAAGACAGGATACTGGGCTAGATGGACCTTTGGTCTGACCCAGTAGGGTTGTTCTTATGTTCTTTATAGACTTTTTTGTTTGTTTTCCATTAATTCCCTTTTCCCTTCTTCAAAGAACAATTATAAAAACAAATATATTGTAATCAAATCTCCGGGGGATGGGAAGTAAAGTGAGATAAAACCTCATTAGCCATGGAGTTGTGAATCTAAAAGAAAATAGCTCACCTAGTCAGGGCTTGATTAACTCTCCTGTGAGCCCCGGGGCTATTAGATTTTGTGGGGCCCTTGTATACAAGTCTTTTTCCTGGGAGGGAGTTTGGTATAGGAGGGGGCTGGGGCAGGGGATTGGGGTACAGGAGGAGGTGCGGGGTCTGGGAGGGAGTTTGGGTGCAGGAGGGGGATTCTGATCTGGGGCTGGGGGTTGGGGTGGAAGAGGGGGTACCATAGGTGGCTCCCGGTCAGCAGTGCAGCAGGGCTCAGGCAGGCTGCCTGCCATACCCCCATACTGCTCCCGGAAGTGGCCAGCTGCTAGCACATCTCTGCGGCCCCTGGGGGGAGGACAGGGACAGCATGTCTCCATGTGCTGCCCACAAGTGCCTCCCCTGTAGCTCCCATTGGCCAGGAATCGGCCAATGGGAGCTATGGGGCAGGGGCAGTGTGTGGAGCCACCTACCCTCCTCCCCCAACCAGGGGCCGCAGAGATGTGCTAGCAGACGGCCGCTTCCAGGGGCAGTGTGGGGCCATGGCATGAGCGCCCTGCTGCGCCGCGGGACTTTTAGTGGTTTGGAGTTGGTGATTTATTTTTGTGGGGCCCCCCTTGAGCCAGGGCCCTGGGCTGCAGTCACTAAAACCCCTGCCCAAATCTGGCCCTGCGCCTAATTAAAACTGAAGCAAATAAGAACTTCTAGAATGACCTCCTCCAAGAAGTCACGTGATTCATTTTTCCTCTTCCCAGGGGGTTGCCATTTTTGCATCCAAGAATTTGGCTGTGTACCTTCTCCCCCTTTAATTCTGCATCCTTCAGCCCATTGCTTGTCATCTAGTGCACAATCTCATTTTCAGCACCTCTTTTTAAACTGTTTAAGCTTTAGGCTTTCGTCAAGGTTACTCCTGAATGTTGCATGTATAGATGGGTTAACTTTATCCCTTGTCTCCATGTTCCATGACAAATGTTACTATTGCTTATTTTGTAAAGCATATATGCTCTCCTATGTTCCAGCTGGCACTCATACAATAAGGTAGCACATCATAATAACTGTTGTTAGAAACAAATCATTTATTGTCAATTCTCCGTCCTTTCCTTTTCCTGTCTAACAGTGGACATACAGCATAAGTGTGTGTGTACATATATGTATTTATTTGCATAGATTCTAAGGCCAGAAGAGAACATTGGGATTGTCTGGTCTGACCTCCTGTACAACACAGGCTATAGAACTTCCCCAAAGTCATTCCTAGAGCTATGCCAGGAAGTTAGCTCTGTCACCTCCTGGTGATGACTCGGGAGACCAAGTGAGTTTTGGGTAATAAAAACAGAATCAAAAAGCCATTTTGGCATCCATCTCCAGGGGGAATAAAGAAACCAACACTTTGATTTTTGTAAGGTCTGGATCCTGGCAGGACAGCCAGTCATGCTGGAGAATGCTAACAACTTGGCAAGAGTAAGACATTGTGTTAGGCAAAACCATATCTTGCTATAATTAAGTTTTAGACACTAGAAAGCATGTAATATTTTTGTTTGCAACCCTTTCATATCTCTCTCACTTGGGCTTAAAAATCACTTAATTCTATGTTCTTTGTTGTACTGTGCAATACTGAGATAGCTCAGGTGGGGTTATACACTCCCCCTTAATACAAGACAACAAGCTGTTGTGTGTACTGGCTTTTTGGAGACAGTGAACTTGATGTTACCTCTGTCAATGTCCAGTCAGAGGGTCAGGATGCTGCAGGGGATATGGTCTGGGGGAAACTCAGGACTGGAAGGGTTGTGGGGAATCACCCTGCAAGGAGTAATTGGACTGGTGGAAGCCAAGGTGAGATCACTGTGTTGTGAGCATGCTTCTGGGCTCTGTCAGGGCTCTGATCCAAAGTTGCATAGCACAGAGGCACCCAAGGTTATAGGGTAGGCAATTACTGAACACTTTACTGGTCTGGGGGAATCCCCAAAGCATCACAGGCTGCATGTTTATTTCTCAGTATACCAATGTGTATTCAATTTACAAGTACAGATCTTTCCCCCCCTCCTCCCGCAAAAAATGCAGCTCAGCAAATTCAGCCTGGATTCCAAGAACCAGTCTGGGTTCTTTCCATCTTGCACATTAACACCAGTAATAAAAAGCTCTACAAGGCAAATGATACCCTTTTGTTAGACCTGTGGAGCTCTGTTGCTTTCAGTGGGTTTGGCAAAGGTGTGATTAAACCAACTGCAAAATTCTCTTAATGTAGGAGATGGAATGGAATTTGCAGCTCATTCAGTCTTAGCTGTGTTGATTTTGCAAGGGTAGCAGGCAGTATAAAACTTTACACTGAATTGAGCATATATGGCTCTCGATACACAGCAGCAAGGGCATCTGGTGCCACTGATAGTCACTTTTTAGAGTGGAACTGCATTTTAATGTTTTTGTTCTTGTATCCATAAATCATCATCTTAAATTATATTAGAATATTATATAATTCACATCTCCTTATTTAGGATCTCTGCTGACTAGATGTTGAGGTGACTGGCCAGGTCTTTCTCTTTGATCTCAATTTTTATAGTTGTAGGCTACAGGGCTTTTGCTTTGAGATTCCAGAAAGTTGATTAGTCCAGGCTGTTTATCCATTGGACTCAGACCTGTGAGTTCTGAAGATAAATTCACTATACACATAAATACGATGAATCTTATTGACAAGCTTCAGGAGCTGGATAGGGCCCCAAGATACTACCCCAGGATACTTCAACTCTTATATTTGTTGCAGGGTTTCTACTAGTGTCTAATCCCTATAGTGCCTAGCACACTCTTGGTACTTTAAAAATAGTTATTACTGGCTGTAGCCCCACAAATTCTCCAATCCAGCAATGAGACCCCAAGCCTGGTGGTTTGGTTTGTTTCAGTTGGGCTATCTGCAGGCTCGTGGATCTCATTGCAGGGCTGAGTTGCACATCCCTCAATTAGGAAGGGCTGAGGCCAGAAGGATGTGCATCTTCTTTTAAAGGGCTATCTCTTCTCTTCAATGATTGTCAGTAACCCCCCCAAACCTTTACAAACATTGTGCTGAATTCACAGTGAGAGGTTTTGGTACAAATGTATTCGGCTTATTTTTAAAATGCCTTGCCTTGCCATACAAGAAAATAAATCCGAGCTAATAAAAGGAGAAGCATTTTGCCATATCCCACCTAATGAGCTGATCCAGCTTACCTCTTCTTCCATTCCCAGCAGCTTGTTCCCACTTTTCACAGACCCAGGCAGCAGACCAGCTCCATGAGGTTTACTTGGTGATTTAGTGGGTGATTGGAAAAATGTAAAACAAGTTGCGCTCCCCAATTGCTGTCTGTACGATAATACCCGTCTCCCAGCCTTTGACGTAAGTGTTTCTATCATTTTATCTTGAGAGAGAAAAGAAAGAGGTGCTAAGTTTTAGGACACAGAATAGAAGGTGAGATGCAGTCACACAAAGAATGTGAGCAAATTCTTTTGTGCATCCTGGTTTATTTTCATACTGCCTTTGGGATGCTGCCAAACTGCCAATGCAGAATTCCTCTCTACAGTATATTCTTGAATACTCTCTCCATTTTAATGTTAAATGACTCAAGTGATGGAGTTTTCTTTGCTCCCGGGGAGGCTTAACAGACTTAATCATAAGAAATTTCCACCCCTTGCCCCCTCAACATTCAGCCTAAAACTTCCTTTGCTCACAACAAAATTATGCATACTCTAACCATCATCAAGTAGAGAAAATGAAATGCTGCAACTAATTATGGCAACCCAGTCCTGGCAAAAAGCTGCAATAACAATAAGCAGTAGTAATATATGTAAAGTGTACTCCTACATCCTGGAGAAAGACTGGCAGTGTAGCATAAAAGATAGAGAAGGAGCACAGCTAAAATGAATCCTTATTAGGACTCACAATAATATTGTATTATGTACGCAATGTAATTTTTCTGTTTATTCTGTACCTTCAGTGTGACTGCAAAGTAGTTGTCATGGATAAATATACTTCAATTTTTAAAGTGTGCCTCAGGTCTAGGTGAAGAGGGATTGAAATGTTCATAGCTGAAAGCACTTATCAAATTAACAAAAAACAAGGAGAGAAGGAGGAAAATAATTATTTAAACTAATTTCCTAAACAAGAGCAGCAACGTTACTGAGACAGAATAACATATGAAATATAGTCAGTTAAGGAGGTGGTTTACTGAGGGTGATGATTTTAAGAGGTGTATGCATGTGAAAATATATGCTGTATGCTATATTATGTGTAGACAAATTGACTAAACTTCAGAAAAGTTTACAGGTCTTTTATGCTTGAATCCCCATCCACCTCTACTTGTAATTACAGCTGTAGTCTTTCTCTGTCGAGTAACCTAGAAGCACTTTGACCCATTCATTCTAGGATGCATCTACAGCATGATTATTGAACTTCTTTTCACAATATCTAGTGACAAATGCATTTGATTGAGATAGAAACAACTGGAGACTTTGCAGCAAAGGATACTGCTGAGCAATACAGATGTTAGTTGTCTGCACTTCAAGCAGGAAGAAAGCTTGACACCATGATAATCCTCAACATCTTGCACTGTCACTCAAATCTTGCTGTGGAATGAAGGCTATACGATTTCTTTGGATGATCTTTGAGAGACAAGGTGGGTGAAGTAATATCTTTTATTAGACCAATTTCTGTCAGTGAAGCAAACAAGCTTTTGAGATTACACAGATCTTCTTGATTTCTTTTTTAAAATACAAAGTGCTGTCATAATACAGTACAGTCTGCAGTAGAAAAATATTTCTTTGTCTGAGGCACAACATTAATTATCACTATCACCATCTTCATCAAAGGTAAAAGAGATGTCACTTATACAAGACTAGAGATGTGATCAGATTCCACTATAATCCATCATTAATTAATGCACTATTATAGTGCTATTATGATAGGGAGATAGTCTGATATCTGTATTACTGTTAAATTAATTTAGTTCTGATTAATATTCTAGAAACAGAATGAGAAAAGGAACCTGGTGATATTTAGGCCAGAAACTACAGGTTACAAAACTGATTTTGATAAATGGTGTAATATGAGGCTGAGAAACTAGGTTAGGTTAATTAGGTTGAGGTCAATGTTTTTTTGCTTGAAATTAAGCATGTAGGTAAGTGTTTGTGGTTGGTAACTGTAGATTCTTTGGTGCATAAGATTTTGTCCTCATCCTCTATTTTTGCACAGCTCATCACAAAGTGACCCTGATTCTGTTTTGGGTCACTAGGTGCTGCTGTATAATAAATAAATAACAATAAATGTTTCAGTATCCTGCCAATTACCTTGTTTTTCCCCCTTCTGGTGCGAGAACTTACTTTCTGTATTTTTATGTTCAATAACTTCCTAGTCTTATGCCATCTATTTGTGTTTTTCAAACTGTACCTTTTAAAAGGCAGGATTAAAAAAAAATCTTTTCTCCTTTAAAAAAAAAGAAAAGCTTATTTGCAAAGACCAAGGGCCCAATCATGCAAAGATGCATATGAGACTACTTATTTGAGTAAAGTTACTCATGGGCATAAGTGTTTGCAAGATTGAGCCCTTGAAACAAGATTTGATTAAGGTGGCATGTTATCCTGGTAGCTGGAGCAGCAGCTTCTTGATTATTCATTTTTTGTTCTGAAGGAAGCTTAGAGTCCAGTAAAGGGCAAATGGCTGGTCTGCTCAGCATCCTGCCAATGCCAACTGTAGCAGACACGTCAGAATTCTAAAACCACAGGATTTCATTTGTTCTGTTTGTCCCAGCTCAGGGCAACTGCACCTGTGTTTCCCTTTAGTATCCACCAAGAATACCCACTGTCAGGCTTCCAGTTGCCCAGCCATTGCCTTTCTGGGTGGATACTTGCATTTCTCTCCCTTCTGATTTTCCAGGCTGTACAGTTTCCTGTCTTCAGTTTAATTCCCAGCACAGACAGGCTGCCCAAGGCCACCTGCTTACTTTCTCTTCAGAGCTGGTGAACGGGTGTAATTGCTAGTTATACAGTACCAAACAGCACTTCCTATGCAAGCCTGCTTTATTCTTAAAGTAAAAAAGCATTACAGAGAAACATATTAAAAACATTAAAAGAACCTAGACAATTTACTAGATACCACCCCAACCCTAACATGGATTCTGGCAGGAGCGGTTCTTCAATGCCCCACCCAAAGGGAAGTCCTTATGGCTACAAACTCATCACAAGTTCAGCTCCGAACAAGCATCCAGTCTTATGAGACCTCAGAAGGCCCAGTCCTTCCAACCTTTCTCTAAGGATTGGGACCCTCCATGGCCCAAGGCTCCTGTCCATTTGCTAGATCAGGATAAGACCTTGAGCCAATTTAAAACAAAGCTATTTATGCCAAAACTCTTTTTTTGTTTGTTTGCTTGCTTGTTTGTTTTTTGTCAGTGATCCTTCGAGAATCCCACTGGAACCAGTATATGCATACCTTTCCAGGGGGCTGGCTTCTCTGGAGATGCCACAATCACCTAATCACTCCCTGCTGCTCTCTGATTTAGTTGTCCCATGAAAATACATATAATAACACATACACAATTGCACATTTAATACAATGGACACCAAAGGTATCAACGCTAATTCAGTAAGGTTTAACTTAATTCAGTAACCTTTATTTTCATTCCTTAAGGTTTGTTCAGGAAATTGTCAGTCTGTCATACAAATTCCAAAAGGAGATCACAAAATAACCTTATTATATTATAGATTTATAAGAATCCTTCACTCTCAATGCTTCCATTTAAGCATTTTCACTTTCTTCTTTTATGGTTACTATATCTATATATTTATTATATACACCCACTTTTTTCATATGATTTTCAATTAGCAATAGTATTTTGTCTCTTGTAGAAAGAATCTTGCTGTCTGTATCCAAATCGAGAGTGGGGTGGGAGGAGGTATTTTTTCATGCTTTGTGTGTATATAATAAGATCTTCTACATTTTCCACGGTATGCATCCGATGAAGTGAACTGTAGCTCACGAAAGCTTATGCTCAAATAAATTGGTTAGTCTCTAAGGTGCCACAAGTACTCCTTTTCTTTTTGCATATCTTTCCTGTTTCTTATAAAAACAAGTTGATTTTAAACAATGAAGAAACTGCTACATATTTAATAACGTCCTTTTCTATAACAAGTTGCTTTGTTTTGTGTATATAAAAATTTTAATAATCTACCCTAACTGGATCCATTTTAAATGCAATACAGAATGTTAGAATTAAACAGCTGGCAAACTGTTCAAAACTGAGGGAAACGAGTCACAAGAATCACTTTCATTTTATATGGAATCAAAGTGCCTTTCAAAACACCTTGCATGTACTATAAGGTATTCTAATTACATCAGTGTAATAGTTACAGTTGAACTAGCAGTTTCTTTCATGCCCTGACTTCAGGCACTTAAACATATTACACTTTGGATTGAAATGTTTTCTGCTTGTTAAGTTTAAGGTAAATGTCTTGGTAAAATTATGTTTAAGTTATGAAGTTTTTCACATTGGGTGCTTCAAATAATACAATGCAGCAGGAGCAGCTGAAAGATGTATTCTTTGTAAACCAACGTTTAAAACTTCTGTAAAGCAGGTTAGTGCATGGACATGTAGTGTCTGTGACTCCACTACATTCTTAACTGCAGGGCTCTGGATAGATGTGCATGTATTTGGAATGGTAAATATGGAAATAAATGCAGCAATGTTTATTTCATTTCTTAGATATCAGACGGTCCATATGAAGAATGCATTTGAATTTTTTACATCAAAACCCTGGACATACATGCTGCTTATATTCCTTATAAGTTAGTGTGTGTGTGTGTGTGTGTGTGGAGCTTGTCTTGCCTAGGGCCTGTTCCTCCTCCTATTAAAACCAACAGCAAAATTCCTATTGATTTTGATGGAAGCAGGATTGGGCTTTTATGGTTTTCCTGCAAGCTGGAGCCGTCCCAGGGAGATCAGTAGTACACTTTGAGTAACACTGTTGTAAATCATTTTAGATATATTTCAAAAGAAATCAATGGCAAAAGGCACTTGAGACTTTTTAGTAATGCCAGGCTGAATGTCAAAAAAAGCTAATAAAACGACCAGCTTTAAATCTGCAAGACAGGAAAAACATCAAAATATAAATGAAAGACCAATAACGACAAACATCATTAATGATCTGGTCATGTTGGAGGTGTTTAAGTATTTGCACTTCATGTATAGAGCATTATTTATAGAGACCTAGTGGAAGTGCTTTGCATGGAAATATTTGAGGCCTAGTCCCTTTCCTCCAGGAAGGTAGGGTATTCCTTGTATTGCTTGAGGAAAAACATCTATGTCTAACAAACAGCAGTAAGAGGCTTTAAAGAGAGTCCCATTTATTCTTCCTAAGCCAGAGGGTAGAGGGCCACAGTATAGTTCCTCACTATAGTGAAAGGAAAAGAAGGGCTGCTTTGCACTCCAATAGTATAGGTCCGAAAGTTGTGTCTAATATAATGAGTAAAATGCAGGTGGGAGTGTATACAGACTCATTCTAGCTCTACTCGAGCCAGTGCGCTAAAGTGGTTCTCAACTAGGGGTACACATACCCCTAGGGGTACACCAATTCCTCTAAATATTTGGCTAATTTTACAACAGGCTACGCAAATGTCCTATGCAGGACATGTCTACACTATGGTGCTACAGCTTTAGTGCTGTAGCTGTGCCGTTTGTTGTGTAGACATGTCCCAAAAACCATTGACATGACTTTCAGTGTGAGTAGTGCTAGATTTTAAAAGTTATAGATCGGTACCAGGTTGGCTTTTCAAAAGTACATAGGTCCCTTCCTCCCATCAACTTCAGGGCCTTTTGAAAATTCCACCAGTTGCCTCACTGCATCTTTCGGTCCTAAATAACTTTAAAATTGTGCCCTTAAGATTTAGCAACCAAGTGACTTACGCTCCTTTAGAAAATGTTACCCACTATCTCTTCTTGTTATCTACAGAATTTTATAATTTGTGTTTTTAAAATACTTGGCTTATTAAGATCATTTAAAAAAAATGTAGGTCTATAGCGCATTAGCAATCCATTTCATTCTCTCTGGTTATTTCTGAAAGAATAGCCTGACAAATGTATTTAAGGTATTTGGATTCTGGGGCTAATAAAAGATTATATCTGAGGACTTATCTGATTGCTGGTATTTCTCAAAAGGTAGGGAATTTTATTCTAAAATAGAGACTTGACAGGGACTCCTTCTCACTCCCATAGAATTGTTTCAAAGCATTGATATTATCTTCTACCAGCCATTAAGTGTTGCCAGCTCTGAATCTGAAAGCATATTGATCTGTTGTCTGTATGCTGCACATGCTGGACAGATCTGTTTTATCTTGAGAATACAGAATCTGATTTCACTTCATTTTCTTGAGACTAGCAGTGCTTCCAAAAAGGGGTAAAACGCCTCACCCTGCCAAGTAATTGGGCTTTCCTAGAACATTTGGCATATAAATAATATATTAAAGAATAGGAATAATTAATCTGCTTTTAATAGTAACAGTATTTCAATTGGTGGGCTGGCTTAAATAATGCTGGTTTTTTCCTACTCCTACACACACTTTGTTCATTCACGCTACTAATGCTCTACAATCATTGTTCCAAGCCAGACTAGTTCATTAGCCATAGCTAATGATTAGGTTAGGCCAAATCTCATCTTCAGGTTTTGGTTGATTTTATTGTTCCATTTTTGGTTATCCACAGTGTAAAAACAGAGTCCCCCTGACAGACAGGGAGTACATATAGAAACAGTTATATCTACAGTAACAAACTCTGTACCTGATTCTGATCTCGCCAGTTCTTTTCAGAATCAAGCCATCTACTTACACTTCAGAGATTTCCAATCTAATTACAGTAGGGTAAACTGCACACTGTGGGCGAGATTGTCACCTTGCTACAGCCCACATATAGGAGCTGTAAAAACACTCAGTGGGGGTTTTCCCTGACACAGGCATTGTGTAAGGCCACTTAAGTAGCCCAACATGGATCTCCCTCCTTTCAAGTCCTGGTTCCGGCAGGGGTGGGTGGGAGGGGGCATGTCAGAGGTGGGCCCAGAGAGCTACAGGCATTCTAGCACTGCCACCTCCTAGGAAATTCAAGGTGGAAGCAGTAACTATAATAGCCTTCTGAACTTGTTGTGCTGGAGCTGGAAAGGTGTAAGAGTAGCTTAAAGCCACTTTTGTCCTCCCTGCCCCAAGGCAGTAAATTCTATTGAAACACAAAACCTCCTTCTGTCTTTTTTCTTTACTTTTTAGATCAGAAGATACAGGCTGCGGCTGCTTCTTCTTCTTTGAAGTTTGCAGGGGAGAAGGCAGAGTGGGGGTGAAGTTAGAAAGATCCCATATGGTGATAGTTGGCAGAATAGGCTGTGGTGGCAATTTTGCAACAGAAAAGCTTCAAAAACAGACTCCAACAAGAACTGCTGAGCTTGAATTAATATGCAAACTAGATACCATTAACTTGGGTTTGAATAGAGACTGGGAGTGGCGGGGTCATTACACATATTGAATCTATTTCCCCATGTTAAGTATCCTCACACCTTCTTGTCAACTGTCTAAATGGGCCATCTTGATTATCACTACAAAAGTGTTTTTTTTTCTCCTGCTGATAATTGCTCATCTTAACTAATTAGCTTCTCACAGTTTGTATTGTAACTTTCCAACTTATCTATATGTTCCATTCTATGCATCCAATGAAGTGAGCTGTAGCTCACGAAAGCTTATGCTCTAATAAATTGGTTAGTCTCTAATGTGCCACAAGTACTCCTTTTCTTTTTGTGGATACAGACTAACACGGCTGCTACTCTGAAACATGAAGAACTACAGTCTGTCTGAAACCAGCAGACTGAGTAAAGACCCTTTACTGTATATTCATTACTATCAAATCTTGAGTCGTCTCTGCTGAGCAGGACACTGCAGTGTCTGAAAACTCTCTTGTTTTTTCTGCTCTTGCATAACCTTTATAACAGGCGACAGTGTGTCCATGTTCTGGATATTGTCTTATTAAAACAGGTATTTCTAATAAACTGTAAAAATAATCAGAATTTCTACTTAGATTTGCTTTAAATCTAAACCTACTGTAGAACTGACATTTCTCAGATTGTATGCAGTGTCATAGCCATGATGGTCCCAGGATATTAGAGAGACAAGGTGGGTGAGCTAATATCTTTTATTGGACCAACTTCTGTCAGTGAGAGAGACAAGCTTTCGAGCTACACAGAACTCTTCTTCAGGTCTGGGAAATGTACTTCATGTCACAGCTAAATATAAGGTGCAACAGATTGTTTAGCGTAAGTGGTTAACACATTTCAAGAGACCATTCAAGGTGAAATGGCCCATATCTCCAATCATATGGGGGGAAGATGAGAAAAATCTGGGGGTGGGGTTGGGATGGGAGGGGGTTTAGTGGATTATAGATTGTTGTAATAAGCCATAAATCTGGCATCTCTGGTCAGTCCATGGCTTTTAGTGTCTAGCATAGTTATGAATTTAAGCTCCCAGGTTTGTTTTTTGAAGATGTGTACAGATTTTCTTTGAGGATGAGGACTGATAGGTCAAATGCAGAGTGATTGCTTTGTGAAAAGTGTTCACCCACAGATGATGTGGTGTTTTTTGTCTTATCATTTTCTTGTGTGAGTTCATTCCAGAGCATAGAGATTGTCTGGTTTCACCCACATAGTTGCTATTGGTGCATTTAGTGCACTGGATGGTGTAATAGGCATGTATAGGATCCATGGATCTTGAAAGGAGTGTTATGAGGGTTATGATCATCACCCACACACCCCCAAAGTTGCTGGTTTTACAGAAATGAACTTAAAATGTTCCTTTAAAAGTGAAATAGTAACTGTACGCAAAAGGTAAGAGATGCAGCCTCTTTGAATCACTGCTTGTGTGTTAATTTCTAGTTTCCTTCTGGATTTCTTTTGAAGAATGCAATATGCTTCCTGTATTGTGGTTACTCTGGTGACCATTAAAAGGAAGCTAAAATATATGTTTAAAAGATATTCTCTAGACTCCAGTGGGGCTCATCACTACTCAGCATTGGTGGTAGCATTTGGACCATGTGCCAGCAAAATTGTTGGGAATTGATGCCCTTTTCTGCCGGGGATAGACCAGGAATGGAGTCTTAGAACTTTTAGTAAGTAATCTAGCTAGGTATGTGTTAGATTATGATTTCTTTAAATGGCTGAGAAAAGAATTGTGCTGAATAGAATAACTATTTCTGTCTGTGTATCTTTTTTGTAACTTAAGGTTTTGCCTAGAGGGGTTCTCTATGTTTTTGAATCTAATTACCCTGTAAGATATCTACCATCCTGATTTTACAGGGGGGATTTCTTTATTTCTATTTACTTCTATTTTTATTAAAAGTCTTCTTGTAAGAAAACTGAATGCTTTTTCATTGTTCTCAGATCCAAGGGTTTGGGTCTGTGGTCACCTATGCAAATTGGTGAGGCTTTTTATCCAACATTTCCCAAGAAAGGGGGGGTGCAAGTGTTGGGAGGATTGTTCATTGTTCTTAAGATCCAAGGGTCTGGGTCTGTAGTCACCTAGGCAAATTGGTGAGGCTTTTTACCAAACCTTGTCCAGGAAGTGGGGTGCAAGGTTTTGGGAAGTATTTTGGGGGGAAAGACGCGTCCAAACAGCTCTTCCCCAGTAACCAGTATTAGTTTGGTGGTTGTAGCGGCCAATCCAAGGACAACGGGTGGAATATTTTGTACCTTGGGGAAGTTTTGACCTAAGCTGGTAAAGATAAGCTTAGGAGGTTTCCACGGTATGCATCCGATGAAGTGAGCTGTAGATCACGAAAGCTCATGCTCAAATAAATTGGTTAGTCTCTAAGGTGCCACAAGTACTCCTTTTCTTTTCAAGGGAGGGGCTTTTTCCCTGTTCCAATATTAGTGTCCTGTCTGTGGACTCAGACTGTGGGAGTTGTAATCTTGTACCACTTGATGAACAGGGAGTACAGAGTGAATAAATGGAATTATTACTAAGTGGTTTTTAATCCTAGATATGTTGACTTTTTTTTATTGTATGAGGCTGTTACTGTTCTCTGCTACGATTTAAGAACATCCCACAACAATGTGTTCTACTGTCATTTCAGCTCATGCATGTCTGGGGAAAAAAACCTTTCATTTTGATAAAGACATTGCTTTCCTACTAAAAATCAAGTAATATTTCATGCTAATATATCCAGACTGATTCAATAGCCTAATGAATAGTAAAAAGTGAGATACATTGACCTAGGTACAGAAGTGACATCAGATCTTTGGAACCTTCAGCCTCTTGTTAGATAAAGGTATTGCGGAGGCAAAGCTCTGTTTCCAAGGCGATAAGGAGAAATGAAACCAACATAATTGGTAAGTGACAGCATTTTAGTGATGGGGATTAGCAGGGCGGTGAAATGTTGTCTAGTATGAAGTGGATTTTGTAGCATTACTTTGACGGGGTGGGGGTGGGGGAAGAGGGTAGGTTCATGTCACACTGGGAGGGAGGGAGGGAGGGAGAGTCCCAGGGCTCGGAGTAGTATAGAAAAAGGCATAATGTCAAAAGAGGCTCAAGAGAAAAAGATAAAGAAGGGACAAGTGAGACCTGTTCATTTGTGAAGATGGTAGGAAATAAGAACAGCGGTTAAGGCAGGGCAGAGGTGGTTTTTTCCCCCTATTTAATTGCTTTATAAAAATCTTAACTTTTCATATGTAAACTGGACACTAAGGTGGTTTCAGGGACTATGGATCTCAAACCCTGGTCCAGAGCACTTTCTGGAGCCATTAAATTCTGAGTTGCCAACAGTTGCTAGAACTAGAAGCTGAACTCTGACAGAAGACTCATCCTGGGATCTGACTGGCAGAATGCTGGGGGTCTTGATTGGTTCCCTGCTTGTATTACAACTGAGCACAGGAACAGGAAGTTGTCTTGCAACTGGGTTTCCCCTGCTTAGGACAGATTCCCTTGCAGTTCCTTGCTCCTACTGCCTGACTCTGAGCACCTGGTAACCTGACCCTGCCTGCTTCCTGACTCTCTTGCTTTGCCTTCTGGTCTGTCTCCTACTCTGACCTGGTATCTGATCTGGCCCTGCTCCCAACTCCACTCCAACCACTAGGATATATCGCTCACATCCCAGTCATTGCAGCTTGCATGGACCACTTAGGCCACAGGAGTGAGCCCGATGCTGGCAGAATGGAGCTGTCTAGCCTTTTGGGAGCATTGGACACACTTGAATGGGCTGCCCACTTTTAAGAGTACAACCAAGCCCTGCAGGCCCAGGTCATCCAGCTAACCTTGGGGAGCCAGTTGTTGCACGAGCAAATCAGACAATTGCTTGCCAAAAATGCTGCAGTCGAGACACACCTCTGTTCTCCAATACATCTGCTGGAACGGTTTGATGATGATTGCAGGTGATTCTAGGGTTTTATAAACCAATGCTGCCTCCTGTTCATGATGCAGTCTCAGTTCTACAGAGGCTGCCTAAACCAAGTTCCGACAGGGGCAGAGCACTCCTAGCCTCCTGTGCAGCACAGTTCTGCCACCTTGTGGCTGATTCAAATGGGAATGAGGCAGCACAGCTGTACTGGTTCCGATGGGGCCCATGAGAAGAAATTTATAGGTGCCTGTGAGTCTGGATGCCCTCACGTGTCTCACCAACTGTGTAGACAATCCATTATAAGAACGAAGAGAGGAAAAAGGGGCCGAGCACCCCTTGGGGAAAGAACAAAGTTGGTGTCAGTGCATGTGTGTGTATGGGTCAAAGCACCTTTTTTACCAACTGAGTACCACTTCTGAGTCCACCTGCAATTACCGGCATTGTCTCCCAAACTAGCCACCTCAGACCTAGTGGAGACGATTCATCGGTCACAGAAGGAAGTTAAGCATCACATGGAAAAAACAAGAGCATATGGACCAGCCTCAACAGCAAGGCCACACCTATTCAGTGGGGCAAAAGGTAAGGTTTTCCAGGGAGCATCTCTGCACAGACAGACTGGCTTACCAGTTGGACTTTCGGTTCCTTGGGCCGCTTAAGGTCAATCCAGTCATTTCTGAATTTCAGCAACACCGCTTTCTCTCTCTCTCGCTCTCTCTCGCTCTCTCTCTCTCTCTCTGAAGATTCATCTGATGTTTCATGTATCTCTTTGAAATGTTACATGGAAAACCCTTTCCTTCACAGGACCTGTCCACCTCCTCCACCAGTACTGATACTGGCTGTGATAGTCATCGTCCAGACACCCCCAGGGGAGAACAGGGTGTGAACCCTAGAGAATAAGCAATTGAATCAACTAGTTGTATACAATGTTTTTGTTGTCGTAGTAGTAATAGTATAACTATGTCAAGTAAGGTCTCTTACGAAAGCTTGTAATGTTATAAACTTAATGATCAGTAGGAGATATGGATATAGATTATGGTTATGAACGTATGCATGTATATGTGTAGAAAATTTTTAATTGTAGTGCAACTATAGCATCCCCTCACAACAGTGGGTAAAGTAATCGGGCAGAAAGGGGCATTGAATCCCATCTTGGCCTGGGGTACCAATGTGCTTATAGCTGAACCATGCTCAGTGCCACTAGAGAATCTATCTGTTTCACAGTATGTAGGAGCAGACAGGTTGATGTACGTTCCTTGTGCCAAGGTATTCTGCATTACATGTAGGTGATGCGGCTGAGCTTCGCTGTAGTTCAAGGTAGCTCCAGTTTTATTTACTTTGCTTGCTCCATCCCATATATTATATGACAGTTCCAATATCTCCTGGTTTAATATCCTCTTCTAAGACTTAGCAGTGTGCTTAATCAACATATAAAATGTGGGCTGGTCATGAATATTAATCAAAGTTGAGCTCTTGTCTCATTGTTTGCTACCAATGAATTGCCACTGGAGCATAGTACATTTGCAGTAACAGTAATAACTGAACTCAGTGACAGAGAAACCTAATAGTTTTATAATTTTGACAGTTTTGCTTTTCCGTGCTCGGAGATTGAATTGCAAAAGTGAGATTGGAGACAGAGCTCCTGCTGTGTCCCTTTTAGCTTTCACAAATTATTTTATTTTCTTATGAAATGTTCTAAAATATTTGTAAATGATTCCTCAATAAAAACAACTGCAAAATATTGCCAGTGCAGTGTGGTGATATGCACAGCGGTAAACTATCAAATTTGAGCATCAAAGGAGGTAATCAGAACAAGCTGAATGACTGTGCTGGCCTAAGTAGGAGAAATCCTGAAAAAATTCTAAATGGCATTTCAATTTGCTGTAACTTTACAACATACTCACCAACATCTGAACCATTTTTCTTCTCTTGCAATTGGATTTTATTCAGTGTAATTGCTATGGGATATCCAGTCCTACCAGGGAGATTAGTGCTGTCACAAATGCTTGAGAATGTGATAATGATAATGATCAGCTACAAATGGGAACTTGGACATCAATTATGGGTATCTTAAAAGCCAGGCATAAGTAAAAATAAGACACCACTTCTGATCATTTTCTTCCTTTAAAGAAAGCCTTTCCCACCTCATTTTGTTTTGAGAGTATAGAACAGTTATTATTGGACTCCAGAATGCTTTGAGAAATTTAATTTTGAAAATACATAGTCTAGGAGATGTTTCACACATCTTACAATCTTGATACACATTTGGTTTGGTAAAGACTGTGCTTGAATTTGGCTAGTGGAGTTGGACTACCTCTTGAACCAGTGTGTCAAATGTGCATCCCATTTGCTATAGCTCATTGATCTTTCAATATTCTCTCACTTAATGTCATTTTAGCATGCTGCAGTGAAGGATGTTAAGCTGCTAAATTCCTAAATTTGTTGCTGAAAAAAGGGCAAGGGACACCAAGGAAAGAGCAGCACAAAGGATGGGAGATCAGGAAAAGAAAAGGGGAGCTGAAAGCACAGGAATCGAAAGGAAAGTGAAAAGGCAGTGATAACTGTTACACTGTCTGAAATGGCTCATGACTGCGCATGCCTACCTCAGGGCAGACTGACAAATGCATGGTGGTGGTATGTTCTATAATTAGACTTCCCCAGCCCAGTAACGACTGTGAACTCCTGGACTACTGTCTTTCCGTGCAACCATAGACCGTTCACTTAGGCTCTCCAGTCTATCTTGCCACCCAGGCCAGCTAGACTTAGTGATAAATGATCACTTACACCAAAAATCACAAAATATTCAGGTTGCTCCCAGTCCCAAGAGACCAATCACTTACCCCAGATCAGTTTGTACCTTAGATCTCACACCAAAGACAATGTTGGTAGCCAATCTTATAATAAACTAAGTAAGGATTTATTAACTAGGAAAAAATGAGTTATTTACAGGTTAAAGCAGGCAGCATATGTGCACAAATTAGTTAAATCTATGTCTCAAAAGGTGATAGATGTAGTAACCGATCAGTGCTGAATGTCTTTTAAGGGCTATGCCAGGTTGACCTCTGCTTTTTGATTTTTAGCACTAGCCCTTGTAAGAGTCCAAACAGCAAAGAGGTATTCATGTCAACTGTCTTTATTTCCCTCTTCCAGCATTCAAACCAACGGGATGAGGCCTTCTGTACGTACTTCTGCATGTGCGGATGGGGCAATCAACAAAGCTTTTGTCTTAAAGGCCTGATTAATTTTAATAACCCTCCTGGAAAGGGGAGGGGAGAGGCACTCTTTCTGTCTGAGTTCAGAGCAGGCATTTGTACTATTATAAAACAAAGATAATGTATCTTGCAGCAGGGAATACAGACATTACAGGTAAGATTAATGCATGCAGCAATTTACAAGCATTTTATAGAATCTGTACACAAAAAACATTATTTCAAGTCTAACACCTATCTTGAACAATACTAACATATAGGTGAGCTGGTCTGGTTTACAGCTATGAATTTGTCAGTGCTCAGCTGATGGCTACAGACTTGGCAAGAGCTGGTACCTGGTTTACCAGCGTCATATTAACAATCAAAAGAGATGAAAGTGACAAGCAGTTTTATATTCAGTAAGAAAATGCATACAGCGGAAACCTTCCAGTTAAGGAATGTAATAGGGCTAGAATACTCATATGTAACAGTTGTATATTTTCGAGGTAGCTCTTTCAAAGGCCATACAGTGAGGAAGTGGCAGAGGCAGGATTAGAACTTTACAGTTCCATTAGATCATGAGGGCTATGTACGTTGTAGGTTTGTTTTTTACTGTGGGGAAAATACATAGAGGCCTCAAATTCATTGTCAGAGTGGCTAAACTTCTATAATGAATTATTAACATTTATCCTGTGATAGTTCTGACTGGCAATGTTGTCTCAAATTTTCACATACTTAGACGGGAAAGGGAAGTGATGTTTAGGATAAATTAAACATATTGATAGAGCTTCAAACATTTGCTTCATTATAAGTATACAGGCCCCTATTCAGGAAAGCACTTAATCACATGGTTACATTTATGCACAGGCTTAAATGCTTTCTTGAATCGAGATACTTTTCTGAATCAAAGCATTTTGGGAGGCCCACACTACTTCCAGTTCACTCCTTCCACTTCAGGTCCTTCCCCAATCCCAACAGAAGCCCTGGCTCTCCCATCTCCCAAAGGACAAAATAGTAGAGATGGTCACATGGGCTAAATCACTGCTGTCACAGAATTGTGTCCTCTCTTCAGACAGCGACCAGAGATGGTAGATCCCAGAACTCCCTCTCTTGAGCCTATTGAATGAATATTTAAAATTTAAGATGCTGTGGTACTTCTGCAAATTTTTTTGCCCCAAAGTATATCACAAGATAGTTACATCCTGCAGTATTCAAGACCAGGTCATCTCTCTCTCTCTTCACTCAAGATTAGTGATTTTCATCATAATGAAAGTATAATGGATATTTTGTGAGGCACTAAATGGTGGGAAGGTGAAAAGTTTTTTTAAATTTTTAAAGAGATGAGTTCATTTGACCTCTGATAGGTTTATAATAGCTTCTACTACACTAAAAGAGGAGGCCTGATCAGGAAGGAAAAGAGCCTGTTTGTGAGGATGACTTACAGTGAGAGAGAGGAGCCATCTCTCTGTTACTTAAACTGAAATTTTTTTGACTTAGAGAAATTGAACACAGAAGCTATCAGAAAATTGGGTAGATGATTCCCTGTGTCATAGGGTTGTTGTGAGGACTTATTAGCTAATGTTGTTACAGCACTTTGAAAACCTAATAGTTTGGTACCGAAATGCAAGTTTTTTGTCAGTGCCTTGTTCTAGTGTTCATACAGTGGTGTGTGTGTTCTGAAATTCAAGACTCTACCTTTAAAGAAATTGCCTGACAGCTTGTCATTTATTGAGCATTTTGAAATATGTGCACTTATAACTCCTGATTCACAAGCCAGGTGACAGTGAACTTATTTAATTTAATTTTAATTATTTTTTTTAATTAAAACTTCACACTAATATTATGGAACATAATTAGCAAGGAAGTACATATGTTTTATGTCTGTATTAGGGCATACTAGTGTATACTACTTTCTTTCTCCTACCCCCGCAACCCGGACACATTCTTCTTGTACTCTGAGCATATTCACTCAACTAATTCTCACATTCACTCATGAGAATTAATTTTCAAATACTGGACAATTACAGACATTCACAGATTATAAACTTAACACATGGTCAGCTGTTTTCTTCATTCACCTTTTGTTTTCGTTTATGCTTCTGGAGTGACATGTATATTGAAACCACCATCATGAGGTATGGCGAAGGCTATGGTTGCATCATTGGAAGAACCCTGAAATCAGAGAGACTCAAGACTTGGGCTCTTAGCCTCCACATATGCAGCCTATAGGTGGAAGACATTGCAAACATAAATTACACCCATGAGGCACAAATACAAGAGATCCACAAAGAAGAAATGAAGTTATGAATTGCTGTGAATGAAAGGCAAAGAGAAACTATTAGTTGGAAGCTAGAACTGTGTATTGGTCCCTTAGACACCAGTAAGCACCCAGAAGCAACAGCCAATAAACAAGGACATCACCATTAATCAATGTAGACAATGCACTTCCAATATGAATTTGCAAAATGCAAGAATTTGAATGTAGCTGGCCCATAAGGTTCTATGACAGAGACATTGGCAGTGACAAAAAAGCATGTACTGGTTGGTCCATCAAAGGTATCTAACGCTAAGCTCATCTATTCAAGGGTGGTGATGCACAAGTTCACAAGAGGCTGACATTAAGAATATTTTGTTACATGAGTTGGCTCATGTGCCAACATCAGTGTTCACTGACTCTGGTGACATGAAGATTGCAAAGGCTAAGTTTAACCTAAGGAATCAGCTGCAGACAGAAGTCTCAGCTAAACATACTTCACAAGAAGTCACCGGCAGAGTCCGTGATGGTTCCACAGTTCTTTGGGTAGTACACTGGCCAGCAAGTGATATCATCATATATGTCATGAACAGTTTTGTAGTCTACATTGAACATAAACTAGCAGCAGGTGATGTATACCTCATCTTTGACCGGTACAAAGATTTCAAGATAGAGTGTCACAAGATCTAGCAAAGCTACAGAAGCAAGGAGAGTGCATCAGCTGAATACAGGTACACCGCCACCTCCACAGAAAATTGTATTTATGTTTACTGAAAATAAGAAACAATTGACTGACATCATTTGTACAGAACTCATTCCAGGCAAGAAGTTTCACCACCAACATGCACTGAAGCACAAACTAATCGTCGCAGGCAGAGACAACACAGCTGTTAAAATAACTATGTAGGTGTGGTGTTCAACAAAGAAGATATGGCCCTCACACGAGGAAGCCAAAAAAAAATCCTTATACAACAAGTGGTGTTGATTGCAAAAGAGAAACCAATGGGAATATCAGTATTACCAGATGGCACTGACATTTGTCCTACTCTTGCACTATATACTTTGAATGTGACCTAACATCTTTAGTGATTATGGAACCCTGTAATAGACATCCATTTTATTGTAGAGCAACTGTGGAACATTGTACTGGGCTTGTTAGCTGCCCACGCACTCTCAGGCTGAGATACAATGGTTTTTTCTATTTTGACCTGGGCAAAGTGTTGATTCTTCAAGCTAGATACTCACCTCTCTCAGTTGGGTGACATCCACGCGGCAATGGTATGCTGGCAACCACGTTCATGGCTGCATGCTATGGACAATCAAATTGTGCCACAATGTCAGAAGCACAGTACAAATTATGGGCAGCAGAAATGGCCAAAGGTACCATGGCAATACCAAAGCTCAACTCCTTATCTCCAACCACTGAAGTATTTATAGAAAATGTAAAATGAGCACATCTGTGTGGGAAAAGTGCTTTGCAGCCAGGTACACCACCCGCTGCAGTATGGATACATATGCAACAGTTCAAAGTCTCTTTCCAAAAACTGGGACACGGACACAGCCCTCCGATCAAGAATAGATCATCAAGCAGGAAATCTTCTAAAACAAAAATATTTATTTAGAAGCGAGTGGTTACAGTAAAAGAGTAGAGAAATAAAATAGGATTACAGTTAAGGGAATAAAGTGGCGCGGCAAATAAAAAAGCAACATTACAGTAAGAATGTCAACTCTATGGCATATAACAATATAATTCACTTAATACTCTATACCTTATAACAATATAATTAAACATTGAACAATACATCAATTAAACATTCAATATTAAACACTTAAGACTAAGCATCTAGTAAACGCTGGCATGGCAGTTACTAAATGGGTAGGAGGAGATCTCACTCAGACCACAGACATTCAGCTTTATTTAAAATCGAAACCCATATGCTCTAGGATGTTAAAGTAGAAGAAAACTGAACTTACAGAAGCCTTCTTCAAAATCCCTCTGAACGGTCTTACAAGGTCCTTCTGCTCTGTTTAAATTAGGGATCATTGGTAAATTTAGGTAGCGCAGGTTCTCTGGTGAGTTCACCACAAGCTGCTGCTGAGATAAATGCTGCTCTGTGGTGGCAGAGACGGACGCCTGTTGGTAGTTGCTGCGGTGGCCCATTGCTGGCTCGGTGGCAGAAACGGCCATTGCCAGGGGCAACCTTGGAACCCTGGGTGGACTGCTGTTACTGCTGCTGCAAGAGCTGCCTGGGAACGATTCTAGCGAGCCTGGGTTGCACTGCTACTGGGCGGCATGACTAGGATGGAAAAATAATTAGCTATTACAGAAGCGGTTGCTATGGCTTGTGGTGCCTCTGTAGTAGTAGCTGCTTTGTGAGCAATGGCCACTAGTGAGCATTGTCTGGGGCTAGCGAGCATTGTCAGTGGTTGTGATCATGGGTAGCTAGCTACTCTGCTGCTAAGGCAATAGTTAGCTTTCTTACCCAGCAGGGTTCCAGTGGTGTGGTTGCTGCAGCTCTGAGTGTCATCTTTCTTCCAGGTGTCCTGTAGGGTTCTGCTCTCCTACAGGTCCCGTCCCCTACAAAGTTTTATTCTGCTGGATGTTGCCTTTTTATACAATTTGCAGCTTATTAGCGATAATTTATTGTAATTCAGCTTTCAGGGATTTGCATATGCTAATTTGTCACATGTATTAACATGTGACACTCAAGCTCAGCCAATCGGTTTCCAGAGATTATCATATGTTAATTATATGCTACTTAGTCACGTGTCTTAGTAGCTCCTTCATCCTCCTCTCAATGTATGCCTATCGAGTTTTTCAGGTGACCTTTGGATGAACCCTAGCTACTTCCTGTTTGAAAGTCCCATGTATTCCTATGGGCTTCAATGTATCTCTATGGGATTTTGCTGAGTCATTCCTCACAGGAAGTGGAATTTGCCATTGCATCATAAGAAGTGGACTCATTACATCATAGGTAATGGACCCCTATATTAGAAATGGGATCGCCCACTATATTACATCACCCTATAGCCAGCATTACTAGATGTTTCTAATTTAAACTATTCTTAATTTTTATTTAAAGATTTATTCCTAAAACTAATTACTATCCTAAGCATTCCAAAGGGTCCTGATACTATTACCACTTGTTTTATGTCCAAATTAAGCAGCAATTAGAATTTTTCTGAATTTAAATACTTTCTGAAAATTTCCCATTTAAAGTGTTGTAAGGCATTTTGGGCAACGGAGGCAAAATCTCTGGTCACACAGATGGAGTGGAGAACATCTGTGCACTCTCATGCCTGCAGACACCCACCCAATAGCAGTCATAAAACATTTAGCTGCCTCTAATATCCATTTTGTTATGTTCAATATCTTCATTAATGATCTGCAGGATGGCATGGATTGCACTGTCAACAAGTTTGCAGATGACACTAAACTGGGAGGAGTGGTTGATATGCTGGAGGGTAAGGATAGGATACAGAGGGACCTAGACAAATTAGAGGATTGGGCCAAAAGAAATCTGATGGGGTTCAACAAGGACAAGTGCAGAGTCCTGAACTTAGGACGGAAGAATCCCATGCACTGCTACGAACTAGGAATAGAGTGACTATGCAGCAGTTCTGCAGAAAAGGACCTACGAGTTACAGTGGACGAGAAGCTGGATATGAGTCGACAGTGTGCCCTTGTTGCCAAGAAGGCTAACTGCATTTTGGGCAGTATAAGTAGGAGCATTGCCAGCAGATCGAGGGACGTGATTGTTCCCCTCTATTTGACATTGGTAAGGCCTCATCTGGAGTACTGTGTCCAGTTTTGGGCCCCACACTACAAGAAGGATGTGGAAAAATTGGAAAGAGTCCATTGGAAGGCAACAAAAATGATTAGGGGACTGGAGCACATGACTTATGAGGAGAGGCTGAGGGAACTGGGATTATTTAGTCTGCAGAAGAGAAGAATGAGGGGGGATTTGATAGCTGCTTTCAGCTACCTGAAAGGGGGTTCCAAAGAGGATGGATCTAGGCTGTTCTCAGAGGTAGCAGATGACAGAATAAGGAGTAATGGTCTCAAGTTATAGTGGGGGAGGTTTAGGTTGGATATTAGGAAAAACTTTTTCACTATGAGAGTGGTGAAGCACTGGAATGGGTTTCCTAGGGAGGTGGTGGAATCGCCTTCCTTAGAGGTTTTTAAGGTCAGGCTTGACAAAGTCCTGGCTGGGATGATTTAGTTGGGGATTGGCCCTACTCTGAGCAGGGGTTTGGACTAGATGACCTCCTGAGGTCCCTTCCAACCCTGATGTTCGTTGATTCCCCTAGGCAACATATTTTGCCCCTGTAAGCTAGAGCCAGCCTTGAGTGTTGTATCATTTCAGACTTTGATGTTGATATGTATTTTGTTTCTCTTTGTGGCTGTATGAAGCACAGAAAAAGGCTGTTGCACTAAAAATACATTTGTTTGAGCTATCTCTATACTCTGCTGCATTTGTTACTCACATGTAAGAAACAAAGCATCAAAAAAAGTGGCAGCAGGTCTTCATTAAAGGAAAAGAGTTTATTTCATATTTTATTATCTTTCTTCACTTGTCATGAGTGAGGTTGGAAGAAAATGAGAAATGGAAATGAGGGGGCCTAGAGATGGAAGTGAAATAAAGCTCTCTATAATGTATGCTCAGAAAGAAATTACTGTACCACCCACAAACAACACCAGAAAAGGCTAAGACTGAGGCTGATGGATTTAGGACTTCTTTATAGTTATCAGAGAATTAAAAAAAATATATACAAGAACAAGGGGGCTAAAAAAAGGACTGATGAGCAAATAATGGTGCATTTTTTTGTCTTGTTTTTAAATAACTGATGGATTAAAAAAATCAATATGTCACTCCCATTCTCACAAAGAGAACAGAGCTGGGTCTGGATCTCAAATTCCACCTTGGATGTTCGGATTCAATATTCAAGAAGCAAATCTGAACATAATTTAGTTAGTATGTATTGACAAGCAATGTTAGAGGATCAACAAGGGTTAATGCAGTGAACTAGATACAACTGAAGTGAGATTTTTTTTTTTTGTTTGCAACAGAGGTTGAGAGATAGAAATGAAGAGTGAAAAGTAATTTATGCCAGAACAAACAGTGTACAAGATGAAATCTTTACATGCAGTGTAAGTAACTTAAGATGGACCAATTGGGAAACTTACATGCTGGGTAAAATTTGGAAAAGCACCTAAGCGCCACATTTTCAAAAGCAACTTAGTGCCTAGTCCCAGATCTGCAAAAGTATTCAGGTACCCAAATGCCTCAAACCACCATTCAGATGCCACTGGCATTCTCATAATCACTGCTCAATTGTTATGTAATTTCCTAAATCCTCATGGCTTTTAATTGCCACTGGTCAGGATTTGCAAAGCTACCTAAACCCTGACACTGCCTTACAGCTAATGAGCTACTTGGAGCCCTAGCTCAAGCCAAACCCTTGGAGGCCCTAAAATGAGATTGGGCCATCATGTCAATATAGGCAATCATGGAAGACCTGTTCCTGTCAAACCCTGCATTAGGATGACTGGGTGTGAGGACAGCACAGTGCTGGCACAAAAACATAGGGGCAGGGCGCACAAGGAAATGTAAAGTAAGCATGATGGAAATATTGAGCACGAGTAGGGGAGACCGAGAGAGAGAGAGTTTCAGCTGCTAAGGTATGGTTTCAGCTTGCTGGCTTCTGAGGATCCCTTTCTAGGGGTCTAACTCTTCCAAAGTATCAAATGGGTAGCCTGGGCGCATAACTTGGGAGTGAGGGTTCCAGTAAGTAGCAAGTTGCCAAGGGGTTAGGTGTTTAATATTGAATGGAACAATGCCTAAATACCTTAGAGAATCTGAACCCTAGACACTTTTTTGCAAATTTTACCCCATCTCTGAATTTGACCATCCTCTCTTTGCAAAGATATTGCCAACATAATGGAATGGGAGAAAAGCTGGGAACTTTAGGAAGGACGAAGGATTTTAGTCTGACTTTGGATAGAACTTGCTGTTACAATTGCATGATATTGTGGGCATCTTGGAAATGTTTATAGACATTGTAAGCAAGACACAAGAAGTAATTCTTCCATCGACTGAGCACTAACAAGGCCTCAACTGGAGTACTATGTCCAGTTCTGGACTCCATGCTTCAGGAAAGAAGTGGACATATTGGAGAATGTCCAGAGGAGAGCAACAAAAATGATTAAAGGTCTAGATAATATGAGCTATGAGGAATGATTGACAGCAACGGGTTTATTCAGTGTGGGAGATGGTGGGGGGGGGGAATTAATTTTCAAGTATTTAAAAGGTTGTTATAAAGATGAGGGTGATACATTGTTTTCCTTAACCACTGACGACAGGTAAAGAAGTAATGGGTTTAAATTGCAGCAAGGGAGATTTAAGTTAGATATTAGGGAAAAGCTTCTTAACTGTCAGGGTAGTTAAGCACTAGAACAAATTACCTAGGGAGGTTGTGGAATCTCCATCACTGGCGGTTTTTAAGAACAGTGTAGGCAAACACCTGTCAGGGGTGGTCCAGATAATGCTTAGTCCTGCCTCAGTGACGGGGACTGGACTAAATGACCTCTTGAGGTCCCCTCCAGTCCTACATTTCTGTGATAGCCCTTCATGTCAAACCTCTGTGGCAAAGTGATCCTAGAGACATAACAAGAGAAGAGCTTGTACAACATCTGGAGAAATACACTTTGATGATATTTTGCCCGTGGGGTTTCTCAGAGTGGATGTTTAACAAGTCTAGTGGAATTTTTGGGGTGATAGCACAGAAAGCAGGCAGGCATGAAGCAGTGCAGGTAATCAGTTTGTACTAGCTGGTATTGGACATAGTTACACAATAGACTAACTTGTAAGATTAGCAATTATGGCACAGAAGGCAGTGACCATCAATGGATTTGGAACTAATTACATTTAGTAAAATTAAGTAAGTAATTTTATAATTGCTGGAAAAAAAGCATGCCTTTTGTTTCATTGCTGTAGGTTATAATGATAGAAGAAGCTGGGTTGTAGAGGTAGACAACACTGAACTCAGGACTAAAGGGAGCAGTAGGGGGGGCACACTTTTCATTTCACAAATAAAAGAATGACTTACTGTGAGCCTAGGATTCATATTTACAGATGTTAGCAAAGTTTATAGGAAAAGGATCAAACCTAGAAATATCTAGATAGTTTAATAATAGGAATGCCTCAGAAGGCTTGAAGATTCAGTCAAGATGCTTATCTGAAATTCTGGAAATCATGGGAGAACTGACTGTTAGTGTTCCTTATTCCCCATGAACCCTTTACTTACAGATATCTCCCACCCTGCACTGAAATAGTCAACCATGTCCTCAGCACTGAGTATCCCTTCCCCCAGGCCCTGCAGACGGCCCTCCTCAAAGTTAGGAATCCATGAGTGGAGAGGATGGCTGGAGAATAGGGCTAGGGGAAATCTCAGAAGTGGATAGATCCAAAGTCTTTATTAACTACTGCTGCCCCAGCTTCACTGTGGAACAAATGTTATATGAACTTTTTCAAAGCTCAGAGTTTGGGGTATGGTTCACTTTATCTGCAACAGAGAGATTAGCATCAATTTTTATTTCATCCTTGCTGGCTTGTTCATCCCTCCTGAGACCATGTGTAAGTGATTTTGTGAATATTAACATGGAGAAGACTAAAATATAAATTTTAGGATTCAAATATATGCATCTACATTTCCTTTCCAATCTGGTGTATTTCAGAGATCAAAGCTGATGGTTCTCCATTGCTCAACATAAAACTAGTTAGAATTTTCATCTGTGTGGTAATAATTCTTCGATTTAAGGATTAATGTGAATTGATTCCTCTATCACCATAAGTTTTGTTCCCCCCTCCCAAATTGCTTATTCAGTAATGTTTTTCTTCATAGTTCTAGAAAACCTGGATTAAATATTGAAACTTCAACTGTTAGAAAGCAAATTTATCTTTTGCCTTTTGAGTGGAATCAAAATCAATTTTCATTCTTGTTTCATCGAGAACTTGGGTTCTGATATCTGTCTCAATCAAGTTTTATTTGTTGAATGTAGTGAACTACATTAATAGTAAACTATAGATGAGATGCACATCAAGAAATTAAAAAACTTCTGATTTCCAGACAAATGTACCTGTATCATATTGTACATATTTTGGCAAGGAACAGTAATACAAAATCCTTTAAATATGCAAGGGGCTGACTTACAGTTGTTGAGGGAACCATAACTTTGAGCTACCTGACTTACTATGTACATCCATTACATCATACTGATACTGATGGACTTTATTGCATTTAAGAAATAAAACAATAATGGAATTGTGATATTGGGCAGGGACTAAACCTGCACTGGCAAGGTGATGGAATAGATGGCCTAATAGGCTTTCCCAGCTCTGATTTCTGTGATTCAATAACATACTGGATCCAGCTTAGTTTTTGTTCTTGAACTAATTTTAATTTTTCTTTTTTGGGGAAAAATGCTGGTGTTCCAAATTGACATAACAGGGTACACTCTTTAAAACAAGCTAAGCTGTGTGTCAATGTAAAACTGTTGCCATAGTAACTGGCTGCATATTATATGTGCGGCAGCCTAGTTTAATCCGTCAAATTGTCCCTTGTCAAAAAAAGGAAAAGAAAAAACCAGCCACAAAGCCATTTTTGTTTAAAAGGAGCAAGAGAAAAAAAGAAAAGTTTAATAAAAACCAGCCACAGCTCTGTTAAATTCTCTTTGCCAAACTGTGAGCTTCTGGTTTGCAAAGGACACTTCATATTCTATTTTCTCATGTAGGGTGTCCAAAAATATGGAAACTTGGTTTTGTTTTGCTCACTGCCTTCAACAATGCTTTTGGGCTGGCTATGGGCCAAAAATAAAAAAAGGCTCATGATATGCTTCCCCCAAAACAGACCTTAATAAGATGTGAAAGTCTAGGCATGTGATTGCTACTTGCCACGGTTCAGGAAATGTGTTTAGTCTCAGTACTGCATGTTATAACTTTGCCATTTTGGGATGGCTTCTAACAAAAATGGCATGTTTTTGGTTGCAGATGAACTCAACTGACAGTTAAATCAATACTTGCCACCTCGTCTCATTTGAGAAACTCAGCAATTAGTTGTGGCAAGAGACGGTGCTGTCTAATTAAAAATGAATGTGAGGGCAGGAAAAGCCCTTTTATTATTTAAGGAACATATTTATTTACTTATAAATTGTTTGTGTTTTTGCAGTTTAATTTATTTTCTGTAGCATCCAAACCAGCTGGTAGTCATGTCAGGTTGCTATCCATTTTATCCTGAAAGTCTATGACAAATCAAGAAACATTACATCCTCAAAACAATCCAAGGAAAGGAAAAAGAACTATACATATGGCTGACAATCATTATAAAAAGAAAAGGAGGACTTGTGGCACCTTAGAGACTAACAAATTTATCTGAGCATAAGCTTTCGTGAGCTACAGCTCACTTGATTGGAATGCATCCGATGAAGTGAGCTGTAGCGCACAAAAGCTTATGCTCAGATAAATTGGTTAGTCTCTAAGGTGCCACAAGTCCTCCTTTTCTTTTTGCGAATACAGACTAACACGGCTGCTATTCTGAAACCAATCATTATAAAATCATTTCTAAACATGATGATAATTTATAGTACTTTATATTTATATGGAACTTTACATGTACTACTCCTGAGGGCATTCTGCTCCAAAAAATTAAAAATTCTGTACACGATATTTTAAAATTCTGCACATTTTATTTGTCAATAAATAAATGCAGAGGCTCCAGCATTGTATTGGGGAGCAGAGGCCACTGGCTGCACAAAGGTGGGAGATCACCCTACAGTCCCGTCCCCCCCCCGGGACACGGACTCAGTGGTGAGGCTTCACCCAACCCTGACACAGCACAAGGCCTGGGCCTGCACCAGAACCACCCTGAGGTTCTGCCCCTCTGCACCTGGTGCACCAGGTGTGGGGCAGGCAGGCTAAATCAGGCAAGATCCAAGTGTGGAGGGGCTCAGTGTGTGGGGGATCCAGTTGTGGGGTGAGAGGATTCTGTGTGAGACAATCTGGGTGCAGGTAGCTCACCGTGGGGTCTAGGTGTGGTGGGATCTGGATGCACAGAGGCTCATTGGGAGGGTTCCTGCAGGGGGTTCCAGGTGAAGGTGGTTGGGGCTCAGCAGAAGGGCCTGGGTGCTGGGGAAGGAGTGGAGCTTGGTGGGGTGGGGGTCTGGGTGCATCTAGTTGGGGGTCAGTAATGTGGAGGTCTGGATGTGGGGCCCGAGGGTTGTGCGGGGGGGGGGGGGGGTTGAGGCTCAACGGGGGTGGTCTGGGTGCAGGAGTGGGGGTCTGGAAATAGGGGGTCTGGTTGCAGGGGCTTCAGATGCAGGGATTGAGGTCCAATGGTGTGGGGTTTGGGTATGGAGCGTTGTGGGGTTCTGGGTGTACAGGGTGAGGCTTGGGAGGGCTGTCTGGGTATGGGAGGTCCAGATGCACAAGGGTTGGGCAGATGCGGAGCAGCTTCCCACACAGCGTCTCCTCCCCCTGCAGCTGAGGAGCGATGTGGGCAGGAAGCAGGGAAGGATGCTGAGCTTCCTGCAGCTGGGGGAAGTTTCTGGGGGTGGATCTGACAGCCCCAGCCACTCCTTGCAGGGGAAGAAGAAGTCCCATCCTCTCTTGGCTCCAGACCAGCTGGAACTAGCAGCTGATTCCAGCTCAGGGTAAGAGCCACTGGCTGCGGTGTCCCCAGCCCTGCAGTGATTTACCTCTCCACCAGCTGCTCTGGGTGCCTTAAATGATGTACCTGCGCTGCTAGGGAGTGGTGCGTGACTGCTCTTGCAGCTTCCCTGTCAGAAAGTCATTTTTCTGCAGGGAAGCAAAAAAATCTCCAGGGGACATGAGTTCTGTGCACATGCAGTGGCGCAGAATTCCCCCCAGGAGTAATGTACAAAGCACTGTACAAACATGACCTAATTAATTCCCACAAATTCCCTAAAAGTTAGGTAAATATTACTAGCTTAACTTTACTAATAAGAGTATTGAGACAGAGAGCTAAAGTGGCTTTCCTCCTGGCTCAGTCTATCAGTGTTCAAGTCAATTTGCTTGTTCCCACTGGTGCCTCAAGAGCACGATGACTGGCAGATTAAAAATAGATAGGTTCCTCAGGCCATAGAGCCTCCTTTTTGCCTGAGTGTTCTTATCATTTAACCATTAGAAATGGATACAATTTTCAATCCAAATTATTATGATGATGGCCTTTTTTCTAACAAATTTATAGCAGAAAATTATTTTATTGGCAATTTTCTCTTCTTTTTTACTTATCTTTCTGGTGGGGGTTGAAGGACAGAAAATGACTTTGAACTTAAAAAGTTTCCCAGTAATGCATTTAGAATGTTCCAAAGAAGGATGATACATATCTGAGTAAACAATGGAGAAAATATTTGTGTATGGAAAAAAACCCACTTCCTTCTTCATTCTGCTACATTTTTAAAGACCTGCGTTTTTTCTGCTGAGAAAGTTATTAGTTTTTTAATACAAAAAAATATACAGCACAAGAGTAATGTGACCACAAAAGGGTCTTTCCTGTACTACTTATCACTGCCACCATGACTTTCATCAGGTGCCTCAACTGAGATTCTCAAAAGCAAACCTAACTATCCACTCCTCCTCTCTACGTGGCAGCCTAAACATTTTTTTTGTCCATTGTTTATTTTTTGTTCAGTTTGTGTTGTTATATGTCTCTTTAGTTTTTAAATATTGAGAAACCATTTCTGTATTCACTAATATAGGACCTGACCCCATACTCTTCACTCAAAATTCATACTGACTTCATGGGGTGGAGGAGAGGGTGAGTGAGAGAGAGAGTGAGCTGCACAATTGGGCTGAATCCTCTCTGATATTTTTGCAGAATTGTAATTTGCATTTGCAGGGAAAAATAAGTCCTTCTCTCAGGAATTCAGAGAAGTCAAAAATGACCTTTCTGATTACTGTCCCCATCAGATCTCATTCAATAGCTGACATTTATGCTCATGGATAACCAGTTGTTCAGAGCTGCAGACTGAAGTTTTAAAGATATCCAAAATCAGAGCTCTGCTTGGTGCCATTGAAGAAGGGGACAAAGGTATCTCTAAGATGCTTTATGCTCCCCGATTCTTTGGGGTGCCTTTACTGAGGCCAGGGGTGCCTGGAACACAGGATGCTCTAGATATGACCCCTTTGTCCCCAACAAGCCTGCTCCTTGGGGGCCTGGGAAGAATGGAATACAGATGAGATAATAGCTTTGAATTTAGAGGTTCATCCTTTTTATTTAAATCTGGATCACACATTTGTTCTTCTAGCTTTGGTATGTAATCTCTAGCTCCAAATTTTATATTGGTTGGGAACACAGAAGAATACCCCCATCAACATAAAGTTATCCAATATGGTTTCTCCCTGGGAATGCTGGCGCAAGCCTCTCCTTGGGATCAGATGCATTACTACTGTGGGGAAAGGCCACTATATAGTAAAAAGAAAAGGAGTACTTGTGGCACCTTAGAGACTAACAAATTTATTTGAGCATAAGCTTTCATGAGCTACAGCTCACTTCATTGGAATGCATCCGATGAAGTGAGCTGTAGCTCATGAAAGCTTATGCTCAAATAAAATTGTTAGTCTCTAAGATGCCACAAATACTCCTTTTCTTTTTGCGAATACAGACTAACACAGCTGCTACTCTGAAACCTGTCCTTATATAGTAGAAAGATTATCTAAATATTTGAAGGGGCTAAGATATTATGGTGATAGGCAAAGCATAAGACAATAGATAGAACTGAACAGAACTCTGTCAGAGTATCTCAAGTTTATTCCAGATCACAGGTCTTCTCTGTGTACCCTTATTGCCGGGTCACAGATTCTGCTGGCTATAAGAATACATATAATTAGATCTTTGAGTATTTAGTATCAGCACAATTGCAAAGTGAATTCAGCTGTAGTATTTTTCTCTTCTTACATTGTTCCCCTTGAGCACTAATTTAATACAGTATTCACAAACATGCTTCTTTTAGGAATGATGTTTATCCATATATTACCATTCTCAGGCTGTGAATGCATAAAATAGTAATATTAATTTCTAATAAACATATTTTACATTGAAGAGGTTGGCTGTTTACAACCAGTAAGCTAACAGTAAAAACTGAAATACTGATGTCCATTAGTATGCAAATATGGACTCGAATATAACCTTGTTGTTAGAATATTCAAAAAATTTTTTTTGCAAATGAGTAATCATAAAGAAGTCAAAATTATCCCCAGAGAAAATGCTTTATTTGATGTACATAAAATTGAATGTTTTGGAGCTGATGATGAAATTGCCTCCTAGAACTTTATATGATGTAGGAAGATGAATTAAAATTTCTTGTAAAATATAAAAGGTGGTCAATCCACCAGGAATGGAGGAAATCCATTTGAGTATATGACTAGGCTAAAATCCCAACAGATGTTTTACTTTCAGAACATCAGACAATTTATGTATATAAATTAGTTTTCCTATTTGTATTATTTTATTTTCAAATATAATTACATTACTTAGCTTTTATTCCACAATCTGACTTCACTGAGGCTTGTATTCATATTATTTATTATTTCATAAAGAGCATACGCCTCATGAAAGTAAATTCTGTTACAATCAGACCTTGACCTAGATTTCCTGCAGTTCTCAGAAATGATGTTTCTGAAGTCATTAAGAGACTTCGGTGTATAAAGCTGATCTGCTGTGAGAGGCAAGTGAATTCCTGGAATATGAAATGTAGTCAAAGCTCAGCCTGTGAATTCAAAATGGACAAAATTCATCATTCTGCTCTCAAAAGCCATTTTTAGCATGTTCAATAATTACCTCACAGCTGGTTTTAATAAAATGTGCATTGGAAAGGAGCCAGGTTTATGCAATATTTAAATATGCTTAGCTGGAAAATAGTGTCTTATTGCAATCTCACTTTGAAACTGGTAGTAGAAAACAGACATATTATGGTTTTAGTGCAACAGTAGAAAGATCAATGATATATATATGTGCGTGTGTTTTTACCCTAGGCAGTGAAATGTCATACAGACTGAATACCCAAGAAAAACACAGAAGCAGATATAAAATGTCAATGCTAATTTGAAGTAGCAGTTGTCTTCAGGACCCTTAGTAGAAGAATGCATAACGTTATTAAGAGAGTAGATGAAGAAGTCCGATAGGAATAGAGCCTTCTGGAATCCAACCTCAGCAATCAGAGGAAAAGGATTTAATGGAAAAATAATCACCTAATCCTAGGCAATAGTGTTCCCTGTTCATTGCTTCAGAGGAAGGCAAGTCTCTAGCTCTCAAAAATATTGAAAAGCTCAGTTAGCTCTTCGAGTCCACTCATGTCTATTCTTTCTTTAGCACAATGCCCAACAATTATAAATCTCTTTATTTCTATGACATCTGACCCAGGAAGTACATTCAATACTTTAGTAGGTTTTTAGCTGAGGTTGGAGCTTGGATGAGATCTGGCTGGATGGGACTCATTCTGGTTAACACTGAGATTTAGAGAAGCAACCACAAATATTCTTCAACTGAAGGAGCATACCCACTGTTTGTTACTCAGCTTTGCAATTTATTGATCATGTTGGATCCTCAGTAATTTCTGAATATCCAAATTGTAGCAGTAACCAATAACTTTGTTTTTAATTTGCACTTGGCAATAAGATTGCAATGTTGTCTATGATGTGACTCATACTACAACTAATTTTTTGTCAGCTCAAAAATGAATTACAAAAGTGTGTTCAACATGAGGATGTATCAAAAGATGACTAGAAAATTTCACCTTTGTAAATGCAGATGTTAATTGTTAAACTGTATTTAAATCAAGGAGACCACTCAAGCTCTGTAATACACACTGGTTTCCAGTTACCTGGTGGATAAAGTTTGAGGTATTAGTTTTGATCTTTAGGGCCCTAAATGATTTGAGTCCAGATTTCTGTAAAGAACAACACAATTATCACAGGTTTCAGACTGGTAGCCGTGTTAGTCTGTATCAGCAAAAACAACAAGGAGTTCTCGTGGCACCTTAGTCTCTAAGGTGCCACAAGGACTCCTCGTTGTTTTTACAGTCATTACAGAAACTAACCTGTAGCATGTTGAAGCATGGATGAAACATCCTTGACTCTGGAATTTACTCCTCATTTTAGTCAAAAGGAGCCCAGATTTGTTGATCTCCAGAACATGCTGTTAAATCAGTTAACTGTGAAATTAGCTAATATGATAACAAGTCAGCACATTACTGGCTTTGAGAGAATGGGGTTTCCTAATTGTTCCAGGGCTATTGAGGAGCACACGAGTACATAAACCACAAAGGTTACGACTCCATTTTTATGCAGGCACTCGTGGACCACAGAGGCATTTTTATGAATGTCAGTGTGGGCTGTACAGGAAAAGTTCACAATGCCAGAATTTTTTTGCCTCTCTGGAGCCTATATTCATGGACAGGTTGGGGCACTATTGCCACCAGATTATATTGACATAAATGGTGTTACTGTTCCCACTGTTGTTCTGGGGGACCCTGAATAACCTACTTTTGCCTTGGCTTATGCAACCCTTCCCTGATTTCAGAGGCCCTAACCAAAATAAAAAAAAGGTTTAATTGTACTCTTAGCAGCTGTAGAATGGCTACTGAATGTGCTTTTGGAAGATTAAAATCACATTGGAGGTGTCTACAAATCCATTTGGATTCCTGTGTCATCAGTCCTGCCCCTGTTAAGGGGACTTGCTGTGCTAATCACAACCTTTGTGAAACCAGAGGTGAGTCATTTCCCCCTGAATGGGACCTATGTTCCCTCAGCCAGAAAGTACGGGGTGTACAGAAGTCACGCAGGAAAAGTCGGGGATGCTTTGAGCACTCCCATTTTGGACTTGCATAGACCAAAGGAAGAGGGGGAATAGTACCTGTACGAATGTGCTTGTGGGGCGAAAAGTGGCTCATTTTGGGGGGGGCAGTGCTTGGTAGGGGTGTGGGCTTGATTGCTATGCAATGTAAGTCTGAATGACATGATGAATAATGAATTTGGTTGTGGGGGAGAAGAGGGCAGAGTAGGTGTATAGATGGCATTTATTGAAATGTTAATTGCTGTACCTAGCTAAACGGAGGAATACTGTTTGCTTACTAATACTTAATTGCTCAAGAACATGTTTTTAGCTTTATTAACTCAAATCATGATTATAGAATGTGATGCAGTGATAGAAATAAATTTTCTTGAAAACATAACCTGCTTTATTTGTAAACGTCTTAAAAAGACAAAAACACTCAGAGTTGGGAAGGCCAGGTGCCATTATAAAACCACATGCAAAGAATAGTTAATACCCAACACAATCTTTCTACCACTGCATGTCCCCACTCTTTGCCCCTTTTCCCCTCAATTGACAGCAGGGGAGGTGGGTAGAGGTTTCCGTTGAAGAAGGAAGCCTGCATGGAGTGTAGTTGCCCTGTCCAGCTGCTCATGAGCCCTGAATGCTTGGGCCACCCCAACATGGAGATGTCCAAGCTGCTGCTGGGCTGACGGCAGATTGCAGGGTGGTCATGCTGTGGTGGTGGTGATGCAGCAGGAGCCTGGTTCTAATTCACCCTTCCCCACAATGAGACTAACTATCTGGAGTTCCTGCTTCCGGAGAACTTTGCAGCAATCAGCAGCCATGAGAGAATTAACATGATGCAGTGTTAGCTCACACATGGCTTAACTCTGCAGCTTTACTCCACCTGGCACAGTTCTGGGAGAAAACTGACACCACATTCATACTCTGGAGAAATGATTTTGTGACCTGCAGACTGCATGATCCTAACTGAAATGCATTGGATTTGGAAGTAGAAGTGGCTCCATAAACACAGGAAGAGTGATTACAAAGTGTCAAATTTCTTGTAACTGAAAAGGAAAACCAGAATGACCTTACCAAACACCTGTGATTTAACTGTTAAAATAACCTTTATAGTTGTTTATGAATGTTTTGAATTCTAAGTCACCATTTTTAACTCCTCATTATGGGGGATACTAGGCTGTGATACAATCCGCCGTTAGTGGCCAAATGCTGGTAGCCAGGGTTTATCATTTTTGCATTTTTTCTTACAGCAGAAATCCCTCCCATTACTGTAATAATAAACTCTAAATTTGAGCCATACACTTACTGGGCTCCAGGGCAACTTCTGTCTCCACTGGAGTTTCTGCAGGCTCATCAGCGGGCTGTTCCTTGTGGGGGCGGGAAGGGAAATCAAACAGCTTTTCCAAATAGGGACCAAGTATTTGCTGTTGACAGGCAGGGCAGAAAAGGTGGGGGAGTAGCACTGTATGTAAGGGAGCAGTATGACTGCTCAGAGCTCCGGTACGAAACTGTAGAAAAACCTGAGTGTCTCTGGATTAAGTTTAGAAGTGTGTGCAACAAGAGTGATGTAGTGGTGGGAGTCTGCTATAGACCACCGGACCAGGGGGATGAGGTAGATGAGGCTTTCTTCCGGCAGCTCACGGAAGCTACTAGATCGCATGCCCTGATTCTCATGGGTGACTTTAATTTTCCTGATATCTGCTGGGAGAGCAATACTGCGGTGCATAGACAATCCAGGAAGTTTTTGGAAAGCGTAGGGGACAATTTCCTGGCGCAAGTGCTAGAGGAGCCAACTAGGGGGGGCGCTTTTCTTGACCTGCTGCTCACAAACCGGGTAGAATTAGTGGGGGAAGCAAAAGTGGATGGGAATCTGGGAGGCAGTGACCATGAGTTGGTTGAGTTCAGGATCCTGACGCAGGGAAGAAAGGTAAGCAGCAGGATACGGACCCTGGACTTCAGGAAAGCAGACTTCGACTCCCTCAGGGAACGGATGGCCAGGATCCCCTGGGGGACTAACTTGAAGGGGAAAGGAGTCCAGGAGAGCTGGCTGTATTTCAAGGAATCCCTGTTGAGGTTACAGGGACAAACCATCCCAATGAGTCGAAAGAATAGTAAATATGGCAGGCGACCAGCTTGGCTTAATGGTGAAATCCTAGCGGATCTTAAACATAAAAAAGAAGCTTACAAGAAGTGGAAGGTTGGACATATGACCAGGGAAGAGTATAAAAATATAGCTCGGGCATGTAGGAATGAAATCAGGAGGGCCAAATCGCACCTGGAGCTGCAGCTAGCGAGAGATGTCAAGAGTAACAAGAAGGGTTTCTTCAGGTATGTTGGCAACAAGAAGAAAGCCAAGGAAAGTGTGGGCCCCTTACTGAATGAGGGAGGCAACCTAGTGACAGAGGATGTGGAAAAAGCTAATGTACTCAATGCTTTTTTTGCCTCTGTTTTCACTAACAAGGTCAGCTCCCAGACTGCTGCGCTGGGCATCACAAAATGAGGAAGAGATGGCCAGCCCTCTGTGGAGATAGAGGTGGTTCGGGACTATTTAGAAAAGCTGGACGTGCACAAGTCCATGGGGCCGGACGAGTTGCATCCGAGAGTGCTGAAGGAATTGGCGGCTGTGATTGCAGAGCCATTGGCCATTATCTTTGAAAACTCGTGGCGAACCGGGGAAGTCCCGGATGATTGGAAAAAGGCTAATGTAGTGCCAATCTTTAAAAAAGGGAAGAAGGAGGATCCTGGGAACTACAGGCCAGTCAGCCTCACCTCAGTCCCTGGAAAAATCATGGAGCAGGTCCTCAAAGAATCAATCCTGAAGTACTTGCATGAGAGGAAAGTGATCAGGAACAGCCAGCATGGATTCACCAAGGGAAGGTCATGCCTGACTAATCTAATCGCCTTTTATCATGAGATTACTGGTTCTGTGGATGAAGGGAAAGCAGTGGATGTATTGTTTCTTGACTTTAGCAAAGCTTTTGACACAGTCTCCCACAGTATTCTTGTCAGCAAGTTAAGGAAGTATGGGCTGGATGAATGCACTATAAGGTGGGTAGAAAGCTGGCTAGATTGTCGGGCTCAACGGGTAGTGATCAATGGCTCCATGTCTAGTTGGCAGCCGGTGTCAAGTGGAGTGCCCCAGGGGTCGGTCCTGGGGCCGGTTTTGTTCAATATCTTCATAAATGATCTGGAGGATGGTGTGGATTGCACTCTCAGCAAATTTGCGGACGATACTAAACTGGGAGGAGTGGTAGATACGCTGGAGGGGAGGGATAGGATACAGAAGGACCTAGACAAATTGGAGGATTGGGCCAAAAGAAATCTGATGAGGTTCAATAAGGATAAGTGCAGGGTCCTGCACTTAGGACGGAAGAATCCCACGCACCGCTACAGACTAGGGACCGAATGGCTAGGCAGCAGTTCTGCGGAAAAGGACCTAGGGGTGACAGTGGACGAGAAGCTGGATATGAGTCAGCAGTGTGCCCTTGTTGCCAAGAAGGCCAATGGCATTTTGGGATGTATAAGTAGGGGCATAGCGAGCAGATCGAGGGACGTGATCGTCCCCCTCTATTCGACATTGGTGAGGCCTCATCTGGAGTACTGTGTCCAGTTTTGGGCCCCACACCACAAGAAGGATGTGGATATATTGGAGAGAGTCCAGCGAAGGGCAACAAAAATGATTAGGGGTCTAGAACACATGACTTATGAGGAGAGGCTGAGGGAGCTGGGATTGTTTAGCCTGCAGAAGAGAAGAATGAGGGGGGATTTGATAGCTGCTTTCAACTACCTGAAAGGGGGTTCCAAAGAGGATGGCTCTAGACTGTTCTCAATGGTAGCAGATGACAGAACGAGGAGTAATGGTCTCAAGTTGCAGTGGGGGAGGTTTAGATTGGATATTAGGAAAAACTTTTTCACTAAGAGGGTGGTGAAACACTGGAATGCGTTGCCTAGGGAGGTGGTGGAATCTCCTTCCTTGGAAGTTTTTAAGGTCAGGCTTGACAAAGCCCTGGCTGGGATGATTTAACTGGGAATTGGTCCTGCTTCGAGCAGGGGGTTGGACTAGATGACCTTCAGGGGTCCCTTCCAACCCTGATATTCTATGATTCTATGATTCTATGATCCTGATCCACAGCCTCCTCTAAGCCTGGTTTCATTAAGAATCACTTTCTGCTCCTTACTGGGAGCCTGCTGCTGGCTCCCATCAGTCCCCATGGTGCATTCAGGGCCCAGCAGGGAACCATCGCTGCTGATCAGGTTGTCATAAAGCATGATTGGCTCCATCCTGGGTGCGGTGCCCAGAACCTGGTCAAAATTGTCATATAATGGGCATTTCATTGGCAAGTTGCTTGAGGTGCAGTTCTTGTCCCTGATTTTCCAGTACTCGCCCTTCAGCTAAGTACTTAATACGCTCCCTGTACTGATCACCTGTTTGGAAAATTTGCAGAATGGCCAGCCTTTTAGCTATTTGCTGGTACATGTTGTTATTCCTGGTGCTTTTGCTGAAGTCCACAGTTTTACTTGCCTCACACCAGAGATTCACCAAAATCTGGCTGTGCTTCCATGACTATGAAGCAGCTCACTTAGCAAAAAGGCTTGATCAGTTTGCTCTACGTGGCAAACCCATGTGAGGCTCTCTGATAGCATGCTTCCAGATTGGTGATCGGAAGAGAATGGGTTAATGCTGACCCAAGCTGCTGCTGTTCACCAAACGGGGGGGAGGGCAGCTTCCATTTTCAGTAGAGTGGATTGCCGATTGTTGAAAGAGAGAGGACTAAGTTGTCCTAGGGAATTGTGGGGTACTTGGCTGACTTCTGGGACCTGAGTCAAGCAGAACTGTGCCTACAGTGGAAAACCATAGGGCTCAGACCCTGGGTTCTGGCTTGACTTGAGCTTGGACCCTCTGCTCTGCAAGGTCCTGGGATTCTGGTTCGGAGACCAGGATTAGCGCAATTGCAGTGTAGACGTAAGGGGTGTTAGGTTTGAGGCTGGGTTCAAGCATGGACTTATGTTGCCCTGTAGACATGCCCTGTGTCAGAGAAGTTCAAAGAGAAACACTTGAGAGCTCATTATGCCTTCTGGCTAGCTGTTCATTCTGCTACTCATGAATTCATGCTGACTGACTGCTCTCTCCAAGTCTCTAAGGTGCCACAAGTACTCGTTTTCCTCTCCAATTATGTATCTGTTAGCCTTGAAGTGATCATAACCTAATGGGTGATAAACTACCACTTACAGCAAAATAAGTTTTTGCCCTTTCAATTTATTGTTCATCAGCAGTTTAATCTGTCATGTCGTGCTCATGCCTATAGTCCCATTGATGGTTTTTAAGGTAGCTTTAACTTCATCCCCATCAGGGTGGCCAGTGGTAGTTTTGCATATATATTATTGCATAGATATGGTCCAGGAAACAATATGCGGTTTGGGCTTCTAATTATTTCATAATAAATATCTTCCCTTCAGTTCAAGTGCTGATGAACAATATTATACATAATTAGTAGCATTATATATAATATTCTATTTAACATTGGGTGTAGAATAAATTGAAGGGAGAGGCATATTCTGAAACAGCTCCTCCTCTCACAACTTTCTTTAACTTTTCTCATGTGGCTTGATTTTTCTTTCATCTGCTACCCACTACCAAACCCATTTTTCTTAGCTGTTGTTTCTCAGTTTAAATCTATTTTTATCTATTGATGAGTCAGTCACTGGTCTCTAGTTTAACACATCCTGTGTTGCTCGGAATGGCCTCAAATCTTTCTCATATGAAGAAGAATAAAAGGACTAGCTAACTGTATTATGACTTTTTTTAATTCTATTCCACACCAAAAGCAAAGCTGGGTGCCATATATTTATTTATTAAGTTCTTCTTGAGTCAGTGATACTTGAATAGAATTTTTTTCTCCTAACACAATTTCTGTCAGGTTTTATACGTGCATGCATTTATACTTGGTTTGCTACTAGTTTGTCTCACCCATAGCTTATATAAATGCTGCAGTTTTTGTTTTCTTGTACTACTTGTTCAGTTCCGCTGTAGCTGAAATAATTAAATTGTCATCTAATTATAGTGGTGCACTCAGATGGCCAGAGTTAAGGTTGTGTCAGCATTTGCATTATAAATCCTTAATATCAAGGGTTTATAACAGCTCAACAATAAAATGTGTTTTGAGCTAAACCTTGGTTTGCAGGTCTCAGGCCAGCATTGAATTCTTTTTAAAGCATACAATTTGAAAATAACTTAGTTTACTTGTTTTAAAAATTAATTGAATGCTTGCGAACTTGCTGGATTTACTGCTCTGTAGACTACAGTCCTCTATATAACCACTTAACAGGTACAGCAGGAGGAAACTGCATTGTAAGTTTCTCCATGATGCCTGCAACTGGCCTCATTCCTGACTTGGAAGAAACAATTGCATAACATGAGGACCACTCAATCTGCATGTAAATTGGCCTTTATTGCCAATTAGTGTCCATTATGGTGGTGGCTTACAAGACCTATTAATGGGACAGGCATTACAATTAACACCCAGGGACTGGACTGAGACCACCAATCATATTTCACATGCTCTCAGCCATCAAGGAACTATTAGATGGTGATGGAGGCTTCCATTACCAATCTCATAAACCCAGTCCCCTAATTATTTTTTAATTTGAAGAATGTGTTAGGAAGAGGAAGGAGGCAGGTAAGGGACTGGAGGCAAAGCAGCCACAGAAATGGATAGATCTAGGTGTTTTTAGAACTGTTGCCTATAATTAAAAAAACTATTTTTTCTGGATTTTTTTTCCAGTTGCATCCTAGATCTCAGCTAAAGTGGAGCCTCAATTTCTCAAGGAAAGAGATGGAAATAACCTCACTGAAACAGATTTTTCAGGTAAGCTAAAACTCTTGATCACATGATACCCCTCCAATCACATGGGGGTAGGCTTCCCACTATGTGTCTTACCAGCTGACCTTGAAAAATCTTGTTGCTATACAGTTAGTAGAAAGCATAAATCAGTCTGGGGTATGTACAATTTCATCATTAAACATGGTGGGATGCAGTTCAGGCTCTTACTAAGATTGAGCATGTCTTTCAGACAGACATTATGACCTTCAGGCAGAAATCGCTTGGTGCAATTTTACAGATGGGAAATAGAAGTACAGAGATATTAGGTGATTTGCTCAAGGTCCTGCAGGAAATCTTTGCCAGAACTAAGTATTGAACTTAGACTTCTTGATAGTACTTTTGTGGCTTGAGTTGAACCATTCAGAGAGCTTCTGATTGCCAAGATGTGAATCCTATTCAGTACAGCAACATACAGCTTTCACATGTGTTGTTGATGAGAGTATTGCATAAAAATCTTAGTTTAAACTAAGTAAAAATATTCATGGGGTCAGCCCTTTTCAAATGTCCATTTTAGAATCAAATTTACATCTGACTGAAATATTTTCTGCTTTTATAAAGTATTTACATTATAATGCAAAATCATGAAAGTATGATTTTATTACATGTTTTATTCTTAAAAATAATCTTCAGTCATTTGTTTTCTTTTGTCCTTCATCTTGGATCTTCAGTCTGTGTTTGGATCTTTGCAAGTTGGGATGTGCCCATGAGTCTGAAGAAAGAATATGGGTTCTAAGACTTGTTAGCTGAATTTTTTTTCTTTTCAGTCTTTTGAAAATGAGAAGACCAAATTCTAAATCTTTTCTCTAGTCTGTTAAAGCATATATAGCACTGTTCCCCTTCTAAGCTGTGTGCGTGCGTGCACAGATCCTAAACCCCGCGCACACGGCAAAACACCGCGTGCACAAAAATGTGCACAGAGGCACAACAATTTGCACAGAAGAAATTTTTTGCACACACAGCCTGCCAAAAATTAGAGGGAACATTGATATATAGTACCATAATAGTATGTCCATAACTTCTGAAATATGATTGGCGAGGCACTTCGCAATCACCGTATAGAGAAGAAAAGCTGTAACCAGGTAGAACTCTGACTGGTTAACTGATCAAATAAAAAATGGTAATACACCACTATATATTAATCACCTATATGAAGTGTTTTATCAGATGCAAGAAATTCTGGCACTCATTCTTCCAACAAAGTGTATAATGAAAAAAGAAAATGGTATGTCAAAAATCCATCCCTGTATTACAATTGTTACAATATTTAACTAAATCTCATTGCACTCCAAAGACTGTAATTATGATGTTATCCTTGAGCTCTATAAATTGGCATCAATGAAAATCCCTTGGAAGCTTTCCATTCATGGGGTGCTCTTGCATTAGGCATAGCAATTTTCTATCCCTTGCTCATCAAACAGGTTTGCCAGATCAGATGCTTAAACATCTAAGCTCCTCTCCTTGGTACCTCACTCCTGGTTTGCTTAGGTGGCTCCTCACTCAGCTGGCCAGTTTCTGAAAATCTTTCTTAGGTGATTAATTCTCCCCATGAATTCCATAGGGAGCTGAGGGGTCATGGAGCTGCCTAATTTAGGACTGAAAATTCCACTAGGTAGTGGGTGAGGCATTGCTGCACTCAGCTGAACGCCACCCAAATCCTTCTAAAAGGTTGGGCCTCCATGGCTAAGGTGATGCAAGGTTCAGCAAAGATTGAATATTGTTTATAAGATCCTTCTGCTTTTTTATCCATTTCTTATAATATACCATGATTATTATTCAGTTAGGAGCTTTGCAAAAGTGGTGCACTTGCTCTCCAGAGAAAAGAGTCAAGCAGATTGCACTTCTTTTGCAGCTTTGGTGTTCATATTAATGATCTACAGTGATAATTTACAGCCAGCTGATTCTGACAGCTCCTGATATTAGAGCTGCTCTCCAGATCTTAGGGTCACTGCTGCTGCTAAGAGACTCTAGAATCATAAGAGGGAAAAACAGCACCACATTATGACATGGGGAATGAATGTGCCATAACTTCTGCATAGAGAAATTGACAATCTTGACTCAGTTCCTCAGGGAACAACTTTTCTCAGAAGACATGGATGAAAGTAAATCAGTTGCTCTGGGCCCCTACTCCTTGTAAAAAACCAAAAGGCAAAGTATTGGCTTTTGAAAGCAAACAGGTCTAAATTGTTCAATTCAGATCAACCTGTGATACCTAGAAGTTGAACTAATTTATCTCAGCCATCTGCAAGCACTTGTAAGATCTCCCATTATGTGATCAGCTAAAAGACATTGGGTACACATTTTGTGGGAGAGTGACCGTTTCAGCTTTCTGATTGTCAGGCAGAACTATCTGGAGTCATTTCATACAGGGTTATGTTCTTGATAGCAAATATGAACAAACAAGTCAAGGAAGAAACAATTTTATTTTATCCTGATCCTAAACATCTGGCTATCTAGGTAGACTTTTCAATTCTGTTTTTGCTTTTTTTAAAAAAAAAATGTTTTAATCAGACAGACACTTTGAAAAACACAGTATGATTCAACGAACTTTAGAACATATATTTTTCCCTCCACACCCAAGTCTACCAAAACAATAAAGAACCCCATCCAAATAAATGCATCTGAAATCTGAAACCAGTAACATTTTGACTTTTATCTCTTTGTGACCTTCCGAGTACGCCTTTTAAAAAACAAAAAAACCTTGTTTTGAGTTTGACCCTGTTTATACATCCTGCCCAAGCTCCACTTTGCTTCTTTTAAGAAGGTCTTATTTTAATCTAAAATTCACAGGCAACTCTCTTGCTCTTCTTTTTTTTTTCCCCCAACATAGAAAAGAATCACTAGGGAACAGATTTTACTGCTAACTTGATGCGTTAAGAGAGAGCTTCCCGCCTTAGATGTCTACCAGTCTCTATCATTAGCATCTGAGTCACTGCCAGTAATTACCTATTTCTTCATCATAGGTCTATTTTGTTCACTTCTGGAATTTTTTTAACCCTATTTTACTTTAAGTACTTTATCTGTTTCTTTTCTTCAGGCCCATTTCATTATTGACGTTTCTTTTTTACTTAAAATTGTTTCTGCCTTTATTGTCACTAAATTACCTCATGCAAGAGTGTTTCTTTCATTGCATTTTAGTTCTAAGAGCTCTTTCATAGAAGTTCAGGGTCAATAGGCGGGCTTATATAAACAAACTAACATTAGGCCTGGTCCAGCTTTCAGTGAAGTCAATGAGAATTTGCATTGAAATGAGTGGAAGCAAGATTGAGATTACTGGGGTTATCATAATATAATATAACACTTCTGATATCATAGTACTTTAATATAGTTCTATAACAGCATTATACATAGAGCTCAGTTAATGAGTTTCAGTTCACTGGTAATTCCAAAAAGCAAAATAATTAATTTCAGGTACAACAAAACATTTGTTTTGATGAAATTGAAATATTCAGTTTTGATTTTCACAAGTTTAAAACAGCCATTTATTGGTTGTTAATAAAATTAAGGAAACTTTGACACAACCAAAAACACGTCAGATAAAAAAATTCAAAACATTTCATTTTGAATATGACAAATTGAAAGACTTTGATATCTTTTTAGAACAGTTTGGTGAAATAGATACAAACTTACAAATGTTTCGGTGTTGCTGAATCTGCATTTTTATCTGAAAAAGAAAAAATGTGCACAAAAACTTTTGCCCAGCTCTTGTTATAAATTCTTGTGATCGCAGCATAACAGGGTAGGTAAGTAATTTGAGGAGGTTGCCTGTATTTGGGTTGCTTATTACTTCCTTCTTCCCTAGTTTATTTTATAGGTTTGGATCACTATAACAAAACTATCCACACATAGGAACCAGGTATTGTTAGCAAGGGCCATTAATGACTACTGGTGCAGCAGCTTAGCAATATGAACTCAGCAATGTTGTATGTATGCAGTGTTTAATTTCCAGGTTAGATAGTTAATTGGGGTGCTATATAAATACAAAGGATTATATACACTGGGCTTGATCTCCTCTCATTTAAACTGGTTTACACTAGTGTAATTCCATTGGCTTCATTTGACTTACTTCAAACATAGACCAGAGAAAGTGAGAAGAGAATCTAGCTCACTATGTGCACTGTGACTGAACTAATGCTGCTTTCTTAGCACTAGAACCTTTGCTTTCCTATGTTAGCAACGCAGACTTCCATAATTCTGAGAAGGCTTTTGATTCCATAAGATGTAAACTAACTGAGGGTGAAATTCACCAGGGCCTTAGAGGGCCTTACAAGGGATTTCTGGTGCATTCAAACCATGCAGTGATCTTGCACTGGGTCGTGCAGTAACAGTGAAAGCACAGACATGGGGAGAAGGTTCTGCACTTTCTGTACGCTGCAGAGGAAGTCTACGTGCTGGCCTCAAACACGCCAGTGCATAAGGGGGATTTGAGAGCAGGCTTGAGGGGTAGAGGGTGAGGCTGCAGAGATCCTGCAGAAAACAGAGATACAGAATGGCAGCTGCTGTTGTTCTCGTCAATGGGTTGCAGAGGACAGGAGTGGGGGGAATTAACTTTTCCCATAGCGAATATCCAAACCATTCCACTGGGTCTGCATATACAGCTGAATATAGGTTTTATATACTATTTTAAAAATGGTTGTACTTCTCTCTTAATTTGTTGTGAGTCTTTCCAGGCTGTCATCTTGGTTCTAATTAGATCATTTTGTGTTGCTTCGGGCTTCTGAAACAGACCGTTGGGTTGTGTGCAGCTGCCAGCATGCTGGTATGAAGGATGGTGCTGTCTGTCTGTACCTTCATTACATTCCTTCCAAGAGACATTTCCCAGCTTCTGTCCTTTCCATTCTGTTATCGCCAGTGTCAGTTATATGCCTTTGTATGCTCTTGTTCTAACAAGTGTTGTTCATTCCACTCCACCTTCCCACAAACAGGATTAAAGTTCCTCCTTTGGAATTTCACCTGAGGGAAAAGCAAACATATTACTAACATCCCTCATGAGTTTTAGAGGTCCATGCCCATTGAAAGAAAGGATCTTATTTAGAGACAGATCATTGTCAGTCATTTTTATAACTCATAACCTGATAGTTTAAAAATCATACCCTTTTCCCTCCATCATGAGCAAACTAAATAGTGAACATGTCAAAGTCACTTAAGATGCATTCCTGTCAGATCCCTGTATGATAGCTTATTTATTTTATCCTCATTCCAAATATGATTTTAACTGGCCAACTCAAGACTATTGTATATAAACTCTATGATATGGGTCTAATTCACACTTACACTAAGGGTGGTATAAATAACCCTGGTATCGTATAAAAGAGTCCTAAAGTGGATATACATTACATCTGTTTTACACTGACAGAATGGTTTAAAGGGGTCTTATTGTAAATGAGAATTGGGTCCTTTAACTTGAAAATGTCTCAAAGTATTTTGATAAAGTCATTGTATTCTATGGGAAATAAAAGTAGAAGCATAAAGTAAGATTTCCCCCTCCCCCTGAGGAGGCCTTAATTTCTACACTTTAGATCAGTCTGCATCACCTCGTATTGTACTATGAAATACTTATCTAAAATATTACCAATTATGGCTTTGTTAAAACCAAATATGAACAAGAAGCTTATCATGGAGACACTTCAATTTAAGGGGGGAGGTAGGAAGACACCTCTTGAGATAGGTGCTGGACTCCAGCTAGCCAAAGTTTTTTTTCAAAAAAAAAAATCCTATTTTAGAATGTATTGAATGTGGTGCATCCTATTTGCCCCATGTTTTGAGTCAGCATAGGATGAATTTACCTAAGATGTCACTCCACTCTATAATTTTCACTAGTTCCATTAGTGGCATCCAATTACAGAGAAGTTCAGATCAAAGTAGGAGTGTATTTGTTCTTTCTGTGTATTCATCTAAAAAGCAGGAGAGAACAGACTATATAAGATCCCTTGGGATTTTCTTATTAAAACAAAAATAGAACTGATATGCACTATTGGTCATGCTTGGAATCTTTTCACTTCTCATGGGGTTGAATCATTAGAATTTATGTTGAATTGAAGAATCCAAGGCTGTGAATTTCCCAGCTCAGAACGATGTATTCGTAACCTCAAAAACTTGTAGTAAAAATTATAACCACAGTTCTTTTTCATGAATACTATTATACAAGATGATAGTGCCATGTTGAAAGGATACTAGTGATTTAAGTGCATGGATGGGAGCCAGGAATTCTGGGATCTGCTTCTGGCTCTTCCAGAGTTTTGCTATGTGAGTTAGACAAGCCACTTAAACTTATGTCCCAGTTTTCCCATTAGTAAAATGGAAATACAACTTGTCTACCTCATGTGAGTCTTGTGAAGCTTCATTCATTAATGTTTGATGTGGTTTTGGATCCTTTGATGAAAAGCATTAAAAAAAGAACACCCAACAAAGTGCACAAAAGTAATCCCAACCTCGCCCACAGTGGTTTCCAAATGAGTCATCACCACCTCATGGCCAATGGTATCAAAGGTAGAAATCGGAGCTAATAATATCAGTGTGGATATTTGATCTTCATCAGTCACCAAGAGGTCACTGTTTTTCTTCATTTTTTTGTTGTTTTTTAAAATGATGGCTTTGGGCCATAAAGCCCTCAATAGCTTGAGACATATATGTCTCAGAGACCATTTTTCTCTTCATGAGGTTTTGTCAGATTTGCAGTTAGTGGAGGCCCCTGAGATGAAGTTCTGTCTGTGTGAAAGAGAGAAGGTATCTAACAGGGTATTCTCCATTAGGAATCTAAGCTTTTGGAACTTCCCCCTGAATCTGGAGCAGCTTGAGTTTTTCATGGCACATTACAAATCCAATCTTTTCTTCCTGGACTATTGGGAATGGAGATGGGTGAAGTAGGCGTCTCTGGTGGTGGTTTGGTTGGTAGTGTTTGTTACATCCATGTTGCTGATAGGGTAGTCCTCTCGGTGGGCCCATTGTTAAGATCTATTGTATTTCTGTGTGGTTGTCAGGGGTGTCTGGAGCCTGGGATGGATGCCCTGTTATGTAGTTAACATAAATGTCAAACAAATAAATTGTTTTTGTTATAAAGCTGAGCTTGTGAATCTCTTCTAAAACTTGAATGTTGTGGCTGGATGTTTGGCTACTGTTCATAGTCTCTACGGACACATCTTTAAAAGAAAATCAAGAAGTGTTTTCTTCCAATCCCCCTTCTTAGTTTTCTTCACATCTTCCATCTCTGCCCGGTGCTGCTCATTCCTCCCACCCCATCCTTTCCTATCTGCTGCTCTTTCTTTCCTTCTCCTCACACATAGTTCTTGTTCTGTAACATCACCACAGAGGCACCCATCCTGCTTTCCCAGGCCTGATTTGACTCTTCACAATGCTTTATTTCTGAAAAGTGTTTCCAACAGGCCTCTTAAGATTGGGGGGAGAAGGAGCTCAGCTTGGTGCCAGCTCTGACAGATTTTTTTTTTAATTGCTAGTGCTGAACTAACTAAAGCCTTAGCAAAGCGGCAGAGTGCATTTAAAATTGTACATTAAAATTTAAACACTCTGCATAATGTGGAAAGCTTAACAGCTACAGTATGATCTCGTAGTTTATTCAGAAACGAATGGTGTTGCCAAGTGATTGTCAGAAAGTTGGCATAAAATGTCTCTTGTGATCTATTCTAGGATACAGAGAAGAATTAAATAGCGAGAGTAGGATTTTTTTCCCCCTATGCTTCTTAATTCAACAAGTACTAGGGAACTCTGAAAAGGTAGAACTACACTAATGGCTGCTTTTGTTCTCTTCAAAGCTCAGTGCTCTCAGTTTTGCATTATAGTTTTGGTTTCATTGGACCAATCAGTGCTGACACAGGTTAGAGACATGGATAATTCCAGCATGCAATCTTGAGATAATGTGTTGAGTTAGGTTAAGTAAAATACATAGCACGAGGCTTTCCACACGGGAGTCCAATTGACTACGGAAATTCCAGGAGGATCTGTGCTGGTCTATTTACTTAACCACTTGTTCCACCTTTCTGTTTCATGGATACATCCCATTCCCTTGTAACTTAGTTGAAAATTCTAACTGTGCTTTTCTCCTCTGAGTAGATACAGGGAATGTCAGAGCACAGCAGAGGCGGTGGATTCATGGAACACAGAATTTTATGTATTCAAGTCTTCATGGTTAGATTGAAGACCATTTGGGCCAAATTGTGGCAACTCTAACATAGGGTGCTCTGTGTGGAAAGAGGATACAGAGTTTCTTTCCCTGTTTAATGCACCCATGCAGGATGCAACCATAACTTGGGTGCTTGGGCTCTGGAGCATGGGTGCAACTGTCCAATGCTGCTGAAGGCACACACTGCCCCACAAAGGCAGGCTTAGGCCAGGGCCCGGCCATTGCCCTACATGCCATCTAGCAGATATAGAGCTCTACAGGGGAGTATGTGCTACTCCTGAGAAGAAGGATACTAGTCCACATGCTCCTTCCAGTGTACTACCTCTGACTTCCTTAGATTAATGTTTCCATAGGTCACTGATATACTTCATTCCTTTCCCCCAATGTGGTTCCCTTTGGTCCTTGAGAGATTCTGTAAAAGAACACATCTGCCAAACTAGCAAGATAATTCTAATGGGAATTCTCTTTCAAGCAGCAAAATCAAGTGTTCCAAGGAGATTTTGGTATGTTAGCTTTTTTTGTAGGAACTTATATTTATGGTTGTTGGTGGATGGCTTTCAGGGTAGTCAGGATAGCTATTTTTCCACCTTGTATTACACACAAAGTGAGAAAAAATAAGATATAGTTTTATCCCTGTCCTTTATAAAACTACTGGGTTAAAGCTTGTACTGTAAGAACTGTGGCAGTTGCACAAATAATCTGTGCAGTCTTACTCATACAATCAACAAAATAACTGCATGCAAATTAGCTGGAGAGTAAGGTGGGAATTAGTTGAGTTACCGCTAAAATCTCAGTGGTCTAGTACTCTTGCGTGGCATGCATACATGCCTTACTGTAGCTGGAAGCCTGTGCTGTCACTCAGTTGTAATTTGTAAAGTCAAAATTGCTGAGCACTTAAAAATTGGACAATAACAGACCACAGATCCCAGTGATGATTGAACCTGGTGATATTCTAAACAAAAAGAACTCATGGCCATGCTTGTTGCTTGTAGCTGTTTCCATCGCTTAACAATGACTCAACAGACATTCTAGGTTTCAGAGTGACAAACCTGGAATCTTCTTTTGTAGATGATCTTGCACTACTCACTGCCTTTTGAAATGAGATTCTAGCCCAAAAGATGCATCAAGCGGAGGGAGAATTCTTTCAGCTCATACTGGGCCTCAGAAATTGTAGCATAGGCCGGGGACCTGCTGAGGTGGGATGTGGTGTGGCCTGTAGCCAGTAGCACTTGAGGCATTCTTGGCAAAGTTGCGGTCATAACAGGGGCTGGTACAAATATACAAACCACAGTAATAAACAGAATCCAATAACGTGCTAATATTGCACATAAATTATCTACAGTATGATATACTTTTGGTTTTGGATTCAGAAGTGCCTTGATCCACATATGTATTCTTGTATTTCCCCACTCTCCATCTATTTCAAATGTTAATTTACTATATAACTGCTTGTTGCCTGTTAGACTGTGAAGTGTGAAAGACAGCTGAGAACTTCTAAAATGCATTTTAGCTGAAGAGTTTGATTAAATTCAGAGTTGAATGAATAATTTGTAATGAATTGAATGAGTTTATCCTTCTCTTTTGCATGTGGATTATCTGTAGGCTGACTGCAGTTTCTTCAGATTTATTCAATATTTGAGTTAATTTCTCTAATTTTTGTAGTAGATTTTCAATACATACATTGCCAAAAGTTCACTGTGACCATTTAGTAATTAATATTTGAAATCTGTTGAGTGTTGTCTAGTCTCACAAATCACATGATATAGTTTTTCTAATTACAACTTATTGGAACTTTTATCATCAAAAGGAAGGCACATAAACACATAAGAAGGTACTGAGATCAGAAAAGGTGAAATAATTTAAAAACAAGAAGAAAATGGAACCGTAGGAAGAAAGAAAGGGGGAAAGGAGCAACTTCCTAATTTTTTTAATAAGTGATTTTTTTAATCAAATTATTTTCTGACATGAAAGCTGGATTTTTATAGACTGTGATTCATTGAGAATGCTAAAAATTAATCTGAAAATGAGCATCTATTGCCTCAGGTTGTTTTTCATGACTTATTTATACTGAACAAAATTATAGTCAAATCTGACCTTAAGTCGGCTTATTTTCAGATTTGCATGACAAAAATGACATTCCAGAAATAAGTATTCAGAAATAGGCCTGTCTTTCTGAATGTGTCTCTCAAAAATGCTCATTACTTTTATGAATTTAAGGCATGATGTATTCATACTTACATTTGATGAGTGCATATGAAAACAGCATACAGTAAAACAGTCAAAAAACATAATGAGTACTGCAGCATCACTTAACTTTAGGGCCATTTTAAAAAACATGGGTGCTTAACATTAGGTTCCTATGGCCAGACTAAAGTTATTTAGGCATTTAAGGATACTGGTGGGCACCTAGTGGGATTGTTAAAAGTACTTGGATGTCTAAATCCCATTCATTTTAAAATCAGACCATTTAAAGTCAAGCATGGTTATAAATGTTTTCCTGAACTGGGGCAATAAATGAGTGGTCTGATTTTCCAAAGTTCAGAGCACCCATCAGCTCCCATTGAGGTCCATTTGAGATGCTTCAAGTCAGATAGATATGGCAGGTTTTTGCATCATTGAAAAACTTTATTTTATGTATTATTGTGAAGCATGATTGTATGTAACCTCTCTAGGGGGAAGATGTATGTAGTGTAGGTGTAGCTGTGTTGGTCCCAGAATGGTAGAGAGATAAGATGGATGAGGTAATATCTTTTATTGGACTAATTTCTGTTGGGAATGGATCAGTGTTCACATTGTGCTCCCTGTCAGTACCCGGCCCAATCCTACCCGCTGACCAAATTTGGTGATGAATCCCGGTCACGTGCTAACTGAGGCATATTGCGCATATGCTAAGAAGAAAGTGAGAGAGATGAGCTTTTGAGCCACACAGAGCTCTTCTTCAGGTTTGGGAAAGGTACTCCCAGCATCACAGCAAAACAACCAGTTCCACCTTGCATTTTGCTGTGATGCTTGGAGTACCATTCCCAGACCTGAAGAAGAGCTCTGTGTGGCTCGAATACTTCTCTTTCACCAAATACAAGATATTACCTCATCCACCTTGTCTCTCTAGGGAAGGGGGCAGGAGATATGACAGATGTAAGGCCTTGGAGTTCAAAAGACTGTATTGTTAGGCAATTTATGGACATGGGGACAATAAATGTTAAATGGATTTCCTGGGGAATTCCTAGGAAGAAAATACAAATTCCCCATCTCCAATTATTCAAAACCCCAGCCTTTTGGAGTCTCGCCTTTTGTAACAGGCAGTCAGCAGACAAAGGTCCAAGCTGTATAAAGCAATAGCTGACCTGTCCAACCTTTGTTCTAGTTCTGGATCTAAGACGGATGAACTTGTAACTATGGGGAAAACCAAGTTGTGGGTTTTGAGGGACTAAAACCTACCAGAGCCCTAGGTTGGAATTCAGCATGACCCCTGGTAAACTTTTTAGCATGTGTATAGGTTTTTATTTTAATGTTTTCTCTCAAATAGAGCATAAGCTTTTGTGAACTACAGTGCAGCTCAAAAAAGCTTATGCTCAAATAAATTTGTTAGTCTCTAAGGTACTCCTTTTCTTTTTGCGGATACAGACTAACACGGCTGCTACTCTGAAACCACAATTCAGAAGTGGTACAGACAGATTGTGGCCAATTTGTCACAAACAGCACTTTGAAAATCAGGTCACTTATACATGTGCCTAAATAGGGATTATTTTAGGATCCTGTTTTTTTAAAAACTTGGCTTAGAATCTAGATCCTTTATGTAGAATAAAAAGTAGCAGTCTTTATGCTAAGTAAAAGCATGTGTGGGTAAGAAAAGGATAATTTTTGGGCTTGAAGTGTTTGTCTGGCAGATCTTGCTTCCCCTGAGTGGGGCAAACCCATTGAAATGTGCATGTGCTTCACTTCACTTTAAGCACATGGGTAATTCTACTTAAGTAAATGGAACAACTCATGTGCTCAAAGTCAAGCACATGCTTGTGTGCTTTGCTGGATCAGGGCATCAGAGGGCTTGTAGGATCTGGACCTCTATGTATAAGGCAAAGGCTATCAAAAAAAAAAGGCCTGATTTACAAATAACTGTATACACAGATGCCTTCTTGCTACTTCTAAGCTATTATAGGTTTGTGGCTGCTTTAGCTCAAATTGCAGTAATGGTAGCTAGTAGGCACTTGAAAGCCTAATAGCGCCTCAAAAGGACACAAGTGGAACAAATCCATCTTGATTTGCTCTTTTTTTGGGACAACTTGACACAGACCTTCCACTTAATATAAATATAGGTGCATCAACAGAAGTGATTGTGCTGTAGTGACTCAGATAGAAAATGATAGTAAATAGCAAGTTGCATTTGAGTCTGGAAGGTAGATATTTGGTTGAATAAAATAATACAACGTATAGGAGAGAACTGTTGTTAATTTCTGTTGAAAAGTGGGGGAAGATATATTTACAAAGTCAAAAGGTCCTGTAGTTCAGTAACTTCAGAACTACCTGCTATACTGTCTTCACAAGTGCAGCATCTTTTGTTGATGAGAAGTTTCAACAGAGGTTTTACAAACCTGCGGTTTTTGAAATAAACTATCAGGAGGGCCATGCTTACTTATTACACCTCCTGAGCCATTTTTGACTGTAGATATGCTATATAGCGAGTAATCTGTAGGTAAGAAGGGGCTAGGAGAGCTAGCGAGATGTGCTAGGGAAGCTCTTGTAAGTTGATTTAAAGAAATATAGTTTTCAGAACAATGACAGTCAAAGAGTACCTGGTTAACCATGGGGGATGATATTAAAAGGTAGTGCATGTATGCACCTTCTTCAGGAGAAGGTGAAAGCTGTGGCTGAATATCTGGATTAAAATTTAGTTAAAAAAAAAATCTTCTGCCACAAGGGGTATTTTTCCAGACAACAAGGATTTGGTTCTAAATTTTAGGTTGTAGTCCAGAGCTTCTGAGCTCCTTGTAGACAGTCTATGGGCAAACAGAATGGAACTAGTAATCCTTCCTTCAGATACTTCTGCTGCAATTTCCATACATTTTTGTTTCAATTGCACTCTAATAAAGGGCATCCTGTCTTACTCTAGAACAGTTTTAATAAATCATTGTCATTGAGCAACACAATAATAGCTCCCCTAAACTCTAGGGAGTCTGAACACTTTAGACCTAATCTTGCACTATTGATGCCAATGGGACTTTTGCCATTGACTTCAAGTGTAAGATCATAATGGATAGTTCTCTGTAAACACCTGTTCAATGTGCAGCAGCAGTCAAAAAGCTAACAATGTTCTGAACTAGTAGAAAAGGGGTACATAATAGAAAAATATCATAATGCCACTATATGTGTGTATATATATATATACATACACATGTGTGTATATATATATATACAACACATTTGTTGCTCTTCTCCATACTTCTTCCAATTCTAATATGCCTATTTTCAGATGGGGTGACCAGAACTGCATGCAGTATTAAAAATGTGGGTGTAACATGGATTTTTTTTTATATATATATATATAAAAAATCCATGTTACACCCACATTTTTAATACTGCATGCAGTTCTGGTCACCCCATCTGAAAATAGGCATATTAGAATTGGAAGAAGTATGGAGAAGAGCAACAAATGATCAGGGGTATGGAACAGCTTCCAAGAGAGGAGAGATTTAAGATGAACAATCTAAGTCTTTTTTAAATAGAGACAACTAAAGTGGGGTATAAGATAGCAGTCTATAAAATCACAAATGGTATGCAGAAAATGTGTAGAGAAGTGTTATTTACCCCTTCACATAACACAAGAACCAGGGATCGCCCAATGAATTGAGTAGGCAGCAGGTTTAAAACGAACATAAGGAAGTACATAAGGAACTTGTTTCCATGGAAAGTTTTGAAGTCCCAAAGTATAACAGGGTTCAAAAGAGAATAAGATAAATTCATGGAGGATAGTTCCATCCAGGGCTATTAGCTAAGATGGTCAGGGAACAACCCCATGCTTTGGGTCTCCCTAAACGTCCAAGTGCCAGAAGCTAGGATTGGACAACAAGGGGTGGATCACTTAATTGTTCTGTTCTGTTCGTTCCTTCTGAAGCACTTGTCATTGGCCATTGTTGGAAGACCGCATACTAGGCTAGATGGACCATTGGTCTGACACAGTATGGCCATTCCTATGTTCTTATCAAGCCCTTTGTTGTGACCCCCTTTCCTAGTATGAACTAAAAGGACATAGGATCAATGAGCCCCAACTTCACTCAGCTATTGAAGTAAGAAGATTCTCTTAACTATAACCAAGGAGCAGGGTAGCAGTTCTCCATAAATAATATTTTATAAATATATATTCAAATTTTGAATTCATGAAATAATACTCAGATTCCTCTACACTAATTGTTAGTGAAATGGAGAATGCAATTCACAATCTTGGTTACTTTTAGATTCACTGTAGTGTCAGAGGTTTGGATTTCTGTAGAAACGAGGACTGCTGTAGCTGGGAAAGCACATTTACGTGTAGTGATGGAGCTGCTGTTCACCCACGTGCATAGTGTAGCTGTCAGGAGTGCTTCTTCCTCCGCCCCCCTAACAGACACATTAGCATAATTTTTATGACCAGTGAGGTTGTTTAAAAGCACTAAGAACAGGAAGTACTGGCTGTGCTCTTTAATTAGGAATGTAATATTCTCCATCTGGAGTGACTCATTGCTGCAGTCTGATGTTGGTAGCAAGCCTTCTGTGGAGCTCTAGAAAAAATTTCCCTGAAATAAATTACAATATTGGATTTTTTAAAATAACTTTGATTTTAGTTACATTCTGTCCATTGCCTATTTCGCTTTTGAATTGTCTATTGTAGATTTCTAATCAAAATTTCCTCCTGGAACATATTGTGCTTGTCATCTCCAAAGCCATAATGAAGTGATTTCTATAACTGGCAAAATTCTATAGGCTTGATTCTAGCTCTAGACCTCTGGGATCGCTTTGCCACTTGTCTTGTAAAACCAGTTCCCCTGGATGTATGTACATTCTCCCTACGTGGATTTTAGAAGATTAGCACTGAGTATGTGCAGCTATTGTATCTGAGACTACACGTGAGCCCTGAACACTCTACATAATGTTATCATTCAGATTCTTGTCAAAAAATCTAAATCTATACTCTTATTGGGTGTTAGCGTGAAGGATATCCAAAAGAAAGGACCATATTAATCAAACAAAAAGTCTATGGTTCTGGGATTTAAGGAAAAAAGAGAGCCACTTACTGCATGATTCTTTATTTTCAATCATTATAAAAAAAACCCCTTTTCTCCACTTGTCACGAAACTCCTACTTGACATAAAATTCAGCAGCACACATCAAAGGGAGAAGAATTTGTCAGAAAAATAACAGACAGGTTGATTTTTATGGAAGGAACGTATTTTCATTATAAGAGACACTAGATGGCTTATTGGAACAGTATATCACTGCTTAAGTACGGTCAAGTTGGTAGTTCTCAAAAGTTCTGAGTGTCCTTTAGTGGTTTGCATTAAATAAGCTGGTAATCATGCTATTACTAGACAGAACATATCACATTTGAAAACCTTGTTGTCAGTCTGTCTGGCTGCATATAAAGATAGGAGCTGCTCCAGTGATTTGCTTTGAACAATATATTTGACAAAATTAACCCATTTTTCTCTTTGTGAACTCTGAGAATCTTTCCATTAACTTAGTGGACTTTGGATCAGGCCTGTAGTTATTTGTGATTGGTCACCTTAGACCCATGCTCTCAAATGGGGAAACGAGGGAAGCTGAACTGAAAACTGGAAATTGAAAAAACACTTTAGGAACTATGGAAGAAGGTAACAAGGTGGAATTACCTGCTTTGGAGCCAGGAAATGTGGCCCAGAATGGTGTACATAATTTTGTCTGGACTAGCCCTTAATTTTGACCTTGTGCTGAAGGCTAGCACCAGGTCAGTCATCACTTAAGTCCCCAAACTCGCCTTCTGCAGTGAGGTGAATTTCATCCTTCAAGAACTCGCGTGGGTAACACTTCTAGGCAGAGGCAACTCAAGACAGTCTTCTACCTGAGGCAAAACTTTATTGGGCACCCTGTGCTCCATATTGGGCATGCACAGATTACAGTGTGTACTGATGGGGACAGGGAATAGTTGTAGCCGTGCATCCACTGATCTCTGAGACTACATTTCCCAGCACTCATTATCAACTATCATTTCCTTCTCCTCTCAGTTTCAATCACTTCTCCCAGGAATCTATTCCCCTAGGCAGCTGCCTAGTTTGCCTGTAGTTTGAGCATAGTCCGCTTATATAATGAGTGAATCTTCTGTTTAAGGGTATTCAGGCATTTGATTTATGCTTGCTTTAGCCACAGGCTTTTACAGAATCAAGTTTTCATTCACAGTCTGTGAAATCTCCCAAGCAGAATTTTAGGTCACAAAGGAAAAGCAGTTGTAATAGCAGGGCACGTGTGATAATTGAGCAAACATTGCTCACTCTTTAACAGATCAATAAGTCACCTCCCCCACAAATATCTGTCAGTGATAAATGCATAAAGCTGCTTAAGCTGAATATCAAATACTTCAATGAAAAAAAATCAATGTCCAGAATACACAGTACTGAGCAGATAAAACAACCTTTCATATCTGTACCATGCTAGTGGTATCAGATGAGAAATAATGAAAATATATCTTGTTTTTATTTGTAGTTCTGTGTTTTATTATGTGTCGCTATGGGCCATTTTTGTTTATCCATCCACTTAAACTGCAGAACATTGACTATACTGAATAAACAGGAATGATGTAAATGAAGAAACAAAATGGTCTTTGAGATTTCTGATTTTCTTTTATGCTGCTAGTGCATGGACTGCTGAAAAGGCTGAGGAGGAAATTAGGTTGAGTATTCAGTCATGAGGGAGAGAGACCCACAGTTATGTCATTTAAATGCAAAGGATGTTGGTGAGAGCTTAGTGAAAATTCAGTAAAGAAGGAGAGGGTTGCAGAGCACCACCTGTCAATGCAATCTGTTTAAATATGTGCTCATAAAAAGGATGCAAAAGGTTTGGTTTGCCATCACCTAGGTGTGCGGCTGTTAACACTAGATAATGGAAGAGAGGGCAGATTGTTCTTTCCAACATTTATTATACATTGTTTAATACACATGAAAGCAAGTAAATTGCACAGGCTTTCATTGTTTATTGCACTCTCATGCACAGTGTGCCATGTATTTATGGCACCTATATGTAGTATTTTATGTTGTGATTAAAAATAATACTTTTTGGAGGTGGGGAGAGCTCATTTCTAATTGCACTTATAAAGCTATATATTCGTAACTTTTTATTACTTTGAAAGATTTTTTTTATGCTCTTGGAGTTACTTTTAGACTTTTAGCATTGTATTACAATTCCAAGCAAATGCAGATTGATTATTAAAAATATATCTTCCAAAAGTGTTCTCTCAAAATGAAAAGTTGTATCCAGTCAATTTGGATAGGCTAGTAGTTTGCCATGTGACAACAAAGTAGGAAGCCCTCTGAGAAAAGTCCATATATCCATTTAGAACAAGATTATTCCCTATTTGGTAAAAGCTACATAAAGATGAGAAAATTGAGTTTCAACTTGTAGCATTTCCATCAAGTCCTTCCTTCAAGGAGAGGGGTAGGTGACTTTTCCTCCTCTCATGGAAGGGGAAGGGTCAAAAGCCATCAAACCGACCAAAGTGCTGTGGTAAAATCCTGTGGATTTCAACATAAATATGTAAGGACCAGAGTTGTGGTGTAGAAGTTAATGCCACTGCACTGCTTACTGCTGCCATACTACCATGTCTCATGCCTGAGACCCTCCTCTTAGGGGGAATCTAGTGTAGGGAGGGGGAGCAGCTTGGAACCATAATGCTGAGATGGTCAGATCATTATCCTCTAGAAGGAAATTTTCCCCCCATCTGAAACAGAAGAGTGGGTTTCCCCTCCCATCTGTCCTACCCCAGCATGGCCACCACAGTCATGCAGAGCCTGAATGCGGCTTCTCTGTGAACAGTGGAAGACTGGAGCAGGCTGCAGAGCAACTGATTCTTCTCTTCCGTCATTTCGTCCTCCTCAAGTCCATTTCCACTAGATTTGGCTAGCATTAGCCTTGAAGTTAAGATTCTGAGCCAAATGTTTGAAAGGTTAGAGCTCTTTTTGCCATAAAGTGGACACAAACGTGCATCAACGGTCACTTAACTTGCATGTCATTTGCAAACACAAGAGACTGTGATCTACCTCTGAGGACCAAAACATAGCAAAAAAATACAACTGGTTATAGATTTCTATTGGTATTTTTCAGAAAGCAAATGATTTTTACCAAGTGACCTTGGAGAGTATGAATAACAGACAGCAAATCAGCGCACATTGTTTTCTCATTGTGATTACTACCATCCTACATAAAGGAGAGAATACATAGTTGATGAGACTGCTGGTCACAAAGTTGAAAATCTGGGAAAAAATGCTACTTCACTTAATTTTGTTTCTCTTTCCCCATGAACCTTTTCTGACACAGAACATCTTTTGGAAAAAGTAACTAGATGGAAAAAGTCAGACTTAAAGTACAAATGCCTATGAAAAATAAAGAGATAAGGTGGGGGTAATCCAGTAGCTTTTATTGGACCAACTTCTGGTCCAGTAAACAATATTACCTCACCCACATTGTCTCTCTAATATCCTGATCGACGCAGCTACAACAATGCTGCAAACAAATATGAAATCTAAAGGTCAGGCATATCCCTTCCAGCAAAAAGAGCAGAGAAGAGGAATGCTTAGAAGAAAATATCCCTTGCTTTTGACCTCCCAAAGCTGTACAGTAGCATCCTTTGCTGATATGAGGCTGGTTGCAATGGAAAAGAGGGGAAGACATAGATCGCAAAATACATAGAGGCTGAGGATGCATAGGTTTAGATGGTCTGAACCAAACAGACGACATGCTTTGTGCATATTGCTAATATGGAGTTAAATCCTGGTTCTGTTGAAGTCAATGGTAAAACTCCCATTAATTTCAATTGGGCCAGGATTTCACCCACGGTCTCTCAAAGCTCTTTTCCTTTCCCCTGCAGTGCAAGCATGACTGGCTCCAGAGATGTGTTGTTACTATTAGCTCTCCTCCCGCCCCACATCACCAGCAGCCAACCTTATATAAGCCACCCAGTAGGGGTAACTGCACACAGTTACATTGTCTGTTCTGCTTGTTATGAGAGGGTCAGTAAAGTTTACATATTAACTTTTAACTTAATGGCAGGGTGGGAGGGGGGCAATGTTAGCATGCAAGGATTGGATTTAATTAAGCTGCAAAAACCATTTCCCCCTCTGGAACTAAAGGTTACTGTAATAAAAGTTGTGGGGGAGGGGAGGGGAGAGGACTGTAATTGTAATAAAAATGTGGCAATTATTGTTCACTTGTTTAAAATGCACAAACTAAATTTTCATCAAAATCTGTCATTGCTTTTCACTCAATGACCTTTAAGTTTGTCTGAGGTCCATTCAATGTCACTGGCAAAATTTTAAAGATAAGAAAGAATCATGGGGTGAAACAGGGCCAGAAAGGGTTAAGCATCCTGCAGAATAAATTACCCCAATTCAACCTTTAGGGACATATTGGTAGATAATATGTGTTTATGTATGTATTGTTAGAGGTTAACAATGTAATAAACAGTTCCTGTCTACTCTGTATTCTGTTAATTCAGAGATCAAAAGGAGATTATAACATCTGCAAGTACAAAGCTCACCATCTCTACTATGAAATGCATCTCAAAACTATACATGTCTGTTTGTATACATATCTATTAACCAATACTCTCTTTTTAAATAGATTTTTGTTTAGTTAATAAGGATTGGCTGTAAGCGTGTATTTGGGTAAGATCTGAAATATATATTAATTTGGGAGGTGATGTGTCTGATCCTTTGGAATTGGTAGAACTTTCATATTTGACTTTGGTGTCTGGGTGGAAATCCAAGGCTGGGTTGCTATAAGGGAACTGTGTTTTGGCTTCTGGGTAACCAGTAAGGTATTATAGAAGCTGTTTTGAAGCTACCTTGGTGGATCTAAGTACTGGAATGACCACCAGCTGTGGGGATTGTCTGTCCCATTCTTTGCAGTTTACCTTAATTACGTAACCTCAGTGTGGCTCCCCGGGTCCCTGTCACACATGGATTGAAACAGAGCAAAAGGCCCTGTAATAAAATAGCTGACCCATTTTCAACTGATTTTTATTTTTTTTCCCTCTTGTGTGATTTTTTTTTTCCAAAACATAAATGAAATTGCATTCAAAGTAACTAGTGGGAAGACTAGTCAAAAGATACAGAGAGAAACTCTGAAAGTTTGTGTTACTAGGTCCTGTTTCAGGACCACATCCCTATCTAGGAAGAACATTTCAGTACATGCTTCACTTTAAGTATGTTCTTAAGTCTCTTTGACAGGTTGACTTCAATAGGACTTAAACATGTGCTTAAGTGCTTTCTTGAACTAGAGCTTTATATGTTATCTTTTGGATGTTCTATTTACTGTTGGGAATGAAGGCATATTCAAACCAGACAGAGCCTGCTCTGATAAGTCTAACATCTTAGCACAACTAAAATTGCATATGTGCAAGAAAGATGCAGAGTAATCATGTGTGTGAGGAAAACAGAAGATAAAGTAACTCAAAAAACTAGAAAAAAACAGCTTGAGCTAATACACAACCTGTACTTGTTACCCAGGGTTCTTTCAACCCAAAGCTCTTGGTAACTTTTACTCTGTGTGAAGTGGTGTCAGGAGATAAATCAGGGGAGACACGGCCGTCCGACCGATAGGTGGCTGGCACAAACAGAACAACACGAGTGCTTTCACTTAAAGCTAAACTTTATTTAGTATCAAGCACTTACACACATCTGCAACAGGTTAGTAAAACACCCCCAACCCTCAATAATTACCAAAGCTGAGTGTGGCTCTCGAGTGGCACAGCGGCAGCCTGTCTGCCGGTGTGGAACACAAGATGCATCCAGAGGGAGAGTCCAGTCCGAAGAGTCCCACTACCTCAAACTCCCCCCCCCCTTATTTTATACATTAGTAACACAGTGCCATGTCCCTTAAAGAAAACTTGTTATGCAAGCAATTTCAATGGTCAAGCAAGAAGTTTTCTTCTGATTATTGATTAACCAGGTGTGGTTTTTTTTTCCCAGAATTTGCAGCCTTGAGACCCTGTTAGACACATTCCTGAGGGTACATCCTGCTCTTCTAAAATGCATGCATCAGCAACTTCCACACAATTCTTATCAGGAAGGATGTGGGATCAAGCTGCCCTTTCTGTGGCACCAAAAACCCCTCCCCTCCCCCTGCCTTGGTTATGCTAAGCCTGCTGCATGGCCACTTTACTGCCTGCCAACTTGGCTGCTTTTAGCAATATGCAATAGTGGTTTCAGGCACTTTTACTGGTTTGCCAAAATCTCCCCATACAGTCCCCCTCCTTAAAGGTCACCAAACTAAAATCTCCCCATACATACTGACAGGGCAGGAGAACTACCAGGGAAATGAGGAACTAATACATATGTATAAGAAAAGGTAATAAAAAGTTAAATTTAGTCAGCCTAACAAAAGATCAGGGATGCTGGGAACTAACTGGTCAGGAGGACATGTATGGTGTTGTCCCAGAGAGGTTCCCACTTGTAAGTATCTGGTCATTGCTTGCTAGTGTTTTTCCTCACTAATAAGGGTTTGTTAATCCAATCTGCTGAGTGGTGAATTTTAATCCAACATTCACTACCATTCTTCTCACCCACCCACCAAAAAAAAAAAAAAAAAAAGACTTCCTCTCCTAATCAGTGTCAATCACTCCTAACCAGCCCTAACTAACCCCGCTTGGATCCATTTCCCTCATCTACATGACCACAAATGCATGGCTTCAATCATGCTATATGTGGGCTGAATAGCAATATATTTGTCATTCCGACTATTTTTAGGAGTGGGCATACTGTTGCTGCCTGCAGGTAGAAGCAGGTAATGGTTGTTGGTTATCTGATGCATTTTCAGTTGTAAAGCTTTTTGTTTAGCAAAGGATTTATATCAATTATATGGCAGTAGTTTGATTAAAAGTTCATTTTTCTTTGAAAATGAGACTTGTGATCCTGGGTCAGGGGAAGTCACCCCTCTGCCAAGCAGTATTAGATTTCTGAGGTCTTGCAGATCAGCTGCCTTGAAGGCAATGTAGCCCAGTAGATAACTCAACAGACTAGGACTCAGAAGAACTGGTTCTATTCCTGGCTCTGCTACTAGTCTGCTGTGGGTGACCTCAGGCAAGTCACTTCCCTCTCTGTGTCTCTTTCCCCATCTGTAAAATGGAGGTGACCTCCTTTGTAAAGTGCTATGAGATCTAAAGACAAAAAGTCCTATCTAAGAGCTAGGTATTATTATTTGGAGAAGAAATTGGTGATGCCAAATCAAATATTTTCCTAGTGTAACTTTTTTTAATTATAAAATGTACATAGTCCTGTATTCTGAAGCAGGGTTAGTAATGAACATTTCACAGGAAACTCTCTTTGGCAGAAACCTTGTCGAAAGCACCTCGGCCATGTCCCAAAACAGTAACTCTCTTGCCTCTGCCTCCCTCCGGGGACTTGCACATGACTGACAGCCAAAGCTGACATCTTAACAAAACAGTTTCCCTTTTCCTGTTCCAGTCCTTGAGTTTTACAGCTGAGTAACCTCTCTAGCCCCAAGCTCCCTTCAGAGCACATAGTCTGGAACAATGAACCTGAAGTCAGCCCTCCCTTTGGGCATCTGTTTTTTTCCATGCAAAGGAATCTCAAAGCTTTATGTGCACAACCACAGGAGAATGAGTTAACTTACTCAAGCTCCTAATGACTCTCTGGTTGAGGTTACTGTGTGGCAGTGATACACAGTCCTCAGTGGTCAGGAGCTAAATTAGTGATCAACGTTACCCGAAAAAGCCACAGTAGTGTGAATTCATTGTTTCATTTACACTCTCTCTCTCTCTAATTTTCTCACAACAAAATGACAGACCAAGTATTCTTATTTTATCAACTACAATTGGCTAATAACATAGTAAAAACATCCTGATTGGTTGTTAATTAAATGACAGTGTTTTGATACCGTGTGCTGCAGGAGACACATTTAAAAAGCCACTTGAGTATGGCAAGCCTCAGTCTGAGTATCACTGCTGTATGGCATTTCAGCTCTTTCTATTCGGACTTTCACCTCAGATGAGGGCATCAATGCTCCCCCAATGGCAATCCTTTTACACTACCCATAAAATCATCCAAAATTTAAGTTTTTTGTTTTTGAACTGAAATTTCTTAAAGTTTTCATTGAAACTCAGGCATAAGAGAAAATGAAAAAGAGGTGTTAAAATCAGGATTTTACTCAGATACATTGATCTTCCTTGGCTCAAATAAGGGAACCAAGTGCCAAAACCCACCATATGAATATTGTTGGGATAATGATAGGCTATATTGTATGGCTGGTTTTTAATCACAACTCCCTAGTGAAACCAACATACGCAGCATGTTTTACTTACTTTGCTCTCACAAATGTTGTGAAAGTGTAAGTTTTTCTTATTAGATGAAAGTCTTCATTTAAAATGAAGCTTGAGAGCTGTTATAATTTAAGCTGTCGTTATAGCTCTGGCTTTAAAGAATTAATGTTTCTTACACAATTTATCAATGCCATTTTTATATGACAAATGCATATGTTATACACAACTGAAGTTCTCTACTGCAGTAAAATTGCAATTGTTTTAGCTTATTCAATTTTAGATTCCTGAAACACAGTTATGATTGTGGGAAACGTAAAATAATGGTTAGGGTGTGCTCCACCATGAACTTGTATCTATGCTTAATTAATATAATAGTCTTAAAGAAGATCTACTTTTCATACTACTGTTTATATTTAATTTAAAGTCAAAACACAAAGCCTGTATCTGAACAGTGAGATGATCTTAAAAAAAAGAGACAATTTAACACATCAGTTGGCTATTTTATTTAAAATGCTCTTATTCTGCTTTGAAAAAAGGAATGGTGGAAATAGTATTTGGGGGTTGGGGGGAGGGAGGCTCTCCATGTTTTTTCTTTCTGAATGATTTGTATATCAAATATGCATTGTTTGATTCCCAGCTTGCAGTGACTGGTGTTTCTTACATGCTTAAAAGTAAGCATGCGCTTAATCACTTTGCTGGATCTGGGCCTTTAGAGGCAAATCTTTTAGCTTGCATCCTTACTGATACATCAGGGCTCAGAGTCAAGCTGGATCCTCTCCATCTCATGAATTTGCTCCTCAGTAGCAGGTGTGCAACTCTCCCAGTCATGCTCTCCAATGACAGAGGTAATTGATTGGAACTTTGCAAACAACTCCTTTGATGTACAAGAAAGAACAAAAATGCAGGTCAGTCTCTCTTAGCTGCATTGCCTCTTCAGAGCTAATAGGAGTAAAAAGCAACCAAGCTTATTTTTGTCTCTCAGTTCAGCAGACTCTGACTAAGGGGGTGCCATTTTGACAAAGCCACTTTTCAAAGTAGAACACCACTTTAAAAATTCTCCAAAGATTGCTTTGAGGATTTTCTGTCCTTTCTGAATTTATGTGGCAAACATGCCCACGTTGCTGCACAATAACATGGAGCTATTTTAGAGTTGTCAGCCTGGGCCATGCAGCCTAAACCACAGTCCAGTTCAATTTCCCTTACTGTCAGTCAGTTGGGGAAAGAAACCAATACACTCAGATGGAGGCTGAGGAAACACTGACCTTTTTATTTTCGGTGCCTGATTGCCATATATGGCAGTTAACCTGGGCAGTTACAGGCTTTGTATCTAGTGAGGAGGAGGAGTTTGGGAGTCACAAAATGTAATGTGGCTGTCTTGGAAGGGGGGACAGGCTTTCTGTCCACATCTACAGCTGATAGAAAAGGAGTACTTGTGGCACCTTAGAGACTAACCAATTTATTTGAGCATAAGTTTTCGTGAGCTACAGCTCACTTCATCGGCTGAATCCTTGACAGGAGAGCCTAGCAGTATCCTGGAATCGCTGAGGGCTTTCTATTATGGGTGCTGAGTTATTTTAGGTTCTGACCTTCTGTTTGGATTCTATCTGCTGGCATCTTGTGATCATTCATTCAAGAATACAGTTCTGTTTAATGTCACAGTGCTTCAGCCAAATTGTTGAATACCCACCACTCAAATAGGCCAACCTCTGGGCTAGTACTACACCTATCGTTAGGAGAATATGAAGTAAATAGGGTAGAGACTAAATAATAATCTTGCTTCTGGCCTTGCTTTTAGTTTAAACGGGCTGAATAAGCAGATTGTAAGATTGTAATAAGAGATTGTAAGTGAAAGCAAAAGGCTGCACCCCTCTCCTCCCCACGCCTCCAGCTGGTAGCCTTGCCTTTCAGTAACAAGAGAAGATAAGGGGCTAATCAAGCAATGGGTAGATGTAAGGAGGAGACAGAAAGTCTGCAAGAAAGTGTCCATGGCCAAAAGTAACCCCACTCCCTATCCCTCCCATCAGGTACAGAAGAGGTGGTCTTATTGACTCCAGACCCCACAGAATGGAACATGACCATATATTGGAAGGGGTGGTACCAGGGAGGGGCACTACAAGTATAATTAAGTTTTCCAAGGAGAGGGAAGAGGGAGCGCCGTCAGCCTGTGGAGCTAGGGATCAGGAGAAGAAGGGGGTTCTATCAGCATATAGAGAGAACCTGACTGGCGTGAAGGTCTTTGGAATACACTTGCTTGTTTAGCCCTAATAAACCCCTCGAATTGCCTGCAGACTGGACTGTTATTTTCCAGAGAACTGTGTCTGGGAACTGAGAGGGAGGAGGGAGTTGGAACCCTACCAACACCTATCACTGATATTACTGAAATAATTATTGAGGAACAACAGTTTAGTCTATCTGCAGTATCTTTAAGGAACAGTTTATTATTTTAAGAAAACACTTATAGTGGATTTACCTACATTTTGACCTACTATCCTTCATCTTTACACTGGCTGCATAAACATTTATAATCAGAGCTGTCCCTTGGGTAGGGTGAATAGGGATGACCACTCTGGGCCCTGTGCTCTGGGGGGCCCTGCGTGTCAATAAAATTGGGACTGTCCCAATAGTTTGTCCTTTTTCCCGCATCCTGACCTATGTACAATCTGGACACCATTTGTCCCGATATTCAGGTGAGGAGGCGGGAGGTGAGGCAGGTGGGCAAGCAGGGTGAGGAGGCAAACGGGGAGGCGAGGGGCAGGCAGATGGCAAGGAGGAGAGCAGCGGGGTGTGTGTGCCCGCCGGATGGATGGTGAGGAGACTAGCGGGAAGGCGAGGAGTGGGCAGGTGGGTGAGGAGGTGAGCGGGTGGGCGGACAGCGAGAAGGAGAGTGGGGAGGCTGATTTGTCCCAGACCCTGCACCCCACTAGGGCCAGCCCCGTTTATAATGGCACCCATATGTAATCTAAAAGAGCAAACTATGATCATTTAAATCTTATTTCACTTCTTACATTCTGTCCTAATTAAAATATTTAAAAACTATAAAAATATAATGTTCATTACTGATTTATTCAGTTAAATCAAGTGCTATGTCATTAATTTTGTGGTGTGTAAATAAGAAACTATAGAAATATTTTGTAAATGTCAGCAGTTTTAAAATGAACATTTTACTCCAGTTGAAGGAACTTGCTTCTAGGTCAAATACTTTGTGTGAGAATGTGCATTTTTCTTATGGGAGTCAGTTTTTGTATCTATCTAATCTTGCAACTGCATATGCATGTGTTTAATTTTATGTGTCTGAATCCCTCTGTTTACTTCCCAGGTACTGCTCATGTACATACAGCTAAGCACATGCATAAGTTTTGCAGCAATGGGATAATTGGAAGTCTTGAACTGAGTCTTGTCTCAACCATCCTTGGTCTCAGGAACTAAAAAGTGGGTTGAGACAGGAACCTACAAATTGCAGAATAGAAAACTGGATGAAAAAACTTTAACTAAAAATCTAAATAAAAGCAACATGTAAGCTCTGAAATGTAGTCCATTTTTATTTAGGTGCTTTGATATGTATGTAAAAGCATAACATTAGACATAAAATATATTTATTTTTACTGCAGAATCTTTGAGTTTTAACTGCCATGTTCTCTGCTTCAGGGATTAATGGGTATGGAGGGGAGGGGACCATAGAACCACAGAGTTAGAGCGGACCACAAGGGTCATCTACTCTAACCCCCTTGTGAAGATGCAGGATTTGTTGCGTCTAAGCCATCAAGGACAGATGGCTATCCAGCCTCCTTTTGAGAGCCTCTAGGGAAGGCACTTCCACAACCTCCCTTCGGTAGTCTGTTCCATTGTTACAGTTAAGAAGTTTTTCTTGAGATTTAATCTAAATCTACTATGCTGTAGTTTGAACCCATTGCCTCTTGTCCTGTCCTCAGTGGCAAGACAGCAATTTTTCTCCATCTTTCTTTGGGCAGCCATTCAAGTATTTGAAGAATGCTATCAAGTCCCTCTCTCAATCTCCTCTGTTCACAGAATATCAGGGTTGGAAGGGACCGCAGGAGGTCATCTAGTCCAACCCCCTGCTCAAAGCAGGACCAATCCCCAATTTTTGCCCTAGATCCCTAAATGGCCCCTTCAAGGATTGAACTCACAACTCTGGGTTTAGCAGGCCAATGCTCTAACCACTGAGCTATCCCTCTTTTCCAAACTAAACATACCCGGTTCCTTCAGCCTTTGCTCGTATGGCTTGCATTCCATTAATTTGGTCATCTTTGTCACTCACCTCTGGATCCTTTCCAGTTTCTCCATATCCTATAAATTGGTGACCAATATTGGACACAGTCTTCTAGCTGAGGCCTAACCAGTGCAGAGTAGTGCAGTTTTATCACTTCCTGTGACTTGCAAGCAATGCCTCTGTTAATACAGCTTAAAATTGCAGTTGCTGGTTTTTGCAACAGCATTACATTGACTTGCTGAGGTTGTAATCAACCAAAACTCCCAAATACTCCTCAGCAGTGCTGTATTCTCACCATTTGTTTTTTCTTCCCTAAGTGTAGCACCTTGCTTTGTCTTTGAATTTCATTTTGCTTTCTATAGGCCAGTTCTCCAATTTATCAATATCAAGGGATCTTGGGTTTGATGGTTCTGAAGTTCCTTTTATTTATCTATCTGTGGTGAGATGTTCACCCCACATCAGACTGGAAGGGGTTAATGAGGCTGAGAACAAGCCAATTAATCAGATAGGCCATAGCTGATGGGATTTAGGTGGCCAAACAGTCCCCTGAATGATGATGGAGCCCAGCTGAGAAAGAACAGGTGGGGCTGGGATGAAGCCAGGAAGTTGGCAACAGAAAGGCCCTGCAAGGAAATAGTCTAGTGTCACTCCTTGGGGGGGGGGGGGAAGAGGGGTGTTTTGGGGGAATGGAGTTCAGCAGTCTACAGTTGAGGAGGGAATTTGAGTTGGTACACCCAGATTGGGGAACCAAAAGCTGTAGGAAGGAGTCCAAGGAAACGGTAACAGAGTCTGAGGAAAAGCAGACTACAGTTGCTAGGCAGAGGATCCCTGGACTGGATTAGGGGGCAGGCCCAGGTCCCCCTACCAGTCATGGGGAAAGTAGCATCATCAGCGCAGTGCATTAAAAGATCACCTGTCACCATTGGTATGAAAAGAGTTTGATACCCTGGAAGGGGAAGACTACAGTGACCTGGCTGGTCTTCCAGAGTTGGCCCTCTGTGACTCAGAGTACACTGGGAGCAAGAGAGATGGCAGCATGTGCATCAAGCAGCAGAAGGGGGCATCAGACCTGAGTGAAGGTAATACCCAGATATGGCCATAAGGATTATGGTCCCTTGCAGTGAACGGAGTGCTCTGTGACATTATCCACTTAACTTCTTTTTAACCAGATTGCTATTCTGAAATTTCAGTTGTGTGACTCTTGAAAAACAAGGGTGGGATTCACAAGGATGACTCAGGTGCCTAACCACCACTTTAGGTACCTAAATCCTAACTTTAGATTCTCAAAGCAGCAGCTCAGCTGCTGTCCAAACTCCCTAAGGTGCCTGAATTTCTGCCAGTAGGCATTGCTCAAAGCCACCTCACCCCTGACAACACTGAGCTGTTTCCCATCTAATTCCTGCCCTTACCCATTGGGACTCTCAACTAGGTGCTCCTCTGCTTATCTTGCCTGTGGGCCTGATCTGTTAGGCATGCTCAGAGGTCATTTTAGAGCAAGTCTGGAAGGCATGGTGATGAGCATGGGATCAGACTCCACATAAAACAGAAAACCCAGCATTTTCAGCCCTCTCTCTAAAGTTCTTATATCTAGCTTCAGAAAGCCAGAAGTAAAAATAGTTTTTTGTTAGTCTTCCATGTCAACCTTTTGCAGAGATGAGTACCCTTCCCCATGGGGTGGGAGGCTTAAGATCCCATATATACATACACTAATTGGGTGAACTAATATTTTGACAAAAGCATAGCTTTCTGCTGGATGTTAATAAAATATTCAGCTGTCATTATGATGAATGCACATACTTTTGTGCACAGATAACAGAATGGAATAAGACAATAGGTTTCTAAATATGGAAGTGGTTTTAGTGGGCACTTAATCTAGCAATATATTGTTTTACAGCATGAAATGAGGAGGGGATGGGACAACAGGATTAAAGAAATCACTTGATAGTCATTCTTGATGCATGTGGCTACCTGCCTCTTCTCATATCTCTTTCCCTCATCCCATCAGTGTTATGTTATGTAGGGAAAATGAGAGACACAATTAATTAGAGATGAGAAGTATTTTATTACTAGTACGTGACAACTTGCCATTATTCCTGAAGCTAGTGTGAGTATGAAACACAACAGTGCACAGCTGAAACATGGCAGCTGTGCCGCTGCAATGCAGACACTTACTACAGACAGAAGTGTGTTTTTTCCATCGCTGTAGTAAATCCACCTCTCCAAGAGGCTAGGAAGAATTATTCTTCCATTGACCTAGTGTTGTCTGTCCCGGGGTTTAGGTCAGCTTGTTTACATCATACAGGGCATGAAACTTTTCACAGGCCTGAGCGATGTAGTTAAGTTGACCTAACTTTGTAGTGTAGAACAGCCCTGTCTAAACCCTGCACTAGGCTTTCCTTCTGAGAATGACAATACAGGACCCAGCAGTCAGAACTTCCGGATAGCTCAAGGAAAGAGAGATAAAGAGGAAACTATTTTAAAAGTGACCAACAGTTCCTAAAAATAAAAACCAATATTGGTGAAATCCTACCCCCAATGACAATAGGAGTTTTTGCCATAGGAGTGGGATTTCACCCACTGAATTTAAAAATAATGGTGATAGAGCAGCACGCTACCCAGAGGTTGAGGAAATAAGCACGCTCAGAGCTATATTGTGTCATCATATCTTTAAGCAGAATGCCCAATTGGCCTCTGAAAGGTTTTCTACAGTTTGAAAGATGAGAGGGAAGACTTGGCTGGGATCAATTTGTTTTCTGAATCATTGAGACTGATTAAGACATACTTTTGTATGTCCTACTGTACAACCCTGCTTGTGTACACAATTATTTACCATGTCTTCCCTCATCCAGATAGGATAAAATCAATTTCTTAGAGTGGCCCCCTACTGAGAACTGCTATGAGGCTGCAAAACAGTTTCCGTAATCAGCTCCTGAAGAAGAGCCCTGTCTAGCTTGAAAGCTTGTCTCTCTCACCAATAGAAGTTGGGCCAATAAAAGCTATTACCTCACCCACCTTGTTGCTCCACTTTTCAGGTGTTCATAACTTTGGAAGACCTTTTGAGCTGATTTTTTCCAGGCTCAGCATCAGTTTCATGGTAACTTATTTGAGAAGTTCACGCAAAATATTGTGTCTCCATTTTCATTGAGAAGACAATGGAAACAAATACTGTTGATGAATGCAGGTATGTTGAAATGCGCACACATTATTGGCTGTTCAGTGTATAATATTGTTGCTAGGGATTAAGATACAATGATGAATGTGTTAGAGAAGGAGACTCTTTAAATGTGCATGGTCTTTGTACTAAATACCTGAGTGGGGCATATATGTACTTGTTAAAAAGATACTGTCCAAAAAAAAGTAACTGTGTACTTAGGCTATGTATTAACCAAGTTTCAGTTGCACCAGCTTTCCAACTGATGACCTGCAATCATTCAGGTCAAGTATTTAAGTGAGAGCAGGCAAGAGACTATTTTCATATTCATTGACATGCTGAATATGGTCAGATCATATTACCTCTTCTTGGATGGAAGAGGTCCAGGGAGACAAGTTGTTATGATTCTCTCTCTACTTCTTGGCTATAATTCTGATCCAAGTGACAGACAGGCTAGAGAGGGGTAGCATTAGCTCACCCACATGAGACAAGAGACCTGTTTAGCTGGATGCTCTTTGAGGCGGGGATCATATTGTTACAGCGTCTAGGACAGTGGGACCTTGATCCCTGGGTAGGGGCTCTACCCTCTACTCTAATATAAATTGATATTAATAATTAGGAGGGCTGGGGTGTTAATTTGTAACATCAAAGGGTGTTAATTATCTGTGGTATTGTGAGATCCAGGGGGTCGTGGGAAAAGTTTGTAGAAGGGAATTTGGTAGTCCTTTGGAGAATAGGAGTATTTTTTCCAGGTGGTCTCTGGCTTGACCGAGGGAAGGTTCTTATTTGGGAAGTTACCTTCCTTATTTTATTACCTTAGGGTATGCAAAAAGGTTGAAAATGCTGCTGGCTGTATAATGAAGATACGGAGGACCTGCAAAGGATTTGTTGTTGGGGCTTGAGTGCTCAGTCCTTGAGGTAATGTGCACTTCTGCTTTCCCCTATCTTCTCCTGCCCATTATTTGGCATAAACCAAGACTGAGATGTTTAGTCTCATTTGCATTTATTATTTTTACTTTTGAAAATGTTTATGATCAGTTCTTTTCTTCATACTGTTTAATGCAAGATTAATGGCTAATTTATCAGTATCTTCTTAAGGATGAGACTCCTGTTTCTGCATGCATAACTGAGGTTGATTTGATGATGAGGCAGGAACAATGCTGGCACATTTGTCTCGAGCTGGGTATCTTACTACAGATTCCATATGTGAGTATGCGGTAATTACCCGCTTGCATCTCATACAAGAGCTAAATTTGACTGTTGAGCAGATTAATGGACAGAACTTCGGATTGATTTGCACTGATTTAGAGATCTCCAATCTATTCCTCCATTTGCAAAATAGATGTATCTAATAATCCAATAGATCGGTTTAAAGTGTAAATATCAGTATATGGTTTGGGGCACAAGAGGTTTTAAAGAGAGAAGAACAGTGAGAAAAGAAGGGTATAAAATGACTACTGTCACTGTTAAGTATGTTTGCTAGAAAAAGGATTTGGTGCAATCCTTCTTCCTGCTTGCTTAACTCATTCAGAATAGAATTTACCTTTCTGTGCACAGGTGACTATGGCAGGACTTTCCACATCTGCCAAACTCTCCAGCTCTTGAAAGACAGAAAGAGGGACATTTTACCCTATGCATGGCTGTCTGCGTCTTGGTAGCTGCCTCTTCACACTACAGGGAAGGTTATTGTGGCACATGAGAACTCTGGTAAGAGAGTGGTGACTTGGGGTAGGGTTATAAAATATCACATTGTAGGGGGGTTGATTCCAGTGGCTACAGTTACATCCTGATGGTTCTAGGAAAGCAGCAGAGGATGTTGGAGAATCTGGCCGTCAGACCTGGGAGGCAGTGACCATGAGATGGTAGAGTTCGGGATCCTGCCACAGGGAAGAAAGGAGAGCAGCAGAATACGGACCCTGGACTTCAGAAAAGCAGACTTTGACTCCCTCAGGGAACTGATGGGCAGGATCCCATGGGAGAACAACATGATGGGGAAAGGAGTCCAGGAGAGCTGGCTGTATATTAAAGAATCCTTATTGAGGTTACAGGGACAAACCATCCCGATGTCTAGAAAGAATAGTAAATATGGCAGGCGACCAGCTTGGCTTAACAGTGAAATCCTTGCTGATCTTGAACACAAAAAAGAAGCTTACAAGAAGTGGAAGATTGGACAAATGACCAGGGAAGAGTATAAAAATATTGCTTGGGCATGTAGGAGTGAAATCAGGAAGGCCAAATCACACCTGGAGTTGCAGCTAGCAAGAGATGTTAAGAATAACAAGAAGGGTTTCTTCAGGTATGTTAGCAACAAGAAGAAAGTCAAGGAAAGAGTAGGCCCCTTACTGAATGAGGGAGGCAACCTAGTGACAGAGGATGTGGAAAAAGCTAATGTACTCAATGCTTTTTTTGCCTCTGTCTTCACGAACAAGGTCAGCTCCCAGACTACTGCACTAGGCAGCACAGAATGGGGAGGAGGTGACCAGCCCTCTGTGGAGAAAGAAGTGGTTCGGGACTATTTAGAAAAGCTGGACGAGCACAAGTCCATGGGGCCAGATGCGCTGCATCTGAGAGTGCTAAAGGAGTTGTCTGATGTGATTGCAAAGCCATTGGCCATTATTTTTGAAAACTCATGGCGATCCAGGGAAGTCCCAGACGACTGGAAAAAGGCTAATGTAGTGCCCACCTTTAAAAAAGGGAAGGAGGAGGATCCGGGGAACTACAGGCCAGTCAGCCTCACCTCAGTCCCTGGAAAAATCATGGAGCAGGTCCTCAAGGAATCAATTCTGAAGCACTTAGAGGAGAGGAAAGTGATCACGAACAGTCAGCATGGATTCACCAAGGGCAAGTCATGCCTGACTAATCTAATTGCCTTCTATGACGACATAACTGGCTCTGTGGATGAGGGGAAAGCAGTGGACGTGTTGTTCCTTGAGTTTAGCAAAGCTTTTGACACAGTCTCCCACAGTATTCTTGCCAGCAAGTTAAAGTAGTATGGGCTGGATGAATAGACTATAAGGTGGATAGAAAGTTGGCTAGATTGTCGGGCTCAACGGGTAGTGATCAATGGCTCCATGTCTAGTTGGCAGCCGGTATCAAGTGGAGTGCCCCAAGGGTTGGTCCTCGGGCCAGTTTTGTTCAATATCTTCATAAATGATCTGCAGGATGGTGTGGATTGCACCCTCAGCAGGTTTCCAGATGACACTAAACTGGGAGGAGAGATAGATACGCTAGAGGGTAGGGACAGGATACAGAGGGCCCTAGACAAATTAGAGGATTGGGCCAAAAGAAATCAACAAAGACAAGTGCAGAGTCCTGCACTTAGGACGGAAGAATCCCACGCACCGCTACAGACTAGGGCCCGAATGGCTCGGCAGCAGTTCGGCAGAAAAGGACCTAGGGGTTACAGTGGACGAGAAGCTGGATATGAGTCAACAGTGTGCCGTTGTTGCCAAGAAGGCCAATGGCATTTTGGGCTGTATAAGTAGGGGCATTGCCAGCAGATCGAGGGATGTGGTTGTTTCCCTCTATTGGACATTGGTGAGGCCTCATCTGGAGTACTGTGTCCAGTTTTGGGCCCCACACTACAAGAAGGATGTGGAAAAATTGGAAAACGGCCAGCAGAGGGCAACAAAAATGATTAGGGGACTGGAACACATGACTTATGAGGAGAGGCTGAGGGAACTGGGATTGTTTAGTCTGCAGAAGAGAAGAATGAGGGGGGATTTGATAGCTGCTTTCAACTACCTGAAAGGGGGTTCCAAAGTGGACGGATCTAGACTGTTCTCAGTGGTAGCAGATGACAGAACAAGGAGTAATGGTCTTAAGTTGCAGTGGGGGAGGTTTAGGTTGGATATTAGGAAAAACTTTCACTAGGAGGGTGGTGAAACACTGGAATGCGTTACCTAGGGAGGTGGTGGAATCTCCTTCCTTAGATATTTTTAAGGTCAAGCTTGACAAAGCCCTGGCTGGGATGATTTAGTTGGGGATTGGTCCTGCTTTGAGCAGGGGGTTGGACTAGATGACCTCCTGAGTTCCCTTCCAACCCTGATATTCTATGACCTGAAAATGTACAGGTGGCTTAAAGTCCAGTTCCCACTCCCCCTTAGTGTCCTTAGCTTTGTGACACAGCAACATCTGTGTCCCTTCTGCTCCTCTTTCTACACTGCCTTTCCCCCTGTATGTCTCTTGGCCAATCAGAGATGGGAAAGGAGTCCTTCAGGCATTCAGAGGCTGCCTAGAATCCAGTTACTTTTGCAACAATCAGAAACTTATTTAGCCCCTGATACACTGTCTGAGAACATCAGGCAAAACTAGATATACTTCGGAAGGTGTATAGTACTAAAGCAAATGGTCAGTTTTCAACCAAGCGTGTATGAGGAGCTAGAGTTAAGTGCATGTTGCTGATAAAGCCTCGTTTGGCAGTCTAAACAGTCTCTTTAAGCTAGACATTTTAGAGAATAACTAGTCTAATACATAGTTATGCTAGAGGTGCAAGACTTTGGTCACAAAAAATAAACGAGAAAAACTGACTTCCTGGAGTAATTGTTTTCTGCAGTGGTTCTGAATTTATTCATGCTGGGAAAGTAACTCTTGATGCTTCTGAGGAATACCACTACATTTTCTTGTGCTTTGGAAGACAGATGGAGGCAATTTTCAGTTACAAGCTGCCAGACATATTCCTCAGGGAGCATCCAAAGCCATGTTTCTGAATGCTAATGTTTTCTTTGTGACCTTTTACGTTGGGAGACATGAGTGGGATATGTGTCCATCCCACAATGTTACGTCTCAGGACGGTGATATGTTTCTTTTCTTCCGTCACAAAGGTAGACTAACCTTTAAGCTTGAATATATTGATTTTAACTAGCATGAAGACAGCAGAATCTGAAATAGAGGTATGTAGGCCTAAAATTGAATATTTAGGGTCAAGATATAGCCCTACTTTCAAATTTTTAGCTTCAAAATATGTAGCTGCAGTAGGCACTGGAGAGATAACAAATAGTAAGATCTATTGCTTTCAAGAGATAAATGTCAATATTTTAATGGTAATTATATTGGGAATACTTGAAGTATCAGGGTTATGCTAATTACTTGCAAATAATTTCAACATCTTAATGGCAATAGTATAGGGAATCATACCACAATATCACTCCATCGCTTTCAAATGGTAACTGTATGTTCAAAGGAATAGCTGAAGTTTTAAGCCAGTTTGTCTCCTTTCCACTTATAAAAGAATAATCTGAAGCTTTATCTAAAGTCTGAGTTGTAGTGATTAAAGTTACAGGTTACACATACAGGGCCAGATCATGCCTCACTCTCATGTGGGTATGTGAGCAGGCAGCAAGTTGTAAGATAGTGCAAAAATCTTTCCCTCCCTCCTTTTTGTATATGCTATGCCACTGTTAGGTACAATTGCAGTCTCTGTATTCCCTCTATTTGGCCATTGGGGAGCAAAATGCCCGAGAGAAGAACATGGGGACATAATATTGCCTCCTCATGCACTATCCATTAGAATGAAAGAATGCAGTTTCCCCTATTCTCCCTGCACTGTGGAACTCAGATAAATTGGACCTTCTTGAGCATGATCCTTGCTGGAGCACACGAGTGCAGTTCATACTTAAACTAGTGCCTATTGAGCTCAAATTGGCCCAAAGTTTGTAAACCCTCATTTCACAAATTCCATTATAGCATCCAGCTTGAACATGTACCATAACAGAATGGCCATCTTTCTTTAGGTTCTGTTTTGTCTAACAAAATGTTCTGCACCTCTGTTAGAATGCTCCTTGCTATAAAACAATGGTGCTATCAACCTACCTTGGAGGAGGCCTCTGATTTGCAGAGAATAATATTTAATTCCCTATACCCCACCCTTTGTTATGCCATAATTCATATGGTCTTTGGCTTCTTTCTTGGAGCAGAAGTGTGCCATTTTACTCAGGAGTTTAGTGCTGTACTTTTGCTGCCATTGATGAACAAGTGCCTTTTTTGATGCAGAAAGGCAGCAATAAACCACTGTAGCTTGTTAAAATGGCATTGTAGTGATGGCTGAGGAGATAATACCCCACTCATTTGATCTGTCATCCTAAAATGAACCAGTGTTAGTTCAAAAAGAAAAGGAGTACTTGTGGCACCTTAGAGACTAACCAATTTATTTGAGCATGAGCTTTCGTGAGCTACAGCTCACTTCATCGGATGCATACCGTGGAAACTGCAGCAGACTTTATATATACACAGAGAATATGAAACAATACCTCCTCCCACCCCACTGTCCTGCTGGTAATAGCTTATCTAAAGTGATCATCAAGTTGGGCCATTTCCAGCACAAATCCAGGTTTTCTCACCCTCCACCCCCCCACACAAATTCACTCTCCTGCTTGTGATAGCCCATCCAAAGTGACAACTCTCTACACAATGTGCATGATAATCAAGTTGGGCCATTTCCTGCACAAATCCAGGTTCTCTCACCCCCTCACCCCCCTCCCAAAAACCACACACACAAACTCACTATCCTGCTGGTAATAGCTCATCCTAAGTGACCACTCTCCCTACAATGTGCATGATAATCAAGGTGGGCCATTTCCAACACAAATTCAGGTTTTCTCACCCACCCCACCCCCATACACACACAAACTCACTCTCCTGCTGGTAATAGCTCATCCAAACTGACCACTCTCCAAGTTTAAATCCAAGTTAAACCAGAACATCTGGGGGGGGGGGTAGGAAAAAACAAGGGGAAATAGGCTACCTTGCATAATGACTTAGCCACTCTCAGTCTCTATTTAAGCCTAAATTAATAGTATCCAATTTGCAAATGAATTCCAATTCAGCAGTTTCTCGGTGGAGTCTGGATTTGAAGTTTTTTGTTTTAAGATAGCGACCTTCATGTCTGTGATTGCGTGACCAGAGAGATTGAAGTGTTCTCTGACTGGTTTATGAATGTTATAATTCTTGACATCTGATTTGTGTCCATTTATTCTTTTACATAGAGACTGTCCAGTTTGACCAATGTAAATGGCAGAGGGGCATTGCTGGCACATGATGGCATATATCACATTGGTGGATGTGCAGGTGAACGAGCCTCTGATAGTGTGGCTGATGTTATTAGGTCCTGTGATGGTGTCCCCTGAATAGATATGTGGGCACAGTTGGCAACGGGCTTTGTTGCAAGGATAAGTTGCTGGGTTAGTGGTTCTGTTGTGTGGTATGTGGTTGTTGGTGAGTATTTGCTTCAGGTTGCGGGGCTGTCTGTAGGCAAGGACTGGCCTGTCTCCCAAGATTTGTGAGAGTGTTGGGTCATCCTTTAGGATAGGTTGGAGATCCTTAATAATGCGTTGGAGCGGTTTTAGATGGGGGCTGAAGGTGACGGCTAGTGGCGTTCTGTTATTTTCTTTGTTAGGCCTGTCCTTTAGTAGGTAACTTCTGGGAACTCTTCTGGCTCTATCAATCTGTTTCTTTACTTCCGCAGGTGGGTATTGTAGTTGTAAGAAAGCTTGACAGAGATCTTGTAGGTGTTTGTCTCTGTCTGAGGGGTTGGAGCAAATGCGGTTGTATCGCAGAGCTTGGCTGTAGATGATGGATCGTGTGGTGTGGTCAGGGTGAAAGCTGGAGGCATGTAGGTAGGAATAGCGGTCAGTAGGTTTCCGGTATAGGGTGGTGTTTATGTGACCATTGTTTATTAGCACTGTAGTGTCCAGGAAGTGGGTCTCTTGTGTGGACTGGACCAGGCTGAGGTTGATGGTGGGATGGAAATTGTTGAAATCATGGTGGAATTCCTCAAGGGCTTCTTTTCCATGGGTCCAGATGATGAAGATGTCATCAATATAGCGCAAGTAGAGTAGGGGCTTTAGGGGACGAGAGCTGAGGAAGCGTTGTTCTAAATCAGCCATAAAAATGTTGGCATACTGTGGGGCCATGTGGGTACCCATAGCAATGCCGCTGATCTGAAGGTATACATTGTCCCCAAATGTAAAATAGTTATGGGTAAGGACAAAGTCACATAGTTCAGTCATTGAACAGCAGCTTAGAATGGAAAGGTAGGGGGTGACACTGAAAGCATAAAAATGATCAAGCATTGCCAAAAATTTAATGCTGAGCCCAGTTGACCTGAGCAAAGCAGAACATTGCCTTCTTAGTAAAATCAATATCCAGGTTATTTTATGTATGGAACTTTTGCATTATTAAAACAGAGAAAATCTTTCTGGCACCAAATCTCTGCAAAAGACTAAGTTTGCCCAAAAATCATGTACAAGGCCTAGGCACAACAGTCTCACTGCTGGCTCTTTGGCCAGAATGATACTGATAGCCTAGATTTAATGCAATATAACATCTCACACTGATGTAAATCAGGAGTAATTCTATTTAAGTTAGTACAAATACACCAGTAGAAAATGAGTTTAACTGAAAAAGAGAATGTAGAACATATATTTTAGTGTATTTTTACAGGGAATTTGTTTCTAGTTCTTTAATAATAGGAGTTCTAATTTTGAAGTTATAGCACAGTGCATGAAAATGTAACCTACGTAAGATGAGAAGGCTGAACCTGAAGTGACTGACCAGTGATAAAAGAATCCAATACTTCATTTTACACCATATCACATCTACTATGAACAATGCACCTACAGTAGAGGTGGGCAGGGGTCACTGAAGGAACAATAACTCACCTGTTTTAAAACAATTAGTCCAGATTATCAATCTGCATCAATACTCAGACTGCAGGGTTGAAGTGCCATTCTCCAATTTAATTTTAAAAAAGTTAGAACATAAAAAAAAAAATCACACTTCTTTTCATTTCTAGTACGCATCCAAACACTTCTCAGGCTTGGCTTACACAGTTTTAGTACTGGCATAGCTATTTTGGTTAGGATTGTGATTTGTTTTTACCAATATAATTAAACATTTGAGACTCCTGGTATAGATGCAGTTATATAGGTACCTTATACTGGTACAGTGTATTTCCCTTCTTGAATGTAAAGTATTAAGCACTTTAAAACTGATATAATTGTGTCTACAGAAGGGGGTTTACTGCTTTAACTATACAGAAACCAGGAAGCACCTCACCTGAAACCCTCTCACTTACTCAACTGGCCACATTTATAGGAATGATCTTCCTAAAATAACTAGTCACAGCATTCTCCCTCTCACTTTCCCTCTTTATATCTGCAGATCTTCCCTTTTCCTTAATTAAGCTTTCCCTAGGCACATTGATCCTATATATGGTTATTATTTGACCTATACATGACTTCTCTTGTCTGTTCTTGTCATAACTTTTGAATCTACCACTTTCTCTGTTCTGTATAGAATAATATGTCTTGGAATAGACAACAGTAGAATCTCCCTCCTGTTCTTACACGGACTCAGGTCTCTTACTTTGGCAGATTCACTATATGACCCTTTCCCCCATGTGTCTGGTATAGAACTGACAATTGAATGGCAGTCATTGTTTTATATGAATTTTATACATTTTCTAAAATCCCTTGATGCAATGGGCAGAACAGTTTTGTGGAAGCTGCTACACCACTATGAAATCCTTCAGAAATCTGTGAATGATTTGCATGTGTCCGTGAAAATATAACATGCCAAGTGACATAACAGTGAACCGACTAAGACGTCTGAAGTTACTATGGTCATCAAAAATGTCACCCATACATTTTTTACTGATAGTGGACTGAGTAATGAGAGACACAACAGAACAACCAAATGGGATACAATGGACTTTCACTCAGAAGTTAGAGGACCTTGACTTTGCAGATGGCATCAACTTGCTATCCCATACCAAGAGAAACAAGCAAGCCAAAACAAATTTATCTCCAGATCTATGCACAATTTAGTAGGGTTGAAAATAGACAATCCAGGAAGTTTTTGGAAAGCGTAGGGGACAATTTCCTGGCGCAAGTGCTAGAGGAGCCAACTAGGGGGGGCGCTTTTCTTGACCTGCTGCTCACAAACCAGGTAGAATTAGTGGGGGAAGCAAAAGTGGATGGGAATCTGGGAGGCAGTGACCATGAGTTGGTTGAGTTCAGGATCCTGATGCAGGGAAGAAAGGTAAGCAGCAGGATACGGACCCTGGACTTCAGGAAAGCAGACTTCGACTCCCTCAGGGAACGGATGGCCAGGATCCCCTGGGGGACTAACTTGAAGGGGAAAGGAGTCCAGGAGAGCTGGCTGTATTTCAAGGAATCCCTGTTGAGGTTACAGGGACAAACCATCCCGATGAGTCGAAAGAATAGTAAATATGGCAGGCGACCAGCTTGGCTTAATGGTGAAATCCTAGCGGATCTTAAACATAAAAAAGAAGCTTACAAGAAGTGGAAGGTTGGACATATGACCAGGGAAGAGTATAAAAATATTGCTCGGGCATGTAGGAATGAAATCAGGAGGGCCAAATCGCACCTGGAGCTGCAGCTAGCGAGAGATGTCAAGAGTAACAAGAAGGGTTTTTTCAGGTATGTTGGCAACAAGAAGAAAGCCAAGGAAAGTGTGGGCCCCTTACTGAATGAGGGAGGCAACCTAGTGACAGAGGATGTGGAAAAAGCTAATGTACTCAATGCTTTTTTTGCCTCTGTTTTCACTAACAAGGTCAGCTCCCAGACTGCTGCGCTGGGCATCACAAAATGGGGAAGAGATGGCCAGCCCTCTGTGGAGATAGGGGTGGTTAGGGACTATTTAGAAAAGCTGGACGTGCACAAGTCCATGGGGCCGGACGAGTTGCATCCAAGAGTGCTGAAGGAATTGTCGGATGTGATTGCAGAGCCATTGGCCATTATCTTTGAAAACTCGTGGCGAACCGGGGAAGTCCCGGATGACTGGAAAAAGGCTAATGTAGTGCCAATCTTTAAAAAAGGGAAGAAGGAGGATCCTGGGAACTACAGGCCAGTCAGCCTCACCTCAGTCCCTGGAAAAATCATGGAGCAGGTCCTCAAAGAATCAATCTTGAAGTACTTGCATGAGAGGAAAGTGATCAGGAACAGCCAGCATGGATTCACCAAGAGAAGGTCATGCCTGACTAATCTAATCGCCTTTTATGATGAGATTACTGGTTCTGTGGATGAAGGGAAAGCAGTGGCTGTATTGTTTCTTGACTTTAGCAAAGCTTTTGACACGGTCTCCCACAGTATTCTTGTCAGCAAGTTGAGGAAGTATGGGCTGGATGAATGCACTATAAGGTGGGTAGAAAGCTGGCTAGATTGTTGGGATCAAGGGGTAGCGATCAATGGCTCCATGTCTAGTTGGCAGCCGGTGTCAAGTGGAGTGCCCCAGGGGTCGGTCCTGGGGCCGGTTTTGTTCAATATCTTCATAAATGATCTGGAGGATGGTGTGGATTGCACTCTCAGCAAATTTGCGGATGATACTAAACTGGGAGGAGTGGTAGATACGCCGGAGGGCAGGGATAGGATACAGAAGGACCTAGACAAATTGGAGGATTGGGCCAAAAGAAATCTGATGAGGTTCAATAAGGATAAGTGCAGGGTCCTGCACTTAGGATGGAAGAATCCAATGCACCGCTACAGACTAGGGACCGAATGGCTAGGCAGCAGTTCTGCGGAAAAGGACCTAGGGGTGACAGTGGACGAGAAGCTGGATATGAGTCAGCAGTGTGCCCTTGTTGCCAAGAAGGCCAATGGCATTTTGGGATGTATAAGTAGGGGCATAGCGAGCAGATCGAGGGACGTGATCGTTCCCCTCTATTCGACATTGGTGAGGCCTCATCTGGAGTACTGTGTCCAGTTTTGGGCCCCACACTACAAGAAGGATGTGGATAAATTGGAGAGAGTCCAGCGAAGGGCAACAAAAATGATTAGGGGTCTAGAACACATGACTTATGAGGAGAGGCTGAGGGAGCTGGGATTGTTTAGCCTGCAGAAGAGAAGAATGATGGGGGATTTGATAGCTGCTTTCAACTACCTGAGAGGTGGTTCCAAAGAGGATGGCTCTAGACTGTTCTCAATGGTAGCAGATGACAGAATGAGGAGCAATGGTCTCAAGTTGCAGTGGGGGAGTTTTAGATTGGATATTAGGAAAAACTTTTTCACTAAGAGGGTGGTGAAACACTGGAATGCGTTACCTAGGGAGGTGGTAGAATCTCCTTCCTTAGAGGTTTAAGGTCAGGCTTGACAAAGCCCTGGCTGGGATGATTTAACTGGGAATTGGTCCTGCTTCGAGCAGGGGGTTGGACTAGATGACCTTCAGGGGTCCCTTCCAACCCTGATATTCTATGATTCTAAAATCAACCCAGAGAAAACAAACCATGAGAATCAATAAATGAGAAACACCAATAATGCTTTCTGGGACTGACATAAAAGAGGTCCACATCTCTTTTCAGCATGGTAAGTACAATGGGTGGAATGAACAAAATTATTCAAGCCAGAATAACAAAAGCCAGAGGTGCTCTAAAGCTGATCTGGAGAAAGAAATCTTGCCCTCCACACTAAACTTTACCAACATTGTAAAGTCAGTCTTCCTATATGGTGCTGGAACCTGAACACTTCAGACCTCACTATCTAAACTCCAGACTTTCATAATCAGCCACCTTAGACAAGTACTCAATATCAAATGTACAGAAAAAAACTGTTTATGATGCATGTGTAGATCTGAGGCAGTGTCTTGTACTGGTGAAGCTAAGGTGTAAGTCAGGAAGCTGTAAGAATGTGAGAGGAAAACAGAACATATAGGTGGGTGACAGGTCAGCAGCAAGACTGGAGGCAATTGTCTTGGAAGTGAATAATTGGAGTGGAATGAGAAAGGAATCTGATATTCCAATTTGTCCTATACTAAAGTTTAAAAACCAAACAAAAAAAATCCATATTCTGCTGCTCACAACAAATAGAAGTGAAATTGATGGGATTGTTTCTGAAAAGAGGACGCAATGCAAGTAAAGGGGTCTGAATCTAGCCTATAGAAAGTATGTCCTCCTTCCCTTTTCTTTGTAAGCATCCCTTGTACGTCATTTAAAAAAACACAACACCTCAGTATCTAAAACCTGAACAAGGCAAAGTACAGGATTGCAAAACAGCAACAAGGGAGTACAATAGAATTAAAAAAAAAAAACACTGTTTAACGTTTCCAAAGTGCTTGTTGCCTTTTTTCTGTTTACTGTTTGACCTGATGACGATACAGATGTGATTTAGCTGGTGTCAATCAAAGAAAAACTGAAATAGCTACAGGCAGGACAAAGGAATAAAATAAAATCAAGAAAGGCTTCAAAGGCAAAAAGTAGGCTTTGAGTTAAGCAGAAAGTTCACCACTGTATAAAATCTTTGCCATCAAATGACACTTCCAGTCTGTAGGCAATATTCTCCATTCTGACCAACACTGTGGAGTTTTCCTCTTCAATGCAGATCTTTAATGCATATTCTGCGCTTGTTCCACGCATGTGACTTCTATTGGTTGCCGTTAAATCCTACATGCAGACCAAGAAATGACAATGAAAGGGGATGTACACTGAAACTAATGGGAATCTGAAGTGCCCAAGGAATGCAAGATCAGGCCCTTGTTTCAAAGTCCCACCCCATCTCAATTTATGGTTTAAAGTGGGTGTTGAAATTTATACATATAATTTTTCTAGCTTCAATCTAAGTTGATTGCCTTTAGTCTAAACTAATTTACTTTCTAAATATTACATTATTTAAATGCCAAGTGTATGCCCAGAACTGTATGAAGCACGAATAAAAGCACTGTACCGGCTCCAAACAGTCTAAAGGAAGGCAAAGATCAGATAAGGAAGCTGTTAAGGTTCCTTCCCCACTCTGAACTCTAGGGTACAGATGTGGAGACCTGCATGAAAGACCCCCTAAGCTTATTTCTACCAACTTAGGTTGAAACTTCCCCAAGGCACAAAGTCTTTGCCCTTGGATTAGGTAAAACGCTGCCACCACCAAGTGTTTTAGACAAAGAACAGGGAAAGGACCACTTGGAGTTCCTATTTCCCCCAAATATCTCCCCAAGCCCTTACACCCCCTTTTTCTGGAGAGGCTTGAGAACAAACAAGATGAGCACAAACCCCTTGGATTTTTAGGACCCAAAAACCCAATCAGATTCTTAAAAAATCAAAACTTTATTAGAAGAACAAAAAAAAAAAAAAAAAAAAGGAGATAACAGAACAACTCTGTAAGATCAGAATGGAAGATAATCTTACAGGCAGTCAGATTCAGAACATAGGAATCCCTCTAGGCAAAACCTTAAGTTACAAAAAGACACAAAAACAGGAATACACATTTCCTCCAGCACAGCAAATTTAAAAGCCAAAAAACAAAGAAAACCTAACGCATTTTCTAGCTAGATTACTTACTAACTCTACAGGAATTGGAGAGCTTGCATCCTTGATATGTTCCCAGCAAAGGTATCACACAGACAGACAAAAACCTTTCCCCCCCTATCCAGATTTGAAAGTATCTTGTCCCCTCCTTGGTCATTTTAGGTCAGGTGCCAGCGAGGTTATCTTAGCTTCTTAACCCTTTACAGGTGAAAGGATTTTTCTTCTGGCCAGAAGGGATTTTATAGCACTGTATACAGAAAGGTGGTTACCCTTCCCTTTATATTTATGACAGAAGCACTGGGAAATTGAAAGGGTGGTTAGAATCTCTAAAAATCTAAACATGAAATTTTTAATAAATGTGAATGTCAAGGTATTTGTGTGGACATGGGTTAGTGCCTATAGGGCTCCTGAAAGTGGTAGTTTCTCAGGAGAGATTGATAGGGAAGTAACTCCAGGCATGGGGAAGTATGGAAGAAGGTAGAAAAAGGAAATGAACTGAACAGTGAGATAGCCTTCACTGGGAGAGCGAAGATCATTCAGTGGCCTAAAATAACAAACAAGAGCACAGACTTGGGAAGGGCTGAGGAGAGAGGAAAGAATATGAATCTTAAACTTGATCTGGTATGTAGATGAGGCATTTGAATACAGGATGATATTTTACATGGTCAAACTTTGTGTCAAATTGACCCTTTGTGATATTCTGGTGGGTTTCTTTAAAGTTGTTTGTATCTGTGGGTTTCTGGCCTAGCTATTTTAGTTCCCTCCTTTCCCTCTATTTCTGAGGAAATGAGGAAAAAGGTATGGAGATGATTAATAACTGGAATTGAGCTTTAAAGTTTAGAAAGAATTGTATGGGCTTTATCTTGGAAGCCTAAGGCCAATTGCACCCTTTGTAAAACTCATAGGAGGGGGCACAATTTAGGAAATCTTCATGAAGGCCCCCTCTCACAGAGTCATTATCTGATCAGTGATTGGGAGGCAGTGTTTGCCTCCCATTTTAGAGGCCAAGGAACTCTTCCATAAACATCCTGCATCCCGGGAATCAGCAGGAGGCCATGGCTATCTGTGGGGGGAGGGGGGGCCCAGTGCCTTTTTTAAAAAATTGCTTTGAGACTCTGGCAGTCTCCAGAGACTTCCGTTGGTCACAGCTTCTGTGGGGTTCCTCCTAGAACACTCAACTTTATTGCTCTCATGAGTTTTTCGCTCAGTTTGTTTAAATATAGCATGCTAGATTATGGCTGTTGTGAAGTTTCTGGGGAAGAGGTAGTCTGAGAAACAATTTGTGCCTAGCCTATTGAGGACTCTGTAAATCAGTACTAGGACCTTAAACTGGATGTACTAGTGCTTGAGGAACCAGTGCAGTCTGTAGCTTTAGTGTGCTGTGTTCTTTTCCACTAACGAGGTGGACTGCAGGCTTGTATACCAGTTGAAGCTTTCTTGTGAATCTCTTGCTTAGGCTGAGCTAGGGAGATCTGTAATCCATCTCAGAGGTGATGAACCCATGAGCTATTGTGTCTAGGTCAACAACTGAAAGGACTGAACAAAGAGCTATATTTACTAAGGGACTTAAGTGCCTAATTGCTACTTTAGCCAGGCATGACCAGATTGAGAATTTAGGGGGCTGGCTGGCTGTGTATCACTCTTTTACATGCCTAATTCTCCCCAAGGAGGGAATCTGGGTGCCTAACTCAGGGCTAAGAATTCCAGGCTAAAAGTTCGGCACTGCAATGGTCAGCACTGGAATGCTGAAGTCCTTTTGGGGATCTAGCCCAAAGCCTTTTAGCTAGTGAGAAATTAAAATGACAGAGGCTCAACACCACAGTTGTACTGGATTAGTTCCATTTATTAAGATTAAATCCAAAATGTTTGACAGGTGTGGCTAAGGCTTAGAGTGAGGTCTGACTGGCAAAACAGAATGTAGCTTTACTGGAGTTCATGAAGGGAACTTTCAGCAGCCATTAGGCCTGTGGAGGCCAGGAACAGGTGTAATGCCTCTAAAGGCTCTGCCAGGAGCAGTTATGCTGGAAGCCCCAGGACACTTGTGAAACACATTATCTGCAGTTCCTCAGCTCAGCCCATGCTTACCAGAAAGCTGGGAAAGCCATGGAAAAACCCTGATACACCGTCACTATGGCTATGGACAGCACTGGCTGGCTTCCCTTTGTTAAGCTTCCAAACTGAAAGTAGCCAAATCATGGCTGCCTCTTGCGTAGCAGTTCCATAGGGAAAGGGGTCCCTGTGCCATCTTTTCCCCTAGTTGATCTATACTCCTCTACTATGCGATTAAATCATCATGGTAGCTGATGGTTGCCTAGAGTATCCCTATTTGCTCCATTCAAATCAAATCTTCCCATTATGAATTGTTGCTTTTGTAAACAATGGGACTCTGTGTATTAAAAAGCTGTAGTTTTTCTGGAAAAATAATCAAACTTCATTCACAAAATACAGCTCTATTTCATGCCTGCAGAGAGACCGCAGACAATGATGTCAGGACCACACTGAGGAGAAAACTTCTCATCTCTTTAGATAATTGGCTGTTGTAATAGAACTTACTCTTTCTTCCTTGTAACCAAACATGCTAACTGCACAGTGAAATTTCCAGGTAAAGTTAAACCCCATAAACAAATACACTTCAGCTACAAGTAAGAAATCCATATACTCAGAAGAAATGTAGCAGTGGTTAAATAAAAATCAGGGATGGAAGGAAGGAAGTGATCACCCTTAATTTCTTATTGCAGCGGATCAGGTATGAGGCATGATATTGTAAAACACAGTAGTCTTAAACCTTTTTTCTTTACCTTTTTATTTTACATGGAATTTAGCTTCTCTAAAGCCAAACACACTTGTATCTTTTCTATAGCAGAATTTATATATTTTAGTCAAATTTGGTAGGCAACTAAAGCTATATCTAAATAAAAGTGGCCTGGCGGTGCAGAGCACTCACAGATCCCCTTGACTTCATGGGAATCAAGACTGTTCACCGAAAATCAGGTCCTAGTTTAGGCATCTAAATATGGATTTTTGCTAACTATAAGCATCAAGTTTGAAAACTTGGTCTCAGAACTTCTTGCTCTCACTCTCACTGATGTAAAAATGGAGTGAATCCATTCAAATCAGTGGAATATGGTGGTGAGAGCATAATCAGGATTGACACTGATCTATGTACAAATAGTATCCAAAAATGAACCATATTCATTTGAGGGCTTAGCAGAAGCTTCTATATTCACTTGGAGTTAGGGTAGGATAGCTATTGTCTGTTTATGGATTTTTCGCTGGTGCTCATTACTGTAATATCGAAGCACACCATGTAACAGTGAATTTATTCTCATTATCTACATGTTACTCGTGGGGAACTGAGGCTCTGAGATTACACAAAGTCTGTAGCAAAACCCTAAATTCCAGGTCTAGTACATTTTCTGCCATATCATCCTTCCTCTCCCCCTTAACGTGCTGGAAAGGGTGACAAGTTATTGCCCTGAAGAGGGTATTGCCAAGGTTTCTCTTTGACTTAATTGCTACATGTCAAACATGTTGGTGGAGTGACCAGGTGATGCACAGTGGAATCAGTTATAAGAGATGTCTGAGCAATAAACACCCTGGACTTGGACAAATTTGTGGATTGAGGTGTTTCTCAACTGAATGAGTGACAAAATTTGAATAATTCAAATTAGTTTTTTGTATTGACGAGTTTGCGTGCCATGTGGGGGAGAGTACTTATAACTACATTTCAGTGGACTGTAATAGTTGATGCCAATGTCTCCACCAATGCATTGAAAGGCATGTCTGTCCTCTGTGGTTTGGCAGATGAATGACACCTGAATGATGACATGGCACAAAGCCTGCTTGTGATATGCCGTCAGCTTTCTTGAGAGGTATTATAAAAGGTGTGACTAACCCGCTATCAGTTCAGGGCAGAAATCTACTAACCCACTTTAACTGTCCAGCTGCTTCTAGCTAAGTGACACTGTCTAGATGTAAACCAAACTTCTCAGGGCTAAGCTCACGCTTTAAAGAGCTTCTTGCACCAAGAATTCAAATAAAATACACTAAAAAGACTACTTCCTGGGGTGGAGTCTTTCCATGCAAAATATCAAAGAGGCCAAGAGAGATGGAAGCATGAAAAGACTATAAAAAAACCTAGTGTATCCATATGCTAATGCAGGATTGTCCCTCAATGCATACTTACTAGTGTTTGCTACAATCTGCTTTTTAAATGCAGAGAGAGATTACGTTCTGTTTTTCCAGGATATTCATCCTGTTTATTCTTTTTTCTTAATTTTATCCACTGTGCTTAATTATGCCCTCTTATCCAGCTTAATGGTGCATTTCCTTGCAGAAGCAAGGTTCCTGCAGTCTTTTTTCACAAGGAGCATCTGACCCTTTTCAAAAAAGTCCCAAAGACAGAGTAAGTTTTATAACCCTCTCCTTCTCTGTACTCTTGAAGGGAAAAATAGTTCCCATCTGAGCCTAATCTCTTTCCCTCATGGCTACTTCTTAAACAGACCCTGCAATGAGGGGGGGATACCATTTTCACCTCCCTGTCCAAGGTTAATGTGTTAATCCCCTCTTAGCCAGATATAGATTTGGGTCTATATACCCCATTACAAACAAACATGCTATATACCATAAGACTGCAAACTACTCTGACAAATTTTACATATGGGTGAAGTAACATACAATATAGACGATTTGATTATAACTTTGTAATAGACACAACAGGGATTATTTTATTACTCTAGTAAAGAAATAATGTGGAATCTCACTGTGCACTGAATAGTGTAGGGTAGATTTAAGTCTCTCACACAAACCTATCAGTGGAGACCTAGGTATAACAGTATGAAGTAAACTTTGTCAAAAGAAAACATATGAAAACCCTATCAAAAACCAGATCTGCATATGCAGGTATACAAAAAAAAAAAAAAAGAGCCAGTGTAGCCCTTATCACAGTGGTTGGCAACCTGCGTCCCATCAGGGTAATCTGCTGGTGGGCCGCCAGATCGCTTGTTTACATTTGTATGTCCACCTGCAGCTCCCAGTGGCCGCTGTTCCCGGTCAATGGGAGTTGCACAGTGAACCGTGGCCACTTGGAGCTGCAGGCGGCTGTGCAAATGTAAACAAGTGGTCTGGCAGCCTGCCAGCAGATTACCCTGATGGGACGCAGGTTGCCCACCACTGCCTTATTGTGTGCAGAGAGACCTCTTGTCAAGGTTCCTTCCTCACTCTGAACTCTAGGGTACAGATGTGGGGACCTGCATGAAAAACCCCCTAAGCTTATTTTTACCAGCTTAGGTTAAAACTTCACCAAGGTACAAACGATTTTACTTTTTTTCCCTGGACTTTTTTGCTGCCACCACCAAGCGTCTAACAAATATAACAGGGAAAGAGCCCACTTGGAAACGTCTTTCCCCTCAAAATCCCCCCAAACCCTACACCCCCTTTCCTGGGGAAGACTTGATAAAAATCCTCACCAATTTGCATAGGTGAACACAGACCCAAACCCTTGGATCTTAAGAACAATGAAAAAGCAATCAGGTTCTTAAAAGAAGAATTTTAATTGAAGAAAAAGTAAAAGAATCACCTCTGTAAAATCGGGATGGAAAATACCTTACAGGGTAATCAGATTCAAAACAGAGAATCCCTCTAGGCAAAACCTTAAGTTACAAAAAGACACAAAAACAGGAATATACATTCCATTCAGTACAACTTATTTTATCAGCCATTTAAACAAAACAGAATCTAATGCATATCTAACGAGATTGCTTACTGACTTTTTACAGGAGTTCTGACCTGCATTCCTGCTCTGGTCCCAGCAAAAACACACAGAGAACCCTTTGTTCCCCCCCGCCCCAGCTTTGAAAGTATCTGGTCTCCTCATTGGTCATGTGCCAGCGAGGTTGTCTTAGCTTCTTAACCCTTTACAGGTGAAAGGGTTTTTCCTCTGGCCAGGAGGGATTTAAAGGTGTTACCCTTCCCTTTATATTTATGACACCACCGGAGTACTCTTCCAAATTATTGCCTTTCTTCTCCTAGGGATCAGAATAGACCCCTTAGGATCTCTAGCTCCATTATACTGATTAAATGCAAAATCATGTAGGAGAGAGAAACTACCACCTTATAAAACCAATGTACTCAGGCTCACTAGCCCATGGGAGTAGGATTTTCAAAAACACTCACTCTTGGCCTAGCACTTCTCCCCTTCAGCAATGGTAGAACTCTCACTGAAGTTGGAGGTAGGTAACCTCTGAGTGCTTTTGAAAATCCCACCCTGGAAATATCCTTTATGTAATTCTTAAATTTATCTCCATATAGTCTATCATTTGACTGGTTACCTAGATGTATTTCCTCCAACTTGAAAGATCAGATGCAATGTAGTCATCCCATCAGAAGGTGAGCCTCAAGTAAATCAAAGCATCACAATCCAACATTTTAGCATTTTTCTTTAAACTGTTGATATAGTGTTTCAAATATTTACTTACGATGCTAATATATAGTCTAAACCACATCGTTACATAACTTTCATCTGAGGTCTGAGCATAGGCTGGGAGCATGGATTCCTGAGTTTTAATCCTGGTTTAAATACTGTAATTCATACATTAACCTGACCCAAAATCCTGGGTCCAACTTCAACATTCCCTAAACTTTAAAGTTTGGATTGAGATCTGAACTTTGCTGATCAGGCCTACCTCTAGGAGTCAGATATCATTCCTCACTAATTGCAAATAGGGACATAATTGAAATACTCCTAAACACCACCATGGGCAAAATACCTCAAATAAAAGCGTACAGGTCCTCAACATTGGCATAATGAATAACACACTGGTGTAATTCATGAACAAGTGTGATATACAAAAAAGAGAGAGTCTTTAAAGCTGGTTATAATATGTTGCATATTGGCACAAATTTATTCTAATTTGTGCACCTTATGGCTTGTCAGCTTGCATAGGCTCATTGACGCTGAACTGAACCAAGACTGTATATGATCTATTATAATTCAGGACACTACAGGCAAGAGCATATATGATGAAGTGTTGTCACATCTGGCACACAGTGATAAATATGAAATTAAAGAAATTTACTAATTTTACAGACAGACAGTCTTGTATTATGCTTGCTTGGCTTATATTACTGTACTCCCATACAAGTGGCAGCACAATTAATCATGAGCATCACAGGGTGGTAATTTGTTATGACAGAACTCCATGTGTGCTCGTTAAAGGCAGCTTCCCTTTGATCACTTCAATATTACTTTCGTCCCTTTGTAGTTCTTGTCAAGAAATGAAGGATTGCACAATGGTATGGAATGCTGCAGTGAATTCTTGAGTAAGCAGTCACTGTTGGTATAGGAGATCTTATGGCGCACATAAGCCTTCATGACCTCCTCTATTACACAGTTTATGCCTGATGGATGGTGAAGAAATTGTATGTTCTGTAAAGTGAGGATTATTAAAGGACAGTTGTGAAGTATAATTAAATTCAAAATGTTTATCACTTTAGTACCTGCAATATCTGAGTAATATAGACAAAACCATAAAATTTGACAGTAAGTGTCAAACACAGGAAATTACTCATTATTGAAACAGTGTAAAAATGGCTACAACTTATTTTTCCTTTACTTTTTTCCACTTACATTCAATAGAAGCTTTCACTGAAGGATCTCAAACAGAGATTAGTTAACATTAGTACACTGTAACTCTAGGACGTAAGCAAGTATTTTCCTACCTATTTTAGAGGTAAAAAAGGTATAAAGAAATACAGAAAGGTTAAATAATTTACTCAGTGTTCCCCAGCAAATTTATGACAAAGTAGGGACCAGAACACAATTCCGAGTTCTGTTCCATACTCTAAGCATTGTAAGCCCTTTAAAAACTGCCATGTACCAATATTTATGCTCATGCCTCACTTTAACTATAGAATATTGATATTACCATGAATATCAGTAACATGGTAAAAGGAAAGTTTTAAAGAACACAACTGTCATGATGGACACACTTAAAAATCAGTACTACTTTGAAAGAGTTTACTATTTCCAGCATTCTTCCTTCTCTCTCTAATGGAGAATGCAGCTAGAAATGGAGGAAACTTAAAAAATAGCACATTTTTTAAAGGCACCTTTTGCTATCTGTCAGCTTGTATGTGATAAATTAGAGCCATGTGATTGCATTCCTCCTGCACCTTTGATTGTTTCACTTGCTTTTTGCCTGCCAATCCATCACCCCATGATTAGTTTTAACATTCAAAATCTCTGATGGAGCAACTTCAAACATATATTTTAATCCATGTAAATTGTGGCTATCAATAAAACACTTTTCCACCAATTGTGAAATCCCATCTCCTCAAAAAAAAATACACTGGTCTGAGGAAAGTAATGTGCTGTGACATTTGTGGTATGTCATGCAATTCTAGATTTGTGTGCAAGATCGTGCCTTGCATACACAGTGTGTGGAGGATACATTTTGAAGAAAAAATGCCATCCTTTGGGTGTTTAAGGGCCGGACAAAAATCATCGGATAGGTAAAGTCAGACAGGAAGTCCTATTCAGGGCCTGTGTTGCACACTTAGGAGGTGTGCAAATGTCAGAGGCCCAGAACGGGAGATATCCAGCCCATTTCTAATATCGGGTTTAATAATAAATAATAATAATAATAATAATTAATAATGAAAAAGTCATGTTCCTTCAGGGCTACCCATGCAAGATTTATCTTACTGGATATTGGGACACACAGCTTGCTTGTCTAGGCCTGGAAGATGGTGGGATATTCAACTTTTCAAGGTACAACATGTTGATGTAGAAAAAAGAATTTTAGAGTTTAATACATTAGTTATAATGTTCCTCTACCTCCTAGTCCGGTAGGAATTTGGACTCTCAATAAATAAGAGATCTTAGCCTGGTCAATACTAAGTTAGAGTGGCTGACATACTTATCTGAGTCAGTGGTGTGAAAAATCCCCAATTTTTGAAAACATTTTTTTTAAATATCCGCAAATTCTCTTAAAAACCAAGAGATTTCCTGAATTTTTTTTTTTTTTTTTTAAAAAGTCTGCATGTATGTTTCAGGTACCTAACCTTTGTATGGAAAATGAGTTTTAGATAATCACTTAAATTTTAGTCTCCATATTTCAGATAAATTACATTTGCTTTAAGGTATTCCATAATATTTGAGACAGTCTCTGAGTTCAAAATATTCTGCTGACAACTTTGCCTAGCAACACCAGTAGATAAATGTATTCCAGAATGTAAATAGCAGTGACTGAATAAGTGTATGTAAATCTGTTACCCTTCCATTTCTCCTACCAATAACTTAAGCAAAATAAAAGCAAGGTGAGAAATAGAGGGCTAGATTCACAAAGGAACTTAGGCATGGCAATGCTGAGTGTCACTACACATTTCTTTTAGAGTCCTAGAAAATCACTGGGTTAGTCACATATGTTCCCAGTACACTGAATTGTGGGGGGGGGGGGGAGGGAGTGGCACCTCAGAATGGTATTCAGAAAACCCAGTATGTTAAGGTAGCTCCCTGCCTAAGTTAACTAGTGGGATATGCCAAGGTAATAAGTATAACCTAAGCCCCACTTCTCACAGGGAATTCAGCACTTAAATTCATGTGCCAACGAGGTGAATCCTCAGCTTGTGATTCTCAGCTGCAAACCTCCCCTTTGGCCTGTTGCAAAATGGTATAGGCACCTAATGCCAAGAGGACAAAAAACAACAATCCTCTGTCCTCAAACTTTTAACCCAGGTACTTACCTGGGATGTGAGACCCCATGGTTCCAATTCCTCTTCCACCTGAAGGAGGAAATGGGAGTTGAACAATGATCTGGCACCTCTCCGCTGAGTGCCCTACCCACTGGGCTATTCTGATGTGTTGCTCCTGAAATCTGTCTTGCTGAAACTGTTCCATGTGGATAAATAATTTTAAAGTCATTGGAGCAGAAGGAGTCGATCCTGGGTTGCCTACCTCCCAGGTGAGTGCTCTAACCACCAAGCTGCAGACTCCTCCTCAAAACTTACATGCATACATTCTCGCTCTTCTCTTCTCCCCCCGAATGACCAGGGTTCTGACATCCCAGGTGAGTGCCCAAACTACTAAATGTCTTGCTCTCTTTCCCTCCCCCATCCCCACCAGGCTAAAAGTTATAAGGGAAGTCCTCTTCCTGCCTTCTACTGGCTCAATCTGCATGGTAAGGTTTGAGCATGCTTATTGGATTGGGATTCAGGCAATTTGGGTGGACAAATGAGCTGGGGCTGAGTATCCAGATACTTTGAGTGAGGCTGCAGTGCACATCCTCAGAGACAAGTGTAGGCACCTAAGGAACTTTTACTTCAAAAGTTTAGATGTGGAGCACCTACAGGACTTGGGAGGCAGCTGGTGCGGGGGCGGGGGAGAGTGTTGGGGCCTGGGATTCAGGCACCTATGTCCTTTTGTGAATCTAGTCCCTAGAGCCCAATCTTGCTTCACTTGGACAGTGGTTTATAATGAAGACCCAAAGGAATTTATCGGGAGCAGGATTAAGCCCTTAATGTAAACTGCTGATCATCAGAAATTGGATAAACTTTCACAAATCATACTAATAAAGCTGCACTGAAACTTCAAGCTGCTCCATATACAAGAGCATATTGAAGCTGAGGGAACAATATCACAGGAGTAATGACAATGAGATCACTCGGTCAGAAAAACTTATTGCAGCTTGAAAATAGGGTTTTTGATCTCAGTCCTTGAAACACTTCCAATGGGAATACTCAGAGGTATAAAGTGAAGCATGGGCATGTTTCCAGGATTTGGACCAGAGAATGGAAGTGCTCTCTCCAATCTAAACACTTACCTCAACATAGTGTTGGATACGTGAGCCAAAGGCATGACCATCACCTCTCTGGGCCATGTACTTGACTGATGTGAGGGGAACCAGCTACTGGATCCCAGATGTTTTAAGCCTCCAGAGGCTGAACAGAGCACAGACACTCTCCCTACTTTTTGGGCCTCTAAGCACACATGCCCCTTCTATCTATCTCCCCCACCTCAGATTTTCAGCCCTGCAGTCCAACTGCCCAGTCCCTAGTACCACTGCTGATTCCTTTGACGCCACCCCACCCACTCCTAGAAGTCCACCCAAAACCATGAGCCTTTTGAGTTACCTCTGCAAGGGGCATGTGATGAGGTGTAACACAAAGTTTACACAAGACTCAAACACACTATTGCTCATTAGTCACAGGAGAAATACACATCTACTACAAACTTTAAACCCTACATGCATTTCCCTGCTTCTTTCCTCACCACTCCAGAGCATTGTTTGGCTGGGGCAATGGTTGTCTCCAGCTCTCCAACATCTTTCAGGTGCAGTAGCATCCAACTTGTGTGCTAACGTGTGGATCCTTCTTCTCCAGTTTGGCTGGTCTGTCCTCTTCTCCTCTCCTGCCCAAACTTCCTGTATCTCCCCATACCTTTCCCAGGAGTCCTTCTATAACCTCTTGTTTCTCTGTCTTAGTCAGGGAATATTCATTCTTTCCTCTTAATTCTCCCAGACAAGAGAAGGAAGTTGTTCCAGCTTGGAGAAGGTAACACCCTTAGCACATAGAATCATAGACGTGTAGGATTGGAAGGCATCTCAAGAGGTCATCTAGTCCAGTCCACTTCACTCACAGCAGGAGTCAACAATAAACTAGATCCTTCCTGACAGGTGTTTGCATAACCTGTTCTTAAACCTCCAGTGATTGAGATTCCACAACTTCCCTTGACAATTTGTTTTAGTGCTTAACTGCCCCAACAGGAAGTTTTTTCCTAATGTCCAACTTAAACCTCTCTTGCTGCAATTTAAGCCCATTGACTATCCACTGAGCTTAAGGAGAACAATTTTTCACCCTCCAAATATATCTACAGTCCAGTCAAAGCACAGTCATTGAAATTAAGTATTACCCATTGTCCTTAGTGTAGTGCAGCCTTGTTGTAGGTCCTGCCAGCAAATGGTGGATTCCACATTTACATAGGGACATTCAGTGATATAGAAATAACTCATAATATGAACCAGAATTCATAAATTGTACAGACACTTCCCACGTTGTCACACCAGTTTTCCCTTATCTTAATGAAGTGACCATCTAAATCCCAAAGATAAAAAAGCAAATGAAAGGTAATACAACATTGATGGTGTGTATGTGTGGGCTGCTGGCCAGCCCCCTTTATTCAGGGAGATCTCATTGATTTCACTGGCTGGTCACAGAATGCACAAGTAATAGACAGAGGCGGGAAAAAAAATCAGTTATGGCCAAAAAAGTTAAGGTGACAAGAAAGGGGATTCTGACATGAAGAGATGAAAGACCACCAGCTAAAGATGATCAAGTTATGAGTGGGGAAACTAGATCAAAACTGCACTTTAAACTCTGGCTTTTATATTAAAAGCTGGTAACACAAATTTCCCACTCACCTATAGAATACAGAGGGGAACTTGTTACAACGGGCACAAGAGAATGAATTTCTCAACTTTCTGCCATTAGTGTTTTATATCCAATTTTGCCACCTTTGGAAGGTGACATGCAATTTCAGAGGACAAAGAACAGGTATGGACCAAATATTTCACTCCTATGTCTCCTGAGAAACACACTTAAGATCTGTAGGCAACATTTTGAAACTGATGACACTATTTCTGATGCCAAGTGCCGAAGGCAACACTGACCTGAGGATTCCCAACACATAAGTGTTGCTTTGTATATATTACCTATCTCATGTGATGGAAGGTTTTATAAACACCCATGCCTCACTTTCTAAAGGTGCCAGAGTGAGGAAAATAAAGAGGCACTGAAAAGTATTATGATGCTCCAAACAGTGTGATTATGAAACAGAGTTAACACCCAGCGCGTTACCACTCTCCTACTGTTTCCTGCTTTTTAACAGCTTCCAGCAGCTCTTCTGTTAAACAGTGGCTCTGAGCATATTAATAAAATATAGATGTTGGGATAGGGGTCTAGGAGAAAGACCTACTATCACAATGCTATCAACAACTGGGTTCTTTGTTCTTGGGGGGTAAAAGCCTAAACAAGGAGAATAAAATAGTTGTAGCCTGGGAAAATATCCTGGCTTTGTTTGCTTAGGTGTTGCTATGCATTTCAGATCTAATACTGGCTGTTTACATTTTTTAAAATAGACTTTTTTCAGTAGCTCAGCAAAATTCTGCATAACTAACTTTTGAGAAAATAAGGTTTAGCTGAAGTGAACATAAAAAGTATTCTAATCATAACCTGTTAAAAACCTACACTCAATTAAAACAGCAAAATAATGTTTTAAGGTCAGATTTTGCCCCAGGTGGAGGCATGAGTCTGCCCCTGGGGTTATCGCTGTTGGATCAGGGCCAACGTGAATAAAGGTGGCAGAATCTGGCCTTTGGGAAAAGGCAGGAGAGAGAGGGGAGAAGGACCATCATTATCCCGTAAGGACCGATATCGCATGTCTAAGTTCAGAGCTCATTGACAGTTAGTCCTTTAACATCCGTCTTGCAAGTTGACCTGTCTGAGCCAGCTGTAGGAGAGCAACGTACTGCAAGTACCACCAGTGACCAGCACTACTTGAAGGCTCAGTAGACTGTTTAATCAAGTAAACCAACCAAGAAGGTGAAATATGGTGAACATGGGATGATTTACACTTTAAAGGTTAAAGAAAGAGAAGACTTGCATCCAGAAGATATTGCAGTGCCACAGGTGCCAGAATAAAACGGAGACTGCTGGCTCTGGGTAACATGCTACAACACAAAATCTCCACAGAACGCATTCCAAGGGCACGGTGCAGCACTTACGTCCTGACTTTCCTGTAAGATGAATTAAGGCTTGTATTCTGCAGCCTGCTCTGTGTGAGTACACACCTGCCCTACAGAATCCCATGTCTTGGGGTCTAAGATCCCAGGCATTGTGCTTATCATCATTGAGGCAGTGAAGGAGAAAAAAAAATCTTTATTTCTGTATTTTTTGTTCGTATTAGCTATTTTTTTGGAGAGGCTAGAAAGTCCACATTTCAATAGGGCAGCATATGGTGAGGGGCAGAGGGAGTACACTCACAAGGCATTGAGGAGATGCCAGCTTCATTAATATTCTTGCCAATATTATCAAGCAGTAACGAACAGCCTCTGCTGAGAGACAGGTAGTTGTCCAACCACGTGCCACTATTGCCAAAAATACATGACATGTTCTATGGTTTGATGCATCTTTATCCCTGAATAAATAATTGCAGGTTGCTTATGGATTCATCTCAAGACACCAGATTATTTAATCACTGCAGACCAAATTCTTTCCACCTCATAACACTCTAGTAAAGCCCAAAAGGCAACAGAACTACCAGCATTCAGCTGCATATGGAGGCAGATCAGAGAGGCCATGCAGAGGGCTATATAGACTTTGCAAGCCATCAAGCATGCTTTACCCTGGCTTTCTCCATGGCAATGCACAGGGAAGGATTGGGGAGGAGATCAGGTCAGCGGATGAGGGAAATGGGGCCAATGTACCTGTGTAATTGAATTATGACAAACCCGCTCAGGTGGGGATAATGCAGCCACTACTGACGCCTGTGGAATACACAGAACTGGCCCTGCTTGCAGGCTAGGAGGTTCTGTAATGAAGTGTGTAGCCTGGGAGCCACAGTCAGAATGCAGAAAGCCAGCCCCATAAGAGATTAAATAAGTTGTACCTCTTTGTTTTAGAGAGAAACAAAGCAGGGTGTTCCCTGTTTAGGGGTTCTTGTGGGTTATCATTCTGAGTAATAAAATAGTGTTATGTTGCAGTCTGCCATCAACAGTATTTTATGTTTTTGTCTAACTTCTCCATTTGCATACCCTGTAACATAAGAGTATAGAAGAGGCTGTGAAGGCTTGTGTATATGGTCCTATGAGGAGGATTCTGTTGCCCTTGGTTTTCACAGAACTCCCCAGGTGTAATGCATTTAAGTGGTACTAGAATTTGATTGTATGTTTGGGTTTGCCTGACTTTTTTTCCTCCTACCTAAAATGTGTCATTGCCTTTAATTAAACTCTTCTAGGGGTCACAAGCTTGGAAACAGGATGAGATGTTTCCAAAGAGACCTTAAAAATATGGATAATAAAGATTGCATAGCATAAGGCTGTAGTGTAACTTCTGCAGTTTGTTGAACACCAGTCGCCTACCTGGCTGCTATTGTCCATCTAACAGGTGGCTACATCTTATTGCTGAACTTGTGTGTATAGTCAGAGAAGGGATTTGGTGTTCTCAAAGATTAATGGTGCTATATAGCTGTAAAGTATCATGCTGTCCTTTATTTCTCTCTGGGCTCCCTTTGATGGCTTTACCCAAAGGATAACGGAACATAATAAAAATATTCAAGTGATATCTTTATTCATTATTTTTGCACAACTGTTCAATGCAGAGTTATTCTGGACAACTATGCTATGCTTTAAGCATTGGGGTAAATTTATATGTGCATTATTGATATAAATTGTTTATGGTGGCTTCACTTAACTTGGTAAGATACATTACAATACCTGAACATGATTGAAAGCCATATTTAGTACTTAAGAAATCTTAACAGATTCCCTGCAATACATAACCTGCCTCATTAGTCCATAAAGGCTGTCATTTTTATGAGATAAGATTAAAGATTACCTATGAAAAGAAAATAGATTTTTTTAAAATATAACTATTTTTATTGGCTACTGTTCAGAGACCATAGGCAACTAAAAGTATGCTATGGAGTTTTTGCTTCCTTCCTTTGCAAGAAGAACAATCTTTTACATGATGTTCAGGCTATTAAAATATTTTGATTTACCATTGTGATTTACTAGTTCAACATTATTATAATGTTCCACTAGCACTATGTGAAGTTTGTAGTTGTAATGGGAATGCTCTTCCTTTTATGCATAAAAATAGTTTTGCTTTTGTATTCATGATACTTAAAACATTTTGAACTTTTAGAAGAGCAGATAGTAAAATATCCAGAGTCACAGAATGAATACTTAATTGTAGCAATAATAGGATAATGAGGAGATTTCTACTTCTTTATGGGGATTCACTAATACCACTTTCCTAATGCTTTTTTATTTATTTTAATGATTCACTAACAAAGTGGATTATGATTAGTAATGGGCATTGATGAAGGCACACATGAGTGCGCTCTCTCATAGTGAAGGGGTCTGATAGGTATAAAGTCTCTGATTTACTGCAGAGCCTATTGGGTCTGGTCAGCCCTCTATGGATAGTGCACTGATCAGACAGTGCTATCAAGCCATAGCAGCTCACCAGGTTATGGAGTGATGTCTGCTGGCTGTTTTCCAGTGCCATATGATGAAGAGCATAAGCTGCTTCATGCTACCTGAGAGCTCCATGGTGACAAATTTGAGCCTCCGGAGAATCAGGAGCTCACCCTTTTTATTGCCTTTCTTGCTGGCATATATCACAGATTCCCTGTTCCTGTTTAATAGGAAAACTCCATTCACTATTGTAAATGTATTTTCACATATGAACATGCCAGTTATTTATGCATTGTTTTCTGCTGTACCTCCACCTTGGCATGGCTGGGGAGTTTGGATAACACTAACACTATCCTTCTCCCAATCTAATGGTTTCACTGGAAGCCCAAGATTCCATTGAATTGGCCTTCACTGGATATTAAAGAGCCCATGCCACTGTTTGTAAACATAAGTTTGCTGTGCTGCCCCGGCCTAAATTATTTTACTCTCGGTACTTAACGCAGTGTGTTCTCAGTGAACCTGACAAAAGTTTTCCTGCAGGGTTAGCTCTGGGGACAGAGAGTCTTGGCTCCCTACCTCCTGGAGCTGCAAGATCAGATTGAATGCCCAGAATCTCTGCCTCTCCAGCAGCAAGGCTGGAAGGCTCTTGTGAATTACATAAGTGAAACTGATAGGAACCTTTTGGGGGCAGGGCAGGGAGCTGATTTCAGTTCTCCAAAAATGAATTTTAAATCCATTCTGTGAAAAGGTTTGTGGCTTCAACATTTCATCCTGATTTGGGATTAAATTAAAAAAAATCCCATGGAAGAGGATTCCCTTTTTCCAGCAAGCTCTCACCTCTATCCCCACACCAGCTGATACTACTGCCAATTGCAAGTCTTTTGAACTCAGCCAGATGGCATATACCAGAACTTATACATGGAGGAAGCACAGAGTCCCCACAGTTTAGGGTGACTAGATGTCCCAATTTTATAGGGACAGTTGTGATATATGGGGCTTTGTCTTATATAAGCACCTATCACCCCCTCACTCCATCCCGATTTTTCACACTTGCTAGCTGGTCACCCTGCCACAGTTCTTGTAGCTCCATATGTCTGTTTGTTGCAGTTTGTTGGCAGGATCAATGCACAGGATAGTAATCTGGGATAACAGAAGTGTAGTGGTAATAAGGGTGATGGTCAAAGATTGCTCTTTGTATTCTGGGCCCAGTCATATGACACAGGTGAGCTTTACAAAGTTGTATACCGCTATGTGACAGAGTTACTGATCTCTATCTCCAGTGGCTATTTTATAGTAAAACTTTTTAAAAAAAAAAAAAGTAGTGCGACTGTCCAGGTTGTTCAGTCAACATTATTTATTGAATACAATTTCCTGACATTTGGTGTGGAGGGGAATGTGGGTGTTGTCAAACAATTTAACCAAAAAAGTCATATTTAAAAGTTGAAAAACTTCAATTTTATAGCTACTGAAACACATTTTGGGTGACTTTCCAGTCAAAAAAATCTTCAAAATTTGTAAATTTGGCAGATTTTGAAACATTCTAGTTATATCATAAACTGACCATTCCTCTAATACTGCACAGTAGCTGTGGCTGATGGTGAGCTCAGAGTAATTTGTGTGCAGATAGCACAAAGCCCAGTAAATGGATGGTAAATTTGAATTCAATAGGGTGGGGGAAGGGCCCTGTCTTGTCTCTGTTAAACTTGTATGTCAAATGGGTAATAATTAAAAGAAAACTAATGGGTGCAAGAGCAGAAAAGGATTTGTAAAAGGCAGTATTGAGAAGCAACTGCTACTCAAAGCATAATAATAATCACAAAGTCTGGATGAAGGGGAGAAGGCACTGGCAGGAGAAGCAGTGCTGAGAAAGGACATAGTCCTTCTCTCAGACATGTGCTGCTCCAATTTAAGTCAGCAGGAGCTACGTGGGCATATGAGAGGACAGGTCTAGATCCAAACGGTGTGTAAAAGCAGCATAGGCAAGTGCAAAACATTAAATGGCAGTAATAGTAGCATCTCATCCACCCACTCTGGATCTGTGGTCAAAAGACTTATGGGTCTGGCTCTGAGCCTCTACCCTCAGGGTTCCAGTTACAACAATATCATCACTAGCTATTACTTTTTGTAGGTTTGTCCCCAGAATAAGTGGTAACAACACTACTGAATCAGATCACATTGCTGAAATTGAATACACCAGGCAACATGTTGAACAGAATGAAAAAGGAAATTGCCATGAGTTTCCAAAACAATCTCTTAACCAAGATGGAAATGTAGCCTGTTTTCTTTAGAGATGAGTTAGAGATTTGTTTATAATATACATAAACCAAAACATCGTAACTAACTAAGTTTGTCTCCATAGGTTAGGAGACAATGAAGGCAACTTTAATTGTACTAAGAAAAGGAGTACTTGTGGCACCTTAGAGACTAACAAATTTATTTGAGCATAAGCTTTTGTGAGCTACAGCTGACTTCATCGGATGCATTCAGTGGAAAATACAGTGGGGAGATTTATATACATAGAGAACATGAAACAATGGGTGTTACCATACACACTGTAATGAGAGTGATCACTTAAGGTGAGCTATTACCAGCAGGAGAGCAGGGGGAAAAAACCTTTTGTAGTGATAATCAAGGTGGGCCATTTCCAGCAGTTGACAAGAATGTCTGACGAACAGTGGGGGGAGGGAATAAACATGAGGAAATAGTTTTACTTTGTGTAATGACCCATCCACTCCCAGTCTTTATTCAAGCCTAAGTTAATTGTATCCAGTTTGCAAATTAATTCCAATTCAGCAGTCTCTCGTTGGAGTCTGTTTTTGAAGTTTTTTTTGTTGAAGAATTGCAACTTTTAGGTCAGTAATCGAGCGACCAAAGAGATTGAAGTGTTCTCCAACTGGTTTTGAATGTTATAATTCTTGACATCTGATTTGTGTCCATTTATTCTTTTACATAGAGACTGTCCAGTTTGACCAATGTACATGGCAGAGGGGCATTGCTGGCACATGATGGCATACATCACATTGGTAGATGTGCAGGGGAACGAGCCTCTGATAGTGTGGCTGATGTGATTAGGCCCTATGATGGTGTCCCCTGAACAGATATGCAGACACAGTTGGCAACAGCCAAGCTCTACAATACAACTGCATGTGCTCCAACCCCTCAGACAGAGACAAACACCTACCAGATCTCTATCAAGCGTCCTTACAACTACAATACCCACCTGCTGAAGTGAAGAAACAGATTGACAGAGCCAGAAGAGTACCTAGAAGTCACCTACTACAGGACAGGCCCAACAAAGAAAATAACAGAACGCCACTAGTCATCACCTTCAGCCCCCAATTAAAACCTCTCCAACGCATCATCAAGGATCTACAACCTATCCTGAAGGACGACCCATCACTCTCACGGATCTTGGGAGACAGGCCAGTCCTTGCTTACAGACAGCCCCCTAAACCTGAAGCAAATACTCACCAGCAACCACACAACAGAACCACTAACCCAGGACCTATCTTTGCAACAAAGCCCATTGCCAACTGTGTCCACATATCTATTCGGTGTGTATGGTACCACCCATTGTTTCATGTTCTCTATGTATATAAATCTCCCCACTGTATTTTCCACTGAATGTATTCGATGAAGTCAGCTGTAGCTCACAAAAGCTTATGCTCAAATAAATTTGTTAGTCTCTAAGGTGCCACAAGTACTCCTTTTCTTTTTGCGAATACAGACTAACATGGCTGCTACTCTGAAACCTTTAATTGTACTGTAAGGCTCTGATCCAGCTCACATTGAAATCAGTGGAACAATTTCCATTGAATTTAATGAAAATTGGACCAAGTCTTAAATGGGCAAAATTCTACTGAATTCAATGGACCTGTACCTCTTTACATGGGTCTATTTTAGGCCCACAATTTATTTACTTGCTTTAATATCTTGTATAGAAAGACAATGGGTTTGATACTTCCGTTGTTTCTATCTTGTTCAGTATCCTGTGACTGCACTTGTGTCAGTAGCTGCTGCTTCAGAGGAAGGTGCATGAAACCCTGCAATGTACAATTATAGAATAAGTTGCCTAGAGGGGGAAGTTTATTCCTAGACCTGGCAACTAGGGCCCAATCCAATTCCTATGGGGAAAAACTCTCATTGGCTCCTACAGGAGCCGGAAAAAAATGATACACTTTTTTAAATTAAAAATTGAATTTCTTTCAATAGTGTTTGCATTCTACGCGCATTCATGCCCCTGTTCATGGCCGTATACTATATATTTCTGTGAAATAGATTTCTGGTATAAATAATGTGAGAGTGAATCTTGGGAGCAGAAGAATTCTGTGCAAATTAGGCTACCAGTCACATACCAAAATATGACTAATGAATGCTCAAAACAATAGTGGCTATTGAAGCAATCCATATAGTGAAATATCTCCACAAATCATTAGTTCGTTTTTAAAAAGCAAATAAGTAAATATGAAAAAATCCTGTTCCTAGAGAACTTGAATTTAAAAAAAAAACCAAAAACTAAATATGCTGGTAGAAGTATTGTTGTGAGTAGTTTACCTAGCGCTAATTTGGATTAATTTGAACTAAACAGCAAGAAGAGAACCTGTAGAAAGTTTTTTAAATGTCTTGGTACATATATGAAAAGTTAGTTCCCAAATCCATACTTCAGTCAGTCTCTGTGGGTTCCTCCCTCCATTGGAGGTGATGTACACTCAGAAATAAAGCACACGTCATGTTGGTTGTATGAACTTGGCATGATACTAAACACCAGCTTGTTTTCAAGTGAAGCAGATCATCTGCTTCCATATCTGATGAAGAACCAAATTCTGCTCTCATGTGCTGATGTAAATCTAGGTGAATATCTGCTAAAGTCAATGAAGACTTATTTACATCAGTAAAAAATTAAGATCAGTCATTAGTATAGTACCTAATGGTACAGTTTTGCCTTTAAAGATGTGTTTTGAACCGAAAAGTGGTTTAGTTTCTCTAACAGACTCTTTTCCTGGCATAGAGGCAGGACAACACCTTTAGCTTGTTTTTTTTACAGGGTTATATTTTACCCTAGTTTCCTGAAACATGAGTATAGATGGTGAGAGGGTTGGTGATAGGATATGGAAACTATAAAATATGGAAATCAAGCTAGAGATGTTATCCTGACTCAACGCTAGAGAAAGGGACCAATTTTCCTCATCAAGATAAAGCCTGAACTCGTGGCCCAAAAGGTAGTAGGAAGATGTATCACCTCAAAGGAAGCCCTACAAAGTGTTGTTCCTTAATAAGATATCAAGTTTAAAACCAAACTTGTATCTTGGCACATGAGTTTTTTTTTTTACTCTTCACCCACTCACTGCATAATGTTCATGTTTAGTAACAGATAAAGCTATGCAAAAAGTAAAGACAGAATCATGAGGCATTTACAGTGCTCTGGCTCAAGTACATTACAATGCATGACTATATTATCAACAAGTAGGAATACTGACCTGCTTACACTTTGTTAAAATGCTTTCTTATACTGTCTATGCATCTCTATTTAAGTTACTACTACATATCTATATTTAACAAGAGAAGTAGGTTTTAAAGATGCTACTGTAAGTATCTTTTACCAGTAAGCAGAAAAATATCCTGCTATGTAAACAATGCACCTGGCAGGATGTGTCTTAATGCATTTTCAGCTATTTATTTTTCTCTTCATTATTTTCATAATCCTGAAAAAGTAGACATGGCCAGTAATTGGATGCTCTACCAAGAACAGGGCACTGAACGCACCTAAAGTAGTTCAGGAACTAAAGTTCTCTCCAGAATAAGGCTAAATTCACCCAGGGAGAAGAGGGCACACCAGGATTGTGGGCCCTGGTGGCAAAAACTGCCATGTCGGTGGGAGTGAATATAGTCCTTCCTGTCATGACGCATTTGCCTGTGTAACGGCTTCAGAGCAGTTTTTTACATCCTGCCAATCTATTAAACCCTCATTTGCACTTAGCTCATTTTGCTCCCACACAGGAAAATTATCAGCCCACTGAATGCCTCTGCCTGCACCTGCACATCGAGTGATTCAGATAAAACCAAACACCTCCAGGTGCAGTCACAGAAACTCCCAAAAATAATTAAATTCAGAGCTAAATAGAAACAGCATGTAACAAGTGCAAGGAGTCAAGACATAAAGCCTTTTGGATATTGCTAGCTACATACCTACCATTCCCTGAGAGTCATGGAAACACCTACATCCATGCTTGCTTGGAGTATCTGGCTAGCTATTGAAGAAGCACAAATCAATCACACTATGGTAAAAGTGCCAAGCAATAATGAGTTCAGATGGGCAGCTGCAAAACACAGCTGCTGTCACCACTTAAAATCATACCCCCACCCACCCACCAAAAAGGTCACCTTGAGGAGGAGATCACTGCACAGCAATTTTATTCTGATTTACTTGCATGACTGTTTGAATATAAGTACTTTCTTCAAGTTTACACTTCACTGCGGGCCAAATAGTTGAATTCAGCTCGAGATGAACAGCAAATGTCCTGGAGAGCTATCATGTTGAACTCTTCAGCACACAAGCTCTCTGAGAGGTGTGTGTGTTTGGAAGAGCTCACCAACCAGGGAATTCATAACAGTTGTTAGAAGAGACTAGGAATCTCTGATCTAAGAGAGCATCTTTGTTTCTCTAAAGTGTTTCCATGGGCTCCAATTACTAAGATGTTCTTAATTGGATATATTTTCAGTTGAATTTAGCACTTGAGAAAGGTGTAAGATTGGCATGCAGCTGCAGTTGCCCTGAAGTGTTACAGAAACCAAAGAGTGAAACTAAATATAAAAAGAATAGGAATACGACTAGTGTCATAACCCAAGATATGTGAAATGCAAAAAATAAAACCAGTATAAATGGTGGAAAGGATATCATCAAGTTTATAAGCATTCTTAGAAAAAAAAGAATGTCAGCTACATAGCTGATGGTTCTCAGGATACCCAGGACTGTGAGCTACCTTGTTACGCCTGCCTCCAACATGAGAGAATCTTGCTTGTGTTCAGATGAATGTCAGCTCCCTAATGGCACCAGCTTGTTAGCCACTCAAGCACTCTCCTCTGGGCTCTACCAGCCCTTCCCTTGTAGATTAAGGATCGGTTCACTCCAGTCCCTTTGAAACATTCCGCTGTGAATCCTACACTAACTACTCACAGAAATACCAGGTCTGTGGTCCCCAAAGGACCAGTGTGCACACCAGATAGTCAGATTCAGCTCAGGACCAGAACTTGGCTTAACACCACAGCACTGAGACACCCCCCCCCCCATTATAAATGAGTTTATCATCAAAGACTAGAGATTTGGAGATGAGTAAGAATACTGGAAATATAAGTTTAGTCTCTGAAAAGCATGTTATGATTTTGTTTTATATGTAACCTTAACCTCCTGTCTAAAGTTTCTCACCCAAAGTCTTCTACAGCATTTTCAGCCAAGGTTGGCTGAGATCCTGTTTTCATGAAGTAAATACACCGTTTACTGCCTAGGTGCAGGATGAGGGGGTGTTATCTTTGCCTTCAACATATACACTCATCGTTTATTGTCAGTCCTCAGAGACAGGATTACTACCTGTGGCTTGTTTTTCCTGTATGCTGCTTCTATATTGATGTTACATCTTTATTAATGTTTGGACTTGATATGTAAATGAGCATGCACTGTGTTAGCTTACAATGCTTAATCTGAGCCTCCAACAGCGGGACACACATTTCATACCTCCTTTCTGGAAGAAAACCTGTTTTTCACCTCTGCTGGTGACTGTCTCGATTCAGACTTTAAAAACATTTTTAGTATGTGTAAATAACTCCTTATACAGTATCTGTGCATACATTTCACAGTGCTACTGATGATCAGTGTCCCCTCAGCTTTCATTTAAAACCTCATATGAGATTCTTTGGTGAAGCAGAATGTACATACTAGAATCAACATATTACTGGAGCCCCCTTGCCAGTGGGCATTGAGTGGTTCTTGGGTAACAACATAGCTCTGATACAGTGCAATGATTAATAACCCACTAAATTAACATAGCATATATATGCTATGTTATCAAGCAACCTTATCTTCAAGCATATGCTGTCTATGATATCTGTTTAAAACAATAGATAAATTGTTTAAAAACCAATAGATAAACAATAAATGAAGGGAAAGCCATTGCCAGTGGGATCCTGGGTACCATTGGAGTTGCACAGCCAAAGAACAGGGTAGGAGCCGTCAGAGGTGTTGGCTGGCATGGGTCTCTGTATGGATGGCTTCAGTTTACTGCTGATCACATAAAATCCATGTAGATCCCTGGGGATTCTCCATGTTTGGCAGCAGGCCCTGCAGCTTGGTCCATGGAGAAAGTAGGGGTGGGGGCAAATCTTACATCTGGCAGAATGACCAGGGAGAACCTCCACAAGGTGAACCCTGCTGAGATTTCTACCAGTTTAATAAGCCCCTGAAAGTTTTAATACAGAAGGGGGTACTCTTGCCTAAAGTGAACTAATGTCTCATCCAATACCATTTAAAGATTATGGCCCATGCCACACATTGCTGTAAAAATGACCTGAGGAAATACTTTAGATAAGGAAATATTATTGTCTGATTAATATACCAAACAGCATTTTTAGTGTTGAGAGTAGTTCCCCGCCCAAAAAGTTCAGTAACATTTTAGCCTTAAAATTGATATTTAAGCAGTTTGGGATATAAATTATTTTCAGAAGCATTTACAAGTGGTAGGCAATGTCCTCAGAGCCATCTTGCAACTTTTCAAAACTATTTTTAGGATTCTTTTGGAATAGTGTCTATTTACAAAGGAAAGCCTAAAATTTATAATTGCAAACTAATAAGGTAAGCTGTGGTTATCATTTTAGCTGAATCAAAACTGGTATGGGAATAAACACGATAGTAGTTTCCAGATGAGATAAATACTTTTTTTTCCTGATATAACAAAAAGTTCCATCTCGGGTGTTTCTGAGATGGTGTGCAGTTTTTGCTGTTTTATATGCCGATATTTATTCTTCAGTTTAAAGAAAGAATGTATTGCTATTCTGGGAAGGCTGAGTCATGTTTTTAAACAGCTGAGGAAAAACATTTACACAAATCATGCTTTTTCTCCTTCTAGCCCTGGAGCAGTGTTGCCCAATTATATTGATTACTTAAGAATCCCCAGTTATTACTTTGAGAGTTGACAGGTTCTTGTCCCAAGATGAGGTCCAATATTTAAATTATTATATAGTTGGGAACCCCAATGTGCACAGTTGCTACACACACACACTCTATAGGAACTCTTTTATATTTACACATATATTGTTTATTAATACATTTAGCACAGTCACAAACACTCCAGCTCCGTAAGGGAGATAGTGGTCATGAGAGTGAGGCATCATTCATACTACTCCTGTCTGAATGACAAGAACCATGCAAAAAGAAAAGGAGGACTTGTGGCACCTTAGAGACTAACCAATTTATTTGAGCATGAGCTTTCGTGAGCCACAGCTCACTTCATCAGATGCATACCGTGGAAACTGCAGCAGACTTTATATATACACACAGAGAATATGAAACAATACCTCCTCCCACCCCACTGTCCTGCTGGTAATAGCTTATCTAAAGTAATCGTCAGGTTAGGCCATTTCCAGCACAAATCCAGGTTTTCTCACCCTCCACCCCCCCCCACAAATTCACTCTCCTGCTGGTGATAGCCCATCCAAAGTGACAACTCTTTACACAATGTGCATGATAATGAAGTTAGGCCATTTCCTGCACAAATCCAGGTTCTCTCACTCCCTCACCCCCCTCCAAAAACCACCCCCATACACACACAAACTCACTCTCCTGCTGGTAATAGCTCATCCAAACTGACCACTCTCCAAGTTTAAATCCAAGTTAAACCAGAACATCTGGGGGGGGGGGTAGGAAAAAACAAGAGGAAATAGGCTACCTTGCATAATGACTTAGCCACTCCCAGTCTCTATTTAAGAAAGAACCATGCAAACATCCCAGCTTGGTCAGGGCAATTCACCTTAAGTCAGAGCTGCTTCTTGCCAAAGACCACAATGGGGAAAGAACAAGCCACAAGTGCTTTGCATATCAACCTGTAATTAAATTAATTGTTTTTCCACTTGGATGCCACATAAAGCATTGAACATAGTGGCTTGAAGAGTTTTATACAGTTCTCTCCCCAGATGAAAGAAGTCACTGGACTTGGTCCATAATATGGATTTAAGTTCAGTGTTGCAATGCATAACTTTAGGTGCCCTGCTGCCTATCAGAATCCACAGCCCTGAGTTAGGCGCCCAGGATCTGTACATAATGCGTAGGGAAAGATAGATGCCTAAGAATGTGATCCACAAAACTCAGCAAGCTGATCAGGCAGTGGCCTGAGCTATCCAGTAGGAAATGCTGAAGGATGGGTCCTAAGCTCAGCCCCTCAAGGGGACTTAAATGCCTGTCTCTACTCAGGATTCACCTTCTCCTGCAGAAGCCTAAGCCCTTTCTCTCAAAAAAGGAGGACAGTGCCCCTCCCCGTATGACCTTTAGCCTAGGGGTTAGAGCACTTATACAGAGGGAGAGATTTCCAGTAGCCCCTCTGCTCGATTTGGAGCACAGATTCAAACCCATGTCTCCCACCTCTCAGGAGCATACCCTAACCACCAGGCTATGGGCTGGTCCAGGGTTTATAAGGGTGGGGCTCTCAATTTCTCCTGTTGAAGATATCCCATTTTGTATGAATAATTAAATATTCATTGGACCAGGGAATTGCACGTGGGTTTCCCATATTCTGGGTGAGTGCTCTAACCACTTGGATAAAGGCTATAAGAGTGGCAGCACCATCACCATTACCCCCTTTGTGCAGTTCTCAATTCATTAGGCAGGCTCTGAGACCCCCTGCAGGATTGGGCCCTGCAGCCCAATACGTGGGAGAAGGCCAGGGCTTAAGTATCAGGACTCAGGTGGCTGTGCACATGCTGAGTAGTAGATTTTTAGGCACCTAAGGGACTTTTGCAGCAGAAGTGTAAGTGCCGAGGTTTTAGGTGCCTACAGGGTTAGGTGGCAGTTCAGCAGGGGTTTTAAAAATCTAAATTTTGTATTTAGGCACAAAAGGGTCAGTTAGGTGCATAAATGCCTTTGTGGATCTAGCCCATTGTGCCTGATTTCCATACTTGGCACAACACTCTTATTCAGACCAGCAAAGCAGAATTGCTTTTGTCTACCAGGAGGGGAGACCTACTCAAGCCGCATAGTGGAACGACATCTTACAACCCTGTTAGTCTTGTAAAGAAATGGACAACGTGTTACACACCATGATCTCCCAGTTCAAATAATGAGTTTGTTAATCAGGAGAGAGCTGAGTGTTTGGTTTTCATAAATAAAAGGCCTGCCATCGAAAACACTAATGCTAATTGATTTACAGCGCAAAAAAACCCAAAAAACAAAAACCCCACACTACTGCAGTATATCATTTTGTAATGTCATCTCCTGAATTTAACAATAGCATGATTTCCAAGTCACTGGTAAGTTTAGTCGTGACTTCATGAAATCCACTTTATGATTTGAAGTATAAATCATTTACAATGCCAATTTTTCCCCGCTTTAGTGATAAAATTCTACATGCTGTGATTTCTCTCTCACTGATGCTGGTAACATTTTTCACATCAACCTACATCCACTGAGAAAAATGTAAATCCAACATAACCATATTTCAGTAATTTAGATCTTCCCCTTAGTCACTGAAACCTGCTTTTCACTTGAGCACTGTTAAGGTTTTATAGAGTTAAAACTTGAAAGATTACATTTTTATTTAATTTCTAAACTTGAAGAACCCACAGGTATCTATGGAATAATGTTTCCTTAAAAATGCAGAGAGAGGGGACAGGTCAAGTGGCTAGAGAACAGCATTGCAAACTACAATCAAGGGATCTAGGTCTGGGATTGGCCTGAAATAATTTGGATTATGTTTAAAAGAATATTTTTTTTAAAAACAGAAATGAAGTTTTTACGGCATCTACATGCGCATGGAGAATCCAAATTCTTGCAATCAGAGGTCTCAGAACGCATGAGTCCTATAACTTTTTTAGGTGGTAGTGTTGTAGGAATAGGAGGATACTACAGGCCTATCTGTAGTACATCATTTGCTTTGCCTAGAATCAGCTGGAATGGTGACCAGAACACCTACAGAGAACGTTTACAATAAAATTAAGAAATATTCCTCTCTCATCACTGCTCTCAGAGCCGGATCCCTTCAAGTTGAAGACAAAAGAAGCTTTGCTGTTATCTTAAATGGGAGCAGCATTGAGCCATTAGATCCCTTCTTATTTCTGTTTACAGGTTACATACAATAAAACCGTAAGTGCAAAAATGTTTACCTAATTACCAGTTATTACTGAATATTTCATTTCAGTAAATTCTTCTTGACTAAGAGTAGACAGTCTGAAGATAACCTTACTATAGCAGAGTGGCCCAGGACAGAGATGTAAGGGAATTTAATTTCTGCCACTCATATTGCTGAAATAATGTACCGGTACTCATTTACCTTACTTCCACAATGACCCTTTTTTATCTGTAGATATCACCTCTCATAAAGAGGGATGCCATGCGTCAGTGTGGTAAATCTTGACTGGCAGACTCAGTGCAACGAGGGTTGCAGTCACTTATCTGCTCTAACTTTGGGAGGGCAGATATGTTCAGAGATACTCGGCTCCTCATAGACATAGGGCCTGATACAAAAGCCACACTGAAATCAATGGAAATAGTCCAGTACATGTCAATGGGCTCTGGTTCAGGCATGTACTCACAATGGCTCTAGCCTTATGGCCAAAGAAACCTTCTATACTTTCCTTGCTATTAGTAATAGTATAAGTGCACAAATCAGATTAGTAAAGACCCATCCATTGACAGCATAGTATATTCTCTTGTCATCAATGATGCAAAGATTTTTCAGAAGAAGTAAGTGGAGCTAAGTTTAAAACAGAAAAAAAAAATGTACATTTTTGTTCATTTGCATTTAGTGGTAGACATTTTATTCCATAGCGAATAAAAGAGAGTTCTATGTAAGTGGTGCATACGTGTTGTAATGAAACCCTTGTAGAATCTAATCCCAGCCAATGTAAGTTAACTAAATATGCACCAGAGAGACTTTCTACCATCCCATATTTTATAGATTAGCCATTACCTATAGTTGGAATGATACAGAAGCTTGCAGTTTCCTCATTTTATGTATAGCAGGAAAATTAATACAGAAAAATAAACTTGCTTTATTTCCAAATGTAACCCCGCTAAACAACTATTACACCAGACCTGACACACAGCACATTTCCTGAAAACTTCTGCACAGCCAACAGACATCAGCCTGCTCAAATCCACATACCTGGTGGGCTTCCTATGCTTGTCAATGTTTCATGCCCCAGAGTACAAGACTATCCTATTACTTACAAGCCAAATACCTATTTTCCTGCCACAGCTTGGATTATATCACTACCAATATTCCTTATCTGATGTTGCCAACAAATGCTTTCAATCTGAACAAAAATTCAGTGGTAGGATTGTAAATGTTGCACAAGAATAAAATAAAATAAAACTTAGTTGTATTAGATAGTGAACTCTCCATAGTCAAGTTAGTGTTAATGAATGCATTTTATATAAATACTGTACTTCGGGTACTGTCAATGGATTTTAATAAAATTCTTGCCCTCTTTTCAGAAGATAGAGATCTGTCCCTCACAACCTTGCTATATATAAAGTGGGCCTGATTCACCAGTTACACCAATTTTACACCATTTAACTCTTGCTTTCTCTGTAGTTACAGGTATAAAACAAGAGTAACAGTGGTGAATCAGACCTAATATATAGTTTATTATAGGCCCAGTTCTGCACCTCATTGCACCTTGTACAGTCATTTTCACTTGAGCAAAGTGAAAAGAAATGAAAAACCCAACCCAATCAGAAATAACCCACTTTGTCCTCAAGTTTCCATAATTGTTAATGACTACATCACAGGTGGTAGAAGAGGGAGGGGAAATGTCAGAATTGTTCTGACTTTTTTCAAAATTATATGGACACATTTTTCCAATTCAAGTCATTCTAAGCTATATAAGGTGCAAGGCACTGAAGAATCAAAACACATTTTATATATTACGTGTACATACTTTTAGTTACCTGGAGTAGTTCCACTGAGGTTAATGGGGGCTGCTCACATGCTTAAAAGTTAGGCATGTGCTTAGATACTTTGCTGATTCAAGGCCCTTGTTACCCAGTACAGTATAGCTGCAGTATTGAAGTCTTTTTCCTTAAAAAGAAAAAAAACAGACCCCTTTGGGATTTGAACATGATAGGAACCAAGGAGTGTTTTCCTTTTTTTGGTACTGAAATAGTGCATATTGTTTAGATGAACATCTCCACTCCCAAAAAGCCTTAGCTAAGAAACTAGCCTTAGCTAATCTATCATGCCTTGATATATTTCAGTTCATATGGGATATCAGCTGCTAGAGACAGGTTCCCAATATGGGACTATACCATATGTAATAAAAGCAACATGCTCCCTGTAAATTAAAGCATATGAACTGTGGCTTGACTGTCTGAATGATTAACTATTAATATAACTTTGTTATAGCCCAATTCCTAGCTAGTACATCTCAACAGGTGTATGTGGGGTATGAAGGGGTAAGGAATCCTCTCTACACTACAGAGCAGCTCCAGGGAGGCTCCAGCCTAGTGGCTGGAGTAGCCTCTTTATCCCTTGGTGTGGCCCCTGCTACAGGATGGATTGGAAGATCCATATCATAATTCTCTACACTTACCCATGGTCTACCCTCACCCATCACCTGTAAAGATGAGTCAGGGTTCTGTGCTGTGTAGGAGTTGCACATCCTTTGCATGGGGCCCCAAAACAGCAACTCCACCTTCTCTGCAAAGCTAAGCCTTCCACTGCTGCAGAGGAAGGGGCAGGATTTATTCCATAGTGAACCAGAATGATAATACTTACTCATCTTTGTAAAAGTACTTTGAGAGCTACTATATTGTACACAGTATGAATCAACTCCTTTTTTACATGTGGCACAGAAAGTTTAAGTGGTTTGCCCAAGATCATACAGAGAAGCAGATGCAGACCTGAACATTTAATCTAGGTCTCCCCCTTTCCAGGCCTCAGAGATGAACAGTTACAGCGAAGAACTTAGATTCTGCACAGTATGTAAAATGGTTTATAAATGTATATTGTGCCATGATAAAAACATTCATTAATACTTATCAGCTATTGATTACCATACATATTGATAGCATAATAGGTTTCTAAATAACTGATGTTTATCTAATGGAAGATGTTAAATATATCTTAAATGTACATTAAGCTTCCCAAAGATACAACTGCAGCAGACTCAAAGAAAGACTCTGAATCAGGGGATGAGAACAGGAAGAGTAGATGCTGCACTCAGCTTGAGGAAGAGATTATCAACTAGATTCTCCTTGTGCAATAATTGTGGGGATCCTCTTACATTTCTGCAACTAGCTAGGAGATTAAATATATACGTGTCAGACATCTATTTTTGCCTGGAAGTTTGCTCAATGGTCCCAAAAGGCCATGTGACGTATAGGCTCAGTACAGTACTTTGCTTCAGGAAGAGAGGGACTGGAACCCAATATTTGAGTGAGCTAATAGTCCAGTTAAGTGTTTTCTCCTAATTTCTCTCCTTTAATTTCAAGTCAAAGTCAAGCAACAGTAACAAAATATTAGATATCTATGCAGTTAACTCCTCCTTTCATTCTTTTGATCACTGAAGCTGCTGACTTCTGCAGAACTTGAAAGTTGGTATCCGTTTTTTTTTCAAAGTGTCTTTCATAAGCAGTATTGATTAATGACATTGGTGATCAGATTAAGAAATTATGTAGAAATTATCCATTGCAGTGGATGCAGTAGCAATCGATGCCTGTTAGGTGTTTCCATTTTACATGTCATCCTATTTTAAGGATCTCCCCACTATTAGTGTTGGTGAATAGGATGCACCCTAGATTTCCCTCTGAGATGATTAATATTTTTAATGGTCAGCTTGTCAATGCGGAACTGCCCAGGGTGATTTCTAGCTCAGCACACAAAACCAGCAATAATTTCCATCTGGTTTTGCTGCTAGATTGGGTATCTGAGTGGATGATCATTAGACTTTTGTTATGGTCACACCTTACCTTTTCTGATTTGAGGCCACAGATTGTCTTCTCTCTAATCAGGGCAAGGGGCCTATGTGAAACCCAACCAATTCAATCAGCTCAGCTGATGACCATTGACTGAATATTAGAGTTTCCCCTCTGCCCATTATGGTAGCCTTAAAACATTCCCTCACTTTGGACCCCTTCACAAGAGACCAAGATATACAGAAGATCTGTAACAAAAGGACTAGTTTTAAGAGCTGTGTTCTGAGTTTGACCAATTGTGGCAAAAGTAATTAATGAAAACCCTGATCATAGCTTAGCTGACCTCAAAGAGGGTTTTCTTGTTGATCAGCATCCACAAAGCCCTGAGAAGTGGAATTGTAGGGAAGAGGCAGCTTGATGAAGCCACATTGTCTTTATTTGGAGAGAGTCTCAAATATTCCTTGCTGTAAAGATTCTTCCATCAATTTAGCAGGCAAGATCAGATTTTGAATCAGTGGGACGAGGGGTTTTGGTAGAAGCATGTCAAAAGGCAACAAATAAGAGATCATCTCTTCTAGAGTTCCAGTCAGATTTGGCTAGAGAATGGAGACCAATTGTAGCAGAAGCCTTAGAGACCAGAATGACAGTTCTCTTATTTCTGTATTTAAGGTTTGTATCTTTTAAAATTTAAGAATATGGGAGACAACAAAAGCATGATGACAATGAACTCTCCTCTGATCTTTCAATATCATTTGTCTATACAGGTTTATTTGCTAATCTGAGGCTGGCACTTCAAATCATAATACTCACTATAGTGCCATAGAAGGAAAAAGATAATAGATTCACTAAATTAGAGTTTCTGATAAGTCTGTATTAGTCTTGTTCAGAGTAATATAAAAAGCATAACAAACCCTGGGGATATTTTTCTTTGAACTTTTTCTCCTCAGAAAGATAGAGGAAAGACCAAATGATAGACTGCTGTTATTTTAGTTCTCTCTCTCAGAAAATACATTGCTGGTATAAGGAAATCTTTATCTTATTTTACCTCACCTTTCTATAGAGACTTAGTTATTGATTGAATGCACTTTCCAGTTTGCTTGTTCAAACGAAACAAGCAGAAATCAGAGATTCAGGTAACCATCCAAACTTTCAGATGCTTTGCTGACAGACTGGGAATTGTCCACAAAGGGTATTACTTTACCAGTATCACTGGTAAGTATTGGTAAATATCAGTAATGGTAAGACAGTATTGCTGTCCAGAGAAGATTGATTTTTGGATTGCTGTTGGAACCCAATAAATGCCTCATGAACCTATAAATACAATTTCAAACATACTGTGATGAAGTAAATAGACATCATAATTACCATGCAAGATTAACTGTGAAACCTCATTAGAATACTATTTTGTTCCATTAAGTAAACCAAGCACAGTGGAATCACCATGAGACTTCATGGCAAATCACAAGTCTGCATGATCATTTGCATGCCGACTATTTGTTTGTGTTAAGCCATTGGAAATGGGCTAAAATTAAGTTTACATAGATGTGCCATATTATGGCTATTTCATTATGTGGACACACTGGACTGAGTCAGCTGGAATTCCTCCTGCAGCATGACTCCTCCACACCTGGGTGATTTGTATCTTAAAATCCAATAATAATCTAACCTAGAAAATTGAGGCTTAACAAATTTACATTACAATGTATTTTTAAATGTTGCTGCACTATTGGATATTTTAAGTTGCATTTCCACTAAGTATAAGGAAATGGCGGGGGGGGTGGGGGAGAACCAAACGTTACTGCCTTCTTAAGTTTAGAAATTAAGCATACAAGCAGGCAAATACAGACGTTATGGTTGAATGCTAACCTCAACTCTGTGTTTGCAACTAGGCATTTCGGTTTGGGATTAGAGCCTCAGCTAATTAGCCTGCCTCCACTGACTTCAGTGGAGCCAAGCCATAGGTCTAACCCAAGGTCTTTAATTATGCGACATTAAATTACTGTAGAACTTGTGTCTAATAAGTACTTTTAAAAGTAACTATTTTATTCAGTTTAATCAGAGTAACAAGCATGTACCTCTGTGATCTCTGCCTGGGAAAGCAGAGACTCAGCGCTGTAATAAGCCACCAAATATTGAAAGATTCTGTTGACCAACATTGCTCTTTAATCTCTACAAAGAATACAAACTGAATTAAATTACTTTCTGTAGTAATATTTGTAGAATCTTAAAAGAGCAACTATTCCCAAAAGCAATTTGGTCTCGGTTTATAATGTGTTAGATACACAACATGTTTAGAACATTCAAATATATTTATAAGCTTTTCCTATGGAGCCTCCATAATGATTCTATTCAGCATTTTTATAGACATTTGCATTTGCAGAGTTCTTACACACACTAGTTACCTACATAAGCTACCTCTCGTGGGAGCTGCTAAGTATTATTATCTCCATTTTAGAAATGGAAAAAAGTAGGCAGAGATGTTAGGCAACTTGAGCAGGCTACAAAGGGAATAGGTGTTAGAGCCAGGTTTAGAATTTAAGAATTCCCGGTGCTCAGCCTGAGTCTTAACTTTATTAGACTATGCCTGCCTGCTTCTCACTCATCAACTTACAGGATCAGCTCTGTGAACCATAACCATCTGCTTGTAAACGGATGGCATTTATATACAATTTCCTAAAAATGTTTTTCTATAAATGCCTGATACCTTTATAGTACTGCTATATTAGGAAGAATATTACAGTTTCTAAAGTTAATAAAGTGTTTGAATATTCTTATATGGAGCATCTCAGTTTAACTTCTGTATGTTTACATTATTTAATTTGATTATTCTCAAGGTCATTAATGAATTACAATCATAAATCACACAAGGCAAGGCAGTTATGACTCACTGACCCACTACAGAGTAAAGAAGTTTTATTCTGTATTATAGTTGACTTAAATTGGATGACTTAAAAACAACAGAATTGCCTCCAGGATTTAACCAACCATTTTGAGAGGAGATCCTTTCAAACCATCTTAAAAAGCTTAAATTGTGCATCAGTTAGGTTGATTTAAAACTAGGGTTGTCAAGCGATTAAAAAAATTAATTGCGATTAATCACACTGTTAAACAATAGAATACCATTTATTTAAATATTTTGGATGTTTTCTATATTTTCAAATATATTGATTTCAATTACAACACAGAATACAAAGTATACGGTGCTCACTTTATATTTATTTTTGATTACAAATATTTGCACTGTAAAAAACAAATGGAATAGTATTTTTCCATTCACCTCATACAAGTACTGTAATGCAATCTCTATCATGAGAGCTGAACTTATAAATGTAGAATTGTGTACAAAAAATAACTGCACTCAAAAACAAAACAATGTAAAAAACTTTAGAACCTACAAGTCCACTCAGTTCTACTTCAGCCAATTGCTCAGACAAACAAGTTTGGTTACAATTTGCAGGAGATAATGCTGCCCATGCCTTGTTTACAATGTCACCTGAAAGTGACAACAGGCATTCACAGGGCACTGTTGTAGCTAGCATCACAAGATATTTACGTGCCAGATGCGCTAAAGATTCATATATCCCTGCATGCTTCAACCACCATTCCAGGAGACATCCGTCCATGCTGATGATGGGGTCCTGCTCAATAATGATCCAAAGCAGAGCAGACCGATGCCTGTTCATTTTCATCATTTGAGTCAGTTGCCACCAGCAAAAGGTTGATTTTCTTTTTTGGTGGTTTTGTTCTGTTGCTCTTTTAAGACATCTTGTTGGGAACACTGGGGCATGGCCACTAGGTAACTCGAGGGGATGGAAGACCACGAGTGTCGATGAAGCCCCCTTGCACTAGGCCCCGGTGTCCTTGGCCCCCCCTCCTGCCTGGAGGCACTCGCAGCAGCTCTGCGTACTAGGCCCAAGTGTCCTTGGCCCCCCTGCCTGGAGGCACACACAGCAGTTATGCTAAGAATCTGCAACAGTATGTTGCAGAGTCAGACTGCCTGAAACTAAGCAAGGCCAAACAGGGGAGATATGGAAGAACAATGCTGAATAAAGCAGCTTTATGTATAGTTTAACAAATGATACAGAGAATCAGGGAACTAGCTGGGAACTGGATTGGCTGGCTATATGGATACTTGGGGCAGCTTGCTATTGGATAAGTATGCTGGGAAAAAGGATGTATAAAAGCCTGTGTAACTTCCTGCTCTGTTGTGCAGGATTTGAGATTTTATTCTCCCTGTACCTTTTTGCAGCTGCAAATAAACTTTTCTGCTTCTCCACCCCGTTGTGATTATTGGGTGTAGCACACCGGGTAACGAACCACTCAAGCTGTTGTTCAGCCTCTCGGCACTGGGTGCCGGCAACAGCTTTTGGCGTCCCTGGGTGGGCGACGAGGCTGCAATTTAGCCTTGCCCGGACCCCTCCTGGAGGTCGAGGATTGCGGTGAGAACCGACGCCCAGCGCGCACCGGTGAGTTCATCGGGGGCCTCGGAGGAGACGCGATTTGATCGACCCCAGAGGGCACAACGGTGCAACGCACTCATATAGTGGAGAAGCTGTTGTGGATGGCGGTGAAGAACCGGTCCCTTAGACATGGGGGAGGAGCAGCTGCAGGCCACGGTGAAGAACCGGTCCCTTGGATAAGGTAGGAACCTTTTAAAATCCGGATTATATGCTCTGTTGGAACTTGGGGACGCCCAGAGTTACCCTGTAGGTATGGGACAGGGACAGAGCTCAGAGGTTAGGGCACGGTGTATGCCCCTAGAGTGCATTCTAGCAAACTGGAAGGTATTTGGTGCGGATCCGATGACTAAGAGCCAATTAAAATGATTCTGTACAGTTGACTGGCCTCAATATCAACTAGAGGACCAGGAGTGGTGGCCACCAGGAGGGTCAATTAATTACAACACGATCCTTCAGTTACTCCTGTTCTGTCAGAGAACAAGGAAAGGGAATGAACATATGTATGCGCATTTGTTTCTGACTTTATGTACTCGACCAGATATTTTACAGCACTGTAATCTGACTCCGACTGGTTCGGTAGCAGCTAATGTTAGTCCCCAGACCCCCAACCCCCACTGTAATGGCAGAGCCGGTGTCCCCTTCGGCCCCCACACTCCCACCGTATAAGGGTAGGATGCCTCGGGTTACAGAGATTGCCCCCTCGGTGGGACTCTATCCTTTGCTTACCGAGACTGTTGTGGCTTGCCCAGGGGCAGACGGATGTCAGGCTACCACTATGCAAGTTTACACCCATGTGCCATTCAATCCAATAGACTTAGCAGCTTTTAAAACACAGGCTGGGGAATTCTCAATGAACGCAAGCAGGTTTATTTCAGTCTTTGAGGGGTGCCTCAGTAGTCACAAGCCGATTGAGACGACTGTAATATCCTCCTGAGAACCCTGTTGTCTGAGGTGGAGAGGGATCAGGTTACAGCTAAGGCAAGGGGAGCGTCAGCGTTCAAGCAAGAAAAAAAAGAAAGGAATCTATCTGTCAAGTTCCTCTCCAAATAATTGTAAGCGGCTCAGGGCATTTCTGGGTATGGCAGGCTTTTGCAGGATATGGATCCCAGAGTTTGGACTGTGGGCTAAACCCCTGTACGACTGTGTAAAAGGAGCAGATCATGACCCCTTCTATTGGACCCCAGAGGCTGATAGGGCATTTAAAATCCTGAAAAGAAAATTAATGGAAGCCCCGGCTCTGGACCTGCCGGATCTCTCTAAGCCGTTTCAGTTGTATGTATATGAACGAAGGGGGCTGGCCCTAGGAGTGCTCACACAGCTGTTAGGAGCATGGAGACGTCCCGTGGCTTATTTTTCTAAGCAATTGGATCAGGTTGCAAAGGGTTGGCCGGCATGTTTACGGGCGGTCGCAACTACAGCCCTACTGCTTGAGGAAGCCGAGAAGCTAACATTGGGAGGGGTTATGCAAATCTATACTCCCCATACGGTCCGAGCCTTATTGGATGCAAAGGGAGGGCTTTGGCTCACCCAGGCTCGGATTGCTCGGTACCAGGCTAAGCTGTTAGAGAACTCTGAAGTCATCTTACAGCCTTGCCCCTCCCTTAACCCAGCCACCCTCTTGCCAGAAACAGAGAAACAGAAACATGACTGTTTAGAGATCATAGATGTCCAGTACTCCAGCTGTCCGGATTTAAAGGATGTACCCCTCCCAAATGCAGATTATGAGTGGTACACTGATGGTAGCAGTACTGTAATAGATGGGCAAAGGAGGGCGGGTTATGCTGTTGTGACCCTCCATGACACTGTGGAAGCTGAAGGTTTGCCTGCTGGGACCTCTGCCCAGCTTGCCGAACTGATAGCCCTGACCCGTGCACTTGAACTGTCAAAAGGAAAGTGGGTCAATATTTTTACTGATTCAAAGTATGCTTTTGGTGTGCTGCATACTCATGCTGGCAGGGAAGCACTTATCCAGCTAATGGGAAAATACTTTATCACTTCCGGACTCCGACCCCTGGCTGCCCAGGTACAGGCGGACTGCTTAGTCTGCCAAAAGAATAACCCCCGACCGGGACATCCTGTGCCACCAGCTGCCCTAGAACCCACTCCGGGTCCTGGACAAGTGTGGCAAATAGACTTTACTGAGTTTCCCCGGACCCAAGGGTTCAAATAGCTCCTTGTTATAGTGGATCGGTTCAGCGGATGGCCAGAAGCCTTCCCATGCTGTAACTGCACTGCCAGAACAGTGGCCCTCAAGTTTGTTAAGGAGATCATTCCTTGCTTTGTACTCCCCCTGTGGATGGAATCTAACAATGGGACACACTTCACATCAAAAATCATTCAAAGCATCTCACATGCCTTACAGATCCCCTGGAAACTCCATACGCCCTGGAGACCACAAGCCAGTGGTGTAGTGGAGCGTACCAATCAGACCCTTAAACGGCATCTCTCAAAAGTGTGCCAAGAAGCCTCACTGCAATGGCCTGATGCTTTGCCCCTCGTCCTACTCCGTATCCGCGTTCTCCCAAAGGGTAGATTAGGGCTCAGTCCCTTTGAAATTATGTTTGGAAGGGCATGGCCTATGAATGGCACCCTGGTTCTGTCAGGGGAATGGGAGTTGGGTAATGGTTTTTTGTCACAGTATATGTGTTCCCTGTCTGCTGTTCTCTTGTCTCTTCACAGGTATACCAAGGATTCCCAGCCTCTCCCCTTGGACTCTCCCGTTCACTCCTTACAGCCCAGTGACTCTGTGCTTGTTCGCACCTGGAAAGACAAACCTCTCCAGGAGAAGTGGAAAGGACCCTATACCGTCCTGCTGATCTCCCATACAGCGGCAAAGATCGAGGGACACAAGAACTGGATCCATCACTCTCGTCTGAAGGCAGTAACCGCCCCCTCGTCAGCAGGACAGTGGACCGTCCAACCTGCTGACTCCTCATCTAGTGACGATCTCGGGCTAAAGCTACTGTTTAAAAGACACAAATAGCGGGCACCTTAATGCTAAAATGGGCCCATCCAGGTACTGGAGACCCTGGGTTGGGAAGACTCTGGTAATAATTAATTGGGTAACATTGTTATTCTCTGTATTGGTATTTCCAAACTGTGCATATCGGGAGCATAACTCCTTTGTTTTGCTTGCGCACCATGTTACTAATTTAACAAACCAGACTGATTGCTGGGTATGTGCTCCAACTCCACTATCCCCCAAAACGGGAATGCCCCTTGACATGCTGCCCTTAACCCTAGCAGAATTAGCCACCACCAAAGAGCAGGAAAGAACGGACTCACCGTTCTGGAACAAGATCTCTTTACAGCAAGCCACCTATCAGGACCCGGAGTATTCAGTTGCAGTACTCACTGAGGGAGTATTATGTTTTACCTGAAACCAATCTGATCACTATGGGCATCCTGTGGGAAAGAGCTCCTGTGTTATTACACAGTGGGCTGATGGGTATTAAATAAAGACCAACAGGGGAGGCCAACAGTGTGGGTCTAATGGTTCCTCCCCTTTTAGGGAAACACTTACAAATAATCTTACCACAAAAAAGGGGTTTGGAAATGTAACTTGCTGTCCAGTTAATATCTCCAATGTAGCAAGCCAATGGTGGGTTTGTAGTGATCCCTATGGCGAGTGTAATTTGAACAGCACAATTAGAAACGCCCCCACTTGTACCCAATCAAAAAAATAAGATGCTCCCATAGAGGCATATAAATTGTTTAAAAAAGCAGCCAAAGCAGCCTTAAATATCCCAGGAATCCCCTTAAGAAACAGTCCTTACTGGGCCCTACAAAGTCACTATTTTGTATGTGGCCGAAAGGCTTACAAGGTGCTGCCAGCCAACTGGACAGGTAGCTGTTATATAGCTCATGGAGTTCCTCATCTTTCTATAACTGCCACACTGCCCAAAGAAAAGATTAAAAATGCCCGAGACACCTCTGTTGAGTCACGAGAAAAGACCCTGCGGCAACTGACTAAGGCATTGGAGGGCAATATGAAGAATCCCCTCACAACCGAGAAGCTGGTAGGGTGCTCTGTACTGGGAATAGCGCCACTGTTTACCGGGCCAGCCCTGGCATGCATAGGCCGCTATACTGTAAGGCTGCAAATGGTACTTGAGAAAGTGGCCTTAGAGTTAGAGGACTCGGTTAGTGATTTAGGGTCAGCAGTAAAAACATTAAATAAAGAGGTACAGCAGCTCAGGACGTTTTCCCTCCAAAACAGGCTGGCTTTGGACTATCTCTTGGCATCCCAAGGAGGGGTTTGTGCCCTCGTCGGGCCCCGATGTTGTGTATATGTCAATGATAGCAGTTATGAGATCTATGAAAAGGTGGTACAGGCTGAAGCCCATGCCCGAGCCGGAGCACAGGTTGCCTATACTGCCCCAGAGAACGGTTGGTTGCAAACCTTGTTTTCAGGCTGGGGTTTGTCGTCTTGGCTTGGTGGTTTATTTAGCCTGCTATTGAAAATTCTCTTTCCTGTATTGCTTGTATTACTGGTATTATGCTCTGCAGTATCATGTGTCAGGGCCCTTTTGCAAAAGTTAATAAGTCATTCTCTTCAGGGCTATCACAAAGTGCTTATGCAAAGTCATATTGTAAAAAAATAAGTAGCCCAAGTGAGAAAACTCAGAGCCAAGGCTGTTGAGTGTTCTCAAAGGGGGGAGTTGTTGGGAACACTGGGGCATGGCCACTAGGTAACTCGAGGGGATGGAAGACCACGAGTGTCGATGAAGCCCCCTTGCACTAGGCCCCGGTGTCCTTGGCCCCCCCTCCTGCCTGGAGGCACTCGCAGCAGCTCTGCGTACTAGGCCCAAGTGTCCTTGGCCCCCCTGCCTGGAGGCACACACAGCAGTTATGCTAAGAATCTGCAACAGTATGTTGCAGAGTCAGACTGCCTGAAACTAAGCAAGGCCAAACAGGGGAGATATGGAAGAACAATGCTGAATAAAGCAGCTTTATGTATAGTTTAACAAATGATACAGAGAATCAGGGAACTAGCTGGGAACTGAATTGGCTGGCTATATGAATACTTGGGGCAGCTTGCTATTGGATAAGTATGCTGGGAAAAAGAATGTATAAAAGCCTGTGTAACTTCCTGCTCTGTTGTGCAGGATTTAAGATTTTATTCTCCCTGTACCTTTTTGCAGCTGCAAATAAACTTTTCTGCTTCTCCACCCCGTTGTGATTATTGGGTGTAGCACACCGGGTAACGAACCACTCAAGCTGTTGTTCAGCCTCTCGGCACTGGGTGCCGGCAACAATCTGAAAGCATATTCCACACCTCATCCCTCTCAAAGTTTGGAAGGCACTTCAGATTCATAAACCTTGTATTGAGTGCTGTATCTATCCCTAGAAATCTCACCTTAGTACCTTCTTGGTACCATCCGAGGCTGCTATAACATGAAATATATGGCAGAATGTGGGTAAAACAGAACAGGAGAGATACAATTCTCCACCAAGGAGTTCAATCACAAATATAATTAACACTTTTTTTTTAAACAAGCATCATCAGCATGGAAGCATGTCCTCTGGAATGGTGGCCGAAGCATGAAGGGGCATATGAACGTTCAGCATATCTGGCATGTAAATACCTTGCAACGTCGGCTACAAAACTGCCATGCGAATGCCTGTTCTCACTTTCAGGTGACATTGCAAATAAGAAGCAGTCAGCAGTTATCTCCCATAAATGTAAACAAAGTTGTTTGTCTTTGCAATTGGCTGAACAAGCAGTAGAACTGAGTGCACTTGTAGGCTCTAAAGTTTTACATTGTTTTGTTTTTGAGTGCAGTTATATAACAAAAACAAACATTTGTAAGTTATACTTTCATGATAAAAAGATTGCACTACAGTTTTTTGTAATAAAAAATATAAAGTGAGCACTGTACACTGTGTTGCAATAGAAATCAATATATCTGAAAGTGTACAAAAACATTCGAAAATATTTAATAAATTTCAATTGGTATGCCATTGTTTAACAGAGCAATCAATCATGATTAATTTTTTTAATCGCAATTAATTTTTTTTAGTTAATGGCATGAGTTAACTATGATTAATCAACAGCCCTATTTACAACATTTATGCACCCACTGGTATAATATAACAGAATACTATGCTTTAGCGCCTCATCATGTCCTAGGCAAATAAATGGTTTACCACCATTGACTGCAAGGGGAAGGGAAATACAGGCAGAACTGTGAAAAATACGGATCTGAAGGTTAGAAGCTCTGCATATGAAAGTGTATGCACTACTTCACTGCTAAATGAAACAGAGCAATTTAAGTTAAGGGTATATATATATTTCAATATTTATCCTGGATAACAATGGGAACAGAAAACCCTCATTTTGGAATAAAAATCTAGAATTGTTTGTATTGGCTCATAACATTATCATCCCTGAGTCTCTTCAATGGGAAGGAGGAAGCAGATAAGGGAATCAGGATTTTAAGTGAAGTAGGGAGAAAACTAGATTAAACTATACCTTTGCAGGACTAATTTTGTTATTGGGATCATTTTTCTGAGGCTCTCAGATACTAATGTTTTATATAAGATTAATATTAGATTAGGCAGACAGAAAATGAGACTACATACTGCTGGTCTTGATTTAGAGCTTGTCTCCCCAAATGTGTTTATATTTGATTTGAGAAAATTACTTCTGGCTTTATCTTCGACATTGCCACTGTCATTGCATGCGTTTCCAGCAATATTATCATCTTTGGCACTGCATTCTTTTCCCATTGTCACCAGGATTTGTAATTTCATAAAATGTCAGTTGGAAAGTGCTTTCCTGAAGCACTTCTCAAAAAACAAACAAAAAATGCTACTTGTTGTAAAAAGAAAATATTTTCTCTGGATCTGGAGAATCTTTCACAGTCCCCTTATTGTTACAGTAAGGAACTATACAGTGACTGTGATAAGGCTATGATTAAAGTGTTATGTAACAAAGTGAAATTACCAGCAGGCTGAGACCCAACAAATTCACTGAAGGGATCGCTTGCACGCTCTCTCAGTTTTTGCCACTAGGCCATGTTTATTCCTTTTATCCCCTTGAAAATACCAAAAAAAACATTCTTCCCCCTCAAGATAATCCCATTCAAAATATCACTGAAACCAGATACATGGATAGCATATTCCCTTGATAGTTGTTACGTAAATGCTACAATAAAATCCTTCCTTATAGTTTTATACTGATAAAATAGTGCCTTTCCTGAGGACAACATGAAGCCTAAATGGGAGTAATTAATTAATGAATGAAATTGGATTTAAAAATTATTTCAGGGGATTTGGATAGAAATGGGGCTCAGATTTTCATTGGGATTTGTGCCAGTTTATAGACAAAGTTCTGTTAATTTGAACATGTACTATATTAATGCCCAAAGACCAGAGTAAGAACAGTATAATAAAAACTGTATAATCACAATTAAGATTTATATACCCTCTGCAGGACTGTGATTATAATCTGAGTTTCATATAAAACTGGAGGTTGGGGAAGGGAAAAGACACTGGAATGTTAAACAAGTGCACTTTATTTATTCAAGTCCTAATCTAAAAAGCCATTTTATAGCCATAAGGGAGAATTCTGACAAATCAACAGTTAGTAAGATTCTGCCTCTATATTCATCCTAAATGGCTCAGGAACTGTAAAAGGGATTTCATCCTTAGAATGCGGATTTGAATCCAGCCCATAGCGGTAGTGAACAGAAATGGTTTATTAACTCATTAAATGAATTGCTGATCATATGCCTCTGACAGGCCTCTCTCTTGTGTAGCTAGAAAGGATTTCAGTAATTTCTGAATCTTTCATGAGTGATATATTAACAAAAATTTCATTTGGTTTATGACAAGATTATTATAATCTCAACTAACCATTCTAACAGGTGGGACATTTACATTGTTCAAGTGTATGCCTCTTATGTATTCTTCATTGCTCTGCTATACTTTGGATCCAATGCCCAAAAACCCATCAGAACTCTGGGGCCTAATTACTGAACTATGCATCGAAGAGACTCGGGGTATTTATTATAGGCCAGGATTTTCTCTTTCCACTATTTTGAAGGCTTTGTTATAAAAGCCGTCACAGCACAGTTTGCCTCTAAGGCTAGGGCTACATTATAAACAAAGGGAGCGATGATTCCCCAGCTCATGTGCATATATACTCCTGAGTATAAATAGCAGCGTAGTTGCAGTAGCAAAGGTAGTGCCAGTGGAGGCATGGTTGAGCCGTGTTTCCACGGCTGCTGCTAGCTTTACCACAGCTACACTGCTATTTATACTTGCTCTGACTCCATGAGAGCTACAGTGGGAATGTGGACATGAGCGGGGGAATCTCACCCCTAGTTTGTAGGGTAGACAGAGCCTAATACACTGCACCTGGGAGGAGGCATTCCCAGAGCAGGTAGAGCAGGGCTAGTGAGAGTCTGTACACTAAAAATAGTAGTGTGGACATTGCTGCAGGGAGGGGAGCTCAGGCTCGCTGCCTTAGTATGATCCCACCTCCCTCCCAGGTCCAAGCTCAAGAGGCTAGCCTGTGCTGCAAGAGCTACGCTGATATTTTAGCAGGTTAGCTTGAGCAGAGCTAGGAAAAGTCTGTCTACCTGTGCAGAGAATCCCACCTCCCAGCTGCAGTGTAGACATAAACCATATGCCATTGGTATTGGGGTATCTGAGTGGATGTGAATACCTATTATTGTCATCCATGATTTAGATATATAGGGCTCAATCCTTGGCCCCATCATAGCTCCTGACTAGCTAAAAAGCCAGCTGGCAACTCCAGTCACACCCCCTATTAGCTTCCTACTCAGCCCCTGGCATGGGGAACATGCCAGATCTGAGAAGAAGTTTGAACAGAGCACATTGCGCTCTAGCAATCTCTGGTTAGTGAAAGGTCTATTGGGAGCTGTTGCAGCTGGGGTGCAATTCAGAGCATCTGTCAGGGCTGCTATAAGCTACAGTAAAGACTGAATCAGCCCTTGTACAGCCTCCTGAGGGGCTGGGGGGGATACCAGCTACTTTGTAAAGTACCACCTTACGGATACATTTGCACACTCACTCATTGCATGTACAAAATGAGAGATTTTTTTGAAGATGTGGCCCCATATATTATATTAGGAAAAAAAATCAGATTATTGCATCCCATGGAATTTTGATAACTGCACATTGCTATGCCAATTCAGTAGTATGCTCATTACTTTAAGATTTCCCCCCCACACACACACTTTACAGTATTTCTGATTCCAGTACATTCTCATTATCTTATAAGACCATAAGATGGCCACACTGGGTCAGACCAAAGGTCCATCTAGCCCAGTATCCTGTCTTCTGACAGTGGCCAATGACAGGTGCCCCAGAGGAAATGAGCAGAACAGGTAATCATCAAGTGATCCATTCCCTGTTGCTGATTCCCGGCTTTTGGAAACTCGAGGCTAGGGACACCATCCCTGCCATCCCGACTAACAGCCATTGATGGACCTATCCTCCATGAACTTATCTAGTTCTTTTTTGAACCCTGTTATAGTCTTGATCTCACTTGCTTTTTCTATATTCTAGATGTTATTTTCTGAGAGAGAGAATATAATATATATATATATATATATACACACACACACAGAAAATAATATCTAAAATATATATAAAAATAAAAACATTGTCCTGGGCAAAATGAAAAAGGAATGCAGATCTACTTTAGGCATCTCGGTGATATTTTAGTTTCAGATGTCAACAACAGCTTTGATGTAGCAGACAGAATTTAAGCTCCTGCTGATGCTAGCAGTAAGTCATCACAGCTGTCTTCATTTAGGCTCTTAGCAACCATGCAATAGAGCCTCACAAATGTACCTCCCACAGCTAGCTTATCAAACACTTAGTCAGATGTAGCATGTACTCCTATAGATCAGCCTCCTATGGTTTGCTGCGTTTGAATTTTTTATGGAGTGGGAAGTGCAGATTTTTGTACGGAGCTGACATGTTTTGATCAGCTGTCTATTCAACAGCTCTGCAAGAGAAAGACATTTTCTGCAATTGTTTCTCATACTCATACTATTTGAGCAGCTACCTCTTATTTTTACCTCCTACGTAATGCATAATGCATGTCCTGCCAACTCCCCCATGTTTTACGGAAGGTATATACATATTCAGTATTTTATCTAGTTATCCTCCAGAGTGCTACAAATATACACATTTGAGTGTTTTCTGGAGGATACATGGGATAAATATACCCATCCTCAATATCTCATCCTGGGTATGGCCATAAAGAAATAATGTTAATTATTTCCCTGGGCCCCTCACCTGTCAGAATCCAAATGCTCCCCAGGCTCCCTCCATGACAAACATCTGAAATCACCTTTGCCAAGTGATCCTAGTCCTGCTGACTCCTTCACAAGGCAACAGCGTTCTTTATACAGTACTGCATTGAACTCTGATAACTCATGCCTATCTAAACATAAGTGATGCAGTGTTTCCTCTTTCCCTGCAACTGATACTGTGAATAGGGCCAAACATTCAGGTAGTCTTGCTTCAGCAGGGCTCTGCTTCCTCTACTCTGCAGTACAGTGAGCAGCTGAAGAAAGTAGCACTAGAGGATCAGGAGAAAAACACAAAAGGACCAATGCAAGTCTGGGGAAGTGATGTTCCTTCCCATTCTCCTGTTTCACCCTGTCAGTGTATAGCTCATTAGACCTAAGACTATGTACTAGGAACTTTTGATGTATGCTGTCAAAGAGGCAGTAGATTTTTGAATAAAGAAAATTATTTTAGAGAAAGAGACAGTGGAACGTACACGTGTGTGTGTATACATACACACATATATAGGTGATGTGTTATGATGATGGGTGCAAAACTAACACAACTTCATGTTCCCACAGTACTTAATTAGCCCTAAATCTTGTTGTTCTTATTCTAGGACCAAGATCATATTATACTTAACTGAGTATTAAAGCCATCAAAGCTGTGTTTGTTATCTCCAAAGTACTCATGATTATTACGTTATATTCTCTCAATACGTTTTATTAATAGTTTGAGATTAATTTTCATTAAATTAAGGATGTCCTTCAATCTAAAATTCATATTAAACATGGTACTTTGCCAAGGGAAAAGAATGAATGTTGGGTTTTTGAGAATCGCCTAGGTTAGTAAATATCCCTGAAGATAGTGCGGTAATAATTAATCTGGTTAATTAGATTCTTTCAAAAATCATTAATATGTTTGAAAATGAATGGCTCTGATAACAAATATTAAGCAAACTTGAATAGGAACTGCTACAGTATCATCTCATTTCTCCCAAATATTAATCGATGTGATCTCATTAAAAGTGATTTTTGCCGATAGAGTCAAATTCTGTTCCTGCATATGAAGAGGCTGGATACCTTTTGTCAAATTTTCATTTTGCCTGTTCTTTCTGTATTTTAGCTGAAGATGGCTAGAGGAAATGTTCAAAAGGAAGAAATGCAGAACATAAAAGACAAAACAAGAAATTGAGCAACATTTACAATGGATAATTCATACTAAAATGTAGAATTGTTGTAGGGTTGTATGTTTTGGGAGGGCGGGTCAAAGTGGGGGGAAATGGGTTGTTCCTGAAGATTATATATGTTTGGAAAACTCACTGTTTTTGTTTCAGTTTGTTGATCTTAAGAATTCAAAGAACAATTTAGCATGTTTTTAACTGGATTTCTAATTGTAAATACTTCTTATTTCGTTATAAATATATTGAAGTGAATGCTTACAAATATTTCAAAACAAAGATTTCAATTTTCACACACTCAAATTTTCCAAAACATTCATCTTGTGGGGGCTAATGCAGCCTGCCCAAATGCAGACATTTGTTTCAAAGTTTGAAAAATATTGTGAGCGGCTAGGATAGAAATGATACCATAGCGATGTTTTGTTACAGAGAGAGGAACAAGATTTGGGGAGCTCACACAGAGGGTCGACAGTGCTGTGAAGTATAGCTCTCCTTGTTATAGGGGCACCATATTTTTTTTAAAAAGTTTATACAAAATTTATATAATTACATTCAAACTTACACAAATAAAAAGGGTGGGGACTTGAGCTAAAAGGATCAAGTAAAGGTCTGCCTTCCAGCCCATAAGTCACATCCAGCACACAATACAGTAATTGAGATCATGGTGTAGAATGATCTCCGTGCACCTTCATAAACAGGGTTTCCACTTAATGTACAGTCATCTACAGAATGTGGAACTGGGTTCCCTAGACTCTACATATAGGCCAAGATGTGCAGCATTGCATGACCATGGCTGTAAATGAATCCAAGAAATGCGACACAAGTATGATCTGCAGGTGCATGGCAAATATTCCCCCAAACCTCCCCCACCCCCTAACTACTGCAACCCAAGTGTAACCCCAAAATGCAGGGTGCAGACCAATAGATGGGATCTGCTATGTTGGTATCAGAAGTGTATTCTACTCAGCATACCCTACAGCTGCTCATTGCACTCTTGCATGGCCCTGTTCGTACAATATCAGATTATAATCCATCAAGATGCATTGAAGGCAGATATCTGTGATATGTGGAATAGTTACTTGTACAAAAACAGTTACAGCTGTTATATGGAACTATAGTTCTCAACCTTTTTCATACTGTGGCCCCATTTTACAAGTAGAAGAAAGATTCAGGCCTCCAATCCCATTTAGCCATAAAGAAATGGAGGGTAGTTGTCACTCCCAGGATGAGAGCCTGTGAATTATATAAAAGTTGTCAGCTATTGCTAAAAGGTAACTTGCTTTTTAAAATGCGGTTGTATGCATTTTAAGAAGCACAGCTGCTATCTGGTAAATAGAAGTATATGTTAGCTTAACCTCACTTTTTGACTTACAGGAAATCAAGTTAAGGTTAAGGTGTACTCTTCCCTACTTTAAAGTGATTTACCAGTAGATTTGGAGCCTTTAGAGAACTAGAAATTTATCTGTTTCTCTCCTCACCATGTTCAGATACCATTTACTTGAAGTACTAAATACAGTAGTGGCTGGTGTCCCAAATAAGTGGTGAAGCTGCATGTGGAAACTTTTCAAAGTGAAAAGCTGTGATTCAGAGGTCAAGAGTGTCACTGGGAAGCTTTTTGTGAGAGGGATAATGAACGTTGATGGGGAAGTGAGAAGAAAAAGGAGTGCCCTCATGCTTCATCCATTCTCTCTAGCTTTCTGAATAAAAAAAACTGGGACATCTTGGGGTAAGACTCATAATGGTAAAAATGGTCTTTATTTCTGATTCTTTCACTGTTCCCTCCTAGTTGCAATCTGTCCCCTCCAATGAAATTCTCACCCCACCATCTCCCCCACAAACCTTATACGTCACCATTTCCTTCATATCCTCTTCATTCTTACCTACCACCTCAACCCAATCTCCTCCCACTTAAGAACCTCCCAAAGTCCCCTTTGCACCTTCTAACCCAACCCAACCCCAATTATTGGTGGGACTTAGTTATAATTACAGAGATGCAAGTGTCAAGATGTCAGAAGTGAGAGGTATGCCAATGGTTACCAATAGAACTGTCTGGTTGGTTGAAGTGTGGGGAAAAACCTAGTATTGATTAAAAAGAAAAGGAGTACTTGTGGCATCTTAGAGACTAACATCCTCTACAGCAAACAGGGATAGATTTAAATTTGTTAGTCTCTAAGGTGCCACAAGTACTCCTTTTCTTTTTGCAAATACAGATTAACACGGCTGCTACTCTGAAACCAGTATTGATTAAAATTTCTAATTTTGAAAACTAGACATTTGAAAAACAAAAGAAAAATTTGATTAAACATTTCACATTCCAACTCCCCCCCACCCCCTTGCTTTTCAACCAATGATTGTCTCAAAACATCCAAAATTTTGAAGTTTGATATTTTTAAAACTGCCAGAAATTACCCCCCACCCCCCATGCGATTTCCCCCCAACTTTTTTTTTTTGGACAAGCTATAAATTACAAGGCTACATCTTTATGGAAATACCTCTACCATCTCTGATTTTGTTTGCAATTTCATTTTTTTAATTTACTTTCTACAATATACAAGGAGTTTGGATTGTATTTTATAGAAGTATTTTATAAAGTTAATGCTCCTGATGACTTAACACTAGTAGTTTACTGCATTCTTCCAACTCACCCTAACTGCTAAGCACCCTAAATTCTAGCATACTTCAATGGGAGTTGAGGGCACTCAGGACGTTGCTCAGCCCTGAAGAGGAGGATCTCTCCGAAGCTTGAAAGCAGGTCCCTTCCACCAGAAGAAGTTGGTTAGTTTAACATAGTAATTCCCTACACAGATAAATGGTTACAGAAATCACTAAGTGACCCAGACACATATGGGATTATAATTTACACAACATAGCATAACGAGCATTGGAATTAGATTGTGTGTTTTATTACAGTCAGATCATTCACTGTAACATCAAAAAAGAAATCATCTGATTGAGTTTGGTTTTAAAGGAGCACTTCATTGTCAAATGTGAAGGAAAATTCTTCTTTGCATATTTTATTGAAGCAGCAAAATATTCAAGAAGTGTGATCTTCAGGTAGATTTTACTAATATTTTTACCTTCTATAGTGCGTTCAATCTGAGGATCTTTATATATAATGTTTATAAAGCACATTAAGCACCACAACATCACAGAAATTAAAGGTCATAAAAGGTCCATTCATTTTGGCTCTCTCAACTTTTGGTGGCCCAACTTCAGACATCTGGGGCCTGATTTTCTGAATGTGCCGAGCATTCTCAACTGCTAATTAATTCAATGTTGTGGTTCTTCAGCCTTTCTGAGTGACACCTAGATCTTGTCAACTGAGCACACAAAAAGTGAATGCCTCCAAAATTAATGGACACTTCTGAAAATTTGGCATGACATTCAAAATAATCAGCTATATCATAGCTGTTTTTAATGTTGTAGATTAAACAGCTGAACCAACTCTTTTCCCAGCTGAACCAACTCTTTTCCTATCTTGGCTTTTTAAAGCATCTAAAATGGTTTAGGTGAGATCATTTTTTGAAAGTGTTCACCTAAAAAGACAAAATATGGAAAAAACAGACAATGGAAAATATTTGTGAATCAAAAATATAGGGAGCCTTTATATTTTCGCACAGTGGCAACAATTCACAGAGCAAGCAACAATGTAAAAGGGTTTAATAAAGACTCAGTATGAAACTCCAGGCATCTTTTCTTGCTGATAATGTCTAGAAGGTGAAAAACCTTCCCTCACTTAAATATTTTTAGATTTTCATCTGATTGCTGACAGAATTTTCATTAAGAGTTGCCTTGGAGAATAATATAACAACCTTGCCAGGAGCAGTCATAAATAAAGCATCACAACTGCTTACACACGGATGGTGAAACCCAGCAGATATTATTGCCTTGCTAGAATTCAAGACACAGGCAATTACAATTCCTTCATTAGGCTGAAGTTACCTCAATTCATCATCACAATTATTTCCTATTTAAGATTCTGTAATAAAGAAGACGTGCAACAAAATTTTCTTCACACATTTAAGTCTGTATTTTGCATTGTATTGCCAATGCACCAGTATTTAAAAAAACAAAAACAATTAAATGTACAAATGATATTTCTTTAAAAAGCAACAATATCTAATACTTGAAAATGACTCAAGAAAATGCATATGGTAATTATCCTGTTAAATCCAGGAATAAATTGATTGCAAAGGGTGACAGTTTCATGCTCAGTTAATGTCTGTGTCTATTCTTTTTCTTGTTTTTAATTTGGGGTCAATGATTGTGTCTAATGGTGCTACGCACTTTAGGGTTTGATTGGGGGTCTTTGTGCTTCTACAGAAGGCAAAGATATACCCATTTTGCCAAATTTTGAACTTTGAAAGCCACAACACGGACCCATACTTTGTTTTTTGAAACAATGTATTCAGGAGAAATTGTGGGAAAAAACAAAAAAAGAAGAGAATGATCAAGAGAGAAAATCTAACAAAAAGTAAATACACTAGGCCTAATTCATCCTTAGTGTGAGCCCTCTTAAGTCAGTGTAATTTCAGGAGGGATAAATTTGCTCATCTCCATTTTTGCCTCTCCCGCTAAAGTGCTCCCCAATTTCCCCCCACCCCAAGAGATTCAACACCCCACTGATTTTGCCAGATATTCCTATTTAAAAAGATAAGCCATGCAATAAGGCAAGGGAAACCTTACCATGCAATTTAGGTGAGCAATCTCAAGGATCATAAAATGAATTCTGAATACTCAAAGGCTGTGAACAGTTCATGAACAGTCTATAGCCCAGATAGATTGTAATGGCTAGCTAATCATAAATGTGTTTGCAGATAATTTGTAAAAAGAAAGAGAGGTCAAATCTGGGGAAAAGGGGAGGAGTAAAGTTCACCAAGAGATATTTGGACATTTCTACTCTGGCCTCTTTATGAAACTAGCATAATCACTTTGCAAGACTCGTCAAGAGAGAGTTGGGCATAATTTTAAAATGAGTAAGTATATCAGTTTGTTTTTTCACTCAGCTTCTTTGTACTCTCTTAGGTAGTACATTCCACTTTAGCTTTTCCCATTAGGAATTCTAGATAGCAGAAGGTCAGACTTCAATTCCGCTTAACAATTTCTGGGACACTTTTTTGTTTTAAAATGAGAATATACACAGGGTATCCTCTCATTCTATTATGTATGTCCTGTGGCTCATGAATACAAGCTGGTATTCTATTGCTTAATTGTTTTGAATAGACTTGTTTTAGTGTAAAAAAGGGAGGGAAGGTACTAAGAGGTAGATGTTTAAAAAAAAAAAGTGAAAATCCAGCACATTACAAAAAGGACACTAGTTTACACTCACCCCGGTTCATATATCTGTAATAGATATACAGATGTAACAGACTGCAGTATAGAAAAGACCCAAAAATATTTCCGCCTGGCTTGTGGTCTACCATTGACACTTATGTGATGGGCAGATATATCCTTTAATAAATCAAAATACAGACAGACACACACACCAGCATAATAAAGATTTAGTTGCAGCTATGCATAAAGCAACATGAAATGGAAGACCTTTTCCAAAGGATTTACTAGGTAGTTGCACACGATCTTATCTGGCTCCTGAAATGGTTGAATTTTTTTTTTTTAAAAGAATAAAAAAAAGAGGAAAAAAAAGTCTCAATCTCTGACCTGCCTACAGAAACAATACTTGACCTAAGCAGAAACTCAGTTGCTATCCAACAGAATATGGAGTTGCTGCATTACAACAATCAAGAGAACAGAAGTGAGGGAGAATACTGTGATTCAGAAAAGAAAAAGTCTGCATGAGCGTGGGCACACTTTACTGGTTTCCCTTACATGACAAAAAGGGAAGCAAAAAATGTCACGTAATATTTAGCACATGCTTTCTATACACGTAACATGTGCCAGTGTCATGATAGGCAGTCTCCACCAAACTGCTGATACAGGTTTCACATAATATTTTCAAAATATTCAGCTTTTCCCCTCCCTGCCTTTACATTCCTCGGCAGTCCAAGAAAGAGGAAGGAAATAAATTATGTATGAGGAAACAGGAATCAGAGTTTATTTATGAGGAACAATAGCTTAATTCATAAGGACAGGTTTCAGAGTAGCAGCCGTGTTAGTCTGTATTCGCAAAAAGAAAAGGAGTACTTGTGGCACCTTAAAGACTAAAAGTACTCCTTTTCTTAATTCATAAGGCCGTTCTTACAATGCCCGGTCCCTAGACAATTCTTGCAGTTAGTAATGAGAGTAAGATCCTATCAGGATTTGGCATATAGTCAATACCATAATGCATCCTCTCTTTATCTAAGAAGTGAACCTCTTATAAGAGAGGATTTTGATGCTCAGGCACTTGCTAGCTTTTTTTTCTTTTTCCTTCCTTGCCTGACTCCCCCAGGATATCAAAGCCCAAATAAATCCCATTCTGTTTATAGCTCAAGCACTCCCCTTTGTGAGCTTTTAAACCTTATATGCAGTGGAGGCCACTTTAATATTGCACTTAGTGCTGTATGTGCCATATATTACTCTTGAAAGGAAGGTTGTTTTTCCTTGGTTTATTCAGTTTTATATGCAACCTCAAAATACGTCTGAGCACAACAGATTTACTTAATGGGTATATGTCCAAACACAAAATACCACTGTATTTTAATGTCTGATGTGAGATTTAACAATTGTATTAATTTATCAAGTATTAATTTAAATAGATGTAATTGCCTATAGAAGTTAATTCCATTTTCTGTAGGAAGCGATGCACAGCAAATATCCCTTAACAAGTTTGCTCTTGAAGCAGACATTCATGTTGAGGTTTCGCTGTACTTCCAGCAACAGTTCTCAATTTCCACAAACCAACAGGGACTTGTGTCAAGAATCAATTAGTCACACGGCCATAAAGTTCTGAATGCAGCAATGGTACTTGTTGCCTAGCAGCAGCTCAGTAAGCAGAGGCTTAACTTCTACTCTTTTAACCCTGACCTAACCAGAGTTTATAGGTTCCCACCCCCCTCTACACTACAGAATTGTGTCTCAGTCTGCAATGACAGGTAAATCACCTTGCCTTCTTTCTTAGAAGATTATTAAAAACATTCAGAGCAGACTGACAGGGGGTTGGGAGCCGGGGGGGGGGGGGGTGAAATGTTCATAAACCCCACAAGAGGCTTTTAAGGAAACTATAGCCCCAATTCTACAAGGAGAACTGTGTGGGTGCCTGTGTGTGTGGAGCCCCACTGGCTTTTGTAGGTCTGTACTGTTACATTACAGCTCACAATGAAAGATCTGGGCCTAAGTCACTAAAAGGTGACAGGTAAAGTATTGTAACCAATTTACTGTGCTGGCTGGGTCTCTGCGCGTGGCACATCACAACCAGACCCTAAAGGAAATAATCCTGAGAGGAAGGTCGGGGCGTGGTGCCTGCTTCCTGCCTGCAGAAAAGGGAAAATGTTTTGTGGAGTCAGAAGCAGTAAGAGGGAAGCTGCCTTTGTTCTCTCGTACAATAATAAATACATGTTTTGTTGTTACTGAGCTCGTGCCTGTGTCATCATTCCCAGGACTCAGCCTGCTGTGCTAACTAAGAAGGAGGCCACCCAACTATACTGTCATGGATCAGAAATTGGTTAAGAGTTTGACCTCTGTCGGATGTTCAGATTTCTTTATAGAAGTTATTTGTAGGGTTTTTTTAAGTAATTCATAGGAGAAAATGAGAGGATTCTTCAATTGTACAAATCCACTGTTAACGACGAGGTCCTTCCAGAGATGCAGTTTTTATGGGCATTAAGAGACCAGAGGGACTAGAGACACCGGCCATAAACAGCAGAGAAATTGTATGACTCTCCAACCCAGAGCCTAGAAGAATAAACCCCATGTTTCTCAAAATTTAAGATCTAGCTGAAGCTTTGTTACAAGTCAGCAGCACATAAAAACAAAAACCAACCATCCTATCAAATTTTAAGTATAGAATATGCAGAATCAGCTCAAGACAAAAATGTGCAAACATAAAATGAAAAGAGAGGTAGTTTGGTCAAATGAACTGTTGGGTGAAATTGCGAGGATGCTACATTAAACTTTTTGCTCAACTATAAAATGGACTAATTCTGAAAATTAGGGCACATAGAGGTATATCTTTTCAGAAAGGAACTTTTGAACAGCAAAATAAAATATATTTTACACATTCCCCCACATCCTACTTTAGTGGATGTTAAGGGCACAACTGTTTTAATAAACTTGCATGTCAAGCGTGTGTTCCAGTCCACTGCCAATCCCTAATAGTCATACCCCTGTGGGATAACACAGGTCACAAAAATCTAGAGCAAAGTGCATGAATGAACTTGAATTGAAAAAACAAACCCTAAATAGTCAAAGCATTAATCTAATTATCAAGTAGCACGAAAACAGTCACCCATAGATTTGCATAGTTAGGAGCTTTCCCCAGTTATTTTGAGGAGAGAAAGCTCTACCTATGCTTCAGCACATAAAACCACTCCACTACCCATATATGGTCCATTGCTTGGGCAACATCAGCTCACTGATGAATAGTCAATCAATGCTGATGCTGAGCAAGACAGAGGTAATGCAGCTGGGCAAGAGGAGAGCACTCTGGGGAGTTTGCAGCCATGATACAGTCTCCTTTGGATGGAGGCACACACCCACCATTGGTCAATTCAGTCTGTAGCTTAGAAGTGCTCCTAGATTCCTCACTGATGCTAAGCACTCACATAGCAACCTCTGAGTAATACTTTCTCATATCTCTGGTTGGGTAGAGGACTCAGTACCACTGTGGCCAGGTCACTCTTTGGTCACCTCCCATCTGGACTACAATGCAATGTATCTGGGCATGAAGCCTTTAGCTCTTAGGAAATTCCAACTAGTACAGGATGCTTGTAGGGTACTGTGAGCACATCAGACCTGTCCTCTGCTCTCTACACTTCATGCAGAATATTGAATGAAGTTCAACATCTCAGTCCTTATCTTCAAGGTGCTCAGTGGCCTGGGCCCAAGGTATGTAAAAGATTACCTAAAACTCCAGGATGACAACTGTGGTTGACAGCTTTGTTCCTCTGGCACAACAGAGCTCTCTACCATAAGCATAAAGCTGGTTTGTGTGCAGGACAGAGCTTTCTCGGACGCATTATGGATAAAGCAGAACAAACAAACAATCTAAAATACATACTGCGTTGCCCATCATCCACATGTGATCCTGGTAGGTCTGTACACAAGTCTGTCAGTTCTTTGTTCCACAGCATGTCATCCCTGAGTCAGGCTCATTCTTTATACCATTTCTTGTTCTTTGTCTGCTGAGCCCCTTGAATACTGTCTGAACCAGTATAAGCAGTTTTCCCTGAAGGGTAGGATTTTTACAGTCTTGTTCATCTGTCTAGGGTTTTGCATTGCTTACCCACTAGTGATTCCAGATTCCACAGGAAACACACAGGAAGCCAGAAACACAAAGATACACATACCACTTATTGACCCGATAGTCTGTGTGCCCACAGCAGACACATCTCGATATAATAGTCTTTGAAGTTTTCACACTTTCCAAGTTTTCACATCTCAATATATGTAGTACAAATAAATCCCAGAACAACCATCACAACCCCTCCCCCCCCTACACAGCAATCATCACCGCACACTATTCTCCCACAGAAGTCAGGAGGAGAGAACATGTACCTGACAGATGTTAGACATGTTGCTTAATACACTATAGCAAGGCACTCAGATACTACAATGAGGAGCGTGGTACTGTATAGAATAGACATGACTGGCTGGCTCTGCTCAGCAGATACCAAAAGACTGGAAGAGTGGAAGCTCTAGCCAGCGCCACGCCATCAGGACCGCTACTCTAGGTGCCAAGATTTGGGGCACCAAATCATCCCATTCAGGAGTGCCAAATCCTTGTATTTCTGCTTTTGGGTGGAGTGGGGTGGGGCACATCAAAAGCTTTTTCCACTCTGGGTGGCAACACATCTAGGACCAGCCCTATCCGGTGTTTTCAAATTGTTCTCTGACATGAGTGCTAAAATTCACTGGGAGGGATTCTTCCCTCCACCACAGGCCCTGTGCCCACTGCACTTGCTTACAGGTCCACAAGAGCCCTGCAGCCAGTTAAGGGAGATTTATCCAGTGCATACACTGCATAGGACAGCTGTAAAGATGCTTGGAAGTAGGGCAGGGTGTGAGAAAGAAATTCCTATAGTGGGGTGAGCTGCTATATAGTGTCTGAGCTGCTTTGGAGTGTGCACTAGCTCTTGTATGAATACAGAATCCCTGGGGTGGCTTTAAAAACAACCCTAGCCCCTACCTCCCCCTAGAATGTCATTTTTGGAGCTGTGCCTCCCAGAAGTGCAACACTGCATTCCAGTCAGTTTTTTCTATGCATATTACGAACACATAATAGGTCATGAGCATAATCCCTTCACACACTGCAAATCAAAACCAATGAACGTGATGTTTGCAACCAATCTTCTGAGTCAGAGCCAATAGGTGCTTACTGTCCAGAGAGATGCAACACGAACAAAATCAGAACAAACATACCTTTGTGCATACTTACATGCTGCTCCCTCTTCATGGAATATCCCAGAACTAATCTGTAAAGCAGCAACCCTGCCCTCCTTCAAATCCTCCTCAAGAGCATCTTTCGCTGTGATGTCTGTGCTAATTACCATCTGATAATGGCTAGGCAACTGCCTAGCCATTAAAGATATAAATACACAATATACTATGAATTAAACAAGATACCATGACTATATGTTCCTGTTACCCTTGTTCTCCCTCTTTCACACCCTCAGTTTGTTTTTACAGCAACTTGTGGTACCTTATTACAACACTGACAGTGAAGATTGTCTAATACTTTCCATTATCAACAACTGTAAACATGATCTTATAATTTTTCCAGACTAACAATTTGGGCTGAAGTTTTTCATGAGGGGTGGTGTGGAACATAGGTTGGAAACAGACCAACTGGATGGCAGACAGTCTGCTTAGGTGGTGCATCGGAGGTGGGCTAGATGGGGGAAGAGGAAGGGAGTCAAGAGGCAGGGGGGCCCATTGACAAGCTCCAGAGGGCTGGGGTGGGTAGGGAGCAATCCACCTGCAGGACCTACTCAAGATATGCAAGAGAAGAGATGGGCAAGGTTGCCATTCAGTGCAGAGGAGGAAGCTGTTCTGGAGAGGAAGTCAGGAACATGTAGGGAAGGAAGCTGTTGTCATTAGGATCTTTCCCTCAGTTACTGCAGAAGTTGGAAGGTGTGTAATAATGATGCCAGGGGCAGCAGGAAGAGAAATGATGGTTTTACAATTAAGGAAGTTGAATGCCAGCATGGCATTCAACTGGATTCTATTCAAAATAGAAAACGGGATTCTATTCCTGCCTTTGACAGAGTTAATGTGTAGTGCTGTGCAAGTCAATCCAACTTTACACAGATGGCCACTAATTGCATGTTTCTCATTTTCTGGATGTCTGACTGGAGTCTCTGATTTGAAGAAGTGCTGAACACTGGAAACTCCAAGCAAACTCAATGGGAGATCTACTCTAAACACATCAAATGCTATAAAATACTATATATATTTATTTTGTGACAGAGCTCCGACCTTGTGCCCATGGATCCCGTGCTTCCAGGTGGTTTATGCTAACTTCAGAGGCTCACTGCAACCCTCCACATAGCCCTTCTCTCTCTAGGGCCAGGGATATAGTCTACGGAGTCCTTTTCATCATAAGCCAGCAATGGAGGTTGGTGAGAGAGTTCCCACAGTCTCTGTTGCTCCTACAGCCTCATGCCAAAACAGTTTAGCCTCCTGTTTTGACAGGGGCCTGTTTTCCCCTCCCAGGAGGTGTTTCTGTAGTGGTGGGCTGGGGGGAACCCGGGCCCGCCCTCTACTCCGGGTTCCGGCCCAGGGACCCTAATGGTAGCAGCTGTTGACAGCCAACCTTTTCCTGCCAGAGTTGCTACATTTCCCTGGGCCACTTCCCCACAGCTCTCCTGCTTTTCCCTTACCTTAGGGCTCCCTTACCAATGATTTGAGGGTGTCTTCATTAACCAGCCCTTCAGCTACACTTCCGCTCCTCTCTGCCTGACTGGAGTGAGCCCTTTTATATTATCAGAGAGGCTTTAATTAGAGTCAAGTGGTCACATTAGCTTAATGGCCTCACCTGACTCTTTGCAGGTTAATTGTAGTCAGGTGTTCTCATTAGCCTGGAGCAGCCCCTGCTCTAGTCAGTCAGGGAACAGAAAACTGCTAAGCCAGTGGCCAGTATATCTGCCTTCTGCTATACCCAGTTGGCCTGGGTCTATCACACCCACACCCCCAAACCAGGCACTAGGTGTCTTAAATTGGACATGCAACGATAGTGGGTGGTATTGACCTTGACCTCTCAGTACCCCATTTCCTCCTCTGTAAAATGGGGATAATATTATACCTCACAGGGATATTATGAAAATAAATGCTTGTGCATTAATGCATGTGCCTAGGGTTGGGCATATGCATTTGAGAATATATTTAAACAAAAGCATAGAGATAGATAGAACAGCTACCCATTCAATGAGCATTATTTATCCTGTGCTGTGAAGGAAGCAGGGGTCTTGTAGAAAGATTAACATCATGATGTAATTAAAAAAAAAAGACTATATCAATCTACATGCACAAAGTTGACAAGATAAGATGCACAGGCAACTTGAATTCTGGCATTTTCTAAATTCAGAGTGCTTGACTTTGCAACTTTTACCTTCTTTTAAAGTAGCTTTTTGGATGTCATCATTTTAGATTGGAAACACTTCAGGGTAGGGACTATCTTTTGCTATGTATTTGAAGAGCACTCAGTACAATAGCGCTCCAATCTGATTGGGGTCTCTACTAACTGCTAATGTAATACAGGCTAAGTTATGAAAGTTAAACTAACTTGTAATTGCACAAGTGAGAGTAGTAACACTGGCTTTTTTACATTAGGAAAGGCCAGAAAATATATAACCCAACCTGTTGCAACCATAGTCTTGCACTCAACATCACTATAAAAATGATTGCATTTTAAAGCACCATAATTTAAGTTGTGTAACAAACACATACATCCATCTCTGATGTTTTTTACCCAGGGCAAAACCACAATTCACCTTATGAGAGTTGAAAAACTGACATAAGGAGGAAAGATGGTTCAGTGGTTAGGGACTTGGGTTCAAGCCCTTGCTCTTCCACAGACTTCCTGAGTGACCTTGGACAAGTCACTTAATTTCTGTGCCTCAGTTCCCCATCCGTAAAATAGGGGAAATGATTCTCCCTTCTGCAGAGAATAGCTATATTAGAGATGGGGAGGTGCTCAGATACTAAGGTAATGGAGGTCACAGATGTACCTAAAAAGCTTTAATAAAAAGTTATTTCTTTTTAAAGGAGGTTACAGTTCTGAATATAGTGATCTGGTAGCTAAGGCACGTGATTGGGGGATTTGGATTCTGTTCCCTGCCATAAACTCAATGAGGCAAGTCACTTAGCTTTTCTGTTCCTCAGTTTCCCCATCCAAAAATATTGGCATAACCGTGCTTGTTATAGGAGTGTTGTGAGGCTTACTTTATCAGTATATTACAACAGAGCTGGAGATCATTTGGATGGAAGGTGCTATAGGTGCTACAAGATACCATTATAGTTCTCCTGCCACACCTTCGACCTACGGTGTTGACCATAATATTTACTGAACAAGCCACTAAGAATCTCTTTCACCCAGCAGTATATTCTGTGGCATTTATACAATGCCTTGGATTTGTTTTGTCCAATTTTACTCACATAATTTCTGTCTGAGGTATTGCCTATTTCAAAGACATTTTGAAAACATTAGCCTTAAGCAACAGTTGAATGAGAAATACCTTTTGAAATTAAAATAAGACTATTCCTGGCTATGTTCTTTGCGAGACTAGAAACCCAGCTTCCTGGTGCTTTTGCTGAACAGTTTTCATGATAATAGTGAAATCCTTGTTTTCAAACTCTAATAGAAGAATGCATTATATTTGTTTTTAATGCTATACAAGCTGGGTCTCAGGATCAGCTTATCAATGCATTAAAAGCTACACTGTGTGTCTAAAAATGTAGATATTTTATTTTTCTTTCTTCAATATGATGCAAGATTTTTCCAGCTATTAGAGGACTTTTTTTTTTAAGTGTAAAAAAATGCTGAAAATCTAATTTGCAAAAAATATAAAAGCAGGGAACTTGCAAAGAGGAGACTTTGAACATTCCATTTCATCTCTTTGTAGAACTTTTGTTCTCCTTTCTTCCCGGTTTACACTAGTTTTATATTAAAGGCATTCAGTTTTGCTTCAACAGGACATTTGAGTCAAAAAGTGTGAATTAATGATGAATCAAACATGGTGGGTTCGAGTCCAACTGGTGTTAATTTCAGCTAACTTTGAGAGGGCTTCTGCTTACTAATGAAGCCCAATGTTGGCACTAAGGTGATAAGCTAGCCAGAAATGTCATTCATTTCAAAACTTCTGGGTTCCTAGTAGGCCCTTCCTGCACATTAGTGCTAATTGAGGATTTTGTTGTTAGCTGTGAGAAGGCATTGGAGGAAAAAAAGAGAGGGTTAGCGTGCAGTGGGATGCAAATGATGTTAGCAATGAAAAGGAGCAATTTTATGCTAGCCTGCACAGACAAAGTTTCCCCAACCCCCTTTTCTTTTTAAAGGGAAGAGATTTACATTTTAAGTGAAGCCTGGATGTTAGCAACAGGGTTTCGCTATTCATTTCCACTAACGGACCTACCGATACTCTTATCTTCTGGCTAAGAACAAGAACAGGAATATTTTACATTTATATGCCACCTTTCAACCTAAAGGGCTTCAGAAGCTATACACGTATTTTCCCTAGAGACAACATGGAGGTTCTTTCTCGGTTTTCACTTAGGCAAAAATCACAGTGAAATCAATTACATTATTTTAGTGTACTCCAGTTTCCTGGCCTCTCTACAGAGTACAGAGGACACATCTTTGCCATAAGAAGCTTGCATTCTCGCCTTTACCCATGACATAACAATAAAGGGAGGAAAACATGCAGGAAAACAGGACATGCTTTATTCAGATTTAAGCCGGTGTACTTATTGATGTTCCATGTATTAGGTGAACTTCTTGCTGGTGGCATAGCAGTTCTGAGATTTTAGTCAGAAGCGATCATCAGATCATTTAATCTGACCTCCAGTGTATCACATGCACACTAAACCCAACAACCAAAATTAAACCGAGTATCATGGGCGGCTGGTAACCCAGCAGTTGGGAGGCTAGCCCCCAGCCCCTCCCCTTGTGCTGAAAGCCCCACCCCTATCTGCTCCCTCCTTTTCCCCCTCTCCCACAGGAACCCAGAGCACCCCCACCACGGCCTCAAGCACTCCCAGCCAACAGTGCTCCTGGCCAGCCCCCGTGCGCCAGGCAGCACGGCCCTAGCACGAGCCACCCTGACTCCCTGTGGGAGGCAGGCCAGCCAGCCCAGGCCAGCCAAGGAAGAGCACTCTGGGAACTGCAGGAGGGGGCCTGACCTGGGGGTGGAGCATGGGCAAGGCCATGCTAGGCTATTAGGGTAGTGTATGCCTTCCCTTGCCTACGATACCCGCCGCCCATGCCAAGTATTATAGCCCAGAGAAGGCTACACTTAGGTGCCACAGGTAGAGAATGAAGGATACCAATGCCCGGGGCCCTTGGAATGACAGGGAAATGGTTAAGTGAAATATATCCAGATAACCCTGGCAAGTCACCTGCACATTGCAGAGGAAGGCAAATCTCCCCTCCTTAGGTAACTCCCAATCTGACCTGGGGGGAAATTCCTTCCCAAACCCACATACGTTGATTCATTAGACCCTGAGCATATGTGCAAGAACCAACCAAGTGCCAATTCAGAGCACTGGCCCATCCAGTGACCCATCTCCAGCCATGGCCATCTTTGATGCTTCAGAGGAAGGAGATGGGCACAACGCGCACGTTCATGCACAACACAGAAGGAAATTTCATCCTGATCCTTGCAAGTGGCTGGCTCAAACCCTGAAGCATGCGCTTTTAGGAACACAAGATAAACCGGAAGTGAGCCCAAAGACTGCTGAGCCCTGCCCCCTACCATCACCAAGCAACCCCATCATACAATCACATTCAAATTTGTTCACCTCTCTCTTAAAACTAATAAAGCTGTTTCCCCCACAACTCCTATTGGGAGGCTGCTCCACAACTCCATTCCTCTGACGGTTAGAAACCTTCTCCTCATTTCCAGCCTGAACTTGTTCATGGCCAGTTTATACCCATTTGTTGCTGTGCCACCATGCAGCTTAAATAGATCTTCACCCTCCCTGATATTTATTCCCCTGATGTATTTAGAGAACAATCATAACCCCTCAGCCTTCTTTTTGCTAAATTAAACAAGTCAAGCTCTTCTAGTCTCTTTATATAAAAGATTCCCCTGATCATTCCAGTAGCTCTTCTCTGCACCTGTTCCAGTTTGAACTCATCTTTTTCAAAACATGGGTGACCAGAACCGTACACAATATTCCAAATGAGGTGTGACCAATACCTTGTATTAAGGCCATTGTACATCTCCTGAAAATACCTCGCCTGATACATCCTAGGATCGCATTTGCCTTTTTCCACAGCCACATCACATTGGTGGCTAATTGTCATCCTATGATCAAGAGCAGGAGAGAACATGTTGGTTTGCTCAGAAAGAACCTCCAAGACTCAAATTAAGTTCACTGCCAATTAATATAGTTTACTTAATATTTTTCCTTATAGGCTTTCTAATGCACAGTCTTCAACTCTCTTCTTAAATCCTTTAACCAAGGCCTCAGATCTTGGTAGAAGCATCCTCTGTGAGACAAATTGTTATAAGTGGTATTGTACTTTAAAATACCATAAAATATTTAAATGTAAGCTGCAGTTTTCATTAAAGCAGACGGTATATTTTTAGATGTTTTGAGTTTGTTTTTTTATCCAACTAGTGACATGGATGCAGTTGTGCTTTTCTTATAGTTCAAAGCAAACTATAAGGGCTGCTAATAGGGCTGGAAATTCACAGAAAGTGTACACAACAAATGGATTTGCTTTGCATCAGAGAGCAAGCTTTGAATAAGTTAATTGCCTTCTGAGCCAGTTGGAAACATGTTTAGTGGATTAGATGGTTCATAGGTGGTTAGCAAGGTATTCATTGGTATATTACGGAATCTTACAGTAATAATGTTTACAATTTATGTAGCACTGACATTTTCAAAATGCTTCCTTTTATTAGCTATTCATTGTAATACTCCTCTGCAGTGGATATGGGGTAACTATTATTATTCCCATTTTATCTGTGGAGAAAGAGAGAGAGAGAGATGGGCACATGGCTTGTCCCATGGTAGAACTAGGATTAAACTGCAGGATTTCCTGACTCCGAGACATGTCTGCTTACATAAAGCAGACAAAAATCCTGAGATCTCTCCCACTAGCTAACCCACTACCAGATTTCTTTGTACCGTCTACACTGGCAATTTACAGCGCTACAACTTTCTCGCTCAGGGGTGTGAAAAAAACAGTTTCAGTTTCAGCGCTGTAAAGCGCCAGTGTAGACAGTTGTTTGATTGCCAGTGTAGACTAGCCCTAAATCAACTCCTGTGTCAGTCACTGCCTGATCTGAAGCCAGTCCAATAAGCCTTTGTGTTATCAAGATGTGACCGTTTATACCACCTTGAGAACTTTACTTATACAGCGCACTGCTTTCCCCTGCCCTTTGTCTTAAGCTGTACACTCATCCAGATATAGACCTTTATGTTTGTACAGTACTTAACTCATTATGGGCACTTCCAGGAACAAATAACTATATTAAGACCTGACCTGTCATTCCCTGCTCAGGCATAACTACCAGAGAGTTTGGTTTGAACAAAGAGTGCAGGCTCGGGTCCTAAATTTATGTTCATGAACAGTTATTGTTAAACTGTTAACTAACTGCTTATGTCTTACGTATAACAACAGAGATCTGAGAGATAGCACCAATGAGCAATTATGGCTTGTGATGAACTGATGTTGAGCTTCAGAGTGAACACTGTGGTTACATAGAATGATGGGGCTAAAGAACTATTTGCTATCTCTAAGGGAAGATAGTGAAGAACTAAAAACTTCAGAGTAAGGTAAATTAATTAAAAATGAATAGTCTCTATCGGGAGATTTTGAAAGACTGTTTCCCCCTTCCCACTTTTTTCCTATTAAAAAGGAATAGAGAGGAGAGGGATCGGGCAAGTTGTTACAGTGATGTTTCCAATTTATGTTGGCAGATTCGGGTCACTTAGTTTGTACTGTTATGGCTTTGGTCATCAGCTGATTGGCTGTATAAACTAGCTATAGTACATGAAGGAGTAGAAAAATGAAATTTACTGTGCAGCATATTGAGACAATGACATATCTTTCTGCCATCTGTGAAATAATTTGTTCAAATGGTAAAAAAAACTTTGGTAATTTAATTAATTAGCATGACAAGCTGCTGTTTCATACATTATATTCAGTCATGGTTGGAACTGGATTTAATGAGGGCCATTCCCCCAAACCTGGAGTTATAATCAGTACCTTATAGCATAGACTGATATTAAGGAAATCCAGGGGATTACAGTCAGTCTTGTGGCTATTCAGAATGGACTGTATTTCCCAATACCATTAAATTCTTTGGGGTAAATCATTTCCTAGGTGGATAAAACTGGTATAGGAAGACAGTAAGTTCTCAGATTCATCAGAAACTCAGAGTTGCCATTTAATTGTTTCCTTAGTGGAGAATTCTTTGCCTGGCACACCCAGGATGACCTCTGATTTAGACTCTCAAAACCCAAACATCTCCCTTGAGTTCTATCTTAGATTGTAAGTGCTTTGGAGAAGCAATGGTGTTTTCATATATATGTTTGGAAAGCACCTAGCAGAAATAGTCTGATAATTTAGAAGGAATTACTTAAACCAAGACCAGATGAACAGGGACCACACTGAACATCCCACGCACCAGCACCTTGGTGGCATGCTTTATATAGGAGCCACACTACCATGGAGCACCCCAGTAGCTCTGACTCCTCTCCCGCTTCAGGTTCCACAATGCCTAAGCTAACAATATGTGAGTGAATGTTGATTATACAAATCAACTTTTGGGTTGGTGGAGGGGGAAATTATGTTGTGGAGGTTGGCTGCCCAGATAGACAACCTCCCCATCCATGGATCTCAAATCCAGTAGGGGGCTTCTGTGGTTTGGGAAGGAGGAGAACTATTCTGAGTGCTCAGCTTTGGTTTTGTGTCACTTTTAAAAAAAATTTATTAAGTGTTTTTACATTTAAATAATCAAATAAGGCATTGTGTCAATCTTTGGAAAGCCTCTTTTTGTCTTTTAGTTACTTAATCATTACCAGATAACTAATTTTCCAACTAATATCCATACTTCTATATTCAAATGGCTTCTTACATTAATAGTTATAAACATCAAATGACCTTGCTATACTGATGCATGCATTTCACTATTTATAATAACTTCCTGATGTTATGAGACTTGCATTTAGATACAAAATATTTGCAAATATTCATCTCAAACGAATATGACATCTTAAGCATTTAAGGAAACATGAGATTAGATTTAACCAGCACATTGCCCAACTGTACAAGTTTTCTTTAAAGTTAAATGGATGAACACTCATGTGTTTATAAAATTAACCAAATTTCAGCAGGGAAATTTATAGAATTCCTTAGGTGGTTTTAAACAACGGTTTTTCTATCTATAATTAGGCATGGAAGATCAGCGAGCCTAACCCTGATACAAATTGACTTTTTAATAATTTGTTCCAACATCTTTTCAGGTAAGCACCTAGAGGATAATAGGGTTATGAGAAATAGCCAGAATGGATTTGTCAAGAACAAGTCATTCCAAAGCAACCTAATTTCCTTCTTTGACAGGGCTAGTGGCCTAGTGGATGGAGGGGAAGCTGTAGATGTGATATATCTTGATTTTACTAAGGCTTTTGACACAGCCTGACAGGACATTCTCATAAGCAAACTAGGAAAATGTAGTCTAGATTAATTTATTATAAGATAGGTGCACAACTGGTTGGAAAAAAATCAGTAGTTATCAATGGTTTTCTGGGGGTGGGGAAGGTATCTAGGGGCATCGGCAGGGATCTGTCATTATTTAATATTTTCATTAACGACTTGGATAAGAGTACAGTGGAGAGTATGCTGATAATGTTTGTGGAGGACACCATGCTGGGATGGGTTTGCTAGCATTTTAGAGAACAGGATTAGAATTCAAAATGACCTTGACAAATTGGAGAATTGATCCGAAATAAATAAGATGAAATTCAAAGACGACAAGTGCAAAGTACTGGCAAGAAAACAAAACCAAGCTAAGCAAAAATAACCCAAAAAAACAAAACAAAAAATTAACATGCCCCACACACAAATGCACATCTATAACCACCCAGACAACGAATCCACCTTCACTTATGTTTGGGAGGAGGTTGATCAGTTGTGCCGCTCCCACAGTTGGGCTGCATTTATCTTGTTTCTATCTTTCACAGCCCCATTCCAACAACTGGCTAGCCTCATTCTCGGACCATCACTTAGTGGTGGTGACAGCCTCTGTCAGCATGGAGGGACCAGGGTGGGTCTATTGACATTTTAATAGCAGCTTGCTGGAGGACGTGGACTTCATGGCATCCTTCCAGGAGTTCTGGCTGGCCTGGTGAGGGCAGAGGTGTGCCTTTTCATCATAGAAGAAGTGGAATGTGGGCTGTCCGCTTCAGGCCCAGGTTGTGGGTTTTCTCCAGGTGCTATACTCCTCCGCACACAGTGTTTAGTTAAGCTCAAATGAACCCTGACCAAACCTGTCAGCTTTGGTCGAGGGGTGCGTCAAGGCTGTCTGCTGTCAGGCCAGCTGTACATCGAGCCCTTCCTCCGGCTCCCCAAAGGCAGTTGACAGGGTTGGTGCTCCATAATCCAGAGTTGTGGGTGGTCATGTCAGCATATGCTGATGACTTACTCCTTGTGGTCCAGGACCTGGGTGACCAGATGCAGGTAAAGATCTACCAAGCTATTCACTTGGCAGCCTCCTCTGCCCAGCTCAGCTGGATCAAGAGCTCTGGCCTGATGGCTGGGGAAGGGTGGCAGGTGAACTCCCTCCCACCCACACTTCAGGCCATCCAGTGGAGCATGGGGTCACTACACTATCTGGACATTTACCTTTCCACAACCCATCCTTCCTCACCGGAGGACTGGCAACATTTAGAGGGCCAAGAGGCAGAGCGCCTGTGGAGGTGGCCAGAACTGCTGCGGTGCCTTTCCCTGCAGGAGAGGGCACTGGTGCTCAACCAGCTGGTCCTGTCCATGCTCTGGCACTGGCTCAACACCCTGAGCCTGGCCCTGGGTATCCTGGCCCTGCTCCAGAAGTTAGCTTTGGGGTTCTTTTGGCCAGGACTGCACTGGATCTTTGTGGGGGTTCTGAGTCTTCCCCTGGAGAAGGGAGGACAGGGCCTGCTCTGCCTCCACAGTCAGGTCCATGTCTTCCACCTCCAGGCCCTGCAGAGACTCCTTTATGGTGCAGGTCCAGTGTGGAGCATGTTGGTGCATGCCTTCCTCTGCCACTTCCGATGCAGCCAGCAGCCCTTATCTTCATCTGAGGGGTCTTCCTTGAGACCGCTCTGAGCTTCCAGTCTTCTACCAGGACCTCCTCTGGACCTGGAAGCTGGTTTTGGTGATCAGGTTTGTAGCAGTCTCAGAGGGGGTAGATCTCCTCGCAGAGCCCATGCTACACAACCCTCAGTTTGGTGTGCAGGTGGTGGAGTCCTCCTCACTGCACCAGAGGTTGGTTCTGGCAGGAATCATCAGCATCTGAAACCTCCTGGACTATGACCAGGTGGATTAGGTGGATCCCCTTGTGCTTGCTTAGTGCACGGGCTTTCCACTCCTTATACCCCTGGCATGTACTCCAGGAGGCGAGGACAGCCTTATTGCCCATGTCTCAGGGCTATATTGAACAGGTCCTGCAAGATGGTGCTCCCCAGCTGCCCCTGGCATTTTTCAAAGGGTCCCTTCATCATGAGCGCCCCTCGCCCACTATCTTCACATCCTGAGCCAGCTGCATGATTTGCAGCCAGTTCATTTCCAAACCGCAGCCAAGGGCACATCTGGACATGCTCGTGCTCCATACAGTCCATTTCCTCACCCTCGTGTCCTGCCCTGATACAAAGTGGTGGGACTTCCTGCCATCTGTTGAGGGTGAGGAAACCTGGTGGACCAGTCTGCGTTCCACCTTGGTTCCATGGCCCACGAGGGATATCAGCTGGTGGCTCCTTCATGGAGCCATGAACACAGGTGTGTACTTCCTTCCCTGACACCTGCCCCTTTTGTGGCATCAGGGAGACCCCAGCGTACACTCCAGACAGACGTGTAAGGTTGCAGCCCCTTTTCCAGCTCCTCCAGGACCTTCCCCTTAGGTTCTGGCTGCACTTTACCCCCACACCTCCTGATCTATGCATACCCTGTCTGTGGCACCACAAAGTTGAGACACCTCCCCATCAACCTCCTCCTGGCACTGACCCTCTATAAAACCTGGAGGAGGATGCTGGACAGAGGTGCTCTGTAACTGTGGGACCTATTTCTGCTCCTCCCTTCAATCATGCAGCCAGGCAGAGTGCCTCTGGGCTACATCCGTTGGCTCCCTAGACACTTTTGAGGAGCAGTGCATGCTGTCTGGGGTTCTCTGCTCAGTGACCCCCTTTGGTTCCCTGCTTATGGCCCCATGACCTCATGCTACCTAGGTTTCTGCCCCTGGGCACGCACACTGGTGCCTCAGGCCTGGATGCCTGCTTATGTAATGCTTAAGCCTCAGCACAGTCCTCAAAGCAGGTGAACATAGATGTCCATTCACTAACCTCTGGGACTTGATACAGTAGGAGCACTTAGATACCTAACTACATAAAATAGTTGGGGGTGAGGAGAAGAGCTAGAGGCTTCTCTTACAACCTTTATCCCAGCGGTTAGACCGCTCACATGGGATGTGGGGAACCTCAGTTCAATTCCTGCCTCCACTTGGTGTGGGGAGAGGATTTGAACAGGGATCTGCCACCTCCCAAGAGAGGTGCCCTAACCACTGCACTGTAGTGGTCAGAGCTCTTGATCTCTCTTTCTGAAGCTGTTCCACTTTGTATTAACTAGTTAAGGGTAATTGGACCAGATGAGTACCCTAACCACTGGACTAAATGTTGTAAGGGAGGCTACCTCTCCCCACTTATGTTCAGTGTGGAGTTAATGATGGCAGCACACACCTCTTACAAGAAAAGGCCTAAGCCATGACCCCTGTGGATGACAAGCAGGGATCAGCAACTCCCTGCAACCTGGAGTTAGGCCCCTAACTTCCTGTAAAGGGCTGGGGAGTGGCTTAGGAAACACCCTTCTCATCAGCATTGGCTAAATTAGACTGTTGCATGCCTAATGTGCTTGCTTTTGTAGACCCTTTTCCCAGGAAGCACCTGTGGTCAACTCTGCCCCAGTTTTGAACAGGGCAGGGCAACTGTGCTGTCAATCTCTGTAAACGAGGGTTTTTTTAATGACCCATGATGCAGCTGCAGTCAATTTCAGACTATGTCACAGATCCTTCACAAGTACCCACTGACTTATTTTGACAGCAGGCTCCCCTGACTCATGACAATGCCATCAAATGGCTAGGCACGTTGTGTATACATTGCAGTATCAGGCACCTAGTACTCTCCAAGCATTGAATGGGGAGCTTAGGTGCCTAGTCCAGGCTTTGCGAAGTCCAATGATTTTCTTTCAAGATGCCTAGAAGTGAGGCATTGAATTGCTAAATGATACAATGCCTGAGTTCCTTTATGTATCCAAGCCATAGACTCAGTTTGAGCACCATTTGAGTTCACCCATCCCTGTTATTGAAAAACTGATAGCTGCTTGATTTGAATGCTATCTTGTTGCATATCTGTCCACAGACAGAGGGAAGATGTGTCTCCTTGTCAATTCGCTTCTACTAAAAGCTACCTAATTCACTGTGCAAAGACAAAGGGAATTTTCTGTCACAAGATGGCTCTCAAAAGGAACAAGATGTTTAGGAAAAACAGCCAAGGTAGCTTGACATAAATATAAAGGGAAGGGTAAACCCCTTTAAATCCCTCCTGGCCAGAGGAAAAACCCTTTCACCTGTAAAGGGTTAAGAAGCTAAGACAACCTCGCTGGCACATGACCAATGAGGAGACATGATACTTTCAAAGCTGGGGGGGGGGACAAAGGGTTCTCTCTCTCTCTGTTTTTGCCGGGACCAGAGCAGGAATGCAGGTCAGTACTCCTGTAAAATCAGTAAGCAATCTAGTTAGATATGCGTTAGATTCTGTTTTGTTTAAATGGCTGATAAAATAAGTTGTGCTGAATGGGATGTATATTCCTGGTTTTGTTTCTTTTTGTAACTTAAGGTTTTGCCTAGAGGGATTCTCTATGTTTTAAATCTGATTACCCTGTAAGGTATTTACCATCCTGATTTTACAGAGGTGATTCTTTTACTTCAATTAAAATTCTTCTTTTAAGAACCTGATTGCTTTTTCATTGTTCTTAAGATCCAAGGGTTTGGGTCTGTGTTCACTTATGCAAATTGGTGAGGATTTTTATCAAGCCTTCCCTAGGAAAGGGGGTGTAGTGTTTGAGAGGATTTTGTTGGGGGGAAAGACGTTTCCAAGCAGGCTCTTTCCCTGTTGTATATTTGTTAGATGCTTGGTGGTGGCAGCAATAAAGTCCGGGGCAAAAGGTAAAATTGGGGAATTTTTAACCTAAGCTGGTAAAAAATAAGCTTAGGGGTTTTTCATGCAGGTCCCCACATCTGTACCCTAGAATTCAGAGTGGGGAAGGAACCTTGACATAGCTAAAATCTTTGAAGAGATGTTGGGAGGTTCTATGTATGCTTAGAACAAAGCCAACAGTTGATTTAAAAAAAAAATCAGTTTGATGTCAAGATACTTTAAAAGAAAAGATATGTAGCACTTATATTTTCTTTCCTTACTTAAGCCCTCGAATTTGGTTTAGATGACTCTATTCAGGGTGGAGCTTTTTCCTTATTGAAGGCATTAAAAGAAAATAATACAAAAAACCACCACCAAGACTGAAAACAGAACATGCACTGCGATTAACTATAACCAGACTTGCTTTACCTCCTGTATGGTGTTGTGCAAGGCATTTCACTAGGTTTAATAGCTCCTAAGCTATTAATTTCTTAGGAGAAGGGGAAGGACACATTACCTTTACCCAAAGCCAACCATTTGCAGGCACTTTAGTGATAGCATATCTTTAAGGAAAAGATGTGCAGTGGTTTTAATATTGACTAATTGAAAAACTCATTGGTGATAAGTAACAAGCCTAACATTTATGCTTTTGACTTCAGTGGACATGGTCATATGACAAATCTAAATTACATTTTAATTATATCACACCACCTTTGCACATCAGTTTATTCTTAACAGAAGAGTTGATTGATCATCATTTCTAAAAGATAAGATAACTGGTATTTTTCAACTTGGGAAAACTGCCAGCTTACTACTCATTCATATTCAAGCTTAGCCTGTATTCATGGTTTAATTCCGAAAGATTAATTATTTCATTCTTTTCTCTTCACATCAGTTTTTTGCCAATGTACCCTTTCAGTCACATCTCCTTCCCCTATGATGCCATATGGTGGTCTATTTCCACAGGATTATTTGTAAAATTGTTTTTGATGATTTGACTGACAAGTCTTTTTTTTTAGGTTTTGCAGCTCTTCAACTGTCTACTAGATCGCTCTTGAAATAAACACTTAAGAAATAGTTCTCTCTTAGAACACAGGCAATTTTCAGATCCCACAAATTAATGTTTAGCATTAGGATGTGTTTCCCCCCATATAACTCTGGTGGTTCCAAAAGGCTAATTTGGCATGGCTACTGTAAAATGACATGTATTACACTTTCCCTGAACTTGTGCTGAGTGTCTACAGTTCTCCCTCCCATTGACTTCATCTCACTTATCCTGTGACAGATCATACACCTGTATTCACACCCTAGACACTACTATAATAATCTTTGTGCAGAGTATGCCTTGTAATATTTGAAAAGGCAATTTGTTGGTAAGTATTCTCCCGGTACAATGTGTGCCCCAACATAGTTGTAAAGTTACAAGATCTCCCTGTCTGGTGTTATAAAAACCCACCACCACCTACAGCCCTGCCCAAACAGAATTTAGCAAAAACAATAGAATGGTGTGCTCTACTGCTTAAATGCAAATTAAGCTAACAGAGTCAACATGCAGGAAGGAAAGAAAGGAAGTTCATACAGGTGAAAAAACCAGCAGGGAACATCCTTCCACATAGATTGTCTACTAGTCTCCAGCTGGAAATGTTTTTCCAAGAGAGGAACTGAAGCAATAATAAAAAAAAAAAGTAGGGATAAACACCTCAAAGCACCCCTCTCTTCTCCCCTTTGTATTTACTGCCCCTGAAGCAGTTGAAGAATTTGTTGGACTCTGAGGTGGGTCCTTACCTGACATACAGGGTTTGGTCAGTAAGACTGCTGAAGGCAAGTGGTGAGAAACTCTGCTTGAATATGATATAGTTTGTTGATTAGCAAATGTCTTATCTTTATTTTTCTTATAAAGATTTGGAGTGAGTATAAGTAATGAAGCATAAAAGTCAAAGAGAACTTTAGTTTAAGTTTATTTTATTGTCTTGTCTAATCCAAGGAGTTTAAATTGAAGTGTCTGGGAAACTCTACTTGGGGGTCACAAGTTGTGTGTATATTATTCTCAAAGGAATAAAAGTCTTGTATTGTCCAGGGAAGAGCTGGATAGAACAGGACATACATTTCTGGTAGGAAAAAAATCTAAGACTGGGTGTGCATTGGGGGCATGGGGTTGTCACCCTGCAGTCTAACCAAATGTGGCTGGCAGGCTGCAGTTACACAGACACTCCAGTTGTGACTTGCATGCTGGAAGGCTGTTTGTGAGTAGCCCAGGTGAGAGTTACTTCAACAAGGAATTGTAAGGTACTCAAGGTTGCAGGGTAGGGGTGACAGCTGCTCCTGCAGCATAGAAAAATTAAAGGAATTAAAATTTATTGTTAATGATTTGTCATCTCACATTCTGTTTTCAGATGGACAGTACAAAACTGGTTCAGATCATGCTGGGTTTGATTTTTTGGGAACAGGGACAAGTTGTGAATTTATGCACTGAAGTTAAATTAAAAATTGAAATCACCTCTGTAAAATCTGAATTGAATGCCAAAATACTGTTAAGATTATGGGTGTACTTGGAAATAACATGCTTGGAGCTTTCCAAACAGAAAAGAAAACAGCTCCATCCTCAAGGAGCTGACAATCTAATAGCAGACAAAGACGGTCAATTTTAGCCTTTTTTCTTAAAAGCTTCCCATAATTGCTACCAAAAGTGAAGCTCCAATGGAGGACAAGGTATCAGTGGTGGCCAACACTAGCAATCTGTTCCCATAGTTACTTCTACTACTGGAGTCTACTGGTGGTAGCAATAGTGTAAATTTTAAAGAGGCCAGTGTGAATAGGTCAAACAACATGGAGTGTGTGTGTTGAGAAAACTTGTACAAATAAGTAGAGTGGTCAGGGTGGTGATTGGCCAGTGGTTTACATCATCTTGCACAGATGGAAATAAATACATAAAGTGCAAAGCAGTGAGGATACAGGCTCATACTGTTTGTTAAAAACCTGTTTCAAGGATAAAGAGCAAACTGAAGAAGGGAAGCACTCTTATTGTGTCTGCTGGAACTGCTTGTTTAAAACATTAGCAAGGACAAGAGGGGGTAAGCATTTAATTGCTGTTTTTGAAATGCAGTCTCACAATAGGAATACATTTTTCCCAGAATGCTTTAGAAGGAAGAGAATCCAAAAGTAGTGCATTAATGCAATCATTACTCTTCCACATGAGAGGGAAGGAAAGCAGGCTTGAGGAATTACAAAAATCTGTCTGCTTTCCACAAAGTTTTAACAGATACCAGGATTTTCTATTATAAACCATCTACAGTACTTCTGATAAATGAACCACTGCAGAAGATACAGAAATATCACCTTTCACTGACTATGGCATTCAAAGACTAAGATCATTTTTAATCCATTTGATAAAGAGACTCTCCCCCATTCAGTGTAGCCACTAAAGTACAAGGAGCAGAATATCACATCTCACTAGAGCTGCAGGTGAAGTTAAAAATTCTGCTGTATGACAAAACAAGGCTATTAAAATCGTATTTAAGATGGAGGGCGAATAAGGCTAGGAAACAGCATTTCTCTGAAGGATTTATCAATTTCAGGTCTCCCATAAGTATGTTATATATTGACCCAGCCTCAAAAAACAGCTAATTATGTAAATTTTGCAAATGTTTCTCTTCCTAGATCTTGTACTTAGGCTGAAGTATGTAGCAAAGTCTGTTATATTAATTTAGATGGAATAAATAGGCCAAAAAAAAAACAAACATAAAACTCAGCCACTGTCCAACATTAAACAGTGTTTAACAAGGTCTGGGATTCAGTATACAATGACTTCAGCCTGCTTAGTAATACGGCTGAAACAGCATTAAAAGTCTTTAACTTTTTATTAAAAGATACAGAAAGAGGAAAACAGTTAAAGTATCTGAAGTATTAAGTACAGCTTTCATTTTAACAGCATTTTTTGTTCTCATTAGCTGGAGAGAGTTGTAGAAGAGAAAGCCCCCTTGTTTGACAGTCTAAGTGCGGTTAAAGATGGTGGTAACTGTTCTTCTGGGGAAGAGAGAAGAAGTTAGTTGAGAGATGCTGGAGCCATTGTTAAAGGCTAATCTGTTTAATCTCTGGTGGTGTTTGGGATTCAGCTGAAACCATTAAGGGTGGTGATATCATCCAGAACCCTCTTTTGGGCCCAGTCTGGTCAAGACGTCCATCAGGATTAGGGCAAAGGTGGTCTAGGATCCAGGAGACTGTCGGTGTGGCAGCCATGATGGTGAAGCGTGCTCCAGTAGCCTATTTATTTTTAAGACTTGGGGGGAGGGGGGGATTTTTTCTTTCATGACCCAAGAAGGGAGTGATGGGTGGAGAAGCCCATCCCCTCATTTTTTCCCTACCGATTAGGCTTAATATTTGACACCAATTTTGGTTCATTAGTTTCTGGATCCATATTTTCTTGTTTATCAAGCATGATGTTAACATGGTCTTTGGAGCTATATTAGTAGGCTTTTTTGTTTGGACTAATTTAGTCTGTCACCTTTTCATACCCTTCCCCTCAACATTGTAAGTTAATGTACTTTGTCTTCTGTAAAGAGAATATAAGAGGATAAGAACATTTTATATATCCAACCATCACTTTCCCTTCCACAGATGATTTATCCCCAGGAAATAAATCGTGAGTATCTGGGATGGTGGGATACAGCTAGGGGACAGATGGTCTAGGCAGTATGTTTTTCTTCTTCTACAAAGAAATTCCATATGAAAAGGAGGATAATTGAATGCAGCTTATGCTCTAGAGATCTTAGAGGATTGGATTTCCACAACTTCACAAGGGCTTAGAACCTGACCTCTGTTCATTGTGGTCTCACCACCAAGCCACTCTGCTTGCCCACTGGTCCCGCTACAGTGTGACTGAGTGTCATGTGGCTACACTCCAAATGTGATATAGCATATGGATTATTTTGTTCCTCTCTCTGGGTTTTGATAGAAGAGGGAACCATATTGCCAGTGATGAAATTAGCCATGAAAAGTCAACCTGGTTTCTCTTAGTGTATCTTCAAGATATATATATATATATTTTTAAAAATGGACACAAGAACATCTCTGAACAATGAAAGCCAGACCAGAGAAGCATTCTGGAATATGGACACTTCAAAGAGTACACCAACCACTCAACTATTGGAACAATTTACCAAGGGTCATGATGGATTTTAAAAACTGCCAGTGATGGAAAATCAAGATTTTTTTTTCTTATTATTAAAGGAGATGCTCTAGGAAATACTATGGCTGGTATTATACAGGAGGTCAAACCAGAGGACTGCTGTGGTCCCTTCTGGCTTTGGAATCTATGAACATGAACAGGAAAAACTTCCTGTTTCATTAATGGCAGGTGGGACAGATACACATCACAAACTTACTACCGCTGAAAGAGGCATGAAGATTGCCTTTAAAAGAATTGAGAGAAACCCCAACTGAAATACTGGATCTGAAAATGGTCCTCCCCCACCTTCACAATGGGCAGAAGTTTGGTATCTGATCCACTCTATTCATCAATATATTTATGTATTAGTCAAATAATGGCTCACTGCAGAAAGTTTCAAATTTCTATACTGTTTTGTAACAAAAAAAAAAACCCAGAATGTTCCTGTAGCCTTCTATCAAGTTGTAAGTAAGATGTTCTGCTTTTACTAAGTCATCAACTGTAGTGACCAACATAGTAATTATTAATAGCAGTAATTCTGAATATTTAATATTCAGTTATTCTAGATAGTTGATACATAAAACTATCACTGTAAGATACCTTTGTAAATACAGATTGTTCAAAAAACAATTTCGCCTTATGATTTACAGTGAGATTAAATCTAAAATGTATCTTTAGAGGGCTTGCTTTTGTCAAGATAGTATAATTATATTCCAGAAGGAGGTCAATACTGTATAATTGAGATTTATAGGACAATGTTCATACTTAACTGAACACTGAGAACACTTTCCTGTTAATACTCACTTTAAAAGTAGCCCAAACATGGAAAAGCAGAAAGGTCTTGAGTATGGGGGGAAAAAAATCATATAGGATAGTATTCAAGAAAAGAGAAAAAACACGTAGCGTTTCAGACCTTCTCCCCTAGCAGCTGTATAGCAAGGAAACGCTAGATGGAATTTGAGAGTCAGATGAAAAATATAGCATCCGGCCTTTATTAAAAGCACACACTAATTTACTACTCTACTACTTTGCCAGTAAAGATTTCCCAAATTAAATCTTGACTGTGTAGAAAGCAGCCACCTGGAGGGTGAGAGCTGTTGGTAGACGGCTGTGTTGTCTCAAAAATGGTATTTTGAAAGCACAGAGCAGAATCTCTCAGTGAGTCTGTGCCACATATGTCAGGAAGTACATTACAGCTCTTGACTCTACCTGCTACATATGACTTAGACTGACATTTCCAGTGCCCCAGCTAGCTTTCTGCAGACTAGGCACCTGGGGCTGTGGTGAACAGGTCAGGCTTAAAGCATTCTGTGTCACTCTGTCTGGCCTTGGTTGTTTGTGCAGCTGCGGGCGGCTTTTTGTTGCTCCTTCCACATTACTCATCTGCCAGTACAGCAAAGCACAGGGCTGTTACCAAAACGTTCACCTCTGGCTTACATATAAAGTAACAGTTTCCTATTTCTTGAAAATATCCATAGATGAACACTTACAGCCAACATTTTTAAACATAAAATGCATCCCAAATCCAGAACTAGATTATGCTAATAAAGCTAAGTGATTTGAAAAAAATAAAAATAAAAAAAACTGTTCCCATCTAGGCTTGGAAGCCTACGTAAAATCTGCAAAACCCAACAATATTTCAGTTTCTGGTGAACATGCAGCATAGCTACTTTGAACAGATTGCAGATGTTCTTGGTGTAGTGTTTCCATAGGTGCAGACAGTTATTCCTGAAGCAGTTAATGTTGGCATGATTTAAAAAAGGGGGTATTATAAACCAGAGATAGAAGTGTCCTTGTGGGTTCACTTTAACATTCTAAAAGCTACTGTGTGACAGGAATTTTAGGACTCCGTAAATATATATTTATTTTCTCTTCTTTTGTAGAAAAATAGAATAAATTGGAAATCAAACTGAAAAATAATCCCTGAAGATTAAAGAGAGAAAAAAGCATCTGAATGGTGTTTTTCAGACTACAGTGGGATATATTCTGCTCTGGCTTTTCCAAAGAAACTAAGAGCAACTCTGTTGACAATGAGGGATTTACTTTGTATTTACACTGGTGTAAAAGGAGAGTAGAAATTAGTCTTCTATAATCAGACACGAATGTGACTCAGTGAGTTTGTGCTCTTAGCTCACAGATGCCTAATAAGCTATGAAAGCCATAATGGGTGACATCAAGATAACTTTCACAAAGCTCACATTAACAATACAAAAAAGGGGAGCATGACAGGAGCACTCACCACTATGGGTGCCTCTTCCTTGCCACTCTAGGCCTTAGCTCCTTCAAGGGGCTGCACCCTCCTCTGGCATTCTCTTCATCTATCATCTTCTCTCAGCCTGCAACCCTTTTTGCTCACGCTTCCTCTGTACGACTTGGCCCTCCAGCCTGGTCACTAGGATACCCTGGAAGGGGAGAACCAAAGTCTTTCAGGGCAAACTGTCCCAGGCAGTCTACTCCCCACTGTCTGGAGTATGCCACTTCCCCAGTGGCTGGCTGGGGGAAAACCAGGCCCACCCTCTACTCCAGGTTCCAGCTCAGGGACCCTCTGATCAGGGTCTGCACTATCCAATAACTGGCTACTTTTCCCCTGAGCCTTTTCTACTTTTCTGGCTCCCCCTCTCTGGGTTTGCCAGCCTAAACTCCCTCCTCGCAGGGAGGGACTGTAGACTACACACCAGAGTCCCAAACATACCCACCTTTGCCCAGGGAGCAACTGCAGACTACTTCACTGAACCCCTTTCTACTCTCACATCCTGGGCTTTATACAGGCCCTTTACATTCCCACCCAGCTGAGCCTTGTTTAATTAATCCCTGCTCCCTGGATCCTGCTCCAGGTGCAGCCCAGGGAGTTAATTGGCCCAACTAACCACCTTAACCCTTTCAGGCTTTGTTTGGGATGGACACTCCATCACAGGGAGATCAGCATAAACACCAGAGAATGTTTTCCTTTACTGGATATGTTTTAGAGGAAAAAGACATTTCCTTCCACCACAAGGGAAATTGCTTTGTCTCTAAAATGACAGATTGTCTCCCATGGAATGGTGATTTTACTCAAGTCACAGGGAAGTGACAGCAGAAAGAAAAGAGAAAAACAAGAAAACGAACACTGCTGGGTAAGTAACTTTTGGAAAACAGGACATTTTATGGATTCATAGATTTTTAGGAACAGAAGGGATCACTGTGATCATGTAGTCTAACCTGCTCCATAACCCAGGTCTCAGGGTTCCCTCCCCACTCTGAACTCTGGGGTACAGATGTTGGGACCCACATGAAAGACCCCCTAAGCTTATTTCTACCAGCTTAGGTTAAAAACTTTCCCAAGGCACAAATCTTTTCCTTGTCCTTGCACGGTATGCCACCAAGTGATTTAAACAAAGATTCGGGAAAAAGACCACTTCGTGTCCCTATTTCCCCAAAATATTTCCCTTCACCCCCTTTCCTGGGGCAGCTTGAGAATAATATACCAACCAATTGCTTTTAATATAAGTACAGACCAGACCCTTTATTTTTAGGACACTAAAATTAATCAGGTTCTTAAAAGGAGAACTTTATAATAAAGAAAAACGTAAAAGAATCACACCTGCAAAATCAGGATGAAAGGTAACTTTACAGGGCAATAAAAGATTTAAAACAGAGGATTCCCCTCTGGACTCAACTTTAGTTACAAAAAACAGGAATAAAACTACCTCTTACATAGGGAAAATTCACAAACTAAACAAAAGATAATTAATGCATTTTCTTACCTGAAATAATATATTTAAAATTACAGAAAATGTAAGTAAAGGCATCTTTTTAGGAGCTGGTTTACCTGCTTGGTCTCTCTCTTTGTCCTGAGAGGAACCAAACAAAAAGCACAAACAAAACCTCCTCCCAAGATTTGAAAGTATCTTCTTCCCCCATTGGTCCTTCTGGTCATGTGCCAGCTAGGTTAATTTAACTGATTAACCCCTTACAGGTAAGTGATTTTGTACTTCTGGCCAGGAGGGATTTTATGTTACTGCATACGTAAAAGTTGTTATCCTTCCCTTTATATTTAAAACAGGCCATCCTTGAATTAATTCCTGCTTCAAGTCCAATAGCTATGGTTTGACTAGACAAAGCATATCTTTTAGAAAAGCATCCAAGTGTTGGAGAATCTTTTATATACACTAACATAAAGGCCTGCCTGAGTTATGAGATGGGGCTCCCTACCTCACTGGCAGCTACACAGGCATAGCTGCTGCACCTGCTGGCTTCAAGTAGTAACAACCACCCACGTACATCATTTCTGCCTTCAGCAGATTAAGACTGTTTCTGCCATTAAGACTGTTCCAGCACCACTGTACACAGTAGTTACAGCAGCCCAGACTTGCCTCTGGCCACAGGGGATGGAGTCAGCCTGCCTCTCAGGCACCAGGAGCTGGAGGTGGGAGGCTCCAAGAATATGGGTGAGGGAAAGGAGGAAGAAGGTGCTGCCTTTCAGCCAGGAACCCTTAAGTGGGTTCTGCCCCCAACAATCACATTTCCTGTCTGACTAGAGTGGAGTGTCAGCTAAGGAGGAGAACTGAAGCCTTTTGAAACACCATGTGGAGAAGTGGAAATATTTTTTTATAAATGTATCCCTCAGTGTACATGTGTGATGTTACCCTGCCTGAGCACAGAGTTAGATCAAAAAGCATTATTAAAGAAGCCAGGGAGGGAAAGAAGAACAAATATTGAAAGTTAGCAGCCTAAATACTTTTGTGGATCTGGGCCAAAGCCCATCTGCTATTCCCTTTTTCAGTAGCCTTAAGTGTTCTCTGGATTGTTCAGACTGGCATGAAGCCAAAATACACATCTCTTAAGGGCTTACAGGGAAACAGTACGCAGGACTTGACTCTTCAGAAATGTTAGTGAGTTTCAGAGTTATATACTAGGCCATGTTCTGCTCCCACTTACTGTAGAAGTGAAAAAAATACAATCTTTTAGGGCTAGATTCTGAAATGCTTACTCCCATCAATGAGTACAATACTCCAGAAGAAGCTGCATTGAAATCAATGGTACTACATGCAGATTAAGGTGCCTTTCAACAGGATTGTTTCCCTCTTTTCAGTGCAAGATCTAATCTTTACATTTTAAGCTTTTCTGCCTGCATCCAAAGGGACTTAGGAACACAATGCAATCTACAAAGCTTGAGTTAGTCACCTTGGCTCCCTATATAATGAATGGGGAAGAGATTGGTGGATTGTATTCTAAGGCACTGAAACCTGCATGCTATGTGAGGAGTTGCCTAAACTAGCCAACAGGAGATGCTGGCAAGAGAAATATGTCCTAAGATCTGCCCCTCTCACAGAGGTCAGTGCATATGTCTAGGCTCTAGGGAGGCACATATTTCTGATTTGTCTCTACAGCTGGAAATCACTCTCCTGGAATCAGTCAGGCAGCTAAGTCATTATTTGTGAGAATGAGCTAGGCTCATGTCTCATTTCACAGTGTCATGGTTGCAGTGCCAGCATTAGAAAACTTTTATCCCAGTGATCACCTGGGATGTGGAAGATGCAGTTTTAATTCCCCAGCATGCAGAAGGGAAGAGAGGACTTAAATAGGGATTTCTCTCAGAAGAGTGCTCTACTACTGAGCTATGGGATATTCTGATGTGGAACTCCCTCAGTCCCTCCTCTTGAAGCTGTTCCACAGTGTATAAATATTAGAGAGCATGATTGGAGTAGGAAGACTGGACCCTGGGTGCCCACCTCCCAGCTGGATGCCATAACCACTGGACTAGAGAGTCACATTCTCCCACTCTGGGGCCCAGTAACCCTTTAAAATTTATCCAATGTGGAACAACTTCAGCAGGTGGAGCTCTCTCAATCAGACATCAGAATATCTCATAGCTTAGTGGTTAGAGCACTTCTAAGAGGTGGGAGACCCCTATTCAAGTCCTCTCTCCCCCTCTACCTCAGGAGGGGAATTAAACTTTGGTCTCTCACATCCCAGGTGAGTGCTCTAAACACCAGGACAAGAGTTATAAGGGCCCCCCACACACACACTTTTGAGTGGGGTCTGATCTAACAGACATGCTCAGAGACTGCCTTCCAGATCAGGCCCCATACATGCTATAGGCAGGCAAAAAAATAAATAAATCCATCTTGCCTGGCTTTGTGGATTCCTCTCAACTTTAGGTGGGAGATGAGTAGCTGGACACCTGGAATAAGGCAATAGTGCACATGCCCAGAGGCAGAAGCATAGGCCTCTTATGGAGCTTTTATTGCAAAAAAAACAAAAACATATGTGCCAAGTGAGTTTAGGCACCTGCAGGGTTAGGTGGCACCTGAGCAGGAGTTTTGTGATTGCTGTGGTGCCTAAAAATGGAACTTAGGTGTCTGACTCCCATAATTAAATGCCTAAAAAACCTCTATGGATCTGGGCTTTGAGACAGGAACATTTTATTTCTTTGTCACCTGTGAAGTTCCTCATACAGTTTTTGGTACCATAAAAAAAAAAATAAGTCCCTTAGAACAAAAGTGTTGTCTTTATGGCACAACAAGAAGTAACAAGGTGCTAAATAAGGCATATTTGTGTAAATTCTTTGGCTTCACTAGGATTGTGCTGGAGCACAAAATAGAGAGCAGATTGTCAGGGTTTTTTCTAACTATTAAAGGATTTAAAAGTTCCTTATATTCTTAAAGTAGAACTACCAAAGATCACACATAAAAAAAACAGGGACATAACACAGACAGTGGTTACCATTAAAGTCTTGGTCATTCCTGCCCAGTTGCCGCATTAAGTGTTCTTTAATACAGATAATATAGTTAACCTGTTTGCTGCACTATCATATAAAAATAATGACAGTACTTGACATACCAGTTAACACCACAGGAAAGCAGATCAAAATTCAAATCGTGCATTCGCTTAATTAAATTTTCTGGTAATCTATCTAGCAGAGTGACTGAACGACCCACAGATCATACAACCTGTCCTGGTTTGCATGCAAACATGCTACAAATCCATACAGTACAGGGGATCAGATCCTTCCAGGCAGACCCTTAAATGAAAGGAGAAATTTGTGCATGTTGCAGGTGACCAATAGCTCTGTAACACTGTACATCCTCCTTCTCTGGGATCCCATACTTTATGAAATGGTACTGCTATGAGAAAGAGCAATGAACCAACGCTATTTCAAGTGGAGCATTTAACTACAGCAGGTGATTAAAGTCAAGCCTGACCTCACTTGCACTGGTGCAAATCCCTTGGGTTTCAGTGGAAGGTGTAATGCAGAAGGCCTTTTCCCCAGCTTAACAAGTATTCACTGCTATAGTTGGTCTCCTTTAAGTAGGTTTACTTGTCCCCATACATGAGCACATAACAAACAAAATACGGTTCCTCAGCTCACCATTTATCCTAAGATTCCACAGCCTCCCCTTGCAGTGGTCCCAGGTAATCCTGCTTCTTGCAGCTTCCCAGTCCTAGCCAGCTCTACTCCCCTTCTGGGACACCAACCTCAGGTTTACCTCACTGAACAGCTGCTCCCTTGTTCTAGGGACCCACTATTAGCTATGTGATTCCACAGCCAGTCCCAATTATGCCTCTTCTTCCTTTTCTTTGACCTTCAAAGCCTTCATAGCCCCAGGTGTTGCTCTGCCCCTTTTAATTAGGCCGTGGTCTACACTAGGACTTTAGGTCGAATTTAGCAGCATTAAATCGATGTACACCTGCACCCGTCCACACGATGAAGCCTTTATTTCAACTTAAAGGGCTCTTAAAATCGATTTCCTTACTCCACCCCTGACAAGTGGATTAGCGCTTAAATCGGCCTTGCCGGCTCGAAATTGGGGTACTGTGGACACAATTCGACGGTATTGGCCTCCGGGAGCTATCCCAGAGTGCTCCATTGTGACCGCTCTGGACAGCACTCTCAACTGAGATGCACTGGCCAGGTAGACAGGAAAAGAACCGCGAACTTTTGAATCTCATTTCCTGTTTGGCCAGCGTGGCAAGCTGCAGGTGACCATGCAGAGCTCATCAGCAGAGATGACCATGATGGAGTCCCAGAATCGCAAAAGAGCTCCAGCATGGACCGAACGGGAGGTACGGGATCTGATCTCTGTATGGGGAGAGGAATCCGTGCTATCAGAACTCCGTTCCAGTTTTCGAAATGCCAAAACCTTTGTCAAAATCTGCCAGGGCATGAAGGACAGAGGCCATAACAGGGACCCGAAGCAGTGCCACGTGAAACTGAAGGAGCTGAGGCAAGCCTACCAGAAAACCAGAGAGGCGAACGGCCGCTCCGGGTCAGAGCCCCAAACATGCGACTTCTATGATGAGCTGCATGCCATTTTAGGGGGTTCAGCCACCTCTACCCCAGCCGTGTTGTTTGACTCCTTCAATGGAGATGGAGGCAATACGGAAGCAGGTTTTGGGGACGAAGAAGATGATGATGATGATGATGAAGTTGTAGATAGCTCACAGCAAGCAAGCGGAGAAACTGGTTTTCCCGACAGCCAGGAACTGTTTCTCACCCTGGACCTGGAGCCAGTACCCCCCGAACCCACCCAAGGCTGCCTCCTGGACCCAGCAGGCGGAGAAGGGACCTCCGGTGAGTGTACCTTTTAAAATACTATACATGGTTTAAAAGCAAGCATGTGAAAGGATTACTTTGCCCTGGCATTCGCGGCTCTCCTGGATGTACTCCCAAAGCCTTTGCAAAAGGTTTCTGGGGAGGGCAGCCTTATTGCGTCCTTCATGGTAGGACACTTTACCACTCCAGGCCAGTAACACGTACTCGGGAATCACTGTACAACAAGTTTCAGAGTGACAGCCATGTTAGTCTGTATTCGCAAAAAGAAAAGGAGTACTTGTGGCACCTTAGAGACTAATTCATGGTCTCTGTGTAAATAATGTCTTCTGCAGTTTCCACAGTATGCATCCGATGAAGTGAGCTGTAGCTCACGAAAGCTTATGCTCAAATAAATTGGTTAATCTCTAAGGTGCCACAAGTACTGTACAACAAAGCATTGCAGTGTATGTTTGCTGGCGTTCAAACAACATCCGTTCTTTATCTCTCTGTGTTATCCTCAGGAGAGTGAGATATAATTCATGGTCACCTGGTTGAAATAGAGTGCTTTTCTTCAGGGGACACTCAGAGGAGCCCATTCCTGCTGGGCTGTTTGCCTGTGGCTAAACAGAAATGTTCCCCGCTGTTAGCCACAGGGAGGGGGGAGGGTTGAGGGGGTAGCCACGTGGTGGGGGGAGGCAAAATGCGACCTTGCAACGAAAGCACATGTGCTATGTATGTAATGTTAACAGCAAGGTTTACCGTGAAAGAGTGTAGCCACTGTTTTATAAAATGTGTCTTTTTAAATACCGCTGTCCCTTTTTTTTTCTCCACCAGCTGCATGTGTTTCAATGATCACAGGATCTTCTCCTTCCCAGAGGCTAGTGAAGCTTAGAAAGAAAAAAAAACGCACTCGAGATGAAATGTTCTCCGAGCTTATGCTGTCCTCCCACACTGACAGAGCACAGACGAATGCGTGGAGGCAAATAATGTCAGAGTGCAGGAAAGCACAAAATGACCAGGAGGAGAGGTGGCGGGCTGAAGAGAGTAAGTGGCGGGCTGAAGACAGGGCTGAAGCTCAAATGTGGCGGCAGCGTGATGAGAGGAGGCAGGATTCAATGCTGAGGCTGCTGGAGGACCAAACCAGTATGCTCCAGTGTATGGTTGAGCTGCAGGAAAGGCAGCTGGAGCACAGACTGCCACTACAGCCCCTGTGTAACCAAACGCCCTCCTCCCCAAGTTACATAGCCTCCACACCCAGACGCCCAAGAACGCGGTGGGAGGGCCACCGGCCAACCAGCCACTCCGCCACAGAGGATTGCCCAAAAAAAAGAAGGCTGGCATTCAATAAATTTTAAAGTTGTAAACTTTTAAAGTGCTGTGTGGCATTTTCCTTCCCTCCTCCACCACCCCTCCTGGGCTACCTTGCTAGTTATCCCCCTATTTGTGTGATGAATGAATAAAGAATGCATGAATGTGAAGCAACAATGACTTTATTGCCTCTGACAGCGGTGATCGAAGGGAGGAGGGGAGGGTGGTTAGCTTACAGGGAAGTAGAGTGAACCAAGGGGCGGGGGGTTTCATCATGGTGAAACAAACAGAACTTTCACACTGTAGCCTGGCCAGTCATGAAACTGGTTTTCAAAGCTTTTCTGATGCGCACCACGCCCTCCTGTGCTCTTCTAACCGCCCTGGTGTCTGGCTGTGCGAAACCAGCAGCCAGGCGATTTGCCTCAACCTCCCACCCCGCCATAAATGTCTCCCCCTTACTCTCACAGATATGGAGTGCACAGCAGGCAGTAATAATAGTGGGAATATTGGTTTCGCTGAGGTCTAACCGAGTCAGTAAACTTCGCCAGCACACTTTTAAACATCCAAATGCACATTCTACCACCATTCTGCACTTGCTCAGCCTGTAGTTGAACAGCTCCTGACTACTGTCCAGGCTGCCTGTGTACGGCTTCATGAGCCATGGCATTAAGGGGTAGGCTGGGTCCCCAAGGATACATATAGGCATTTCAACATCCCCAACAGTTATTTTCTGGTCTGGGAATAAAGTCCCTTCCTGCAGCTTTTGAAACAGACCAGAGTTCCTGAAGATGTGAGCGTCATGTACCTTTCCTGGCCATCCCACGTTGACGTTGGTGAAACGTCCCTTGTGATCCATCCAATTGCTGCACTATTGAAAAGTACCCCTTGTGGTTTATGTACTCTGCGGCTTGGTGCTCCGGTGCCAAGATAGGGATATGGGTTCCGTCTATGGCCCCACCACAGTTAGGGAATCCCATTGCAGCAAAGACATCCACTATGACCTGCACATTTCCCAGGGTCACTACCCTTGATATCAGCAGATCTTTGATTGCGTGGGCTACTTGCATCACAGCAGCCCCAACAGTAGATTTGCCCACTCCAAATTGATTCCCAACTGACCGGTAGCTGTCTGGCGTTGCAAGCTTCCACAGGGCTATCGCCACTCGCTTCTCAATTGTGAGGGCTGCTCTCATCTTGGTATTCATGCGCCTCAGGGCAGGGGAAAGCAAGTCACAAAGTTCCATGAAAGTGCCCTTACGCATGCGAAAGTTTTGCAGCCACTGGGAATCGTCCCAGACCTGCAACACTATGCGGTCCCACCAGTCTGTGCTTGTTTCCCGAGCCCAGAATCGGTGTTCCACAGCATGAACCTGCCTCATTAGCACCATGATGCATGCATTGGCAGGGCCCATGCTTTCAGAGAAATCTGTGTCCATGTCCTGATCACTCACGTGATCGCGCTGACGTCGCCTCCTCGCCCGGTATCGCTTTGCCAGGTTCTGGTGCTGCATATACTGCTGGATAATGCGTGTGGTGTTTAATGTGCTCCTAATTGCCAAAGTGAGCTGAGCGGCCTCCATGCTTGCCTTGATATGGCATCCGCACAGAAAAAAGGCGCGGAACGATTGTCTGCCGTTGCTCTGATGGAGGGAGGGGCGACTGACGACACGGCTTACAGGGTTGGCTTCAGGGAGCTAAAATCAACAAAGGGGGTGGCTTTACATCAAGGAGTATTTCAGGCAGGACTTCACGGAGGGTTCCAATAAGAAATGGTGCACCTAAGTTATTGTTCTTATTGGAACAAGGAGGTTAGCCTGGCCTCTGATTGATACATGGCTAGATTTACCTCGCTGCACCTTCTCTGTGAGTGACTGCAGTGTGACCTAGAGGAATGAGAGAGGAGGCAAATGAGTACAAAACAAATCTGCTCTACTTCTTGTTTTGATCCACTCCATCTATCTTTTACATCTTTGGCTGGCAGCAGATGGTGCAGAAGGACTGCATGCCATCCACATCTTACGGCTGCTCGGCAGAAGATGGTACAGTACGACTGCTAGCCATCCTCATCTCTTGCCTGCTCGGCAGAAGATGGTACAATACGACTGCTAGCCATCCTCATCTCTTGCCTGCCCGGCAGAAGATGGTACAGTACGACTGCTAGCAATCCGTATCGCCTGCCTGTTCACCATAAGACGGTTCAATAGGACTGACTGCAGGACTAAAGAGAATGACCTGGTCAAGTCACTCCAAATTTAGTCCCTGCACCCATGTCTGCCCAGGCGCTCCCAGCCGACGTGGCCAGGAGCACCTCGGACACGACGAGGACGGCTACCAGTCGTACTGCACCGTCTGCTGCCAGAAGGCAATGGGTTGCTTCTACTGTGTAGCAATGCCGTACCGCGTCTGCCAGCACCCAGGAGACATACGGTGACGGTTACCTGAGCGGGCTCCATGCTTGTCGTGGTATGGCGTCTGCACAGGTAACTCAGGAAAAAAGACGCGAAACGATTGTCTGCCCTTGCTTTCATGGAGGGAGGGAGGGAACGGGGGCCTGACGATATGTACCCAGAACCACCCGCGACAATGTTTTAGCCCCATCAGGCATTGGGATCTCAACTCAGAATTCCAATGGGCAGTGGAGACTACGGGAACTGTGGGATAGCTATCCACAGTGCAACGCTCCGGAAGTCGACTCTAGCCTCGGTACTGTGGAAGCACCCCGCCGAGTTAATGCACTTAATGCACTTAGAGCATTTTCTGTGGGGACACACACACTCGAATATATAAAACCGATTTCTAAAAAACCAACTTCTGTAAATTCGACCTTATTCCGTAGTGTAGACATACCCTAGCTCAGTTGGGCCCTTCTGTTCTGACACAGGGAAGCTGGGCCTGGTCTGCTCACCGGAACTAGCTACCTTGTGACAGACCCATATAATTGAGAGCAGAATTGACCCCAATGTGAATAATACACATACTGTAAATAACTTCACAGGGTCTCAGTCTCTAGCTCTCTATATCAGGGATTCTCAAACAAGGTTATTACATTGGGACCGCAAGCTGTCAGCCTCCACCCCAAAACCTGCTTTTCATCCATCATTTATAATGGTGTTAAATATATTACAAAGTGTTTTTAATTTATAATGGGGATCGCACTCAGAGGTTTGCTGCGTGAAAGGGGTCACCAGTACAAAAGTTTGAGAACCACTGCTCTATATGTACTGCCAGAGCACCTTCCTCTTCTATGCCTGACACTCTTAAGATGGTCATGGTAGCTTTTCAAGAACAGCAGTAGGAAACTGACTCTCTGAGCAAACATTGATCTCTGATCATTGGACCTAGTCTCCCTTTTGAGACAATGATGCAGAAATAAATGGCTGTGCTTCTCAGGAAGTTATGTAAGCTTGCTTTCTCCCACAATTACCTTAGGCTTCACAAATTCTCTTCCAAATTTCTGAAAAGTCACTGCTTCAGGGAGCTGGGCTGGGAATTGTGGTATGGTACCCAAGGGGCATTGCAACTGCACTGCTTGAGCTGCATGTTTGTGTGGAGTTAGGGCAGAATTGCACACAAAACAGGATGACTAGTTTGAATGCATTGTACTGTTATTTGCATTGGTTCAATCATCCCAACTCAATGAGCAATAAGTCTGTTCTCTACTGTAGACACTCCTAGAAAAGACGGTAGACAAATACTAACCTGGTATTAAAGAGTGGTTAAACATGTTTAAAAGGGAAGTGTTTAGGGCACAGAATATGCCATTTGGCCCACAGGTGCACGCAAAAGGTTAAACTAAAGAGATGATGAAAAAGGACATGTTGGAAACAAAATACTTTGGACAGTTTATTCCTTTCCTGTTCCCATTCCTTCTGTTTATTCCTTGCCAGAGGTGACACAGTGATTAGCTAGTGTTAATCATTGCTGACACTGTCCAGGCTATCCTATAAGGAAACACTTTTCTTAGAGAGTAGTGAGAAGACAGAAATAAGAAGGGAGAGCTGAATAATAATTACAAAAAGAATTAAAGTGAATATCACTGATATTACTAATATCTGTTCTAGACTGATAGAATTTTATTTACTATAAATAATATAATTTGAAGGTTATATAGGAACAGAACAAATAATTTTCACAAGTACATTGCAAATAAGAAAACCATGAGGATTTGTGGTATTATTTTAACAGTATACATGGCATCACACATTAAGGAGCTTTGCACAAGGCAAATCCTCACAGAAATCATCTGAAAACACTTCAGACCAAACAAACCTGAAAGTTTTCACATATATACAAGATAAGATTTACATATTTAAGAGATCTGTACTCTCATTTAATACTCTGCCAATGCTTTCATATACTGGCAGATATCATATCTGAGTGTAAAAAATACATGACTCATTGAACAATCTTGATGTATGTGTTCTCACACTGATGTATGAGAAATTTTATGCATGTAATTCCATTACTGTTACTGGGAGTTACCTCTGTACATTTTCTGCTTCAATAGGAAAAAAAGGTACACGAATATTTTTATTTGAGTACTTCTTAGTTCTGACAAAATGAAAAATATCTTGAGGCCTCATAACAATATAAAAATTACCCTACTGTATCAGACCAATGGTCCAGGACAGTATCCGGTCTTCCAACAGTGGCCAGTGCCAGGTGCTTCAGAGGGAATGAACAAAACAGGGCAATTATCAAGTCATCCATCCCGCCATTCACTCCCAGCTTCTGGCCGTTAGAGGCTTAGGATACCTGGAGCACGGGGTTGCATCTTGACTAACAGCCATTGATGGACCATAAACTTATCTAATTCTTTTTTGAACTTTTTATATTTTTGGCCTTCACAGCACCCCATGGCAATGAGTTCCACAGGCTGAGGATATTGTGTGAAGTAGTGCTTCCTTTTGTTTATTTTAAACCTGCTGCCTATTGATTTCATTAGGTGACCCCGGTTCTTATGTTAGGAGGAGGACTAAATAACACTTCCTTATTCACTTTCTCCACACCAGTATGATTTTATAGACGACTACCATATCCCCCGTTAGCAGTCTCTTTTCCAAGCTGATCAGTTCCAGTATTTTTAATCTCTCATATGGAAGCTGTTCCACACCCCTAATCATTTTTGTTGCCCTTCTCTGTACCTTTTCCAATTCTAATATATCTTTTTTGAGATGGGGTAAACAAAACTGCATGCAGTTTCAAGCTGGGGGTGTAACATGGATTTAGACAGTGGCATTATGATATTTTCTATCTTACTATTATTTATCCCTCTCTTCCAAAACATGTAAACCCCATTGTGAGACTGGGAAGAGAAGGAGCCAATGCATTGGTGCATAGGGGAGCCTAGTTACCTCTTTCACACTAAGAAGTGACTCTCTCTGCCGGCGATGCCTTTCCAATGCAGAGGGAAGCACTGGGGCAGGCCAAAGGGGAAAGAATTTAGAGCAGCCTGAATGACTCAGCTCCAGGATCAAAGGGTTTACTCACATCTTTAACACCACCCTCATTCAGATACAATGAGCTGTGCTCTCACACTGCTGAGAAATGAGCCTGAACTCTATCATTCTTCTTCTTCTTTTGAAATCCATTTGGAAAAAAGTACACAACATCCTTGCATTTCAACAGTAACATAGAATTTGGCCAGAAAAAATATTGAAGAATTGATACCCAATAAAAGAAACTCAGACTGAAAAAATATTTTTCAGCATGCCTGAGTAACCCTGGCCATGTCTCCTTTTATTGCATAACACATTTGCACTTCGACACCATCTATCAAGTAATGGATACAAAAGGGACACTTAAAATTCTACTTAAAACAACAGAAGTAGGCATGGCGTGGACTGTGTTTTTCCTAAATGGAATGTGCAAATATTTATCAATCTGGAGAGGAGGAATAAATTCAATTTTTAATATTAATGCTAAAAACATAATTGATTTATCAGAAGAAACTAATTCCAAATCATCAGGTAATCCCAATGCAAGAATGTTATACTGCCTGAAGTTGTTTCACAATAACTCTTCTTCAGGAGTATAAAGAAGCATTGAGCCAGATCCACAGCTGCAGTAAGGGTAAGGATAATTAATCTATACTGATACTATTTCTTTTCCCCTTTCATTTTAGTAATAGCGTAGACATGCACATTTCAAATTTTAAGAGCTAGTTACAATGATGTTAATTATGTAATGTTATCCTCACATAAGTACACAAATACAAGCCTCATTCAGTGCATTAACTAGCTGGGTTTTTTCCCCTCTACGTATTTCTAAAATACTCTTGGTTCTCACCTAGCACTTAGTTACTTTCTAAGAGGAGTTTGTGAACTGTGTTTGACCGGTGAATACATGCAAATGAAAAAGCTGATTTATTCTGACTGAATAACATGCCACATTAAATTATGAAAGTGAGATGGTGTAGAGAAAGGTTTATTCAAGTCAACCTGTGTGCTCATAGTTGGAATTTGTAGGGAACTGCTGGGGGGGAAGGGAGGGGAGAATGAGAAAAGAATTTCACTTCAAGGTTTATGCTCAGAAAATAAACAGCCTGAAGCTGATCTGGCCATAGTTTGAAGGCATTCCGTCTTCTGTGACATAAGCTATCCTGTGAAGTCAGGACACTATGCTAAATCTTTGAATTTTTAGTGCCACTTTCCCATAAGCTTAGGACAGTTGTCTGTTTGTTTGTCCTATAAATCCTTAAAAATCTTGTACGTGTTTAATGGATGATTTTTTTAAAAAAGTTATTGTTTGTATTATTTTAAAAAGTTATTTTTCAAATTTTATTTTTTTCAAAATAAATGCAGTTAATAGATCGACCAAATGAATTTTCCTTCCTATCATTTTAAATTGTTTTAAAATAAAGATTAATCTGAAAGATAAAATAGGTAACAAACTTATACTTTGTCCCAAAAATTAATTCAGTTTCACAACCTTATAATTATAATAATCAAACCTTTATAATTAGTCTTTGGTGGAGACTGAAAACTAAGGTATATTTTACACAGATTGCTTTCATCTTTGTATGTATTACGATAGTGGGGCATTTATAATTTACAATACAGTATGTTTGAACTGTATTTTCAGAATTTTTATATTTTCATAATAGGTCTGAGGAGTGAAACTTGGATGACAAGTTTGAAATTGAGTGATATGCATGTTTTATGCATAGATTGTATTACAGCAAAGATAAATCCTCAGTATCTGAAAATTGGTTTTCTGCCACAATCTGAGGCTTTGGGAAAAAGCTTTTCTGTCAGCAGGTGTTACAAGGAATCATTGAATTAGTGGTGGAATACACCTACTAGATCATTCATTTCATTTCCATTTTCTAGAGGTTTATACAGTCTAGTTTTAAAATTCCCAGTCAGAGGGGTTTTACTTTGGACACTATTCTACTTAATTTTTTTGATAGTCAACCTAAATTTTCTTTCATGTAGCTCCCTAAACAATTTCTGTCCAGTTTTGGTGTTTACACTGTTTTAGTATTTGTACATGCTACTTTGCGAGATATCCCCATTTTCATTGCCTTCTCTTTAAAGAATTATGCCTCTTATCTACTGCTACCTTCTGCAGCAGTCTCTCAGTTTCAATCTGTCAGAGTTGCTCAGGATTTGTGTGTGTGGGGGGGTTTCTTTTTGAGCTTTTCTGTTGAAGTTAACATTGAAATTTGTATCCTCATGTTCCCTTTTGATATTCTGAGGGCATTTCTTTTCATTTGACACGGTAACAAATCCGAGCAAACTTTTTCATACATTTTCTTCAAATCTGGAGTGAGGCCTGACATCATCAATGTGTCATCTGCTCCAGAAGTCTATAAGTAGCCTATAAATAGCTACATGGGGAAATAAATTTGACAGCAGAGTGATATTCAAATCAAACAAAAACATAACAAGACTCAATGGCTGGAAATTGGGCCTAGACAAATTCAGACAAGAAATAAGGGGCAATGGTTTACAGTGAGGGGTTTTATCTACTAGAACAATTTACCAAGGTTTGTGGTGGATTCTCCATCACTGGAGATTTTTTAATCAAGATGAGATGTTTTAAGATACTCTAATTCTAACAGGAATTAATTCAGGGAAGTCCTATGGCCTGTATTATGCAGGAGGTCAGATTAGATTCACATGAGTGTCCTTTCAGTCTTTATAATCTATGAGGTACACGAAGAAATTCACTTGGTAATAAACACTTATTGACAAGCCCTGATACAACACACAACTGCCTATTCTTTCTGGAGATATAATGGGAAATATTTTTAGTTAAATATTTACAAGCACTTGCTTTATTCCTTACCCACCCACCTACTGCCTCTATGCCTTTAGAAAAATTCATTTTTCTCTCTTTGTGCTCCAGTGAAGGTGGCCCCTTCCCTTTCTGTTTTTGCGGAAATTGGGCCACCTTGCTGCAGGTGCTTTGGTTCTGGCCTGCAGTTCATTTTTGCCAATGACCCCTTTCCTAATGGGAGTGTTTTGTTTAGTATTTTTCTGCCTCTCTCGAGGCTGGGACCTCACAGTCTTTTCAGAACCTGAGCTGCTCTCTCAAAGGACAGAAGACATTTGACATGGGTTTAATCTGGCCACTACTGTATTATTAGATGTCTGGGACTACCCTGCAGATAAAAGTGTACCGTTCACCTAACCCCACTGTGACCCTGCACCACATATTATTCATAGAGATATTATTATGATAGGACTGGCATAACTATAATGTATTTTATGCAAGATCGGTCATATAAGGTATTATTGGAAAGGTTATGATTTACTGAATGTGATTATCCTATTTGTATGAATGTATCGTTTTTGTATCTGAAGTTAGAAATATTGACTATCCATCTGTATTACCAAGGGGTTACACCCAGGGAATGCCCACTAGGCAAAAAGACTGTTAGTCTAGATGGCTGGCTGGGAAGGGCACATTCAGGTTAAAGGGCCAATAGGAGGAAACAATAGGCCTTACAAGCAGCTAATCTCCCACCAGGAAGCCTTCCTGAGGCTACAGTAAACAGCCTCTGACTCATGGCTGCTAATGACACTACCAGGTCACCTGGTGCTGGACTCCATCTGGGAATACCAGTGTTTTTCCATTGACTGGCATGAGAGCTAAGCTTGGAAACAAACATTTTCCCCCATATGCAAACCCTATTTAAGGCAGGAGAGTGACATCATCTTGGTTCTTCACTGACTCCCTGCCCAAAGAGACTCCTGTTAACACCTGAGGAACACAGACTGAACTGGGGGGAGAGGGGGAGTGTGGACCCAGGCTGAAGGGATTTTTACCTTGTAAAAGGAACACCTGCAGTTTTTAAGCTGTCAGCAAGTGCAGCTGGCCCCTTAAGAATCTCTGCAGCCTGCATGAATCATCATTTAGGGTGAGAATTTGCTACTTAGTTTGCATGTTTGACTTGTGTGTTTTGTTTGTTTGCTAGGTAATCTGCTTTGATCTGTTTGGTATCCCTTATAATCACTTAGAAGCTACCTTTTGTTGTTAATAAACTTATTTTTGCTTTGTCTAAAACCAGTGTGTGGGGGTCATAACTTGGGGCAGAAAGCTATTGCATATCTTCCTCCACATTGAGGGAGGGGGGTGAGTTTCATGAACTCATGCTGTACAGTTCTCTGTGCAGTGCAAAATGTATAATTTTGGGTTTACATCCCAAAAGCAGGGTGCGTGCCTTAGGAACCGAGAGGTGCCTTAGTTAGGCCTTCCCATGCAGGGGTTGGTTAAAGAACTTGTGTGTATGTAACTGCAGCTGGGTGTGTCCCTACCTGTATGTATGCTGGAGCCCTGGAGAGGGCTTGGCAGGCTGGTCACAGCATTAGAATGTTTAGGGATCCCAGGCTAGTGGGTCAGGGGGGCTCAGTGGTACTCCAGTTCCAGATGGGTGTGGTGGGTTTCCCCCATCCCCAGGTGCCATGTTTATTCCATAATTCTCCAGGGGGCTTTTACCAGATCCCACTCTTTTTCCATCCAGGTCCCTCCAGCAAATCCATCGCCGGGACCTTATCATCCTTCCCCCGTAAGAGGGTTAAGTTGGGCTATAAGAATGGGAGGGGGTTGGCTCCCTGTCATACCAATCATAGGAGTCCCCAACCACCCACCATTCGCTCCTTTACTGAACACCTCTTTTTAAGTCATTTTTCGGCAAGCTATTTATCTCATCACTGTAGATCTTTCCTAAGGAGTACCTGCACTGGACATCTGCCACACACTTATATAATAAACTGACACAGATAGGCTATTGCCCTTCATGCCATGCATGAACAGAGCTCACCTGAACCCACAGGGGGGAAGGCGAAAAAAATCTCAACTCCACCTAGGCCAATATGATGACAAAGGAAAAATTCTCTCTCAGCCTCCCTCAACAAAGGGGCAGCTAGCGTAATGCCCACAGCAGGTCTAGACCAAACCTGGTATTTTACCACCTACAAACTTGGTATTTTACCACCTAACGGGGGCGGGGGGGGGGAGAGTGAGTGTTGCCTCAGCCTCCTCCATGCAAAATGGAAGGTTAAGGAATAGGGCTGCCCCTTTAAAACCCCTCATTCCCAGGAGATGAGTCAGTAACCACATTGACCCTTTTGCAACAGTTTTCATCTCCCTCTCCCACCCCCAAGCCATAAAGCACAGTTCCCTTCATTCAGTCAGCCAGCCAGCCCCACCGCCCTCTGCTTAAAACTGCAGTGTGGTCATTCTTGGGCTGAAGTAAACAAAAATTCCCTTCTCCCTTCCAATGCTGCAGAAGAGTTTCCCTTACTTTATTTTCTTTTATTCCTTTTATTCTCCTCTCTCTAGTGAGACGATCCAGGCAGGTCTGACACTGGTTTATACTGAGCAGGGACCCAGAAAAACAAGTGTGGTTTCAACAGAGAATAGTGTTTTCTTGGTAATAACCCAAGAATGGCACAGCTATCATGACTTCTTTCTGGTAGAGAGAGAGACCTACAGTATTAACTCTCAAAGCATCTTCCAGCACATTATATAGCGAGAGAAACTCATTAACTTCTGAGCAATCAAATCTTCATTGACATACACGTATGTCTCTCTTCTAAACTCTGATAAAATGGTCTATTACAAATTAAATGTTTTGTTCTGCAATTTTACAGAAACTTTCAAAATGTGTTATGAAGTCCTTGTTAGGTTTTTTGTTGTTTTTAAATTATTCCTACATATTTGTTAGATTCTATGGATTAGTTCTTGCTAAAACCTTGGGTTTTGGATATTGTTTTTTTTAAATCCCTGTGGTCCTGGATATGCTCTGTGATGTCTATTATCTATTCTTGTAAATTCTCCTCTTACTTTCAGTTTTTGTTAGCACTAATTATGCACTGAAACAGCTTAAATATTTGAATAGGCTCTTTTTACAAGAAATAATCACTGTGCAGTTATATTTCTCAGAGTTTTAATTACTTTTTTTCCCACGCATTCTTCCAGGCTGCTTCCTACACAAACATTGTTCCTGAGCTAGTCCACAAAACTGCTTCCCATCTCCTTATTTAAATCCCTCCTGAAATAAACTTTTTTCCCCACACTGACTTCAACAAACTGGATATGTTATACCAATATGCCTACAATATAGAGTCTGAATCATAAAACGAATATCAAGTCTAACCATGTATTTGAATTTGCTTTGTAAGCAAATATTTCTATTTGCATTAAAAGTATGAAACTTCCAAGTTTACAGACGGCTGTAGAAGGGAGAAAAATAAAGGTGCTATCTGTTTGGCAAGGAAGAGTGATGCTTATCTTCTGTTGCAGTGGTACCTACCCATTCTGGCTTTGGGCTAGCCATTGCCTCCGTTTCTCCTCATTCAGGTTAGATCTCCTGACCCTCCAGCCTAATTTGATCACTGCAGTAACTCGGCCTTCCAGCTAAGTCATTTTTTTAAAAATAAAAGTCCACCTCTGCTGGGATATCAAAGTCCAAAACAAACACAGAAGTGTCCAGTCTCTAATTGAGCCCAGCCCCTCCTTTCTGCAAGTCTGTCTTCTTTTCTCAGCCTCACCTATACTCCTTTGAGTCTCCTCAGAACAAAGTCTCCTTGGGCTTCCTATCTGGATGTCCCTGGGTTCTCCATAAACTTCTGTTGGTCATTTTCTCTATCTGAGAAGGTGAGCTAAGTATGTCACAGGTGGGGCTAGACCCATCTCCTCTTAAGGGGCCTGGCAGCCTCTGAAAATTTCCTTTGAACACAAAGTACTGTCCTTTACCAGTCTAGACACTTTAATAATTTTATTCATGATGGTTAATCCTACTCCCTTCTTAACTTTATACACCTATAGTCTCCTGCTCCATTCATTTCTCATTTTTCCTTCACCTTGCCAACCTTTTTTCCACTCCAACTTAATTCCTTTTTAGGAGGTCTTTCTCTCTCCCTCAAGTTTTGTGGCTTCTTATTTCTCCCCAAGCTGTACATTATTACACCATGTCCTTTTCCCTGTTTTTCTCCCTCTCTCCTCCTATGCCATTAGCCAAGATCTACTTTACTGAATTGAGTTTCCTTACTCACTCATATGATTTTGATTATAAAAAGTATTCTTTCTTCATGCATCTGAAGAATAGAATGTGAACTAATATGGAGTAGGCAAGGCTGGACTGCAAGTACAAGTGGAATTTTTTTATCAAGTCATGACAATTTCAACTGATCTGATATAAAACAAACATGATAGAGTCAGGTCCCCAGAGTAACTTTCTTTCGCATCACATCTAAGTGTCAACAGTAATTTCATATCCATATCAATCTGCTACCTAATCATGCTTGAACCAGTGTATTCTAGGAAAATCTGGGCTGCCGTCCCATAATAGTTCATCAAGGCAAAGATCACTGAGAGTAAATGCCTGAGAAATGTCACCAGGAAAACATAGTGCAATGCACACTGAGATGCTTAACTGCACAAAGGTAGGGACGGAAAGATCATCTACTGATTCATTGCATAGGTAGATTGTTCTGTATATATACAGTAAAAGAGGAGAATGGCCTAGTAGTTAGAACTAGAGTCTGGAAGTCAGGACTGTGTTCTGTATCTTGACTGGCTATGTGCCCATGAGGAAGTCATTTAATGTGCCTCAGTTTCCCCTTTTCTGTTATGGAGAAAATTATATGTAACCACTTTACAGTCTTTGGCTGAAGAGTTTTTATAGGTTAGATTTTGAATGTAAACTTTTATTATATAGTTTCTTTTATTTCAGTTCTAGTTTTTGCCCTTGGTTTCCTCTTCACATTTCTGTTATGCCCTCTACATGCCCAGACCAGAATAATACTACCACCACTTCCAAGCACCACTGCTGTCATTCTGTTTGTATCGATTTGCCATAACACTAATGCTACAGCCTTCAGCTGGGTGTGTTGGCGAAAGAATGATAGATTCTAATACTGCAGCACCAACCTTTGTGAATATGTGTACATGTTTTAGAATAACCAAATTAAACTATTGTGACAGTGCAAGGCCAGATGGCTATAGTAAAGTAGTGAGGAACAGCTACGTTAGTCCCAGGCTAAACAAATCCCTGGTACCATGGTAACCAAGTGGCAGTTGCTCCAGGTTAATCAAGACACCTGGGGCCCATTAAGATCCTTCTAGAAAGCAGTGGGTATAGCTAGGTTGATTGGGACACCTGAAGCCAATCAAGGGCTGGCTGAACTAGTTAAAAGCCTCCCAGTTAGTCAGTGAGGTATGTATCAGGAAATGTATCAGGAAATGGTATGCTTAGTTGGAGGAACTAAGCAGCACAAATCTATATCAAGTGCAAGGAAGGAGGCCCTGAGGTAATGGTGAAGGAGATATTTGGGGGGCTGCTGCTGTGGGGAAGTGGCCCATAGAATTGTACATGTCCTATTTCCAAAAAGTCAGCTACCGTAGCTGCTACTATTAGGGTCCCTGGGCTGGAGCCTAGAGTAGAGGGTGAGCCTGGGCTCCCCCTCCCTTCCCTGATTAATCACTGAGACTGGTAGACAATGGAGACTGTAAGCTGTGACCCTTGCCCCTAGATAGAGAAGGGCTATGTGGAGGGTCACAGTGAGCCCCTGAGGCTAGCAAAATCCACCAGGAAACGTGGGACCCATGGAGACAAGGACAGAGCTTTGTCACACTATTGAGAAGACTAATTTCAGTGGTATCTATATAAAAGACAGATTATCCAGTAACAGTTTAGCTACTTTTGTTATAAAAAAACAAATATGTACTGTATATCATTACAAGAGAATGATTTTCAGAATACATAGTCCACTTTTACTTGGAATAAGAATTATTTTAAAAATATTATTTAGCATTCTTCTTAAGAGTCTAAAATAAGAAGTACAGAAGACAGCAGTGAATGGAAAAAAAGGATATTCAGCGATTTCATGAATAATGAATTATATAAAATCTACCACAATATATTATTTTCTGTTAAATTTGAAAATATAGTGATGTACTAGAGTCAATCACATTTGGGACGATCAAATTTCTGTGTTAATGTTTAAATAATGTATAAATATCCAGTATCTTCCTTTGCAATGTGTAACAGCATTAATGAAGCACCAGACTGATATGAGACAGATGATTTAAAAGTAATGAACTGAATGTTTCTCTTCTATTTCCTCCAGTTTAGTTGAACTCTAGTGGGATAGCACCACATAACAGAAAGCAGAATTTGACCACATATCTCTATAGATCTAGTTCTTGTATGTCTGGACAAAGGACCTATTTTGGTGATCCACCCTCAGAAGTGAATGGATACTATTGAGTTTCAGAGGGTTCTGTGGCTGAATACTCTTGTGTTGAACTGCCAGTGGTGTTTAGGGACATCATAATGATCTGTTGTTCTACACCATCTAAATGTTCTGCCTCCTTGGCTTTATCCACACAGTTCATAATGGTACACTCACAACACAAATGGGAAGATGGTTAGAACAATGGTGATGGAAGTCTTGCTCTGTGCCAGATTGATGATCATAGAAGAAAGAATTCTTTGAAATGTTATGATGTGGCTGTGCATAAGGTTGAAGAAAGATCGCTTCCCTACCCTAGTAGCATCCACAGATTTCAGTCAGCACTATTGGCCTTTGGGTGGTCTCAAATCTTAGCCATGTTATTGGTTATCAGTGACATGTTCTGTCATTGCCAAATGTGTCTATCCATCTCTATTGTATGACAGGTATAATCATTTAAAGGGTACATTAATCCCTTTATTCTTTTCACGTAACCTCTAAATCACCTGCCTTATTACATTTCCTCTTCTTCCAGCAGCATTCCACAGAGTGAGTAAACCAAAATTTTTATAGCTGATAGCATTTTTCTATTTTCCTGTTATAAACATTATGAAAAGCACATTTTAAAAGATAGCAAACATTCAAACGGATACACTTCTGTAGTTTGGAGACTATTATTTGTAAATTCTTTAGTTCACAAGAGCTCAATAGATATTTGCCCACTATATCAACCTTTACTTTGCCTGCAAAAAATTGTACCAGTATCAAAAGCTCCTTTCAATCAATACAGTGTACAGAAAAATAGAAATGTAAGAAGGCAGTGTCTACATTTTTTTTCCATACTTTCCCATCTTAAAACTTGTTTATGTAGTGACCTAAATTTTTAATGGGGCCCTTACTTAATTTTATTCTATAAGTAATGAGAATCCAAACAGAGCTTCTGATTTGTAGTTAGATTCAAGTACCTACGAAGACTGGTGGGTACCTCACAGTATCTTACTATTTACTCTTTTGAACTACCTCTAGAGAATTGGCTGCTGTCATCCAGGAGTTACATCACAGCATTAACCAAATGATGACTGGCTAGTGCTGTATTATCACTCTGTGACCTCACTTATTTAAAAGATTACTTCCTCGAGTAATTCAAGGACATTACTATCCTTCTAAATCTTTAACCATGCTTAGCTTTAATACGCATGATGAATCCCAAGAAAGCCCAGTATGTTGTATCCTATGTGCACCATAATCTCCACACAAAGATGATCTTACAAAAGGAGTCAAAGTTAGGCCAATGCTGAGCACTCTGGAAAATCCTACTTAGACTCTGAAATGTTCTGAAGAAAAAACATGGGGTTGCTTTTTTTTGCATGCTTGAAGCTAACAACTTGAGATTTTCAAATAACAGGCTCGTATAGAATTATTTAATCCAAGATGGAACAATTTGAGATTAGTACAGCACTATACAGAACAAAGAGATACATGACTACCGTTGGTGTAAGGTAAAGAGCTGGCCTCTGTCTCTCTGATCTGTTTCTGGTGGGATGCCAGCAGTCTGTATTCCTTAACTTTCAAGCCCTCTGCCTTTTATAGGGTATAAAACAAAGACATTCATTTTTGGAGGGAAAATTGCTTTCCTGTGATTAATTTCACGATGTGTTCTGGTTTTGACGTTTTTGTTTTACCTAGGTCTCAGATTAGCAGCCGTGTTAGTCTGTATTTGCAAAATGAAAAGGAGTACTTGTGGCACCTCAGAGACTAACCAATTTAGTTAGTCTTCCTCAGAGAAGTTGGCAAGATGTAAGCCTCACTGGGCTCACTCCAGGCGAACTCCCAGGCAAACTCCTGCTGTGAGCTGCTCTGCTGTCCCCTGCCGCTCAGCTGGTTCGCAAAGCTCTAGCTATTTTTAAACAGCCAGGCTTCCCTGACACAAACAAACGGACACCCTAATGCCCACCCCCTGCAGGCTAGCAGCCAATCAGACACTCACTCAGGCTCTCACACTGCCCTCCCAGCAATCACACGCTCGGATACTTCCTCAGCAAGCAAACACACACACACTCGGATATTTACCAGTCCCAGGCAAACTCCTGCTGTGAGCTGCTCTGCTGTCCCTCGCTGCTCAGCTGGTTCGCTGCCGCTCAGAGTTGGTTGAGTTCAGGATCCTGACGCAGGGAAGAAAGGTAAGCAGCAGGATACGGACCCTGGACTTCAGGAAAGCAGACTTCGACTCCCTTAGGGAACGGATGGCCAGGATCCCCTGGGGACTAACATGAAGGGGAAAGGAGTCCAGGAGAGCTGGCTGTATTTCAAAGAATCCCTCTTGAGGTTACAGGAACAAACCATCCCGATGAGTCAAAAGAATAGTAAATATGGCAGGCGACCAGCTTGGCTTAATGGTGAAATCCTAGCGGATCTTAAACATAAAAAAGAAGCTTACAAGAAGTGGAAGGTTGGACATATGACCAGGGAAGAGTATAAAAATATTGCTCGGGCATGTAGGAATGATATCAGGAGGGCCAAATCGCACCTGGAGCTGCAGCTAGCAAGAGATGTCAAGAGTAACAAGAAGGGTTTCTTCAGGTATGTTGGCAACAAGAAGAAAGCCAAGGAAAGTGTGGGCCCCTTACTGAATGAGGGAGGCAACCTAGTGACTGAGGATGTGGAAAAAGCTAATGTACTCAATGCTTTTTTTGCCTCTGTCTTCACTAACAAGGTCAGCTCCCAGACTGCTGCGCTGGGCATCACAAAATGGGGAAGAGATGGCCAGCCCTCTGTGGAGATAGAGGTGGTTAGGGACTATTTAGAAAAGCTGGACATGCACAAGTCCATGGGGCCGGACGAGTTGTATCTGAGAGTGCTGAAGGAATTGGCGGCTGTGATTGCAGAGCCATTAGCCATTATCTTTGAAAACTCATGGCAATCGGGGGAAGTCCCGGATGACTGGAAAAAGGCTAATGTAGTGCCAATCTTTAAAAAAGGGAAGGAGGAGGATCCTGGGAACTACAGGCCAGTCAGCCTCACCTCAGTCCCTGGAAAAATCATGGAGCAGGTCCTCAAAGAATCAATCCTGAAGCACTTGCATGAGAGGAAAGTGATCAGGAACAGCCAGCATGGATTCACCAAGGGAAGGTCATGCCTGACTAATCTAATCGCCTTTTATGATGAGATTACTGGTTCTGTGGATGAAGGGAAAGCAGTGGATGTATTGTTTCTTGACTTTAGCAAAGCTTTTGACACGGTCTCCCACAGTATTCTTGTCAGCAAGTTAAGGAAGTATGGGCTGGATGAATGCACTATAAGGTGGGTAGAAAGCTGGCTAGATTGTCGGGCTCAACGGGTAGTGATCAATGGCTCCATGTCTAGTTGGCAGCCTGTGTCAAGTGGAGTGCCCCAGGGGTCGGTCCTGGGGCCGGTTTTGTTCAATATCTTCATAAATGATCTGGAGGATGGTGTGGATTGCACCCTCAGCAAATTTGCGGATGATACTAAACTGGGAGGAGTGGTAGATACGCTGGAGGGGAGGGATAGGATACAGAAGGACCTAGACAAATTGGAGGATTGGGCCAAAAGAAATCTGAGGTTCAATAAGGATAAGTGCAGGGTCCTGCACTTAGGACGGAAGAATCCAATGCACCGCTACAGACTAGAGGCCGAATGGCTAGGCAGCAGTTCTGCGGAAAAGGACCTAGGGGTGACAGTGGACGAGAAGCTGGATATGAGTCAGCAGTGTGCCCTTGTTGCCAAAAAGGCCAATGGCATTTTGGGATGTATAAGTAGGGGCATAACGAGCAGATCGAGGGACGTGATCGTTCCCCTCTATTCGACATTGGTGAGGCCTCATATGGAGTACTGTGTCCAGTTTTGGGTCCCACACTACAAGAAGGATGTGGATACATTGGAGTGAGTCCAGCGAAGGGCAACAAAAATGATTAGGGGTCTAGAACACATGACTTATGAGGAGAGGCTGAGGGAGCTGGGATTGTTTAGTCTGCAGAAGAGAAGAATGAGGGGGGATTTGATAGCTGCTTTCAACTACCTGAGAGGGGGTTCCAAAGAGGATGGCTCTAGACTGTTCTCAATGGTAGCAGATGACAGAACAAGGAGTAATGGTCTCAAGTTGCAGTGGGGGAGGTTTAGATTGGATATTAGGAAAAACTTTTTCACTATGAGGGTGGTGAAACACTGGAATGCGTTACCTAGGGAGGTGGTAGAATCTCCTTCCTTAGAGGTTTTTAAGGTCCGGCTTGACAAAGCCCTGGCTGGGATGATTTAACTGGGAATTGGTCCTGCTTTGAGCAGGGGGTTGGACTAGATGACCTTCTGGGGTCCCTTCCAACCCTGATATTCTATGATTCTGTGATAATTTATTTGAGCATAAGCTTTCGTGAAGTGAGCTGTAGCTCACGAAAGCTTATGCTCAAATTGGTTAGTCTCTAAGGTGCCACAAGTACTCCTTTTCATTTTGTTTTACCTAACTACTACTTTTATGATATCTTTAGGTTACATGACTGTAAACCTAAAGGTAATTCTCATCCAGTCATTATTACTGACAACTGTAACAACCAGCAGTTCTTATTGAGTTATAAACATCTTTCAGTGGATCCTTACTTATTGCATGTTTTCTGTAATGGATGAAATATCTCTTATCAATCATAGAAACCCTTGTTTATTCCATACTTCTATAAACACTTATCAGTTTGAGGGGTCTTTTCCCTAGACATCTATATTCCCACAGACTTGGCAGCACGAGCAATAATGAAGTACTTGATCACATGAAGTTCCTGAGTATTGAACACTCACAGGTTAAGAACTAACACTCTGAGCCTTAGAATTCAGACATACTCTTTTTTTTTTTCTAGTACTGTAAAAGATTCTGGGGGAATAGTTAATATGCAAAGAATTTAATATACACAAAAAAGAGGAATAAAGGATTAATATTTACTAGCCGGTATTAACATTTTCCAAATTTACATACAATTTATAGCAATGGATGACTTAGGCATCCATAAAAGCATACAGACTCTTGTATCTCCAGGGCACTCTGTTTGAACCCAGCTCAAATGAGTAGCCATCTGGTGTTGCCATCCGATTGCAGTTTGGTTACATAGGTGAAATAAATCTGATGGTTTCAATCCAGTTCTTATTGGCAACATAACTCACGTTATCTGGCATCTTGCAGGCAACCTAATGAGCCAGGATTATGATTTAATGGACATGCTGACTCCCCTACCTTCTTGCTTTGTCGATGATGCCTCCACATGGATGGAAGAGTGCAAAGGAAGCTTGAACTGCCGTTTCACTTGCTTTACCTAGTTTGTGGCAGATGGGGAATGTCAGCCTAAAATTCAAAGGAAAAATGTAATAGTGCATAACGTTGGTGGCAGATGGCAAAGGTTTACAGACTAATCCAGTGAACAATTTTCATGCAGAATGCTATAAAATTTGCATGTGATATAAACTGATTTTTAGTTGCTTTGGTATTTGAACATCAGTCACAAGAAGTAGTAATAGAAAGTGCTTTTGATGTACATCACTACTATATGGCTTTTCTTTCATTTTTTCCTTTTCATCCTATCCTCTTAGCAGCACAATGATATTAGCTTGAATTGGGTATATTTCATCAGAAAATAAAAATGTGTCCAGAGTTTCACCCAGAGTTCAAAATGATCCAAACTTTTTTTTCTGAGGTTTAGCTATTTAGCTTTCTAACACATGAACTCCTATACTTCCTTGTTTAAGCAAGGTCTAGACATGGTAATACTGAAATATCATGAGGAATGCTGTGTGGTGGTGCTGTTGTTAGGAAACAGATTCTTGGGATATTTCTGGCATGGCCAGGAAGCAAAGTACTGAAATTGCAAGTGAAAACCTAATTTCATAAGATACCCACCCTGATTTCCAAAATCCCTAGCCAAAAACACTCCAGTAATTATTTATATGGTACTGAAGTTATGCTACCGACAAATAAGGAAGTGTAATGCTTGTTGGAAGGGATTAAATGCTAAATAATACTGAAGTGATGGTTCAACCAATTAACTGTTTGGGGGTTATTCATATGAGATCTTTAAAGAACTGTCTGTTCAGCATGGACATTAAAAAGATGTGGATAAGCGCTGCTCTTTTGGAACAGAACAAAGCTCTTAACATTTCCCCCATTGCTATCACTAATTTATGTAGTTGGCTACTGGGATTAATTCTTTCTTCCCTGCACTTATGCTGTCAAGAATAAACTCAAATCCATCACATCACTGTCCTGTAATAAGTAACATCTCCCATTTTATCCCAGCCAGGATTTGTTAATTTGCTTATACACTCTAAGCAAAACAAATGTGCAGAAATGACAGCATAAATTTAAAATGTCTACCTTTGGGCAGAAGATGCACTTTAAAACAGAAGATCAAAGTGTCAAACATAAACAAGACATTAAACAAAAACTGCCCCATTCAAATAATAAGCACATTTAAGTGAGCAGAGAGGTTCTTAGAATTCCTTGTTTTATATCAATGTATTTAACTTTGGGGGTGGGGGAAACATCATTGTTAAACTATTTCTGTGTGCAGAGTTAATTTTAATGGATCTCTGGAGTTTTCAAACTAATGCAAGTACATTTTCAATGCCATGATATATGCATGTTGCACTGAAAATGGGCCAAAAATTCTTGTACCCAAGAAGAGGAAAAAATACTGAGTATGATTTAATGAAACATTATCTATCTGAAATTATGTAAGCACTATTTCATTATTATAAAGAATTTCAGATAGATAATGCTTCATTAAGTGATACTCTTATTTTTTTTCTTCTTGGATACAAAATTTTTTGGCCATTCTTCAGTGCTGCACACTTTTTGTTTACACTGTTCAAACAAACTAACAAATGTTGCTTAGGTTAACTAGTGCCAATTAGTGTTAATTACAGCTGTGAGTTTTGTCATGTGGACACATTTCCAGGAGGAGTTGGATTGACACCACTAACTCTGTTTTTTCACAGCGGATACCAAATAGCCATCAGATGCTAACACATTTCAGTCTCTGCCAACAAAAAGCTGGATTCAAACCAGCAACTTCAAGGAAAAATTAAAAATTGTGTTATCCCATTATTAATCCCCCAAAACTGCTCAGTGATTTTAACTTCTCATGACCTTCCCTTTAAATGAAATATCCATTATCAACAATGAATGCCCAATGGCACTCCAGAGCAGCGAAGACCCTCCTGTTTAGACTTTCTCCACAATATCGCTATGCTAACCCTTTTAAAATGGAATTACGAATATAGGTTGCAGTGAAAATCATGCCTAAAATGCAAATGTAGTAGTAGTTTTCACTATGATATGAATTTTAATGTTTTGTTTCTAGTGGAATTCTCTATTATATAAATTGGCAATTTTGCTGCAAATGTTAAACATTTGAAACAGTATAACTTGAAGAGTGGACACTGAGTACATAGGAAACATCAAATACTGATGAGTGCTTCTAATTTTGGGCAAACAGCAGCATCTGATATACCTGAAAGCAAAGAAAATATTAGTTTTTAAAAAATTAAATGGAACTTTTAATAGCTATCCTAAGGAGATGAAAACGTGGTGCAATGGCTGAAGTACAGCAGCACTGAAGGCACGAGCTGCAATAGTTTAGACGAGCCAAATTGATGCCTTGCTGCTTAGGTCTCTAAGAAGGTTTGCCGGGGGCGGGGGGGAACTGCAGAGAGGAGCAGCTGCAGAAGCCACCAAAGCAGGAATCTTCGGACATCTCAGACAACTATCAAGAGTCTTGACTGGACTTTCTCTCCTGTGCTGATTTGCTGGTTGTGCTAACCCTCTCTCGCCCTCTCCCTCACAGACTCTTCACCTCACTTCCAAATTGGCCTGTTTTTATATCAACTACATAAACAGCAGCTTTTTCCATCTGAAAATAGACATACACAATTTTGTTGCTATTGTTATTTACATGGGGGGAGTTAGTTCACATTTTGATTGCATCAGTATGAATGGAACAAAGTAAAAAGGAGTTAATTGTAATGCTTTTCACACAGTAGAAGTTTTTAAAGGAACATGCATTTCTCTTGGTAAAGCAAATATCAGTTTCTGTAATTTTTTTTTTTTTTGGTGTATTCCTAAACAAGTCTTTATTTTCCACTCCAGATTGTGTCCAGTGAGCATTCAGCCTACTGCACCTCAGATCATGGCATTTACAGATGTTACCAATATACCCTGGGTGGTCTGAGGTTTGGTTCCACCTGTTCATTTAATGGATTTTACTGATTCCTACCCTTGGGAGAGAGGGAGAAACTTCAGCCAGCAACATGATTGCATCTCCAAACTAGTATTTCCAGCCTGACTTTAGATGGACCAGGCTCTGCTTGCCTAGGGAAAAACCCAAAATTCCACCCTGCCAGCTGTCCTCCTCCAACTCCCACCAGACCACAAATGGAACATCTGGGGTTTTTTTCCTTCCATTTCCTACGTGATTGTTTTGGTTTTTTGGGGGGAAACTGACTTGACAAAACTCACAGTTAAGTGTGTTGATTGTGACTAGCTGTTAGTTAGGAAAAGGAAAACAAACCTTGTTTTGCTGAAGACTTGGTAAACAAAGCAGAATGATTAATGTGTGGTTAGAGGCCTAGTCTACGTTAGACAGGGTTTGTCAGTATAGCTGTACTTGTAAAATCTCCTAGTGAATGCAGCTTATACTGGCAAAATAATTCTTTTCCCAGTATAGCTTATACCAGTTCAACAAACAAAATAAACTATACTGACAAAGGGACTTTTTTGATGGTATAATTGCATCTACATTAGATCTTTTGCCTCCGCAGCTATGTCTGTTACAGATGTGATTGATTTCCCCCCCCCCCACACACACACCTCTAACCAACATAGCTATGCTGAGAAAACATGTATGGACTAGGCCTGAAAAGTTAATACCAGGACTTGAAAAGAACCATGAGACCACTTTGTGGTGCATAAAGGTAAGATGCAAACAATCCTAAGACATGACAGTAGCCTGCCTGATTAGTGGATTTAAGCAGCTAGTTTTAGGATGTTTTGCAACCAATTACATGATATGCTTAGTTTTGGTTATTAATCTTAGATAACTATATTACATTAATGGTAACATACAGTAACTGTCATCGCATCAAATCTGCTCTAAGATAATTGGGAATCTTAATTTAAAAATTCTACCCTGTTAAGTGATTGCTCAAATGCTCTTGAAATTTTCCATTATAACACCTCTTGATAGTAATTCATACTATGCAATTTTCTTCAATCCATTCTCAACCCTAAAACAATGTTTTTACAATGATGCACTTGTTCTGAGTGAAAGGCAATCTGCTAATGTTCATTTTTCATCAGTTTCTGTTTTCTATATTATTCCTAATTACTTACAATATTCCTTTTTATGCAGTTCAGTATATAAGTTTACTCTGTTTGCACAAAGGATTCTTGAGCAGAACACCCATTAATCACCTTGTGTATTGATGAGAAAATAGAACCTTAAAATAGACGTTTCTGTATAGGAGAGAGTTATAGTAAGAAATCTGTGTGAAAGCAGAGAAGCAAAAGGAAGAAAAACATACTTGGTAAGTGTCAGCGTGCCTCAGTGGGTCACAGCTGAAGATGCCGAATTCAGGACAGACTGCTGAGAAATAGGACAGACTCACCCTAAACTGCTGCTTAGTCTATCATTAGATTATACCAATTCAGTAACAAAATTGAACTTCTGATTCATCACACTTGTTAACAAGAGGTCAAAAATGCAGTCTCTCTAGGCATTCCAGTCCTTGGCTCACCACCCAGCCACTAGACTTTATGATGAGTGGTTACTGAAAATCAGTTTCATTGGACAGAGAGTCCTTCCAATCTCAAGGGATCAGCCACTTAGCCAGGTCAATATATAATTCAAATCTTACCCAAAATCACACTGATGCCTATCTTTTGTAACTAAAGGTTTAATAATATAAAAAAGGATGAAAAGAGAGTTATTGAATTGTTAAAGAATATAAGTAATTTTTGGTGTTCATAGATCAGGATCACAGCAGTAATAGAATAAAGTGATAGCCTGCAAAAGTCTCTCCAGAATCACCCAAGCAGACTGGGGGTCATCAGTCCTTGTTTAGAACTTCCTTGTTAGTAATTCAGTCCTGAGGAATGAATTAAAAATGGAGATATCTCAGGGGTCTTTTATATCCTCAGCAATGTGAATGGAATCTTACTGTCCCAAACAAAGCTCACAGCCCCTGTTTGTGGAAAGTTACTGGCCCAAGATGGAGTCCAGGGTCTCATGAACATATTACATGTCTTTACAAGGTTTGCTGGCAGGACATGGCCATTGGCTCCTAGGTGTGTGAGACATTCTTAGGGAGAGCTATCTGGGTTGGATGAGTTTCTTCTATTGCCTGTTGTTAGAATGAAGTGTCCTTAATGGGACATCAACACACAGCTTGTTGTAAACCTATCTGTAAGGTGTCACCCAGGAACAAGCACATCTGAGATACAAATACAAAGCCTATATTCATTACATTAGGTACAAAGATGATACATGGATTTAACTAGGATAATCATATTTGATTGTAACTTTTCCATTGACACTTTACATGATATACTTTGTATAAGAGTTGTTGCAATTGCATAACAGCAGTAGCAGCAATGATAGGAATGGTCATTTTCAATCATAAAGCATCAAAGCAAGTCAAATGAATGCCTAGTACTAGACCCCATGTTTCAAAGTCCTTGGATGAAAGATCTTAGTCAAAGGGCATAGAGCCCTCCCCATTTATCTGTATCATCAATAAAGGATTAGTTAGCCATTACAATACTTGGTTGTGGGTTACATCTGGAAATGTCATTAACATGAGCACAAGATCTTCTAACTGAATGCCTAAATCTGATTTCTTACTCTCTCTTCTCCCACTCCCCAAAATCTAAAAAATACCTCATGATCCATCCAGCCTTCTGCTCACATCTTTACATTTCACTGTTGCTTCACATCACACTGATCAAATATTTAAGGCTGGGTCCAGATTAAAGGTTTTAGATCCTCTTGTTTAGCAATATTCCCATCTTCAGTTCCAGTGTGCTAATATATTCAATTAACTGTTGTATTCATGCAATGACACCAAGTACCATGTAGATTGTGGGGAGGTTTCATTTGCACAATAAAAGGCTTTGTACCTCAAACGCTGTTCCACTTTCTGCATGAGTACTTACCTGTATGATGCAATGGAATCTGCACGTGCAATTGAAAATGTCTACTTTGAAGATATTAGCACAAAAGTTTGTGCATGTGTCACAGCCCCTTCATCAGCAGGGATTGAAGCTTTGGAACCATCAGTGCTTAAACATGGGTCTCTGCCTCTTGAGCTAAAAAAATTACCACTGCTACGAGCTAATGGAGTTAACTCTTAGTCTCTTATGCTGACCAGCCAGTGGAGGAGAGACACATAACATACCTGTATGGTTACAAACACAGACAAAATTGATGCTTGGTTTTGAAACCATATTGTGACAATATGTTCTATCGTCCCTCACAATAAATTATGATAATTGCAAGGAGAAAGTTCATGGCCAAAATAATGAAAGTGAGAGGGAATATCTTTAATAATGCTACCTTTCCAAGTTTAATAAGACACTCGGTTGCCTGTTCATTACAACCTAACAAGCAGAGAAATTAAAATACAAAAATAATTTGTCTATCAAAGGCCACAAAGGCCTTAAACATCATTGTCTATTCAAAATGATTTCAGAAGAACTTATGGGGACTCATGAGAAGAATGAGGTATATTTAGGGTGACCAGATGTCTTCATTTTATAGGGACAGTCCTGATATTTGGGGCTTTGTCTTCTATAGGCTCCTATTACCCCCCCACACCCCGTGTCCCGATTTTTCAGACTTCCTATCTGGTCACCCTAGATATATTTAAGCATCGAGAATGTTGGGTGGGAAGTGAAACTAGACATTTAGAAAAGCGGGAACCCATCTGTCCTATAAAAAGCAAAACAAATATCACAGTGATAGACATACTGTAACGTAAGCTTTGTTTAGTCTTTTCCCAAGGGACTGCCAAAATACAGCTCCTCCTCCATTCCCCTCTTACCTATCCATATACAGACTCTCACATTCCATGCCTCCCAATGTATCCATAAATGTTGTTCTGTATTACAATACAGCCATAACTAAATGAGGAAAATAATACAGTTAGTAAGCCTGTTTTCCAAATGGGTAAGAAAAATAGCAAAGCCTAATGGAGCTCTTCAGCCATTACTCTTGTGCTGTAATTTCCATACAGGAAAAAAAATCAACTCTGTGAAGAAACAATCATCAAATCAGATGCTGAAAATTAGCTACTGCAGAGTCATCATTTAAGTTGGTGGTTAAACTAAACCTACTTACATGAACTTAGGTTGTATAATTTGGGGTGCCTGCTACAATTATACAGGTGAGGTGCTGGAATAATTGTCTCCTTCTTCGATTGTCATGCCTGCAGCTGTGCAGCAAGATGTGGCAATTTACCAGCAGGATGAAACGCTTTCTATAAGCTACACCACCTATAAAATCTGAAATGTGTATTGTAGTTTTACATGTCAGGGCATGTTATTGATGAATATTGATGAAGTTTCATTCACCAGTAGGCCTTCAAATGTGCTTGCTAATAGAATTTCCTCATCACCTACTGTCCCTTTGAGATAATTGTCATGCTGTTTTCTCCAACACTAGTTACCATTCATGTTCAGTTGATTCCATTTGAGTTTTTAAATGTTATCTTTAAATGACATTGCACACCACTCATTGGAAATCACCCAAGTTTTTCCCTCATGTAAGTATGCACAACTTCCAGATGAAGCCAGTAGCATGTTCACATTTTAAGGCTGAATTAATCCATATATCGTTATATATAGCCATAGCAGGAACAGCAGCAGTACCTTTGTGGAAAACTTTCTTATTTTCTATTTAAAAAATGTAAATCATGTTACAGTCCAAGAATTGAAGCATGTTTGACTATTGATTGCAATAATCAAGACCTGAAACCCATTTTCCTTCTTCTGAGTGCAGTGTAAATGAACAAACCAAATCCTGAGGTCTTTACACAGTAAAACTTTCACCAAAAATCAATGGCAGTTTGCCTGTGATAAACTTAATAAGAACTTCAAATATTTAGTCCAAGATAAATAAAAATTTAATAGCTGCCAAAGATTGAAGCAGCAAACACAATTTAATTGCACAAAAGGAAATTAGGGTGGCAGAATTGTCTGCCTGACCACTTCCTACAGAGACATGATGCAAACTCTGAGAAGAGTAGAGACATTAATCTTGGTAGACAGTGAGCAAAAATGCTGCCGTCAGTTTATTGCTATGAGTCTCTGTTGCCATTCACAGTAGGGACTAATCAAATCCATTTGTGCTGGGTATGTTAGAAGTAGATAGGTTTAAAAATACAGTCTGTTGGTTTATCCTGACTTTGTGTCCCTTGCCTCACTTTAGCAGAGCCCACAGAGACAGACAGAAATCCAGTTTGAACAAATTTGTCAACAAGTCTAGCCAAAAGTTCATCCCACACACATCAAAGCAAAACTCATATTCACAATAAGAGCATGTTGATGTTGGCTGCAAAGCTTAGATTTTTTGGCATCTATTTATTTCAATGCTTACTCTCCATCATAAGCCCAATGGACTCAACTGAGGAACATACCAAACAAATGGCAGCTAATCTGTACATATAAGAGGGGCTTGTACTCAAGTGCAGGGAAATGTTTATGTGCAACTCTAGCTTGCATGCCAGAAATGTCACCTCTGAATAGATTTTCTCCATGGTCCTCCTTAGCCCTCAGTCTCTAACGTACATTGTAAGACATTGAGTGCTAGCAAACAGAATTTGTAACTCTCTTTGAGGTCACATGTAACTTGTCTTCACTATTTGGCTCTCCATCAGCTATGCTACAACTCATTTAGTCTCACCATAATCCTGTGTTGCTGAAACACTGGCTTTGAGAAACAAACTTGAAATTACAACTATGTCATTACTTCTTCTTTCATTTCATATGAAAATATTGGAGAGTTACTATCAGAAACCAAGGTTCCATTTCTCAAGAGCTATTAAAAAGAAAGATTACTTGACAAACAGGTTTCAGAGTAGCAGCCGTGTTAGTCTGTATCTGCAAAAAGAACAGGAGTACTTGTGTTCTTTATTAGAGCATAAGCTTTCGTGGGCTACAGCCCACTTCACTGGATGCATACAATGGAACATATAGTAAGAAGATATATATATACATACAGAGAAGGTGGAAATTGCCATACAAACTGTAAGAGGCTAATTAATTAAGATGAGCTATTATCAACGGGAGAAAAAAAACTGTTGTAGTGATAATCAAGATGGCCCATTTAGACGGTTGACAAGAAGGTGTGAGGATACTTAACATAGGGAAATAGATTCAATATGTGTATGACCCAGCCACTCCCAGTCTCTATTCAAACCCAAGTTAATGCTATCTAGTTTGCATATTAAATCAAGCTCAGCAGTTTCTCATTGGAGTCTGTTTTTGAAGCTTTTCTGTTGCAAAATTGCCACCCTTAAAGCTTTTACTGAGTGGCCAGAGAGGTTGAAGTCAAAGTAACAAAGGTCAAGCACCAGGTTTGCAGTGACATTATTGGGGATACTGTTCCTGATAGCTTGTAGTCCATCTTTATGTGGAATGTTGGTGTAGAGGGCTTCTACATCCATAGTGGCCAGGATGGTGTTTTCTGGAAGATCACCGACGGACTGTAGTTTCCTCAGGAAGCCAGTGGTGTCTTGAAGATAGCTGGGAGTGCTGGTAGCGTAGGGCCTGAGGAGAGACTCCACATAGCCAGACAATCCTGCTGTCAGGGTGCCAATGACTGAGATGATGGGGCGTCCAGGATTCCCAGGTTTATGGATCTTGGGCAGCAGATAGAATAACCCTGGTTGGGGTTCTAGGCATGTGTTTGCAAATATATGTTCCTGTGCTTTTTCAGGGAGTTTCTTGAGCAGATGGTGTGGTTTCTTTTGGTAATCCTCAGTTGGCCTGTAGAATGTGGAGTTAGAAAGCTGCCTAGCAGCCTCTTGTTCATATTCCAACTTATTCATGATGACGACAGCACCTCCTTTGTCAGTCTTTTTGATTATGATATCAGAGTTGTTCCTGAGGCTGTTGATGGCGTTGTGTTCAGCACGGCTGAGTTTATGGGGCAAGTGATGCTGCTTTTCCACAATTTCAGCCTGTGCACATCAATGGAAGCACTCTATGTAGAAGTCCAGTCTATTGTCTCGACCTTCAGGAGGAGTCCATGCAGAATCCTTCTTTTTGTAGTGTTGGAAGGAAGGATTCTGTGGGTTAGTATGTTGTTCAGAGGGGTCATAAATATAAAGGGAAGGCTAACCACTTTTAAATCCCTCCTGGCCAGAGGAAAAAACCCTTTCACCTGTAAAGGGTTAAGAAGCTAAAGATAACCTCGCTGGCACCTGACCAAAATGACCAATGAGGAAACAAGATACTTTCAAAGCTGCGGGGGCGGGGGGACAAAAGGTTCTCTCTGTCTGTGTTGCTTTTGCTGGGACAAGAGCAGGAATGCAGGTCAGAACTCCTGTAAAAAATCAGTGAGCAATCTAGTTAGATATGCGTTAGATTCTGTTTTGTTTAAATGGCTGATAAAATAAGTTGTGCTGAATGGAATGTATATTCCTGTTTTTGTGTCTTTTTATAACTTAAGGTTTTGCCCAGAGGGATTCTCTATGTTTTGAATCTGATGTAAGGTATTTACCATCCTGATTTTACAGAGGTGATTCTTTTGCTTTTTCTTTAATTAAAATTCTTCTTTTAAGAACCTGATTGCTTTTTCATTGTTCTTAAGATCCAAGGGTTTGGGTCTGTGTTCACCTATGCATCAACAATATTATGTAAACAGTGTTTTAGGAGCCCAGGAAGCTTACTCCATCCAGCAGGCACTACAGGAGTAAATGGAATGAAACCATCCCTACCCTTGAAAAAAAACAATATTGTGTAATGTTTAAACTACCTCAAAGGCTTGTGTTTTATTTTTCAACCAAAAGAAAGTAGCTCAGAATCACCAGCACCATGCTTAGTTCAGTACTGAGTCACCAGCAACAACATGCCTGCCACAATATATAGTTTAAAAATTATATAAGATAAATGTGTTTAGGCATCAAGGGGCCATTGACTAGACCCTTGGTTTTCTTTGGAAGTTAAACTACTTGGTTTCTGTGACCAGAGAAGAGGCTAGCCCAAGGTGGTATGCTTATGTCACATCACATCACATCAAACATTCTCACACTGCAATCTTGATACATGGTAAGTAGCAACCTTTGCATCTTAACTTGGGCTATTGGGTGGTTAGGAACATCTTGAAGGTGAAGTGCACAGAACTGGGGGAGGATACCTGCCACACCATTCTTTGGCAATTAGTGGCTAACCCACAGATTTGCTGTTTCAGATTTAAAAAATTGAAATATTCCCTTCCAGATGGAAGTTAAGACCATAACAGGGACATTTTGCCAACTAGCAAGTTGACAGAAATAATGAGGGAAAATCTGGAACAGACTTGAAGCCTAGTATGATACTGCAAGGGAAAATTCCATTGGCTTTCTGGATAAACTTGACTGTGAGAATACAGCAAAACAATGCAACTAAATAAAAATAAGCAAGAACAATACTAACTATTGTGTCAATTTTTAAGTTAATGAAATATGAACGAAAAGCTATAACTACATGCACAATAGAATACCAGCCTCTTTATAGATCTGCAGTTTAATAATAAACAACAGTCTAAAATTAGCCTGAAATATTCAATACTTTATCATTAGTCTGTTTTATCCTGTCTGTATCTATGCATAAGATCTATTACTGTCTTGCACATTTTATCAAGTGTGTATTACTGTAGGCAGTTTTAATATCTCCAGTCTGATAGCGTATTTTGCTAACTTAGTATTCATTATTTGGCAGTGTTAGTTAAAAAGCAGTCTAACCAAATCCTGAAGGCTGGTTGTCATCATAGTATGAATGTAAATAGAAGATCAGTAACAGACAAAAAGGAGATCATTAATATATGTTACAAAGAGGATTGAATAGACCCTTAAGGAACTGTGTTATTGATTGGAGCTAATTTAAAAGCAGATGCAGTTCACCTATGACTCCAAATTGTTGGCTTCTTTTTAAATAAAACTGCAATGGGCAATGGGGCAAGTCTCCAATGTCTGAAGCAGAATTGTGATTGACTATCAAAAAACCTTGTTTTTTTTTAAACACAATGCTAAAGCTGTACATTTCAGGCTTTCTTTATAGAATGCACAGATTTAAAAAGATAATTTCATTCTGCATGAATAGGGGTGTGATTCTATGTACCTTTATGAAGCAGAATGGAGGAGTCAGTACTATGGGATAAACTCAAAAAAGGTAGAAAGGCTGAGAGCTACGCCTGCATTTGAACACATAAATCAATTCTGCAAACAGAGGGCCTGATTTTTATCCCTCACTGTTTTTACACCAGTGTAGCTCCATGAACTTCTGTGGAGTTACTTCTAATTTACAAATAGAATTGGAAAAGTATCAAGACTTTATCTTTATATATGGATCTCAACTTCTGCTTTTTGAAGGTGTATTTCTTCTTGTTTTCCAGCTATATTGTCTCTGTGTAGCGATGTAAACATTCAGAGCAAAGACTGAGTGGTTTCAGCGAAGTTTTATTCACACCTGAAACCCTAAGTGATAATCAAGGGGTGCAAGTCCTTATGATTTTAACAACAACAACAAGTTCACGTGGACCACTTTGAACCAAAATATTCCAACTTTTACATAGATGTTTGATGGCATTATTCTATCAGCCATAATGACTAATGTGTTTGAACACCTTGATTTAAAGTGAATTAAAAAAAAAAGATTTCTCAAGGTAGGATAGTCCTTGTGGTCTCCATGTTGCATGTCTCTCTTTGGTTTTTATATAGAGCAAAATCCACCCCAATGTAGACAGCTTGGATGAGACACGCTGCATCTTTTAAGTGGTGTCCATTATACATCAATCCAGTGGCACTGGTAAACCACACAACCAGCAGCCAGAAGGTGTGCAGTATAAGGGATTATGTAGGCTGGAATAATGGCCTTCTGAGGACTGTGTGGTAACCCAGCTCCCTTGTCCTGGATGGAAGGGAGAATTTCACCTCCCCAGCCTCTGCACACTCCATCACGTAAAGCCCAGATCCTTAGGTTCTGTGTGTGTGTAGTGAACAAGGCCCATGGTTTAGGAATCCAAATGGCTCTCCTAGATTCATCTACTGTATGAGCCTGCTAGTGTTGCAGACTCTAGCAAGCAATCTTATTACTAGTTGCAGTGATGATGACATGAACTAAGTATGTCAGCAAGGTATTACAATCCTGAAGCTTTAAAAAGACAGGAAGTGGCCTTTTGCCTGGAACTCAGTTCTTTTCAATGAAATTCACCTTGCAGGACTGAAACAATTTGAAGGCTTCAGGACTGCAGCATCACAATTAGCTCTTCTAAGCCAGCTTGTCTACTATTTCTTGATTACTTACCCTTTTATTAATATGCAAGCTACTAGAGTTTGAATACCAAAGAAACACTAATTTCACAGTTGTAGCCTATAGGATGGTTTAGCCTAAGAAATAAGTAGACATTAGGCAACTTAGGCCCAAAATCTGAGTGTAGCGAAGTATGGGAAATTGAAGTTGCTAGTGTGAGAAAACTTAGAGATAAGTTGGAGACAGTAAGTAAGAGTTAGCAAGGACATGACCCAGCATTATGTGATCATTATGTTTTGGATATAACTGGTTTAAGCAAGGTTTTTAATAAGTGTTTTTGAAAATTGTGAATGTTTTATTAAAATACTATCTATGTTGATTGTGTGTGGGGGGGACATTGGTGCAGATGTTAATTTAAATGATACATAATGTAAAGAGCCAAAAAGAAGGTGGCAGAAATATAATTACAGTAAAGGCCAGTTTAAAGTTAATTAGTATTATAATGGAATATAAAAGGTGAAAAGCTCCAATTAGCATCCAAAGAGTACCGTTAGTTCCTAGGATTGTAAGGCTGTACTTCACCATTGTCAGTGGACTGATCGCCCGTTAATACACAATTCATCTTTGAGGATGAGCATAACAGTAACACTTGTGTAAATAGTAATTGCATGCCTGTTTGTTTAACTAATCGTTTTTCTTTTAATAAAGTTTGGTTGGGTCATTCAAAGTGTTGCCTAGTGGCCTCTACTAAATAAATTATCTGTAACAAACCTAGAGGCTCAAACTAAGTTGGGTTTTGTTGCACCCTTATCTTTAACAACATAATATTAATTGGGAATATTTCAACATAAAGTTTACAAAAGGTTACATACTCCTACAGAAACTGAGTTGATGCTTGTGTTTTGTAGTATGCAATCTTCAGCTTTCTCAGAACAGAGGCACATTCATCCATTAGTTATACAATAGTCAAGCCTATTTATAAGCCTTGGCCTACTTGCAGTATGTTATATTAAGGCTTTAATTATACAGAAGATAAAGTGCTCAGCAATATTGCCAGCCTGAAGTGGTTTTCTTCTTTGATTTTGCTGACCTTACTTAGAATCATCCTTGTTCTTGCTCCCATATAATCTGTGAAATATTAAAAGCCACAAAAGATTATTTCCTGAAGAAGGATAACCCATTATTTTTCTTTTAGCTTCTTAGAAGATACCCCAAACATGTATTAAAAAAAACTAAAGACAATTTTTAAAAGATATTTTTACTCCCCATTCCACCAATGGATTGACGAACGACTTTCAGTTAGTGCTGCTACTCACTTTATTTGTGTGTTTGTTTGCAAACATTTGGGGGAGAAATAATAATATGGTTTGCACATTAGGGGCTAAGGATCCATAAGCACCCAGGATGAAACTCCCCCTAGAAGGAGTTGAAGATGCCATGCAGTAACAGCACCCAGAACTGCATTAAGGCTATTGGCTGTGTTTAAGCACGCTTCTCTGTCTGGCTGTTAAACCTCTGAGGTTCCTTAGTGTTGCAGAGCAGCTGCAAAATAAAGGAGACTAGATGACCAGGTTCATCTTTCCAGGATGGTCTAAGTGGGTAGCCTTGGCCGAGGGGTTTCCCACACATAAAATACAAGGACTGGAGACAGAAGATGGCACTGTGTGTTAAGCAGAGAGTTTGGTACAGAGGCACAATGTAGCTATTTATGGGGATAGAAAAGTGGTGCTTGACCCCAGGTTTCTGCAAGAGGGAGTTGACTGTCTGCAGTCTATGACCACCCATGTTTCAGTGATCAAGACTTGTAACATTTTGTAAACAAACAACTTATATTAAGAAGATATTTTACTCTTGGTCACCAATTTCTGCTCCAGACATGAATCTGACCTGGAAAGTCCTGAATTCTGCTACTTTTTTTTTCTCTTATTTTTCATATTGCAGTGGCAAAACATGTTCATAACAAAGCCGATAAAGAGCTGCTATTAACTCATCTCAGCACTAATTAATTCTGTAAAACAGTATATTACAATAACAGCATAAACAACAGATCTCTGCCAGCCATCTCATTGTAAATTAGCAAGTAAGAACTACATTTAGTGCCAGTTCAAGTTGTATGATGACACACTGCATCCACCATAAATCTTAAAAGTAAGGAAAATTAAGAGGACAGACTTGTACATTACTTTCCATTTTCATATTGCCCACAGTGCTGTTGTTGACACACTCCAGTGCTCTTAAGGTTTTTCCCATTTCCCAATGAGAATTTTACAATTTAAAAGTTTAAAAAGCCTGTTAAAACTGCATTGTGTAATAAAATCATAATTATGGTGTGGTAGTAACTGTACCATAATACAGGGGATAAGGTGTGATGTGTTGCCTGATCCTTTTTAAAGGTTAATAATATTTGTATTGATGGCCAGTTGATCTGACTGTGATGCAGTTCTATCCCAGAATCAGAGTACATAGAGTTAAAACCAATTAGTTCAATATGTTATCGGGAGCATCAGGGTCTATGACAAGGACACTCACAATGAAGGCGAAGCAAAGCCTTAGCTATCTTTATTAGAATAATGAACAGAAAAGCTCCAAGCCACATCAACATGTAAGAGTACTACAGCATTGGGACTAGCTGTGATTTCATTCTTTGCATAATCCTTAGCTCTGCATAATCACACCCTTCCTTGAGGACATGGTGGTAAGAATACAGGACCAGTTATTGCTCTCTCTGGCATGCCAATGATTCTGATGGTCTAGGTTCCTCACTGAATTGATGGGTCAGATGGTAGAAAGTGCACAGCAAAAATCTAACTCTACATGGTGATCTGCTTTATTATAGGGCCGAAGCCAATGTCCAACCCACCATACCCAAATATAACTTCTTCACCCACATAACAATCTGCAGCTAGGGAGATTTAAATTAAATAGGGGAAAAATTAACTCTAAGGATAGTTTGGCATCAGAATAGATTTCCAAGGGAGGCTGTGGAATCCGGATTACTGGAAGTTTTTAAGAACAGCTTGGGCAAACACCTGTCAGGGCTAGTCTAGGTATACTTGATCCTGTTTCAGTGCAGGGGGATGGATTTAATGACATCTTGAGGTCCCTTCCATACCTATATTTCTATGATTCTGTGATTATGATTTTTTTTTAAAGAACCTCTATTTTCCCCAATGCCTGATTGAGATAGAACCCCGGCTGAAAGCTAGCTGGCCTAAATTAAGTCTAAATATAACAGCTGTGATGCTAGTTCACTGAAGAAACAGCGAGGGAGGAAAATTCTACTTTGGGATGAGATGATAGCTTTCTTTGACAGGGTAACAAGCCTTGTAGATAGCGGGGAAGCGGTAGATGTGGTACATCTTGACTTTAGTAAGGCTTTTGATATTGTCTCGCATGACCTTCTCATAAACAAATTATGGAAATATAACCTAGATGGAGCTACTAGAAGGTGGGTGCATAACTGGTTGGAAAATCATTCCCAGAGAGTAATCATCAGTGGTTCACAGTTTTGCTGGAAGGGCATAATGAGTGGGGTCCCACAGGGATCGGTTCTGAATCTGGTTCTGTTCAGTATCTTCATCAACGATTTAGGTAATGGCATAGAGAATACACTTATAAAGTGTGCGGACAATACCAAGCTGGGAGGGGTTGCAAGTGCTTTGGAGGGTAGGATTAAAATTCAAAATGATCTGGACAAACTGGAGAAATGGTCTGAAGTAAATAGGATGAAGTTCAATGAGGACAAATGAAAAGTACTCCACTTAGGAAGAAGCAATCAGTTGCACACATACAAAATGGGAAATGACTGCCGAGGAAGGAATACTGCAGAAAGGGATCTGGGGGTCATAGTAGATCAAAAGCTAAATATGAGTCAACAGTGTAACACTGTTGCAAAAAAAAAAAGCAAACATCATATTGTAAGCAAGACGTGAGAAGTAATTCTTCCGCTCTACTATGTGCTGATTAGGCCTCAACTGGAGTATTGTGTTCAGTCCCGGGCGCCACATTTCAGGAAGAAGGTGGACAATTGGAGAAAGTCCAGAGAAGAGCAACAAAAGTTATTAAAGGTCTAGAAAACATGACCTATAAGGGAAGATTGAAAAAAATGTTTAGTCTGGAGAAGAGAAGACTGAGAGGGGACACGATAATAGTTTTCAAGCACATAAAAGGTTGTTACAAGAAGGAGGGAGAAAAATTGTTCTTCTTAACCTCTGAGGATAGAACAAGAAGCAATGGGCTTAAATTGCAGCAAGGGCGGCTCAGGTTGGACATTAGGAAAAACTTCCTAACTGTCAGAATGGTTAAGCACTGGAATAAATTGTCTAGGGAGGTTGTGGAATCTCCATCATTGGGGATTTTTAAGAGCAGGTTAGACAAATACCTTTCAGGGATGGTCTAGATAATACTTAGTCCTGCCTTGAGTGCAGGGGGCTGGACTAGATGACCTCCTGAGGTCTCTTCCAGTTCTATGATTCTATGAGGCACAAGGGAATGGTTTCTTTTTGGGAAGCTAGGCATTGAGTGGTTTGAAAATAAGGCTTAAAATAGGATGTTAGATTGTACATTAAATATGGAGTGGCTACTTCCACTTGATAACAAACAAAATCCTTGGGAGCATATGAAAGTACACTACAATATAAAGCCTGGCCAAGGTTTCATCTATAAAAATAGACAAAATGATGAATGCATGATTATTCTGAAAGCATAGTAGCACTGAAAGCAAGACAGTATTAACACAGAAAATCAAGAGCAAAGGCGGTTTCATTTATCTAGGTCAATTTAATGAAAATTTGGTCCTACAAATTTATAGCTTTCAACCCATTTCAATACTTAACAATAAAAGTACCATGGTTAAGGGGCTGTATGAGATGTAAAGAAACATGATTTGAGACGGCAACTTGTTACAATGGGCCAGATTCTGGGCTCTGATAATACTGATGCAAAGCAGCCTTAAAACAATCCCTAGGTGACACAAGTTGCTTGGCAAGTTCTACACTTCTCTGTTTTAGCCCCCACAGCATAGGAGACAGGAGTGGGGGGTGCCTAGTATGTAATGTACTATGATGCTCCTTGAGACCAGCCCCTCAGTTGATGCAAGAATTTGGAGACTATAAACTGTGCCTTAACATCACTTCCACCTCACCCCCTTCATCTGAGTCAAACAGAATTTGAATTCGGCAGGGCAAAGGATCTGGGCTAATATTTTCAAGAATGTGTGGAATAAACTAATGGTTTACAATATACCATGTAGAAGAAAAAGAAAAGAAATGCAAATTCATCTCAGTAAGAAAGAATGGTCATCAGCACTTTAGGGTATTCTTGAGCTTGCTTTTTCCATTCTTTTCTGTTGAGGCATTTAAAACTGTCCATTTCTTGACACTAGTTGCGGGAGAGAATCCATTTCCAGTTCATTGAAGTGTTCTTGACATAGAGTCCTGGGTATTGTAAATTAGGTTCCTGTGTGCTCTTGAGGACAACCTGAACCTCTTGGTTGCAAATAAATTGATCATATCAACATAGTGTAAGTCAAAAATGCATAACTCCTATTCAGTGTAAATGCCATGTCTTTTGCTGGGGGAAGCCTGCTTAACAGCACTCTCTTTTCCTACTCCATTGAATCCACATGAGAGAGAGAGAATTATTTTTCAAGTGCCCAAAATACAGCAGGAGTGTCTCAAAATAAGCAAGGAACCATATAGTCTAAATTGAATGTCACAGCAAGTGAAGGTCATAGACATGAGAGGAGTGAAAAGGAGCATGAGGGTTATAATAAGATCACACACTAAAAGGCAGTGAGTTTCCATGTGGATTCAGGGATCCAACTGCAATGCCAGAACCATTTGTAATGAACTTGAAAGACAACAGATGATATCTCATACACCAGTGAGGAGAAGTGTTTAAGAAAAAATCTGATCATGATCAGCAATGTGATTAAGCCTTTATTTGGTTTATATATTGTCATGTTTTCATCTGATCCTCCTTTTTCAAAAATTAAAGTGTAATCAAATATTTTCTGTGAGTAATACTACAAAATTGGTTTTTAGGATTGGTTTGTGTGAGGTAAGGTGTGGGTTTAATGAATAGGCTTTGGAAAGCTGCTAGATACCTAATGTTACATACAACTTCACTTAGCTGTCTAATGTAGAAGCAGTCTTAAAGTTCATTACTAGTTAAGACAGGTTTCAGAGTAACAGCTGTGTTAGTCTGTATTCGCAAAAAGAAAAGGAGTACTTGTGGCACCTTAGAGACTAACCAATTTATTTGAGCATGAGCTTTCGTGAGCTACAGCTCACTTCATCAGATGCATACCGTGGAAACTGCAGCAGACTTTATATATACACAGAGAATATGAAACAATACCTCCTCCCACCCCACTGTCCTGCTGGTAATAGCTTATCTAAAGTAATCTTCAGGTTAGGCCATTTCCAGCACAAATCCAGGTTTTCTCTGGGGCAGGTACTCACCAGCAACCACATACCACACAACAGAACCACTGGCCCAGGAACTTATCCTTGCGGCAAAGCCCGTTGCCAATTGTGCCCACATGTCTATTCAGGGGACACCATCACAGGGCCTAATAACATCAGCCACACTATCGGAGGCTCGTTCACCTGCACGTCCACCAATGTGATTTATGCCATCGTGTGCCAGCGATGCCCCTCTGCCGTGTGCATTGGTCAAACTGGACAGTCTCTACGTAGGGGAATAGATGGACACAAATCAGATGTCGGGAATTATAACGTTCATAAACCAGTCGGAGAGCACTTCAATCTCTCTGGTCATGCAATCACAGACATGAAGGTCGCTATCTTAAAACAGAGGAACTTCAAATCCAGACTCCAGCGAGAAACTGCTGAATTGGAATTCATTTGCAAATTGGATACTATTAATTTAGGCTTAAATAGAGACTGGGAGTGGCTAAGTCATTATGCAAGGTAGCCTATTTCCTCTTGTTTTTTCCTACCCCCCCCCCCCCAGATGTTCTGGTTTAACTTGGATTTAAACTTGGAGAATGGTCAGTTTGGATGAGCTATTACCAGCAGGAGAGTGAGTTTGTGTGTGTATGGGGGTGGGTTTTTGGAGGGGGGTGAGGGAGTGAGAGAACCTGGATTTGTGCAGGAAATGGCCTAACTTCATTATCATGCACATTGTGTAAAGAGTTGTCACTTTGGATGGGCTATCACCAGCAGGAGAGTGAATTTGTGTGGGGGGGTGGAGGGTCAGAAAACCTGGATTTGTGCTGGAAATGGCCTAACCTGAAGATTACTTTAGATAAGCTATTACCAGCAGGACAGTGGGGTAGGAGGAGGTATTGTTTCATATTCTCTGTGTATATATAAAGTCTGCTGCAGTTTCCACGGTATGCATCTGATGAAGTGAGCTGTAGCTCACGAAAGCTCATGCTCAAATAAATTGGTTAGTCTCTAAGGTGCCACAAGTACTCCTTTTCTTTTTACTAGTTAAGAGTTTCCATTCTTAAGAAGCATGTGATATCCACTGAATAATCACAGAAGGTAAATAAACTCATCAAGCACATGGGATGTGGGAGACCTCAACCTGAAATGAATCAGGGAGTTGAACTTGGATCTCCCACTTCCCAAAAGAATAGCCCAATTGGTGGGCTCTAAGGTATTCTGGTGTGGGTCTCTCTCAGTGTCTCCTGTTGAAGCTGTTCTGCTTTGTATAAAATATTTGAATAGTTACTGGACCAAGAAAGAGAATGCGTCCAAATGACTGTATAGTCTGGAATTTAGGGCACTCACCTAAGAAGTGGGGAGACCAAAATTCAGGTCTGTGTTCCTCTAAATAATTTATTTATACCAAGTGGAACATTGTTGTCTGGAGAGATTCATAGAGCCTGGCTCTCCCATAGCCCAGGTGAGTGCCCTAGCCACTAGGCTAAAAGTTATAGGGGAGATGACGCTGCCTCCTCCAGCCATTTTGAACATGTAGTGCTTTACAAATGCCCAGAAACAAAATATTTTGAATTGAACAAATTGCTTCACTTGACTCGCAACCAGACTTTTTTGTTTAATTAACAAAAAATTCCAAAAAAGTTCAGAGTTGGTTCAACCTAAACTTGATCTTTTTCTCCAGAACTGCTGTCAAGACAAAAATAAAAAAAATCAGTTATTTACCCAGCTAAGACAGGTATATTTTATTTTGTTCCATCAAGAAATATATACCCACAGGAGGTAAAATACACTGAGGTATGTGGTACTTTATACATACTCCACATCTATGAAATATATATAAGCAAATAAAGATGGAATATGGCACATGCAGTGAGCAGTTTGTTATGAATGTCTGAAATTTGAGAGACTATTATTTAATTGTTATCCTAGGTTTAACCTGGCTGAGTTATTCATCTTTGCCTTATTAATGGGTGATTATTCATAAAGGGTGTACCCCAGCACTTGTGAATAGCCAGTTGCACGTATTCAGCATTTCAAAGGAGAGGCTGGACTGAAGAGGTGTGTACAAGTGATTTGAATTTCAAAGAGCAGAGAATAAACACCAGCTATGTAGGGGCTAATTTATACTGGACATGGCAGGAAGAGAAATCTCTGCTGTTCTAAGACATTGCACACAATGCTATAGTAAACTGAAGACTTTGAAGGAAGGTTTAGTAATTGATACAGCAGATTAAGAAGCCTATTCTTTTTCTTCTTTTTGCACCAGTGTAAATCAGGAGTAACTGCACTGCAGTCACTGGAATTATACTAGCGTGAAATAGGTGTATGGGAGATCAGAATCAGGCTCTGGACTGAATCCTGGGTGAGATCATTTACCAGATTAAGTCTCTAATAAATTACAAGCCAGCAGGACATTTAGTAGTTTGTTGTTTATGATGAAAAGGTAACAAAAATAAACACATGAATTACTGCTCAGCTTCAGTTTTCAGACAGCAGGATAAAAATATAACACACCTGAATTTAGATCGCATAAGACATGCAATGCTGATACAAAATTATGGTAAGATTTTAAGATGTCTGCATCCTGTTCCTCTCTAAACTCATAAGCAGAAGATGACCATCATAGAAACTAAAGCCTTTTTAATGTGTCCGTGTAGTTTGGAGGATAAGGAATTTAGGAATCCCACTGGTCCACAGACCTCCATATGTAGACCCTGAAAAGACTTGTTAGAAGAACCAATAGAATTCTTATCAGAACAACATTTGTTTGTTTGACATTTTTATTATAGTAATAAGTGTGCCATCTCCTTAGAATGCAAGCTGGAAAAGAAACAAAGATATTCTGTGTTTATATATATATATATATATATGCTTATTGTTTCATCTGACAAATAATAAACATTTATAAATGCTTACTAACCACTTAGTAAATGCTTTTTTTAAAAAAAGAGAATAATAAATGGCTACTACCATATTGTAATTAATGACTGAAAGTCAACATTTTGAATGCTGGAAGGTATTGCTGTATTGAAAAATATCTATTATTTGCACTATGTTCTCTTTTCCATTTAATCATCCCATATCCCCATCCAATCTTGAGCTGCTGTGTGAACAATTTTTGATCATGATAAAAACGTTAGACTCTACAGCTAGCAGCATAAAAATAATTATCAGAATGCAACATGTTCATCCAATTCATATCTCATAATACCCTTCCTTAGAGAAAGGCTTTTATGTAGATTTATGCAGACTTCCCCAATGAAAAACCACTTAGAAATTCCTGTCAGGTGCTTTCTGCTTGAAGGGCTCCAGTGTGTGGGTGGCTGTTTCTTTTGTATGTGCAGCAATGATCCCACTCCTTTAAAGAGATGTTTTTTTCTCTTTTGCTTTCGTACCACATTTGTAAAGTGAGAGACAGAGTGACACATGTTCTGAATCAGTCTTTGAAAATTTTAATGAGAACTATCCATTTACTTAGAGTACAAATATTTTAATACAGAGGTACCACCTATTGGCTGCTTGTTGCCTTAGTAATTTGGGCTATTCTCTGAAAAATGTATTAGGAGTCACATTTTGTATTTTTTCCCTTTGGGACTGGTCTTTGTTATGTAATTTCTTTCTCTGTAGGACAAAACTTGTATATGTGGGGAAGTTAGTATGCAGTGAGCTAGAGTGTGAATTTAAAGTGCACAAACTACTCCACCTTAGCTTCCTGTGTGGACACTCTTACAATGCTCTAAGGGCGTCCTCATGCACACAAAACACTTAGTGCACTGTAAGAGTGTCCACAGAGTGTGGAATACTTAGTGCCCACTGGCTACTGTGGGCTTTTTCCCCATATAGACAAACCTCCCAGATGAGAAGCAAAAATTGTGTTTTTTCTCTGTCACAGGATGCATTCACCAGTAGTGGCGCCTCCTCATGGCTGTCCTGAGGATTAGCTCTGGCAAGGTGTTGCCCCCTCCTCTGGCAGTGACTCCCTGATCATCCTCGCACCCAGGGGTGAAAGTAACTGAAATTTCTTACCGGTATGGTCATATTGTAACCTCCCTTCCCACCCCCACTCCTACACATTTAACTGCATGGATCCCTTTTCACGACTTTGATACAGTGGCTGTCTACTAGTTTTATTCTAGAGTGTTGCCCTGAGTGATGCAAGTTTTAGCACGGTAAAGTGGCAGTGTAGACAGTGCTGCCACGCTCCCAGAACTGGTAGCTATTTCCCTGGTGGAGGTGGTTTTATTACAGTGCTGGGAGAGCTCTCTCCCAGTGCTGGAGCCACGACTCCACAGCTACTTCGAAGTGCTGCCGTGGCAGAGCTTCAGCGTCACCTGTGTAGACATATCCTTTTGTCGATGACTTTCAGCTTTTTCATTTGTCACTGTTCTTTTTGACTGACAATCCCCCATTTCCTCACACACTAATGTGGATGTTTAAACATAAAAGTAAAATGGGCAGAGGCCTGGGGGGTGTCACAGACCAGCAAACAGCAGCAAGTCCCCCTAGTGGGAAAGCGGCACGAGACGGAGAGGTTTCACCCGGAGCACCAGCTGCTTCAGAACCCTGCTCGCGCGCTGCCAAGCCCCACACCTTGACCCTCCCCCGCTGCTGGCTCCTGCCTCTGGCACCCCACATCCGTCTGCAACAGGTGAAGAGACTCCCCGACTGCAGCCAGGTGAGCTCTCCCTCCCACAGCTGGCTGAATAATGAAGGGCTGGAAGCAGAGCGCAGTGCCCTGGGCACGGAGTGTAAAGCCACCCCTCCGTCCTGCAGTGTGCACACAATATTCACTCCCAAAGCTGCCTCATCCCCCAAGGGCCCATGTGTGTGGATCTGCACATTGAAGAGCAGGCGGCCCGCAGGAGAACCAGCTCAAGAGTGAGCTGGGATGGGAGCAAGGGGCTTTCTGCACAATCACACTCCTGTGTCCTGCTCGCATTGAGCTCCTTAGACCCCCTCCCACCTGCCGCCTTTCAGCTCCCCTAATCTCCGAGGTCAACTCTGATTCTCTCTCCAACTATGCTTAGGGATGGTCGGTTTGCTTGCAGAGAGGGATGTTTGTAGCAATCCATTCTGCCTTCATGGATTTCACAACACTGGACTCCTTCCAGCAACATCTCCGCTCTGGTGAGTTGTTCCATTTTAATGAAGGTTGAATTATGCAGTGTGTGATTCTGCAATCAACTACATTTAATTACACTGTTCCAATGGAGGGGACAATCACACTGGGTGCTTTCTACTGTAAATTGTGCCCATAACAAGACAGACTTGACCAATAAGCTGTTAGCGGTTCCCGTGATGGCACGCAAAAGCTAACGTTCGCAATCACATGGATGTCTTCCACCCGACAAGAAGTAAAGACTGAAAACTGAAGGGGAGCATTTTGTTTCTAGAGAATGTAAAATATATTTAATTCAAGCAATAAATCTCATTTTTTGTTATTTCTACAGTTAAACCTAGCCTATTTTACCCATTTGTACTGAATGCTTCGGCCACATTCTTACCGGTACGCTGTATCGGCTTACTTTCACCTCTGCTCTCACCATCTGCCACTCAGGGGGCTCCCCCTTTATGACTTGGTCCTCTAGCCAGTTCACCACGTGTTTCCCCTTTTAGGATGGAGGGATATATCAAAGACCCTCCATACAAAATGGCACTCTTCCCTGTACTGCCCCAACTGTGTTACTCTTCCAATGGCTGCTGGGGGACCTGGGCCCACCCTCTACTCCGGGTCCCAGCTTAGAGGCCCTCTCATCTGCAGCCAAGATCTGACCTCCTCCATACATTGCTGCTTTTCCCCGACACTTGCCTACCTCTCTGGCTCTTCCTCTTCTCTTGGTTTGCCAGCCCAAACTTCCCCCTCTCCAAGGAAATAATTGTAGGCTACTTGTCTTTAGCCCCAGATACACCTCCCATCTCCTCCCAAGAAATGACTGCAGACTCCTTCCCTGCAGCACACTATGTTCCCTGGCTTATATAGGCCCTGCCTGTTCCTGCCCAGCTGAGCCTCTTCTAATTAAATCCCTGCTGCCTGCCTCATTCCCCAGGTACAGCCTGGTCAGTTAATTGGCTAACTTAGCCATTTTAACCCCTCCAGGTCTTGTGTGGGGTGGAACAGATATGTTTCCACTACTGTTTAATAGATTTCTCACTATAATCACACATTTTATACATTTTTTACACACAAAAGTTACATTAAAATAATGTTAAAATTCTTAAGTCAAACTCTCAAAGTTAGGAAATGACAAAATTAAGGTTGCCCATGCAATATTAATTCAGCTTCCTTGTGCTTATGCATTATGATAGTATTTAGTACATGACTATAAAATAAATTTTCCCCAAAGAAGTCCAAAGGGTTAATATTTGGCAAAATTATAAGCTACTGAAAACAGGGTTTGATCGTGGGAACGTCAGGTGACCTTACCTACCAGCACTACCAGTTCCAACCGTAATGTTACTTTATATTCTCCCATAAATTGATTTGGGGAAACTGTAGAAACAGGTTATAGCTATTTTAAAATAGTACCAAAATCAATGCCCTAAACCATTCAAGAATAGCTTTTTCTTTAAAATGTGGGTTACAACTAGGATACATCATGGTGTAATGTGGTATAAAGATTATTTAGCACTCATTTCAAATGACCTGCATAACTCCGTTGTGGCTTTGACTTTATTAGAAAATGTGGTCATCCCAAATTCTATCCATCATAATGCTGTTTCTAATTAACTGATATATATAAAACCTTAACTCTGTCTTAATTAAGTTTTTTGTCTTTCAATATGTTTTGCACCGCAGTGGAATCTAATATTTGAAGCTAACTACTGCTATGGACCATTAAATTACAAAAATGAGTTCTCAGCAAATGTGAAACACAGCGAAGAAGAAAAAAAAATCACATAATTTAACGGTTTGATGAACCAGAAAAACCAACAAAGGATCATACAATTACCACCTTTGCCACTACCATTCTTCCCAGCGTTACTGGAATACTACCCATCAAAAGAAAACTTCGTTGAGAGCTACATAGGTTCTGTTCCAGCTACACTCTGGGAAAATATTTCAAAGAGCTGTAAAATAATTCGTTGTGAATTTACCTTCTCTTTTCTCTTCATAATTGCTTGCAAACTGATTTTGGTTTCTACAACTATAGTTCAGGTTCATAAGCATTCATCACATATTTCATAAGAAAATATCGTAAAACTATGGGCCATTTGTGAATTATTTACTTTGACTACCAGTTCTGCATTATTTGTGATGTGGTCATCTAAGATGCATGGTGTTGATTCTGCTCTGATTGGAAGACTAAGACTTTTCTAGGAGGATTAATAATTATGGTTATGTTACTATCCGTGAATAATGATCATTATGACCCCACAAAAACAGTGAACCAAACTTATGACTTTTCATTCATTGAAATATTTGTGAATTACTTTTTATATTATTTGATCAGCTGTAACTCCAAAATTTTGTTCCTCTTTTTCCTCAGCTGGATGAATGCATATAATTCTTATATATAACTCTGCTATCAGCAGAACAAGAACAAATTTACTTACTCTAAGTGTTAAATGTGGTGGTCAAATATTGTTGTCCTTGAGCAGACCATTTAGATAATCTATTCTGTCTCTTCTTACTTCATTTCACGACAGTGCTCCATCTCACATAGTGCTCGAGTCCTAAAAAACAAGTGCTGGATCTGAATTTCAACCTCAAGAACAACAGTAACATACTTTATATTGAAAAACACCTGAAAAACGCTATTTTTGCTCAAATTATGAGAAAACAAATTATATGCAACATGATCTCCCAGAGCTACTTTCGTATCTTTCTTTAGGGCTATGGAGCCAAGGTTTTGTGGACCTGCAGAAGTGGAAAATGGGTGGTAGCAACTCCACTCAATGAGAAGAATCAAATGCTATCCAACATGACCCCTGCCCATGGAATTCCTTAACTTTGTCTTTGTTAAGATAAAGAGATTGATCCCCTTGACTATCATTATAAAGCAGATTTTCTAATCCTTTAATCATTCTTGGGGCTCTTAATAATAGAATCATAGACGATTAGGGTTGGCAGAGACCTCAGGAGGTCATCTAGTCCAATCCCCTGCTCAAAGCAGGACCAGCCCCAACTCAGAGCATCCCAGCCAGGGCTTTATCAAGCCAGGCCTTAAAAACCGTTAAGAATAAAGATTCCACCACCTCCCTAGGTAACACATTCAGTGCTTCACCGCCCTCCCAGTGAATTAGTTTTTTCCTAATATCCAACCTAGACCTCCACCACTGCAACTTGGGACCATCGCTCCTTGTTCTGTCATCTTCCACCACTGAGAACAGCCGAGCTCCATTCTCTTTGGAACCCCCCTTAAGGTAGCTGAAGGCTGCTATCAAATTCCCCCTCACTCTTCTTTTCTGCAGACTAAATAAGCCCAATTCCCTCAGCCTCTCCTCATAAATCTTGTACCCCAGACCCCTAATCATCTTCCTTGTCCTCCGCTGGACTCTCTCCAATTTGACCACATCCTTTCTGTAATGGGGGGCCAAAAACTGGATGCAATACTCCAGATGCGGCCTCTCCAGTGCCGAATAGAGGAGAATAATCACTTCCCTCGATCTGCTGGCAGTGCTCATACTAATGCAGCCCAATAAGCCGTTAGCCTTCTTGGCAACAAGGACACACTGCTGACTCATATCCAGCTTCTCATCCCCAGGTCTTTTTCTGCAGAACTGCTGCTTAGCCAGTTGGTCCCCAACCTGTAGCAGTGCATAGGATTCTTCCATCCTAAGTGCAGGGCTCTGATGAGGTTCAACAAGGACAAGTGAAGATTTCTTTTGAACCAATCCTCCTATTTGTCTAGACCTTCCCTTTACTGCCCCAACTGTGTCACTCCTCCAATGGCTGCTAGTGGGACCTAGGCCCACCCTTTACTCTGTGTCCCGGCAAAGAGGACCTTTGTCTGGACCTTCTCTGGAACCTCTCCAATTTATCAGCATCCTTCTTGAATTGTGGACAGCAGTGGTCTCACCAGTACCGAATACAACATCCTACTCCACTTCTACTGAAGATTCCTCTGTTTATGCAACCAAGGATAACATTAGCCCTTTGGCTACAAGTGTCCACAATGGGAGCTCATGTTCAGCTGATAATCCACCATAACTCCTAAATCTTTTTCAGAGTCATTGCTTCCCAGGATAGAGTTCCCCATCCTGTAAGTATAGTCTTTATTCTAGAAGTATACATTTACAGTTAGCTGAATTAAAATGCATATTGTTTCCTTGCACCCAGTTTACCAACCAATCCAGATCATACTGTATTAGTGACCTGTCTTCTTCATTACTTACCACTCCCCCAATTTTGTTGTCATTTGCAAACATTATCAATGATGATTTTATGTTTTCTTCCAGGTCATTGATAAAAATGTTAAATAGTACAGGGCCAAGAACCAATCCCTGTGGAACCCCAGCAGAAACACACCTGCTCAATGATAATTCATCATTTACAATTACATTTTGAGATAGCCAACTTTTAATCAATTTAATGTGTGCCATGTTAATTTTACGTTGATTTAGATTTTTAATTAAAACATTGTATGGTACCAAATCAAATGCCTTCTAGAAGTCTAAGTATATTACATCAACACTATTACTGTTATTAACCAAATGTATAATCTCATAAAAAATATGTATAGTAAATTACTTTGACTGGATTTATTTTACATAAACCCATGCTGATTGGCATTAATTTTGTTCTACTTTTTAAAATTCTTTATTAATCAAGTCGCATATCAGCCACTCCATTATCTTGCCCAGGACTGGTGTCAGACTGACAGGCCTATAATTACCTGGGTCATCCCATTTACCCTTTTTAAATACTGGCACAACATTAACTTTTTTCCAGACTTCTGGAACTTTCCCAGTGTTCCAAGACTTTTCAAAAAGTGGTCTAGCAAGCTCCTCAGCCAGCTCTTTTTTAAACTCTTTGGTTATATGTTATCCAGACATACTGGGTATCTAACTTTATTAGCTATTGTTAATATCCTCTTGAGATACTAGGATGTTGGTGGTGTGTTTCTGTGCCAGCTGTGGAGTTAATCACTATAGGGCACTAGTGTTTGTTGTGAGTCTCCCAGGGAATGTTACATGGACTTGGATTTAACACTAGAGAGAAGGGTGTCGAAGGGGAGAGAGGAAAATGATGATTTGCTGCAGGGAGGGGCTTGAATTCAATCAAACTGACTGGCTGTTGTCCAATCATTGACCAGTGCTCTCATGGAGGCACTGGCCAAGTATATCTCAAAGCAGGGGCACTATCTCCTCATGCTGCGTCCCCCACCTCCTCTGCGCCTGCTGTGGAAGGAGAGATGGCCACCCAGGTTACTAAGTCACCATCTCTCCTTCTGGAATTTGAGGGTGGGTCGGGGGATGTTGAGTTCAGACCCAGAGCCCCACTCCAGAAGTAGACTTGGTGGCAAGGTAATAAGAAGTACTAGAATGCTGTTCTGGCTCCCCCCAAAATGCCAGAATGGCATTCCAGAGCATTCCGGCAGGACTCAAGTGCTGATCTAACCATTTCTTGAATAACCAAAGGCAATGGCTGATGATGCTTGATCAGCTCCACTGTTAGCAATTAGACAATAGAATAGTCTATCTACCTATTTTTACAGGATATATCACATGAAAGGATGCAGTTTAAAGTTTTTTTAATAGCAGGAATTTTGAATGCCTAGTTTACCAATGAGTGACAAAAAACATTCCTAACCCATCAAGACTTTCTCCTCAGTCAATTGAAAAGACCACCAAAAACCCTAGTGGAAGGTCAGAAAAGTTTGGAGAGTTGGGGACACTCAGCTTCTAGTTAAGGAGCATTCTTGATCTCTTAAGACTCGAATTAACTCAGGCTGGCTGTCACAGGAAAAGGGCAGAAGGATTTTGTTTGTTTTGTTGCTGTGAGAAATTTATTTTATACAATGCAACTGAATTCCAAGAGGGATAGAGTAGTGGAACAGTATGCAGATAAATTCAATTTATTCCATGGCTTGGAGGAATTTATAGGGGTACACTGCCAACAGATAGTTTGTTTTACATTTTAACTGTACATCTTTCTCAGGATTTGTGTACACATAAAAGCTGTGCCACTTTAACTATACCCAAGAATAAGCTATACTGGCATAAAGCATCTTTGTATCAGTATGTGTGTGTCCACAATAGAGACTTCCCTTGTATAACTATTTTCGTATTAAAAATAAATAAATATATTACCCCTTATCCAAAATATTTATACTGTGTGTAGATCATGCCTCAGACTCCTTTTCTAGATAGCTGTCCACAAATTCCTAGTTTTGCTTCTCCCTGATGTTACAGGCTGATGTGAATTACAGTCCAAGCTAAATCCTTAAAATAGAGATGAAAAAAGAAAATAATTTCATTGTGTATAAATCCTTGATATGACAGGGGTGAAGAAATTAAGTCGTAACCTTCATCCTTGCTTACACAGGCTCAGCTCCCACTTACTTAAATGGTATTTGCCCCCATTTAAGTGCAGGCAAAATTAGGCCAACCGTTCAGGGAGTTACATAGTGCTAGAATGAGAATAGTGTCCACAACATAATGCAAGAGAGGAGCCTCATTGCTGAAAACATAATAAGAAAAACAACTACAGTAGCTCGGAATGTTAGAGTTGGGGCCTTTCCAGTTTGTCTTAATAATTACTTAGAGCAGGGCTGTGCCTATAGAAAGGAAAATGTAGCTGGCAACACTAATCTGGGAATGTATTTAATATCTTAAGTGACTTAAGTCACCTTCAGGAGAATTTATTAACATACTTATGCATTCTAAATGGTTTCTAATTTAGCTGTTACCACTCAAGAAAGAGATCCTGGAATTACTGTGGTTAGTCTGCTGAAAACTTCAGCTCAATGCACAGCAGTGGTCAAAAAAGGCTAATAGTATGTTATGAACTATTAGGAAAGGGATAGGAAATAAGACAGAAAATATCATAATGCCACTACATAAATTGATGGTGCGCCAACACCTTGAATACTGGTTCTGGTCATCCCATCTCAAAAAGGACATAGTGGAACTGGAAAAGGTTCAGAGAAGGGCAACAAAAGTACCCAAAGGTATAGAATGGCTTTCATATGAGAAGATACTAAAAAGATTAGGGCTGTTCATCCTAGAAAAGAGACAACTACAGGGGAAAATGACAGAGATTGATAAAAGCATGAATGGTGTGGAAAAAGTGAATAGAGAAGTGTTATTTATACTTTCACACAATACAAAAACCAGGGGTTACCCAATGATATTAATAGGCAGTAGGTTTAAGACAAACAAGAGGAAGTACTTTTCATGCTATGCACAACTAACTTGTGAAAATCATTGCAATTTTGAACCCAGTTCAAAAAAATGACTGACTAAGTTCAGGGAGGATAGGCCCATCAATGTCTATTAGCTAAGGGATGCAAGCCCATGCATGGGGCAACCCTAAACCTTTGACTACCAGAAGACAGGAGTGGAAGACCGAGGTGGATCCCTCCCATAACTGCCCTGTTCTATACATTGCCCCTGAAGCTATGGAATGGGCCATTGCCAGAGTCAGGATACTGGGCAAGATGGACCATGGCCTGACCTAACATGGCAGCTTCTATGTCCGTTAGGGGTTTGATCTACCAAATGGCTAAAGGATTTTTATAGCGAAAAAGTGAATTAATGCAATTTGGATCTAAAGCTCATAAAGAAAAAAAACGTTGAATAAAAGAACTGGATTTACTGACAATTAAAGAAACTTAACCAATTTAAATTACTGATTTTAATCATGATTTAAATCAGCAAACAGAAACCTTTATTTAAATTATCCAATTTAATCTTGTTTTGCATTTGTACTTTTTAGTTATTTTCCTAAACAAAGATTGATTCTCATTGGGTGGTAGCCATTAAAACATAAGAACAGCGATACTGCATCAGACCAAAGGTTCATCTAGCCCAGTATCCTGTCTTTCTGACAGTGGCCAATGCCAGGTGCCCCAGAGGGAATGACAGAACAGGTAATCATCAAGTGATCCATCCCCTGTTGCCCATTCCCAGCTTCTGGCAAACAGAGGCTAGGGACACCATCCCTGCACATCCTGGCTAATAGCCATTGATGGACCTATCCTCCATGAATTTATCTAGTTCTTTTTTGAACCCCGTTATAGTCTTGGCCTTCACAGCATCCTCTGGCAAAGAGTTCCGCAGGCTGACTGTGTGTTGTGTGAAGAAAATACTTCCTTTTGTTTCTTTTAATCCTGCCGCCTATTAATTTCATTTGGTGACCCATAGTTCTTGTGTTATGAGAAGGAGTAAACAACACTTCCTTATTTACTTTCTCCACACCAGTCATGGTTTTATAAACCTCTATCATATCCCCCCTTAGTTGTCTCTTTTCCAAGCTGAAAAGTCCCAGGCTTATTAATCTTTCCTCATATGGAAGCCATTCCATACCCCTAGTCATTTTTGTTGCCCTTTTCTGAACCTTTTCCAATTTCAATATATTTTTTTGAGATGGGGCAATGACATCTGCACACAGTATTCGAGTTGGATGCCCATGGATGCTAAGCACCCACTAATTTTTTTCTGTGTCGATGCCTATGCTGGATACGTAAGAAAAAAGGGAAGTTTATTAAAACTAACTGATTTATTTAAAAAGAAGGAAGCATTATCTGTAGTTAATTATTGAACTGATTGTTTCTGGTCTTTAGTTTTTAGAACTAGTAGATCTCATCCTGTTACATCTAGTTTTTATTGGGAGAGATAAACAAGAAAATATTTTTTCTCCACCATGCAAGAGGGTACTGCGGTCAAAAGCTAGTTTAGGCCTTTAGCAAACTGTGGTTCCTGGAGTTTAACCATTGACTTCCATCAATTCAGTAGTTTGAATTTCTTTGAAACTTCAGCAGTAAACATACTGTTTCAATACTTTTTAAGTTTAATTTAAATGATTTTAATAGATTATAGTAAAGTTAGGCCTTAATATAATTTCAATTTAATTGTAAATTTTTATTTAAAAAAAACTGTATTCAATGTAAATAAAAATCTGATTTACATTAAAATATGGTGGTTTTTTTATTTTATTTTTAAATCATCAAGTTAATGGGAGTAATTCTGCTAAGATCCTACAAAATTCTTTAAATATATAGGCCTAAAACTGCTCAAGTTAATTTTCCAAGCACTTTGGGCTACTCATTTGCACACAGGCATTTTTGTGATGGATACCATTGGCATTTCAATTCTTACTTCCTTCTGAAGAGATGAAGGAAACAAAGTTTGTCATTGACTTTGCATCTTTAGAACACTTCCTGCAGAAAATGGGGTTATTTCTGGGAGGCAATCTTTCTCCAACATTACAGCATGACTCATATTATAGCCAGAGATAATTCAAATGACCATCTCGATTACATGGCTACAAGAGTAGTGGGTTTCAAAGCAAAGAAAGCAAATGTAATCACTCAAACACCTTCTTTTTTCCCCTCATCTTCCCTTGGATGCAAAGCATCACCTGGTGTTCTTTGTTTGCTTTTCTCTGTTAACTAGTTTGTTTCCCTGGTTTTCTTTGTTCTTCTTTTGTTACCAGATAGGTAATATCCTTGTTCCAAACTTCTCTTCCTCAGCGTTTATCAATGTCTGCTTTACACTGTCTTTTGTGTAATGTTTCTTTCAATATTGATTTCTGAGCTTTGTTGTTATTAGATTTTAGAACAATACTTTTAAAACTTCTCTAAATTTGATTGCATATATTTTTTATACTTGGTGTGATAGACAACAATTGTTGTAGTTCACTATTGATATTTATGTTGAAATGATGATTTACCAGAAGCCCCTATTATAAAAATAGTTTTAATAAATATTCATTAAGGTTATTTTTCTGAATAAAATATGTTCCTCAGGAAGCTGCTATAAGTTCTTCCTGAATCTTCTATCATTCAAACTTGTTCATTATTTAATTCAAAATACTTATTACTCTGAGAATGAATGAAATCACTTCCTTGTATCTTTTTCAGACATATTAAGTGCAGTTGTAGTCTGAAATGTGAATATGTAACAATGGACCCTTCTTTCTCAAACATACATACTGTACTCCTTGATCCTGGACCTGAACTGGCTGCTTTGTACTGCTGTGATTTAACCAGCTCTTTAAGGTCAAAGGCTTCTTCATGTAGACTATACATATGGTGGCAGTTTCTACATGGGCCAGTACAGTCCTGAACCAAGTGCAGGGGCTGTGTATTGGAAAAGGCAGCATAGACAAGACATTCCTACACGCTAGTGAACTTTGGTTGCCATGGGCAGCTGGTGTAAGTTACAGCAGCTCTCAGGGGTTCAGACTGGTGCAGGTCAGCCACAGGATCTGTGGGAGGCAAAGGTGACTTAAAACTGACATTTTCTTTCTTCCCCTCATCTTGCACCAAACAGCATGACCAGACAGGAGGATTTGTCCCTCTCTGTTTATTCAGAGAAATAGCTGCTGACTTTAGCAACTAATACAAGCTTTTGCTGCTTTTCAGCCCTTTTAGCCCTGTAACTAAGTCAGAGTGAACTAGGTTTTGTCTTTCTCTTACATCTTGTTTACTAAATTACTGTGCGACTCCCACATGAAAGGACTAGAGGTAGCACAGGTGCTGCAAATAGACTAATTGGAACCACTGGGGTTGCATAGGTGTCAATGAGGGCCTGATTTGCTATTATGAAGATATGTTTAAAGGAAAGCTTTGAGCTTGAATATGAGCTTGAATATGAGGTTGAGATAGCAGAATTGGTCTCATGTTTTTTCTTATCAAATGAGCATATTTGCTATGGAAGTTGTCAAGGTTCCTTCCGCACTCTGAACTCTAGGGTACAGATGTGGGGACCTGCATGAAAAACCCCCTAAGCTTATTTTTACCAGCTTAGGTTAAAACTTCCCCAAGGTACAAACTATTTTACCCTTTGTCCCTGGACTTTATAGCTGCTACCAAGCGTCTAACAAAATATAACCGGGAAAGAGCCCAATTGGAAACGTCTTTCCCCCACAAATCCCCCCAAGCCCTACACACTCTTTCCTGGGGAAGGCTTGATAAAAATCCTCACCAATTTGCATAGGTGAACACAGACCCAAACCCTTGGATCTTAAGAACAATGAAAAATCAATCAGGTTCTTAAAAGAAGAATTTTAATTGAAGAAAAAGTAAAAGAATCACCTCTGTAAAATCAGGATGGTAAATACCTTACAGAGTAATCAGATTCAAAACATAGAGAATCCCTCTAGGCAAAACCTTAAGTTACAAAAAGACACAAAAACAGGAATATAGATTCCATTCAGCACAACTTAATTTATCAGCCATTTAAACAAAACAGAATCTAATGCATATCTAACGAGATTACTTATTAACCCTTTACAGGAGTTCTGACCTGCATTCCTGCTCTGGTCCCGGCAAAAGACACATACAGACAGAGAGAACCCTTTGTTTTCCCCCACTCCAGCTTTGAAAGTATTTTGACAGAATCTTTGAAAATCCTTCAATTTTGTTTTAGAGGATTTTTTTTAACAGAGTAAAATCAAGTCAGATTTACTGATATGCTCTGACATTTTGCATGCCACTGATTCAAAGCAGGTGTAAACCCAATATAACTAGTTAAATTGCATGTAAAGCTATTTTACAATCTGAAGCAGTGCAAAGCAGCCAGAGCAAATGGTCCTGGCCCTGTTATCTGTTGTCTTTGTATATAGAAAATTCCACACAGGGCTAGATTGACCATTGTGCACTATAGCTTTGTACACATCACTCCCAGATTTGGAGGTCACATGTTGGTGTCAGTCATGTCACTACAGCTAGCCAGAGGAGTACACATGGAGTAGACTGCCTGCAGGTTTAGCTCCCACCCCTGGGAGGGGAATGTGTGGAGAAATTCCTTCCCCGAGACAGATCCTAGCCTACCTCATGACAGGAAGCTGTGGGCCAGGGAACAGGGGCCCCCCAACTTACACCAAGAGGAGTTGTAGGTCCTTCATCGACTCAGCAGATGGATCAGCTTGTTGGCCCCTACCTTCCACACCCCAAGCAGGCATAGTTCCAGAATGAAGGTGGTGTCCCTGGTGCCAGATAGGGGTGTGCTAAAGGCCCCAGACTGTTCTAATCCAAGTCTGATTACACTGATACTGTAAATTTGACACTCTTACGGCATGACTATACTGTCCTGCAGTTTGGGCTCTTTGGGACCTTTCAGCTCATGCCCACAGTGTCCACCTGAGGGAGATACAGTGCAGCACGTTAGAGCATACTGCTATTCACACAAACTTTAGGTGAACAGAGCTGCATTTGGTGCAATTCTGGGTAAAGTGGCAAAAGTGGCTTTGCAGCCCCTAGATCTTGAGGTTAGTTTGCACTGGCCAGGCCCTTGCACAGCTAACACAATGTAAGAGCCTCTCTTTACTTATCTCCCCCAAGCCGTACCCCTTTTCCCTGGACATGTCCTTCAGCAGGGCTTGGAGTTGCTGGAAAGCTCCAGGTTCCAGCTTGCCAGCTGTAGGCCCATTTAGCATCTCCTGAGTGGACCTACAATTTTTATGAATTTGTTTGTTATTCAGCATGATTCAACCAATAACTTATATAAGCATTGTCCCACCTGTGCAACCTAGGACCCACCCTTCACCTGCAGTGGCATTTCTTCACTACAGGAACAGCAACTGGGGTACATCTCCGCGTGTGGGTCAGCCCCACTACACGCTTTTCCTGCCACACACAGAGTCCTCCATTGGGGGGATTTTGGTGGGGACTTCCAGTGCAGTGCATCTTGGAGTGAACACTTTATTAAGATGCAGGGGGCAATTCACCTCTTTCAAAGTAATCGTTTCAGGCTGTCTGCAGACTCAAGTAGATACCACTGCATCACTTACACTTGACGCACGTTTTCATATTTTTCTTTGCAACCAGGTTGGCTAGATAGAAACCTTTTTATAAAAATAAAAGTTTTGAGTCTGTTGGCTACTAAAGAAGTCCTGGGCAAGAGACAAAATATTGTCCTGAGTAGAGAGGCAGGAAAATTTGCAGATGACACAATTATTTAGGTTAGTCAGCACCCGAGAAGTCACTGAGGGACCTCAGAAAAAAATGATCAAGCTAGGTAAATGGGTAACTGTATGGCATATGAAATTCAATATCAATAAATGAAAAGTATGGCCTGCACATTGGAGGGAAAATTTTAAAGTTTTTCTAAACCTTACACAGTTCTAAATTACCTGTATCAACTCAAGAAAGGAATCTGATGCCATTGTAAACAGCACAGTGAATACTCTGTTCAATGTGCAGCTGCCATCAAAAAAGTAAATGAGATGTTAGATTGCCTAAGAAATAGGATAATGAATAATACAGAAAACATGATAACATCTTTATATAAATCGGTGGATCATAATTCATAAATAGGTGTTTCGTCTCAGCTTCTCCTCTTTTACCCTTCTCCTGGGCTGCACTGGTTGGATATTTGGGACAGAGGGAGTCATCCTTTCACAGATGTTTCCTCAGGGTCGGGCAGAGCCAGACAAACTTCTTTTCTGCTCCTCCCCGGGGTTCACCCTCGCTTGGAAGAGAAACAGGCAATGGAGGATCCAAAGCGTTCGTCTCTTTCCCCTGCAATGCAGCGGGCAGTCCGTAGTGGACCTGCTGAGCAACTGCTGCAGGGGACAGCATCTAGTCGAAGGGCTCCTGGTTTACACTACAATGCTCCTGCAGCTACAGGGGAATGAGTGGGAATCAAGGCCCCCTACTGCCTCTCCATAGGGATGAGGATGGTTCAGATGTGAGGTTGAAACTCATAAGGTGGGGCTCAGCTGATGTATTTTAAATGCATAATCAAATGTGTATTTTCTTTTTAGCCCAGTTGCTTTGAAAGGCACAGTTTGAGGCTACAGGTTGGTCACCACTAGTTTATATGGACATCTTTCAGTCTGTGTTTGCTTGTGAACTATTTGCCATGATTATTGCTGCAAGTATTCACATTCCTAATTTGCTTTTCATTCTGATTTACTATTTCAATTAATATAAAACTGGTGACTTGATTGCCATGCTAATTGCAAACTAGGCGACTGTTCTGGGAAGGGAGTTATCTGAATGGGTATTCTCTGTTTTTGCCTGTAGATATTTGAAATCAAGTTTACCACCAACACAATTTGATTAAAAACAGACTAAACAATTTGTTGAAAGCTCTATCATTACCAGAGTAATATTACTCTTCAGTGCTACAATTTTGACTCGTAGTATAATGACTGTACATTATGTGTGCACACTGAATTGAAAATTTCTCAAAATTACATTATAGTATCCACAAAATATTGAAGCTAATTTGCAATGTTGAACTCATGGGTTGTCTTCCTCTCTCAATGTGCATGTAGTTAACTAATACTTTAACGCTAACAGGAGAGTTATACACGTACCTCCTGAGGAGAGTATATTCAATGAGGTCTATTATATCACTAACTAGATAGCTGAATATAAATGGTGATTGTCCATTCATTATTAGGCTATTTCTAACATATTTCATTTATAACAGGTAGCATAAAATGTTGGGGGAGGTTGGCTTATGCTTTTCCATTATCTATAATATGTATTTTACTATATTTCAAAGCCTTTTCTAAACAGCAGTTAAATGAAAGCTTCATTATCTGGAACCAAAATCTAGACAGGTTTCTGAAACATAATCTTAACATTCACACAGCTGTAATTACTACTAAATCAATATTATAGATTCAAACTAATTATAGTACATGAATTAGAGCTGTAATAAACAGACCCTCACTTGGCTAATTAGTAGATTTGAGCTGGTTTATATTAAAACTGACAAAGATTCCTAGCCCTTGCTAGTCTGACACAAATACAGAGCACTAGAAGCAGACTTGCACCTTGTGCGATAATTTACATGTGTGCTAAACTGATGTAAAAATACTAACCATTCAGAATGGGAATAAATAAATATTACAGAGAACTTTAAATGTCCCTTCTCTAGACAGTATCCAAATTTTTGAAAGATGCATTTTATGTTACAAGAATTTTTACAATCTGATTTGGATTAGGATTTTCAATAAGGGCAGAGTCAAAACTGTTCTTCTCACCAAAATAAGATATTTTAAAAGGTTTCTGTTTCATATCCCCTTTTGTTAATTGGATGGGGCCCTGTGACTTATTTTTGGGATTGTAACTCCCTTTTCCAACAGGGCTGCTGTTACAAATGAAGGTTATTATAACATCTCAATTCTAGGGAGGTAATGAGGTGGCAAATATTAACGCTCCAGGAAACAGTCAGCAGGGACTCTCCATGTTTTCTGTATCCAGTGCTCTTTGAAATCATGCCCTCAAGAACAAGAAGCCACCAGAGGACCAAAGTTAGGTAGCAAAATCTGTTGCCTTAAGGTTGCAGATCTCTCCCCAAATCATTCAGGTTAGACTTGCCTCCCCACAGTCAGCAGAGGGGAAGGTCACCCCTCCCATAGATATTCTAAGATCTGTAAGGTTATTGTAAATAACCAACTGAACATGAACCCCACTGAGATGAGGTGGCAAAAAAGAGCTAACACAATAATTTAATATATTAACTGGGGAATATGGACAAGGAGGTGGATAGTACCTCTGTCCAGTTCTAATGTCCACCTTTTAAAAAGAATGCTGAAAAACTGGAGACAGTTGATAAGAGCTACAAAAATCATTTGTGGTCTAGAAAACGATGTTAGTGAAAGAATAAAGAAGCTCAGTTTGTTTAGGTTATCTTAGAGAAGGCTAAGAGGACATTTAAACATAACCTAAAAGTACCTACACAGGGAAAAGAAATCTGATAGTAGCTGGTGTGACACTATGCCCCCATATTCTTCATAGAGATATTGTTATAATGTAATTATGGAATAACTAAGTATTTTATGTGACATGGGTCATGTAAGAGATCATTGGAAGGGTTGTGATTTACTGAATATGATTATCCTATTTCTATGCATGTATCATTTCTGTATCTGAAGTTAGAAATATTGACTATGTATGTGTACTATAAATTGTGTTTATACATGGGGAATGCCCACTAGACAGAATACAATCAGTCCAGAGGGCTAGCTGGGAACAAGTCAATGGGCCATTAGGTAGAACAATAGGTCTTTGAAGATGCTAATCACCCACATTCCTGGAAAGCCTTCCTGTGGATGCTGCAAATAGACTTTGAGTTATGGCTGCAGGGTCATGTGATCATGTCCCCTGATACTGGATTCCATGTTAAAAACTAGTATTTTTCCATTGGCCAGGGGTGGGAATCACACTGGAAGACAAAGGATTCTGGCCATATGTAAAATCTATTTAAGGCAGGGGAGTGATATAATCGTGGTTTGTTCTTCACTGTCTCCCTGCCCATGATGGCTGCTATAAACTCCTAAGATTGAACTGGGGAAGAAAGGACTGATCCCAGGCTAGAAGGTGTCTGGTCTGTGAAAGAAATACCTGGAGATTTAAGCTGCAAGCAAGACTTGCATGCCTTCAAGAACCTCTGCAATCTGCCTAAAACAACATTTAGGGTGAGAATTTGCTAGTTATACCAGTTTCTTTTAGTATATTAAGCTTAGCTTGCATGTTTGCTTCATTTGCTAGGTAATCTGCTTTGATCTGTTTGCTATCCCTTATAATCACTTAAAATCTACCTTTTGTAGTTAATAAACTTGTTCTGTTTTGTCTTAACCCAGGGTGTGGAATTCATAACTGGGGAGCAAAAAGCTGTTGCATATCACTTTTCACATGGAGGGAGGGAGCGAATTTCATGAGCTATGCTGTAAAGTTCAAGATAGTGTAATTTTGGGTTTGCACTCTAGAGGGGGGTGTCCACTTGAGTATCTGGGCAACTCCTTAGCTGAGCTTTCCTATGCAGAGTTGATCTCAGCATCTCTGTGAAATTGCAGCTGGGTGTATTCCTACCAGTGTGGGTGTGCTGGAAAGGAGTTTGAGAACTTGTTACAGCAGCACAGTGCAAAGGGAATCCAGGCTGGTGGGTCAGGCGAGCTCAGTGGATCCCAGTTCCAAGTGGTGCCCCTGGGAGAACCCATCACAGCTGGATCTTTAATCTCACAGACACAGGCATAACACAATCCAGTGGCTGGAAGCTGAAGTCAACAATGTTCAAATGGGAATTAAGATGCAAATTTTTAATGGTGAAGATAATTAGTCATTGGAACCAATTACCTAGAGATTTGGCAAATTCTTTATTACTTGGAGGCTTTTGGTCAAGACCGGATGTCTTTCTAAAAGATAAATGAAGTTATTGGGCTCAATACAGGACTCAGGGTAGAATTCCATGTCCAGCTCATATTCTTATCTAATTCATATTCCTCCATGAAAATAAATTGTAACTGATTTTCATTTCCCAACATTCAAAGGTTAAAAGAATTTTGAGGCCTATTCCTATTCTGGTCAGACCTCAGTTAGAAGCACAGACTTAAATAAACCACATGCTAGGTATAATTTTGCCAACCATTCAGTACAATTTTATGTTGTTCATTGAAAATGTCCTCAGGACAGAATGAATAAGGAGGCTAAAATAACTCCTCATCCCTCTAGAGAACGAATGTAGTTTATATATCTCTGTTCATGCATTTAGGAAGATCCATGAGAAGTTTGTATATGCTGTCTATATATTAAGGTGCTGTAGGATTTCAGCCCTATTGCATTATTCACTCAGCTTTTAAAAAGCAGAACTTTACAAATTGTTTTTAAGGCAAAGACACATTATGAATTCTATCTAGTATAGCACCTAGCACAGCCATGGTCCTAAAAAGGTAAACAGAGATCCTCAAATGAGACACACTTTATATGTAGGTTTCAGAGTAACAGCCGTGTTAGTCTGTATTCGCAAAAAGAAAAGGAGTACTTGTGGCACCTTAGAGACTAACCATTTTTTACCTTCAGTCCTTTTGGTACGATGTCCATCTGTTTGCATTTGGAAAGGAAGATGATGTCTGTCTGTATCTGTGCAAGTTTTTTCATGCAGTTGATAGATTTCCACTCCATACGGCTAAATGCAGTGCCTTGCATAATGACAGGTTTCAGAGTAACAGCCGTGTTAGTCTGTATTCGCAAAAAGAAAAGGAGTACTTGTGGCACCTTAGATGTACAAATTGTTGTTAAAAATCTACTCAATACACTTATAGAGAAGCTTGAAGCAGTTTTTAAAAGAGAAATCCTGATTCTGCTTATTCTTGCAATGTTGAATACTAGAGCAAATTGGCAGTAACGGCCTCCAGGCCCCCCACAAGGGGCCTTCAAAATCACATCTTCTTTGGCAACAGCATAACGAGACATGCAAGCTGCTCTTTGCCAACTTAATGTTCTTGGCAGGGCACAGTTTTACTAAGAACAAAACACCGGTAGTCAGAAATGAGAAACTTAGGAAAACTGAGAAAATGCAGCATAAAATCCAAACACAAATCCAATGAAGCAGGTCAGAGATCTCAGATATGTCATTTCTCTAAAAGTGCCAGACCTCATGCATTGGCATAGAATTTTCAATGTGAAATCATTCCTCTTGAGCATATTTCCTTTCCTGTTTACACTGAGTACTTTGGATTTTTTAAGATTGTGAATCCCTACCCAGGGTATTCCAACTTCAGGCCACTATAAAGGAAGGGGAACTTGTACTCATTCTTAAACCACTGGAATTGTGCCCATTTATGTCAGTGGATTTGGTCAAGTAAAAACCTCCTTTTTCTCCCCCTTCTCTTGTATTCATATTTTCATTATGATTCTTCTGGTTATGAACTTTGAAGGCAGGGCACAGTTTTACTAAGAACAAAACACCGGTAGTCAGAAATGAGAAGCTTAGGAAAACTGAGAAAATGCAGCATAAAATCCTGCAAAGGACTATCCTGTTGCTGGATTCATGTTGAAATGGAAAGTGTCAGTCAATGCTGTTACAGTGGTCTCTCTGAGCAGGATGTCTTAAACATCTTCGACCAATCTCTCTTCCTTTTATAAAAATGCTCTGACAACAGACTCACAAATCTCTGAGGAAATGTTACTTGACTCAGGGAGTCTAGAGAAGGAAGCTGATAAATGGCTTACAGGAGAGTTGTACCATTCAATTTAGATACTAGAAACAGTGAATTTCTGAAATATATTTAAATAGTTCACAACAACAGCTATGCAGATGCCACTTACCTGTCTGCTCTGCTTCTACTCACTATGCCTTGTAGGCCTGGGTTCCCTTTCTTCCATCTCTCAAAGTGAGACAGTGGAAAGGAGTTTTTCCATTATTGGAATGGGTGGGTTCCTTCTTCCATTCCTTCCCATGAAGCATGGAGTGAAGGATAGATTGATGGACAAAGGAGAGCCTCAGTGTTCAAATGTCTTCCGAATATTCCCTGTCCTGAATACAAATATCACCAGTTTCCAAGTAATGGGCTAGTCCTAATCCTCCCTTCCTCCCCTGCTTACACTAGTTCTTTGTTTCACTCCCATATTGGGTCTTGTCTATAAGACCGTAAGCTTTTGCAGGCAGGGTTTGTTTCTTGCTACAGCACAAAGGGGTCCTGATGTGTCTGTATCATAGTAGAGCTTAGAAGCCCTGAACAAAAAATAATACTAATCATCCATCCCTACTTTGCAGACTTGTGGTTTTATTACAGCTGATCTATATTTTTCATCATCAAATGTGAGCATCTTTTAAGGGAACTTCAATCAAAAGTGTCAACCCTTTCAGGATTGCTCTAAAAATTGTACACCAGAAATAATTACTCATCATTTGCAGTACTACCTTAGATTACTTTTACCCCTTAGAAATAAGGGTAGATGAACTTGGAGGAGAACAGTATGAAGTTTTATCAACTTAGTGAAATACAAGGTTTATTTGGGTTCACAAAAATATAATTGTTCAAATTTGTAAACTCTTTTCTTATGATTTCAACTCATTTACCCCCAAAAGTTGTGTATATAATTTAAAAAAACAAATGGTTTGTGCACAGGTAGTATCAACGCAGAGACCAGGCAGCAAAACAGTCTTTAATCTTCTGGCAGTTTTCTGCTAAAGAGAATCATAATTAAACCAGATATTGAGGCCCAAAGAGTTTCGTGAAGTGCCACCACCAGAAAGATTTAATTTAGTGTATTTCACTAAATGATTTATTTAATGCAGTCTCCAAGAAAGCGCTGAAGTCACAGACCTGACTATAACATAATGCACTTGAAACAGACACTTTGCCGTGGCTGATCTAGCACAAACACACACAAAATATTCTATAAGTGAATTTAAAAGGTCTTTTTTAACCTGGAATGATCTAATTTTATATTTCCCCTGTAGTCATGCATGACATAACAGCTCAAGCAGAGCTGAGTGCATCATGTATTGTTGAGGAAACAGGATCCTGAACTCAGATCTTGACAGGTTATTAATGAATGACCTCATCTTCACATATGATTTCAAATGTATCTATTTTTAAGGCTGGCCATATGATTCTGATGCTGATTTGGGATCTTAATTAGGATGAAAACGTGTTATCCCCTCAAGACTGAGAACAGGAAAACTAAGGGGCACCCGAGTTATGGATTCTTATCAGACAAAAGGGAGGTTGATATCATAAGCTACAGGTAGTTGCAATTTTAGGGTTGTAGTTGCATGTCTCTGCCAAACTTAAAGCATACGCTCCCAAAAAAGCATGCTCGGGAAAAGGTTCAATAAGCGGAAATTTTACACTGAGTAAAGTCACTAGTGCTAAAGTCCTCTGGGAGAAATGGTTGTTTCTGTGTTGGGTAGTGCCATGATAGGATAAATAGTTTTAATTATTTTAAACAATTAACATCACTGGATGGGAGCAGTGGTTATATATTGTTGTTTTCTAGCTGTGTACTCTGTGATTAAGCATCTTAATAAAGAAAAATTACTGAACAAAACAAAACAAAAACAAAATGAAAAAAATGTAAAATGACAACAGAGGAACTAAAATATATGTTCACAACAATGCTCACAACCCACAATATTTCCTTGTAATGATTTTCATCCTTGCATACCTTCCATGTGTTTGTCATCTCTTGTGTTACATCTAGCTTAGTCATCAGCTTAGGGATCTATAAAATGCCTGTAAAATACTATGCATTCCCGATGGTGATGTGTAAATTAAACATTATATCTGAACGACATCATTATTCATTTTTAATTAATGGTTAACTAGGCATGTTTGTTACAAAACAGCTTCCCAAGCACCAGGGGGAGATATAGCAAACCATGAGAGACTTGCACTGTGTGAGCTTTAGGGACTTTAGAGGAATTCAAACAGTAAATTGCTAATCAAATCTATGCACACCTGATAGCAGCTTCACACCAAGTTTCAGGAATGCATATGTGGAGTTTCCATGCTCCAATTCTCTTTCAGTTCTTAATTAGGAATAAAATAGGTGAGATGTTGCAAACACAAAAACAATAAAATGAACAAAAATGCATATTTTAAAATACCAATATAGAACAAGCTAGATTTTAGACCTTGAACTGGTGAGCTTGTAGATGTCACAAATAGACATTCTTGAGAGCATTCTGAAATTATAGCAGGACTAGATCGAAAGGGAGAAAAGGAATACTCACTGCAGCATGACTGTCTGTAATGGAAACAGAACTCCCCATGATTCAGCAGCATTTCTGTGTACTGTTTGTGTACCACGGGGACCAACAGACTACATGCACTTCAAGCCTAAAAGTTATATATACATATCACGTGATCTTTTTAAGAACAGTGTTTAAGTACCTGGAGTAACAATAAACCAATATATTGTCAAGCTCCACAAACTGATGGACACGTGAGTACAGTGCTTTATGCACCGGGCTAACACATGATCAGTTAATAACTGAAGACTGGACAACCAAATGAGTTTGCTTAGAGAACGCGTGTTAGGAATGTGATTTTCATAGTCACATCTGAACGTTTTATATCAACTGTAGAAGTAACAACTGAGATTGCTAAACTCAGTGGGGGAAAAGAAAAAATATTTTTTTTTCTATTTTTGAAGTTTGATTATTTTGTGAATTTAACAGCACATTTTAAACACATTTACTTCTCTGCACAGTCAGTCAGGCCTTGATTCTGTGAATGAATCCACATGTGCAGACCCTTGTCCCTGTGTGGAGCTCTGGTACAGGGGTTCATTCATCAAAATCCAAAGACAGGATCAGAGCCTGTAGTCAGTTTCTCCCTTGCTGAAAGGGTACTTATAAGCAGCAAAAAGGGAGTCACTTTTTAAAAGCATTTTTCAAAGAAATTTCCAGACAGACTATTATAAGGGTCTTCTGTCAGACACTGAACTTTTTTAAAATTAGTCAATTGGTAAATTAGTCAGCAATGTCCTTTTAACACCACCAATGGATACAGAATTGTGCAAAACAAGTGAAGAATCACATCCAAATATAGGTAATAGGCTTACTACAGTCAGAAAACATTCATTACACAAAGTAAAACAAGCACAGACCTCTCCATCTCCAATCTGACCCCCACATCAATAAAGAAAAAGAAAAGAAAAGAAAGAAAGAAAGAAACACACACACACACAGAAACAATGCAAAGGCAACCATACAAATAAGAATATTACAAAGTATGCAATAAAACCTGTAGGTTAGAGCTGGTTGGAAAATGTCCCCTCTCCTTGGCCCACACATGCCCAGACACAGAAAATTTCAATGAAAACAAACAAAAAGAACTGTAAAAATTCCAAAACCAAAAACTTGTAGCTGAAAAGCACAAATTTCAATTTAGAAAGGGTGCCATGGTGCCAAAGGTCCTCATTCTCCTTTATAGCATGGGATCCCTTGCCAGACTACCACACCCATGATACACCATGGGGAGACTGGCTGGTTGGAGAACCTTGCCCATAGAAAACAGGGGCATGAGTCAGCCAAACTACAAAAAGTACTTTGATGGCATTTCAAATTCATGTTTTTGTTTGTTTTCAGCTGAAAACTAAAATCTCTCTTTTTTTGATGAAAAGTTGAAATAAGAGCTACCAAGGCTTTTCTACTTCCAGATTTGTAATTGCATTGATTCAAGCAGCCCGCAAGCTTGAGTCACAACCAGGTGTGTTGAAGGAAACCTACACTTAACTCCTGCAGTTGTGTCCTATGCCTCACCCATAAAAGTTCTACAAAACAGACTGCAATAGCTAACTCCTGGAATTTAGCCAGTCTCCCAAATGTTAAATGACACAGAATCTGTTCTATAAGTCCACTAAGAGACTTCAGTAGCTCAGAGTATGTTCATTGTAATGTGTATCCTGAAAATCTATTGGCTCGCCTAATGGTTTCCAATACATAGCAAGTATTCAAGGTCCAGTGTTATTCTGTAATTGATGCCATCATTTATAATAATTCACTCCAAACCTATATGAATTCACAATTATGCTAGTTTTGCATTAATTCACCTATTTTGGTCACCTTATTATTTCTAATTAGAAATAGTTTAAATATAAGTTATTATAAAGAAAAATGAGAAAATAAATTATTGTAGGCTAGATTCTTCCTTCACTTACATCAGTTGTACACTAATGTAACTTTACTGTTTGTCATTACTCCTGATTTACATTGGTGTAAATGAGATAAAAGTAAGTTTTTAAAAATTGATAAATAACATGATGTTATTTGTGTATACGCTGCATCAAATACCATACCAATACTACAGAAAATAATTTAGCAAAACATAATCCCCCTGCTTACATAGAAAATCACCATATGAAAAAAAAAAAAAAAAAAGACAGTCCTCAAAATCTCTCAGGAATAGAGCTCTCTCCACAAACAGCATTATCTTGCTCATACAATGTTTAAAAGTACAAATTAGAAAGATTCCTTCTATGGAAAGTTTAAAATGAAATATTATAGAAAAATAAATTAATCACACATCATCAGTTCTTCTAGAACAAGAGGGGAGAACAATAAAGGACAAAACTGAATCACAAGTGTTTTTGAGATCAGTCAGTTTTGAGGCAAACAAGTGTATCAATTAAGTACAGCCACCATGGTGGTTTTTTTAAGTTAAATCATTCCAATTGAAGTCAATGGGTGTTCTTCCACTGTCTTCAGTGAGGCCAGGATTTCTCCCACTACTTCTGAAAAGAAGATCATCATCTGCTTTATTTTCTGCATTTTGGAAAGGAACTGAACAAATTTAACACCACAAAATTAATCTGCGACTAGCAATTATTTGGGAGTGATGCTACTGTCATATGTGCATTGTGAGGAAATTTTGTTTATATATGAATTTACTTAGGAGATTTTGATTTCAACAATCAATTAATGAACAAAGAGATATGTTTGCCTCACTATTGTCTATGTCGATCAGTTAAACTCTTAACTTGTGCCAGACCATGGCAGCAAGAGGTGCAGAATAGTCCTTACCACCGCTAAAAGCAGGTGTATGAATCTTGGCCAGTTTCACCCACAGAGATTCTGTAGGACCTTGTGGTATGAATTGGATTGTTGACCCTTATATCTAGTTAAACTGGCAGGTTATTTGGATCCATTGTTGGCGGAGTTGTTACTTTCCTAGTGGAAAGTAAGGTGCAATCTTTACCCAAATGAGTGGTGAATTATTAGGCCCAAGAAACCATCTTTTGCATCTGGCAATAACAATTATTGCCCTAGCTTGAATTGTCCCTTTTGAGGAAGATCGTTTAACTTATTATTTAGTAAACATCTCGGGTGAAATTCTGGACTATCTGAGTTCATGGAAGTTTTGCCAGCCACTTCAGTGGGGCCAGGATTTTACCAAAGAGCCTCACATTTCCTTGTCATTTCCTACTGTGTTTATTAAGTGGCTTCCAAATTCTTTTAGTGAGGCAAAGATTCTGCTGGTTAGTTGATGAAGAGGTTAAATAAGTAGAGTGAAGAGAATGATAAATGCCCAATATAAGAAATATATAGGAGATTGCAAAAAAATATAGATTTATATATTCCAAAAAGATTTATTTTCTAATACTTTAACAAAATTAATTACTTGGTTGTAATTCAAACAAATTCAAAAATCAACAACACGTGCAAAAAAAGTTCAAGTAAAACTCAAAGGTATTTTATATTGTTTAGTAATTTTGTCAATGTGACAAGAGTCTAGTGTTTTAGAAACAGAAAAATGAAATTTGGTGGACTTTCCCCCCCACCATTTGAAGATAGTAAAGTAGCCCAAAATGTATATTGACAGCTGTGAATTGAATTGAAATGAGTAAATAAATCACTAAAATATTGAAAAATATTTAAAATTATCTTATTTGTAAAGAAAATTGTCAAGAGTGACAGGTCCAAAATTTGACCTATTTTTATACATCTTTTTGTCACTTAGCTAGCATGATGATTAGTGTAGTATAAAACTTGGAAGTTGGATAGAAAACTCTGGGATGCAAAGTCCTTCAAATCTACTTTAAACAATGTTCTCCACTTTCTTCAATGAAGTTAATGCCAGAAGGTCCCTCATGAGCAACCCTATGATAAGCAACCAATATGCTTGTGTACAATGGATACAAAATTAGGCTTTGGAAACAAATTTCATTTTCACATTTTCTTGGCATATTTACCATCAAAATAAAAAGCACAAACATTATTTCAAAAATACACGGGCAATGCACTCTTACTCTTGAAAATAACTGAATTCTAAGTATAATCTCTACAGTGCTGGAAAGTACACCTGCTGTCTCTACCCACTGCCTCAACTTCCACCCTACTAACTCTCTCATTGTTCACCTGCAGTCATGTCTGCACCCTCCACTCCATTAAAGCACCTCCCCTGACTGCATTCTTCTATGATCTTTTTCTGGCCAAGCTGCAAGACATCTTTTTCATCCTCATTCTTTCATCCAACACATCTACCACCTTTGATATAATAGACCACTTTCTCCTCCTTTGATCTCAGACACAGTGCTCTCCAAGTTCTTTTCTTTCCTATAGACCTGCTCCTTCACTGTCTCCTTTTGATACTCCTCCCCCTTTGAGGACAAGAAGGGAGCATGCCATGGAATTTGCATTTCCACACCTGTCCTGGATTTGCATCACCTTTGCTTGTGGCAGCAGAGTGGATGACCAAGCCATAAGATGTTTACAATAGGAGACGTAGCCTCTCAACTCATATTACTTCTTGATCCCTGAAGTTTGAAACTAATTCATCCAGAACATCTACATCAGATCATCTCTCCCCACATAAGAAAGGATGGAAAGCACAATTTTCAGAGATGTTTTCTGTTTTAATTATTCTCAGCTCTTTGACCTCTCTATGAGATACATTTTTATGATCACACCTTTAGGTTTTTGTTTGTATCTTGGGGGTTTTAATTTAATGTAAAGGTATTTTATTATTTTTATATTTAAAATATAACCTTCAAAAAGAGCAGCTGTGGTGCTTGAACTATACAGTGGTCGGTATTGAAAAGTCAACATTTGCTAACCGTTACCACGTGTATCATATGTGAGATACTGCACTTATTTCTCTATGCGTAGAATAGGCAACAATAAGAGCTTAAATCTGTATCAGTGAAGTCAGTGGGAGTTTTGCCATTTGATGTCAATCGGAGCAGGACTGAACCCAAATTTGGTACTCCAGATATTGTTGCATGGTAATTTTAATCCTAACTTTTAATGGTGATAGCTGTATTATGACTATTATTATTTGATCATAAGAGCATTCAGTTGCATATCTGCTGCATATCACATTGCAGACATGTGGCCTAAATTCAGAAAATGTTAGAAAATGTAGCTAGAATAAAAGGATTCAAAATTTACTGAGGTCAATAGAAAGACCCCCATGGAGGCATTGGGCTTTAGATCAGGCCCATAAAAAGAGATGATGTTGACCTACAATATAAAGGGAGTGCAAGTTTAGTCAGTGACCCAGTTCTACCTCAAGATATACTTGGGAGGTTCCCATGTTAATCAGTGGGAATTTTTGATGGAATAGCAGGTGCAGAAATGGATGACCTGTACAAATGTTTTATTGTTATTAATAGGACTGAGAAGTCTTTTTCCTGTAGTTTAGAGGAATACGAGGAGTAATAGTCTAAAGCTAAATATGGACACCATTCCATTAAGTATAAATAAAAATATTTTCTTAACAATTAAGTAAATTAGGCATTGAAATGAACTGTATAGAGAGGTAGCTGTGTCACTCTCATTATTAATTAGAGATGTGCAAAACAGATCAGATAAAGTCCTAATGAGATCGTTCTAGAAGATGATGCTACTTGAATTAAGAGTCTGGCCTAGAATCTAGATGACCCAAGAACCTTCCCAAATCTATCATCTTTCATTCTGTCACTTTAATGCCACAACCAGATACTATGAGGCAAATGACTGCCAGATTATTCTGTCTCTCTCTTTTTAATTTCAGCATTACGTCAACTAATTATACGTTTTAAACATACACCCAGATAGAAAGTATATAACTCAAATAAGTGTGTGAGGAAGGATTATGAGAGGGGTGCAAGAGGGAGAGAAAGACTGTACCTGATGATGTGTAAAATGGTATGAAGATTAGTGAAGTGTGGGAAGGCCTCATTACTCGCAAGTGCCAAAGCTACAAGGCAGCTAGACAGGCCACCTTCAGTGAGTGTCAGTGACACCTTCAGACTGCAGTGTACCATTATATATTTTGTTTCTGCCATATTTTTACAAAAATCCTATCAAAGATTTTTTTTTTAAATTATTAAAATGATTTTCATACCCCTACACCTATAAAGCCAAATGCAAGCTCCACACTCTGACCTATTTATTAACAATTAATTGAACTGCCAAGGCCTTGGAGGAGGAATACAGCTGTCATTAATACATTTTAGAAACCTCTAATAATGACCTGAAGTAGCTTTGCGGTATGTAATATGGCAGTTTTAAGGTCTGATGCACTGGGACCTTCCAGGACTAAGAATCAAGTGGGGAATGTTTGCTTTCCTGTGTTACAAAGTGCTTGTTTCTAGTTCTCATAGGTTCCAAGGTAATAGCTGTAGCTATAGGTATTGCTTGTCCTATGCTCTGTATGAAGGGTAACTCTCTATGAGAAAAAGAGAAACCGTTTTCTATCCAGTGGTATTTAAAAATGGGGCTGTCTGAAGCAGCTCAGAAGTTTGGACTCTTGGAAGTGGCCTGAGCAGAAATGAACTAGTGGCCAGAGTGCAAAAGAGGAAGTCAAAGGTGCATAATAAACACAATTCATCACATGGATATCACCACTGCATAGGAATTTGTGGTATGTTACATATATCATATAAAATACATTAGATGTAATATTCGATGTTATATATTAAACAGTGATTCCAATGAGACTACATAAGTGCTGAGAGTTAAGTACATGCTTAAATGTTTTGCTAAATTGTGGCCAGAGTGCTCACTACAGTATCAAACTTTATGTTAGTTAGGGCCTGACCTCTCTCTCCCTCTCCTAAAAAAGCTTTAGGCTTTCTTGCCTGGATAAAAAAAGAGAATGTAAAATGACTACTGCGATAGTGGAAAATAGAAGTGGGTAGCCTATAGACACAACTGATCCAGAGAGCGCTTGCTGGTGGTCTCATGGTGGTGGACCGTCACCTAATGCTAGTGCTGTTGTAAGGTGATAAGTTGTATCAAAAGACAGGTAAAAACATACTAATGCTTGCAATACATTATTTTTCTATATCATTGCCATGGGGGTGTTGTGCAACCATCAGTAGGACGGGAGAAGGTCCGCAAGACAAACACTCTGTTAAGACGTGTTCCACACTATGATCTATACCTTGTAACTTTTATCTGACAAATCTCTTCAACCTTGACTTAATACTTATTCACTGCTATTATAAACTGTTTTTTACAGCTCTAGAATTGATTTATAATAGCAGGACCATTAACATTTACTTTAAATACTTGCCAAGGGTCATTTCCTCTGCTGATAATATATCAATCATCTGTTGAAATCAAAATTACTGATCCAGGAAATGTTTGACAGTTTTTAGGTACAGTCAGACACAAATAAATATTTGATTGCACCAATTTACAGCACTGCCTTACAGGCATCATTAAGAGGGCTATATACAGAAAGTACAAGTGTATTATTGACAAGAAAGTTAAATGATTTTGTTCAGAGGTAATGCAAACCACAGTAAATTTACTCTTATGTGAAATACTTTCTTTCATGCATGAAAGGTTTGCATTGTCTTGCAGAATTCTTCAAGGACACCACTTCTGTAGGGACAAATAGATCTGCTCTGTGCGGCAGTTTATTAAAACATTTTTTGAGTAAGAAATCAGATTTCAATAATACTAAACAAACAAATTAAGGGTCTTTTGCCTTTTTTTAAGAACATGTTTTATGTATGATTGACGTTTGTACAGCACTCCAGAAAAGCCATCATGTGTTAGATTTAAAAATAAAATCAGAAACATTTTCCGCCATATAGGTACACTTGAAAAACTGGGAACGTTAATGTCTTCAGAAGTCTTAGAAAGTGTATGTCCAGCTTTGTACTGATACCCATTTAACAAAGAAGAAGTAAGGTAAACAAAAACCTACAGTAAAGGACATTTTGAAATTTACACAAGAAAAGTTCATAAACATTTTGGTTGTTCCATAACAGTTTTCATACAAAATGAATAGAAAACCCTTAGACAGCTGTCATCATTCTTGACTATTTTTTCACTTAAATGCACACAAACAGACTTTATATAGCAATATACTGATGTACCTTAACACGGATATTAAACTATGATTACTGCTTTTTAACCAAGATGTGTACTATCCAATCAACATTATCTGTAATTGAAATACTAATACATTATGTATTCCAATCATGTTGTAAGTATAAAAACATGAAAATATAACTTTACGTTATTTCAATTATATACATTATTTCAGGCTTGACAAAGGAAGATTTAAACGCTACAGTTTTTAGAAGAGTCGGCCCAGAGGTACAATAAATAGTTTTGCATTGTATACAGTATCGCAATGTTACTTTTAAAAATGTTTAAAGAACCATATGAATATTATTAGATTTCAGTTTGGTCATTCTAGCATTGAATATTAAAAGTCAGACTGCATCCCCACATTCCAGATGAGGCATAATGCACAGAATACCCATGGATTACTTCAGCGTATGCAGCTGAGAAACAGTTAAACTTTAGTGATGGGCAGGTTACTAGCAGAGGGCCCAATATTGCAAGCACTCTGCATATATATCTCTGGCTGACAGCGATAAAAGTACTGTATGCATGTGCTTTCAGAATCAGGCCCATAGCTTGTACCAAGAGAAGGGATTTAAAGTTTCTGATGAAGTTACAATCCTTAAGTGTTAAACAAAGCATTTATTGAAGAGTAAGGAAAGAATTCCAGCTAACACCG